>NC_086249.1:103578912-104178912 GCF_021018805.1 Prinia subflava | reverse complement strand
TTTGCACAGAAACATTCTGCTATCAATTCTGAGGGTGCAGCAGTGATAGTGATCTGAAATTCAGACAGCCAACCTGATACTAATCTGCTAAAGACTGTCTGACATTATACTCATCAGTAAAACAGGAGAGTAATGCTGGATAGAAACAATCAAATTTTGAGAGGGAAACGAGGGAAATGAATCTACCAACTACTGGCAGGCAGCTCACTTTTTCATTCTGGGACATATTTGCATTTTGAATATACCTGGCTTCCTGGTGATATATAATACTTGAACTTTTCAATTCTTTTCTTCTTTACCTCTGAGGGACGTGAGAAGAATGCAGCACCTTCTGTGGAAGGCTGTTTTGTCATGGAAGACTTCTCACTCATTTCCTGATCACTATTAAACTGCTGAATGCAACCACAAATGAGGCTATAAAATGCAGATTTGCTTGAAATGCATAGAAACACGTAAGTATTGTGAACTGTGATGACTTTGGATGGAAGCTATTAAATTTTAACCAGCTACTGAAACATAAAAATGGCTACTTGTTTGCTAAAAGGAAAGGAGGGTGAGAGAGAAAAACAGGCACATCCTTTTTTACATTTTAATTGCTGCATTAAGTGATATGGTTATATCTCATTATGTGCCATACAGTATCTGAATAAAAACTGAGATCTGGTGCAGTACAGTGTGAGTGCCACAACCACAGTGAAAATGAAGAATCCTAAGTCTTGTGTTTTTTTTCAGAAGAGCTATTTCAGCTGCATATAAAGAGAAGAGCAGCTCCCTAAAGGGACAAAGATAAAAAGAAAAGCTACAACCATCCAAACTTATATTAGGTACTTTGGAAAATTTGTTTTCTTACAATTGCATTTGGAATATTTTTCTAATGTTCCATTGCAGTTCTTCCCCATAATTTTCTTTTTTTTTTTTTTTTTCCTGATTTTCTATTTCTTGAACACACAGCAGGATATTTTCATCTTGCCCTGAGACGCAGATTTTGCACTGCTCTAAAGGCAAATAAAATTATTAGATGAAGAAATGAAAAGAACTTCAAGCTCCTGAAGGTAATACTAATAACTGTCTCTAAACCCTCCTGGATACTAAAGGGCCAAAGTTTTCTCTGGATTACAGTCACAGAGACCATTAGGTCCAAGATTGCCTAAAATTATGTCTTGCTTTCCTTAACACTTAGATGAAAATCAAATGATGAGTGGCCTTTATTTCACTTAAACCTGAAGTGTTTAGAGATGTGATTATCATTATCCATACCTCTCTCTAGGCAAATGTAAACCTCATAACATTATAAACAGGCAGTTGGAGCTTAATTAAAAAATCGTACTGCACGTTTTCACACCACCCACTTGTTGCTTTTCAGCAATTGCATTAGAAATTACCAATATTTAATCCTGCTGCCCATTGAGAAAACACCATTTCGACATTTGCTGTCATTCTAGGTGGTGGCTGGGAGTGGAATAATCAAAGCTTTTTGCAGGACCAAGTCCCAGACAAATGGGGAGGGTTTGTTTTGTTTTCCAGGTCGATTCACCATCACCCCTTGTTAGCCTGATTGGTGCCTCACAGAAATTGTAATCTGAATGTCTCTGACCCCTTTTCCCCTTGGCTGCAGCATCTCCCACTGCACGCTGTGAGTTCAGGAGTGTTCTCCTGTGTCCTTCACGGCAGGGAGCGCCTGGGTGGGTCAGAATCAATTAGCAGAGTTTAGAGCTGATCCGATTTAACTCCAGGGCTACTGAGTAGCTGATCCCTGAGCAGAGGAGCTCCTTTGCAGAGCTCCACAACTGCAGCTGCACAGACTAAAAATACCTCTGTGGATTGCATGCTTCTGAAAAAACAAGGGGCAGGGAGGTCAGCAAACCTGTTAGCTGGAAATCGTTACTGAAATGCCGAGGAACAGAGAGCAAAAAGCTGCACGTAGGTTTGTCATTAACCCTCTGACCTAATCCAGCACGGAGAGATTTGAGGGGAAGGATGCTGAGCCATGGTATTCCTCAGGAGCTCTCCCACACACAGCAAAGTGACCCAAAACCACGCAACTCTGGGATTTCTGCAAACTTTACAAAGGCTCTGTCTTAAGGCTGTTAAAGCTTCTAAGCTTGTTCTTAGCATTTGGCATCCCAGAACTTTCATACACCGTATTATCTAATCTTCAAAGTGCTGCTCTTGTATCTGCTTTATCCAAAGGGCAGCTGTGACCCCTGGGAGCTGGAAGGGGATAATCTCACATCACAGGGTGAATCAAAGGTAGAGGCAGGGACAGCACTCAGAAGTGGAGCTGGCCAGGAAGTTTCCACTGCATGTGGAATTCCCTGGAATTCCCAAAATTCCCTGTCTATGGAGGCAAAAATTTCTGCATCAAATACTGGTAAGAATGATAATAATGATAATGATAATCACCATCAGTTTATAATTTCAGTTCTGAGTCAAACATAGCAGATCTAGAAAATCTGAAAACTGGAATTTGCCTTTCCATCCATGTTTTCCTCTCATAACCTCGGGGTCAGTATTTGAGCTGCTCTGCCTCTCCAAGGCACAACACAATCCTGGCAAAGCACGCTTCACAAACAAAACCAGCAATATCACAAATTGGAGTATTTTCTAGCTGACCAGAAGCAGTGGCCCAGGAAATTTAATGGTGCAAATATTTTTTACTGTTTCATTTTATCCTTTTTAAAGATGCTATACAGCAACATAAAAAATCAAAGTGTGTGCAGGTCACAATCTGTGACACCAGGATAAGTATCATCACCCAATCAAAGAGCAGAGCCTGACAACATTTCAGATCAGATCACTGCAAGAATAGGTTTGATTTGAGTGCTACAAGTGGAAATTGAAGGCTCTGGACCTGCATTTTGATATAAATTCATTTTAAGGTGTGGCTTAAGACTTTTTGCCCCAATCAAATAAATGTGATGATAACAGAACAACAGAAAGTTGGATGCTGCCTGTGGAAAGATATTGGAAAACAAAATGAAAATGGGATAGGCTAAGTAAAATTACAAGAAATTTACTCATAATACTCTTTTAAAAGAGTTATTATTGACAACAGCTACACTTCTCAATAAAACAAGTCCTTCATCTGCTTGGAAAGACCTGGAACGTTTGTGTAGTAACTGCTTAGATCCTGGTTTCCTGTGGGCCTCTGGAGTGCTGAGGCAAGATCTTTCTCCTAATTTTCCAGACTCTCTGAAATAACACGACTTGTGTGGCAGCCTACCAAAAATGATATTTTTCCAAAGGGTGAGGGCATGTGTGATTAATTATCTACAAGAACTGCTGAGTACCCAGCACAAAGGCTAGCATAGCAGCAGAGGATGTGTCAGGTGCTGAGGTTTAAACCCTGCCTAAGTCACATCCCACATTTCTGCCTGGGAATGACCCTGAGCTGTACTTGAGTGGTGATGTTCGTGTGGAGGCGTTACCAACACAGAGTTACAGTTACCAATTTGGTGCTGTCACAACCATCAGCTCTTGCTTGAACTTGCTCACACCAGTGCTGTAGCTTAATTTAACTCTACAGATGTTGCCAAGTGGTTGTGCAACACAGCACAACATCCCTGGCAACACAGCCAGGTTTTTCACTGGATGTCTCCAGAACAGCTCTGGCAATTCCCACTGGAGCAATTCCAGAGCCTGCCATCTGGAGCCATCTGTGCTGCCTGTTTGCCAGGAATGTAGCCCTTCCCTGCTCCTGAACCTCTGGGAGCACACAGATGCCACCACCCCTCTCAGTCAGCCTGGCAGCCCCTGAGCTGCAGAGGGTGACAAAATGGCACATTTGCTCCTGCCCTGGTGCCCTGGGTTTGGCAGGGTGGGCAGCAACCCCTGGCAGACGGGCGGGATGCAACAACTCCCTCGTGGTCCATGCCCTGCTGCTGGGCATGGCAGAGCCATCTGTCACGGCCATTGGTTTCACTGTCCCCTGTCTGTAAACAGGGATGATTGCTCTGCCTTTGCTCTGCCCTTGGAGGATGTTATCCAGAGGCTTTCCCAGAGGACAACCTGCTTGGCTGCTCCAGTGTGTCCCAGAATGGGTTTTGGGCTGTGTCACAGGGAATAGCAATGAGGCCAGACACTCCCGTGGATGGCTGCTGGAACAAATTCCATGGAAGACTAAAATTTCATGGAAAAGATGCATGAAATACCAGGAAAGGCCCCTGTAACCACTGGAACTAATGACTTTTAATGTCCTATGATTATGTGTCTTATGGCTGATTGACTTCAGAGTTTTTCCAAAGTGAGGACAAATAAACAATTCCTCTTTTCTGCCTGGCAGCCTACTGTCAGGAAATCAAGAGCTATTTTATATCTTTGAGACTTTAATCTCTCTGACAGCATGGCTGGCAGATTCAAAATGGGGTTTACGAGGGGAAAAAATGGAAGACGAGCAAAAAGGAAAAAAAAGGCACATATGAAACCCAAGTAAAACAGTATCTTATTGTAACCCTGGAGGCTGCAAATTTCAGGCTTTCTGTCCTAAAAGGCACTGACCCTGAATCAAGCACTGTATTTGACTTGAGGCTGTGGAACAGGCTTCTGAAATTGAGTGGCAGCACTGAGGTTGTGGGTGTGTAGTTAGAATATTACTGTCTGATCTCACAGGGTGAAAAACTTAGAATTTCAGGTGTTAGTATATAGTGGTGTATATGGGGCAAGATGGAGGATTTTGGGCGTTGCCAAAGGCCTTCTTCTTCACCTTCTTCTTCACCTTCTTCACCTTCTTCTTCTTGGTTTCAGGTGTTTTTTTCTAATTGGGTGAAAAAGGTCCGCATTTTGGGCCTTGGGTGGTCAATTACTGGGTCAAAAATATAAATAATATAGGTGTCATCTTGTTATTGGGTGATTAGAGCTTAAATAACCTAAAAAAGAGTTAGAAGCACCTCCATTTTCTAATTTGTTAATTAGAGGTCACGACTTGTGAGATTGTGATATTGATAAGAATTAATAAAGACTGAGACTCCAACACGAAGAAAAGAATAAATCTACAGTATGTGAGGTGTAAATTAAAGGCAATACTTACTGCCGTCGTAATTGAGCGTGGCAAATTTGGCTTGTTTCTCTGCACAGCCAGCACTGTTGCACACTCTCATCTGCAGCTCGTACCAGGTGGCCTCCTGGAGGTCGTAGAGGATGTAGGACTTGGACAGGGACGTCCTCTGGGCCGTTGTCCAGACCGTGGTGCCGAAGGGCCGGTACTCCAGGGTGAAGGAGGTGATGGGGCAGCCGCCGTCGTTCCAGCCGATCAGGTTCAGCCTCACCCGCGTGGTGTTGATGCTGGCAAAGAGCTCCTGCTCCTTGGAAAACTGCGGCTCTAGAAGCGCAGAAAAAATGCTTAAATGTTGAGGATAAAACCTCTCAAAATGTAAAATCTAGAGAATAATTTCTAGGGCAATCTTGACTCTTGCTCCTTGGAAAACTGCGGCTCTAGAAGCGCAGAAAAAATGCTTAAATGTTGAGGATAAAACCTATCAAAATGTAAAATTTAGAGAATAATTTCTAGGATAATCTTGACTCTAGCTTAAACTCAGTATCTATATATTCGACTTCCCCTTTTCCTTCCTCCTAAATGTTTTTTACCACTTTGTGCCAGACTCACAAACACAGATTTTCAAATGAATATATGGAAAAAAGAAAATCCTATTCAACTTTCCCTTTTCCTTCTTCTTAAATGTTTTTTATCACTTTGTGCCAGACTCACAAACCCAGATTTTCAAATCAATATGTGGAAAAAAAAATATCCAAACATCCATTCAAAAAATTTGGTTTGTTTTGCCTTGCAGAACTTAACGCAAACTTTTCCTTTATTTTTGACACTTATCCAGTTCAGAGGATGCTGCTTGCACACTCCTGCAATACTGGCTTGGGGCAGAAATCAGACATAGGCTCTATTTCCTTTATACATAAATATACTCCCTGTCTTCCTTCAACATCCAGACAAATAAACCCCTGAATTTTTATAAGAAGAGAAGAGACAATTTCCTCCTGGCAATGAAATAGTTGGAATTGCTACAGTCTGTGACAGTGGAGACACCCTCTTACCAAATATCTGCCAACCCATCTTAGGATAAAAATTATTAGAGAAAATAAGGACAGGATATCAGCGTGTGTGGGCTTCAAGTCCCACAGCCACAGCTTTTTTTTTGTCACGGCCACGGACAGAGCTATAAATGTTTCCAAAGCCAGTAAAATTAAAATATGCAAGCCTGTTTTCTCATCAAACCAGGATCTCCAGCAGAATGCAGGAGCCTCGGGAGGGTGAAGGGGGTGGAAGCGGCGCACCTTTGCCGAGCGTCTTGGCCTCGATGATCTCGCTGATGCGCCCCGGCCCCACCCCGTTCTGGGCAGTCAGGGTGAACTTGTACCAGGTGCCACACTTGAGGGTTTCCAGCCTGTAGGACCTCTCACTGGGGCTGATGGGGAAGCTGCCCCACTGCTCGCTGTTATCCTCGGAGTACTGCAGGATATAACCTGGAGGGAGAGCGTGGATGGCAACGGTATCACAAATCCTTCAGGTAACCCAAGGGGGCGTTTTAAAGACACCATAAAACTGGACAAAAAAATCCTGTGTGCAGGGAACATTCAGCTCTCCCCTGACTGAAAGATACCAGGAAATGCATTTTGCCCACCCTGACAACAGTTTAAATACATTTTTTTATGGTGGCTTAAAGGAGGAAAGAAAAGGAGGGCCATTTCTAAGGACCTTTCAATCAGCAACAACCAGATGATGAACCTGGACCCTCCAAAATGAGTGGTTAGAGATCACACATCTGGAAAATCAGATAGAGCAACTGTCGTAGCAGCTGAGGAGAAAGTGATTAAATGTGTGAATAAGCCACCACAAAGACAAACTGCAATTTACTGAAAGCTGTTATCACCATGATAGTGCACATTAAGGGTTGACAGCAATACAGATTGGGTTGTTTTTCTTTTTTTCAAATTATTTTTAGCCATTCATCATTCTATACTAATCCTATCAACATATTATAATTTAGTTAGAAGCAGCAATTAACCTGAATTACATTACCTCGGATAGAACTGCCACCATTGTCTCCAGGTATCCAGGAAAGAGTGATAGAGGAAGATGTGGTTTTGGATACAGTGAGTCTTGGCTGGTCTGGTGGAACTAGATGGGAAATAGTTAAAAATAGAAAATGCAATCAAATGGTTTGACACAATCCTAATCACTTCTAACAGTCATTTATCAAATAGCTGTTTTGAGTTGCAAAAAATGCAAATTATTTCTGTCAAAGTGTCTGTTTAGCTGACATCCTTGGTTAAGACAAGAACAGGCAAGCTTGCTTTTTTTTTTTTTTTTTTTTTTTTTTATTTTTTTTTTTTATTTTTTAATTTTAGGCACAATTTTGTCTTTCAATTCTTAACCTTTGTTTTCTCTGAATTTTTTTGCATTTGTCCTGTTAGACCTCAATGGTACATGAGCTACCCAGCCATTAATTGTCATTGTTTTTGATATCTGCTTTGAGGAGAAGATAAAATTCTGGTGGCAGGAAACATGTGCTGTTGCAAATGGTGCCCCACTCATTCCTGTGCTTGTAGGCTATTATGGCAAAAATGAGAAAAAAGGTGCAAATCAAGGGTTTCTGCCAGTGCAAATGTGAGAGTTAATTAGGTGTCATTGATAGATTTGTGATTGGAGGCAGATCCAGTCCTCTTCCAGACCACTGAGGCTTTTGGTATAAAGAATTTGCAATTCTGTCAGCAAAGACTGGAATTACTTCTGTTCTGCTGCTCCCCATAAACATTATGGGGGAAGGAAGATCAAGGTTCCAAGGACCAGCTGCTGGCTGAGTGCAGGAATAAACCAGAGGTTTCAACTCTCATCCAATTCCTATTTCCCAGCTTCCTTTGGAAGAAAATCACAGAACGGTTTGGGTTGGAAAAAACTTTAAAGATCATCTGATTCCAATCCACTGCCATGGCAGGGACACCTCCCACTGTCCCAGGCTGCTCCAGCCCCAGTGTCCAACCTGGCCTTGGGCACTTCCAGGGATGCAGGGGCAGCCACAGCTGCTCTGGGCACCCTGTGCCAGGGCCTGCCCACCCTCACTGGAGGAATTTCTTCCGGCATTAAAGGGCACAGAAGGAGCCACGCCACATCCCAACAAGTTGCACTGGATTGGGCCAGCTGGGACTAGGAACTGACACAAGGAACTGGGGCTGCAAATGGACTAGGAGCATTCTACTGTCAGAAACGTAGGCAAAATTGAGCTTTGCTGCTGCAAGAATAAGGAGTGAGGTATGGACAGTGTCCATGCTTGGAAAGGATCAAGAAACAGTGGCAGAGATGGGATGGAAATCTGGGGAGGAGAGGTAACAGGATGGCCACAGCTCCTCTGGCATGGGAGAGGAGAGGGTGGTGGTGTCAGTGACCCGAGCTGGCAGGAGCTGCCCTTGTCCTGACAGTCCCAGAACCAGGCAGGACAGAAATCCAAAATGCTCTGCTGTGTCCAGCATTCTGCTGCCAGAGAACTTTGCCTGTGCTTGAGGGGCAGCTCTTCCAGGGAAAACTCCCCAATGCAGTTCATGTTCGAGTCATAGATTGCAGAATAATGGGTGCTGATATGAGGCAGAGTCTGCAGGTTTCCAGCTATGGATTAGTTCAAAGAGAAGTTCATGTTTTTGCCCTCACAGGGCCAAACAGGGCTGAAGAAAACAAAAGAGACAGTTTATACTCTAAAGGAAAATTCCCTTTGTGAGATGGATTTGTTCTGTTATTCTGAGTGACTTGGCTGATTCTATGGGGAGAGACTGCACACACTACACAGGGAAAGATTTATTGTAAATAGCTTTCATCACAGCTTCACCCTATCTGCAAAAAATGGTGGTCCCACATATTAAAAGCCACTCTTTGTCTGTCCCTTAGGAAGTAATATTGATTTGCTTTTAGTTGTTGCAGTTCAATAACAGCAAATATATGCAATTACAGAAGTACTTAGTGAAATATAAATATAAGGTTTCCATTTGATGGTGTTTTCTCTCCCTACTTCCTGTTGTGGTCATGCTTCAAACATCGCAGAAGAGCATCTTTGGTTTCTGTTGAATTATAGGGAAGCTGATAAATGCCAATATCTGCCATGATGCTTGTTCCAAGGCTTAGTGGAATGGTTTATGCAGGGAGAGAGGGGGACTGCAGTGGAAACAACTTCTCTCTGTGCTCTCATGTGTTTGCACTTGAAGTTTAAATTGCACATCCAGGAGAGTGTTGGTCCACTCTGGTACAAAAATTTGCTGTCAGTTGAAGCATTTGTAGGATCTGCTTCAGTGCAAATAAGCAAGGAAATCTGCACAGAGAATTCTTGGTATGTGAATTCACAGGTTCTGCTTCACTTTACTCTTAGTTTATACTCTTATATTGTCCCTGCTTTTGTGCACATCAACACCATCCTGGGTGCACCTTGTGCTTTTCAACATGAGTATAAAATGTAACTGGAGAAATGCATTATCTGAAGGGATGCTGATGTTTCATTTCCAATGCTTCCTCATATTCACCTCATAATGAAATTCTGCACCTGCATAATGAAGTTTTTTGTGCAAGGTCTCAGCACAGAGGCAAATTTCTGCTGATAGCTTTTCAGGAGCTAAATTGAGGGCCTCCACATCTTTCTGAATTTTGTAATATTAAAATGATACATGTGATATTTGTGAGGGGAAGGCAGAAGCTGATACATTCTGTGTGAAGAACTAGAAGACAACTGAACGCAAACACACAGTTGTCAATCTTACAAAAACTCACATAGAGACTTAACTAAGTGTGTGAATTGTTCCAACAAAAGCACCATTTTCTAGATCACAAAATGCCCATGGCTGAGTCAGAATGACTTATGTATTAATGTGGAACAATTAGACTTGCACTAATACTCGTACACACTAATATTTTGCATTTCAGACAGACACACCTGTGTGTTACCAGTAAAGCCGTGGTAACGATTCTGAGGCAGATCCAACAGCCTTACCTTGTACCTGCAAATTCAAAATGATTTCATCTGATCCCCAGTTGTTGCTGGCCACGCAGCTGTAGTACCCAGAGTCTTCTGCCTTCACGGTCCTGATGACGAAGCTGCCGTTGCTGAAGATGCTCCTTCGCCCATCAATCATCACTAGGCTGGGTGTCCCGTTACTGCCTCACAGGAAACAAAGTGCATACATTAAAGAAGTTACAATCAAAATTACTCACAAGTGGATTTTTTTTTGTTGAGGCAGCTAAGGATGGAAAGAGAGGTAGGAGGTGTGGGGTGAGGTGTGTCCCTTCAATATGGCAGCAAGGGAGTATTTTCTGTTGGGAAACACCTATCATATGCTTAAAAACGCACTTTTCCTGTACACAGTGTGAGTGAAAACAGAAATCCATTCCTTCCTTAACTTGTTATTTCATAAAAATGCTGAAACAAGGGTATAGGCAGTTCCTGGCTACGCAGTTCATCCTTGTGAAATCATAGGTATTTATATCAATGCACAAGATGGTTTCATAGCACTGTAGTTTCCCTGCTTACACAGTGCTTGGATGAAAATTATTGTCCAAGTGTGTTTCCAGGTGGCTCTGTGAGACTGTGAAACTAAAGCTGAACACAGAATAATGGAAAATTAAATATGTGCAAGACATTTAGTGCCCACCTCAGCACAAATCACTGTATGAGGCACTTTGCTCTCTCAGAATAAAACTTCCCTGTCCACAGGAGGATAAAACAAAACACTCCTAAATTTTACATTTTGAATGTTTACCTTCAGCCCTTCTTCATTATTCTTTCTCCCTTTGATGCCCTGTAATCACCACAGCCAATTAGTTGAAGGAATTTCTAAATTCATCTACTGTGACCATGTGCAAATCACCACGAAGAGTCCTTCTCCTTCCTGCCAGCGCCCCAGGACTGCCCTCCCCACAACCCCACAGGGTTTTAAGGAAAGGGGCTCTATGTGAGCTGCACATTTAGTTGCTGGTTACCTATCCTTCATCCATTTGACTGTTGGAGCTGGGTCCCCCACGGCTTTGCAAGGGAGGACAATGTCCTTCATCCAGGGGGTTGTCACCGTCCCGCTGAACGTCAGAATCCTGGCAGGAGCTGGGAGGGGGAGAGCAAGAGAGGCTGAAGTGAGGTGTCTGTTCATACAGCCCTTGGAAGGGAAATAGAGACACCCACAATTAAAGGGGGAAACTAAACCAATCTAAAAATGCTGGGTTTAGGGTACTAATTCCTTTAAACTGGTAATATTAGCTATTTATTCCAGCAAAATATCAGTTTCAGTACCTGGAAGACAAGTAACTAAAAGAGAGATGAGACACGGGATTGGAAGAGCCTTTGCAGAGAAAAAGAGCAAACCCAGTTATTTATCATCTTTACTGACTTTTATATATTTTGGAGTAGAAATTATGGATGAAAATTATGCTTGTCTTGACACTTCCAGCAAGAATTGTTGACAGGTGTCTCATAAAAACATTGCATTATTAAATTACTGATTCATCTAAATTATTGATACATCTCTTCCACAACAATTTCGATATTAAGCAAACTAAACCTTCATGTGTATTAGTACATTGTAGAGTCTATCTGGAATCCACAAATGGGTACAAACTAAAATCAGTTTTTATCAGCTCTCAGATCACCTAAATATATATACAAAAAAAATCCCTCGTGTATTTTCATTTTATGGTTTGTGTTAGAACTTCATTTGTTATTCCTCAAGAATGACCCTTGACAGAAACAGACTTTCTGTGGCCTAAAAATATACATTTCAAAGGCACATACTGAATACAGATAGACAAAATACTGTATTTTTAGTCCTGATCTACTTCAGTCGTGCACACCGATCAGAATTTATACTTAATAATCCATTTTGCACCAATTAGGAAAACATGAAAAAGAGATTCAGCATCAAATATAACTGGGACAGTTAATCTGGAAAAAGATTCATGCATAAAAGAACAGGCCTTGAAAAATTAAGCAAAATTACTTGAGTAGGCTGCAATGGGACTTGAGATATTCACAAAAAGAAAAGATTTCACAGATTATACAATCAGTTTGGACTGTGTTGCCTATGTTCTCTTCAAGCACTGTTGAAGGCCAAGCTTCTCAAGGGGATTTTTCCCTTTGGTCAAAATTTTAATTCAACAACAAGTTGAAGATTCAGGTAGCAGACAAAGTGAAGCTTGGTAATGGGACAGCACTCCTTTCCTAAGAGCCAAGCATCAACATGTCCTGTGGTTACAGCTTGCCAGAAGCTTCCCCCATGTCCAGCAAACATGAAGAACAGTTTGTAATCCCTATTCCCATCTTCCTGTGCTGCTGGGGAGGAGGAGGTAGAGCTGGGAAGGAGGGAGGGGTGTGGGGAAGGTGTTTTTAAGATTTATTTTTCTTCTCATTATCATGCTCTGATTTTGTGGATAATAAATTCAATTAATGTCTCTGACTAGAGTCTGTTTTGCCTGTGACAGTACTTTATGAGTGGCCTCTCTCTCTGTCCTCATCTCAACTCATGAACCTTCATTACATTTTTCCTCCCCTGTCCAGTTGCAGAGGGGAGTGATAGGGAAGCTCTGGTGGGTGTCTGGCACCCAGCATGGGTCAACCCACCACACCACGGGCTAATTAACCAAAGTAACCCAAACAGAAGAATGCTCAGAGCACCCAGAGACACAGAGTGAAATGCTGACTCTGCTGAAGCTGGTGTTAGAAGTCACATTTGTCTTCAGTGGTGCCAGGTTTTGCTGCAGGAGGTGCCTTGTGGCTCTCATGCCCTCTTTGAAAAGCAGCAGGAGATGCTGTCAGCTCTGTCTACACAACATCTCCGAGCATCTGGACTGCTCAGATTCTTGTCCTGTGCAAAATCCCCTCTGCAACATGAAGTCTGAAAACTCATTTAAAATTGACTATTAATCATTTTCTCCGTGGCTTTCCCACATTTCCAGCGTTTCTTGAAATATCCAGCTACTCCCAGCTGTTGCCAGTTCCTGTAGGACAAAACATGTGGAATACAGGAATCCTGCTGAAGCCTTCAGCATGGCATGGCACCACCGCTAGCAAACTTTACCTGTTACCTCTTTGTTTTTAATAGTTATTTCAACGTGAATTCTTCCTTAGGAAGTCACAGGCTGGATATCAGATGTTGAAAATGCAACATTTATGCTGCAGCTCCTGGTTTTCAATATCCTGTATCCTTCATTTTACTGAGATGTGTGGAAGTAACATAAATCTCACAGGAGCCTAAGCCACTGGTAAGATGATAGACCATGACTCAGAAAATGATCAGAAAGCACAGTGAACTATTTTTGTGAAAGTATCCACAGCTTTCTATGGATTTTCTTATTCCTTCCATGTACTGAGTGCTTTTAAAAGAAATGGTAAAACAGCAGGAAATTTTTCAAGCTCGATTTTCTTTACAGCTGAACTTCAAATGATGTCCTGAGACTACTAAAAGGCGCACAAAGAAAACTAGAAACAAAATAAATGTCAAGTGAGATCCACCTCAAAGCAATAGGTTTGAAATTCTAGCAGGCATTCATGAGGTAAAAAAGCCTGGAATCTCACAGACCTCTTCCTTTTGAGTCATGGGAATATTTGGAATCATATGGGTAAGCTGCAGGGTTTACTCCTTTGTTATCAAAGCTCCCCACATGCCTACACACCTCCCTCCAGCCTTATATTTGATGGCATGGCACTGGATTAGGGCTGTGTCTGTTCCTATTTTTTTTTACAAATCACCCAATTATTAATTGAAGATAAAGAGGTTCCTTCACAGAACAGTGCACTCTCTTATGATAATGCAGTTTTCTGCATGTTTGTTTGTTTAAATTACAAATCCTCTAACCTACATTTACTGTCACAGAAATAGAAATGGGCAGGAATTCTTTGCAAGAGGCTGTAACACACGTGGGTTTTTCTTCCTCTAGAGGACACAACCGTGTTTTAAGGTGAACTTTAGAAGGAAACTGAACAAGAGCTATGACAGTTCACTGCACTTCAGCTTAAAACAAGTGAAAGATCCAACAGTGAATACCCTGGGTCAGGAGATTCTTTCATTTACTTTCTCACAGAAGAGAGTGGGCAGGCCCTGGCACAGGGTGCCCAGAGCAGCTGTGGCTGCCCCTGCATCCCTGGCAGTGCCCAAGGCCAGGTTGGACCCTGGGGCTGGAGCAGCCTGAGATAGTGGGAGGTGTCCCTGCCATGGCAGGGGTGGCACTGGATGATTTTTAAGGTCCCTTCCAGCCCAACCCATTCCATGGTTCTCTGTTTCCAATATCCCCTGTATTCCAGTCTGATGAACCATCAAAGAAGCAGACCAGTGTGCACTGTCATGTGAACCCCACAGGTTATTTAAAAACATTAAACACACAAAGCAGCATAGACCAGAGGGGAAATCTCTTCCAAATTGATGCTCAGGTAGTTTAGAAAACCAGGGGAAACTAAATAAAAATAAAAGTCAGAGAGTTGTCCCCAGAGGATCAGATTGCCAGGGGTCTGGATCTGTTAACGTCACACTGGCAGCAAATGCCATTCCCCATCAGTCATGGTCAATAAATCAGAGGGATAAGTGCATGCAAGGTTTTTTGTCTTTTGAGTATACTTGATAGGCTAAACCTACTTCTTTCAAGTCAGAAGTGAAGAGTAATTTGAGGGGCAGGAGCACAGCTTGCTTACGTGGAGGCTCAACTTTCATTGCCATGATTATTTTCTGTTTGTTGGGGATTTTTTTATTATTTCTGTCAGTTAATTACAGAGAATAACAATCTGTTCTGAGAAATGAAGACACTAAAGAAAGAAAGAAATGTTAACTTGAATTAAGCTTTCATTTAAATTGGACTATCCATTTCACATCAAACCCCTATCTAGACATTCTCATTGTTCTCAAAGGAGTTCTTAAAGGGGTTATAATTAAGTTGACATAATTCAATTCAAAGTTAACTCTTATTAGCTGTCATGATGGTATCATTACTTGGACAGTTACTGTGCAGTAAGAGGAGCTAAAAAAAAAGGAAGCAAACAACTACAAAATAATGGCCCACAAGATGTTTTTGCATTGGGAACTTATGGCAAAATCAGGCTTTAACTGCTTCTGACCCCGGCATGTGCTGTTTGCTACAGATATAGTGGGAGGTGAAAAAGGTCTCTGAGGCTCTGAGCTCTGCCCATCCTTCCTCATTATGCAGCCACTGCCCTCAGCACTGATCACCACTTTCCTGAGCTCCCTAAAAAGCCCTGTGATGCATTCATAAAGGAAATTTTGTATGTGATACAATAATTTCTAACCTAGCTGCATCCAAAGTTCATGAAATTGCTATCAGTATTCCTAACACCCAGCAAACCCTCCACAAATGGATTATTCATTACTTTTACAGTCCTAAGTGCATGTAAGAGGCTTTTCCTGAGCATCATCTAATGCAGGTTTATATTGGAGCATCCCTACAAACTCTAAGGTTGACTGGATGCATTCTACTGTCTTTTGAAATAAAGTCCTCTTCAGACTGGCCTGTCTATATTGAAGTAATTAATTATTTTTTCTTTTAAGTCATCTTGCCTTTTCATAAAAGTTATTTTTAAGTTCACTTATTTGTCATCATGGATTATGTTACATAAGCTTCAGAAGAGCAGAATTAATTCTGGTAAGCTGGATCAGTTTAAGTACATGTGGGTCAAGTTGCAACTTCTCAATTTTTGGCAAATAGAGAGCAGTTGCCCATCGCAATTCCTCATAACTTGAGGTCATGAATATTGGTGCCTGCAAAGCCTGAATTGATCTGTGTCCATCTTTGAACATTTCCCTCTTTTTAAAATTTATAGGGCACAGAAAAAGAGAACTTCTAGTGTATTTTGTGCAGGGTTTGCCTGCAGCCTCAATCTCTTAGTATTGCATCATGTCTAATAATTTCTGCTCTTATTCGAGCATCTATTTTTATGCTTATTTTGTTTATTTTTTCTTTTCATCACCACACACTGATTACACACAGGTGACAGCAAAGGAGGATCACACTGAAACCTTTGCCCCTTTACCCTGAATTGTTCTTTCATGATCTTCCTTCACTGGGGTCCTTTACAATCCTCACCCCCCTTTTAGGATCTCAGCTTTGCTCTCACTGATGTCCATAATGCACTCTGCACTTATGCTACAATGGAAAAGATTTTTCAGATCTGAAGAACTCTATTTGCAGCTTCTCCACATGAGGGAACTGTCATGTGTTCAAAGAGCTTCCAAAATCAGCAATACCATCCACGATAATCACAGAATCCTAGAAGGGTTGGGTTGGAAGGAAGGTTGAAGATCATAAAATTCCAACCCCCTGCCATGGGTCTCTATCCCAGGCTGTTCCAAGCCCCAGTGTCCAACCTGGCCTTGGGCACTGCCAGGGATGCAGGGGCAGCCACAGCTGCTCTGGGCACCCTGTGCCAGGGCCTGCCCACCCTGCCAGGGAACAATTCCTGATTCCCAAGAGCCCATCCAGCCCTGCCCTCTGGCACTGGGAGCCATTCCCTGGCTCCTGTCCCTGCAGCCCTTGGCAATTGTCTCTCTGCAGCTTTCCTGGGGCTCCTTCAGGCCCTGCAAGGCCACCCTGAGCTCAGCCCAGAGCTTCTCCTGCCCAGGCTGAGCAATGCCAGCTGTGCCAGCCTTTCCTGCCAGCAGAGCTGCTCCAGCCCTCTGCTCATCCTGGAGCCTCCTCTGGGCTCTCTCCAGCAGCTCCACGTCCTCCCTGTGCTGGGAATTCCAGGGCTGGGGCAGCTCTGCAGGTGGGGCCTCACCTGAGCAGGGCACAGGGACAGACTCCCCTCCCTCCACCCTCTGCCTGAGCTGCCTTTGATGCAGCCCAGGGTAACAGCTCTGATGTTATCTACCCTCATTAAAATGGTGAACTACAGGTGGCAACAGGGAGATTTCCCACGGTGATGGAGTTTGCTCTTCCATACAGAAAGTGCCTCCATGTTGGTGGCACTAGGCTGAAGTTCAGCAAAGCCTTTTTGGAAAGAATCTGTCATCATAATGCACTAGACACTCTATTTTACATCTTTACATCATTCAACACCCAAGTGAAGAATTAGCAGGCTTGTAAAACTGTAAAGCCAATTAAATGTATCTAATTTTGCAGCTCTAGGGATCTGTGCATTTCTCTGCCCATCCTGGCACAGGCTGTAATGGTACCAGGTAGAGTAGTGAAAAAAAAAGAAAAACCAATTTGAAGACCCCATGTAGAGATTGAGTGGGATAGGACTCTTCTCATTTTGCTGTTCAAAATTCTAGACCTCCATTTCCAAGCCAAGGTGCTCTAATGTTCCAAGCATCACATCTCAAAAGGCAGAATTCACAGGCCCCAGCAGTATCTTTTAATAGAACAACTAATACAGCTGGAAATAAATATTCAAGATTTGAGGCACATTATCCTTTCATCATATCTGAAATAGAAGCAGCAAACTTCAAAGCTAATGCAAGTAAGGAACAATTGCTCAGAGTTTAGATATGTTAATCAGACCATTTTATACAGAAGATGGTACTTGTGGAGTACACAAGAGATATTGCTAAGGAAAGGAACGATAAAGAAGTTACCTTGTACAGCAAGGAAAAGAAACATATTCAGAGGGGGAGAGGCATCATCTTGCAAACCCCCTGCACCCAACAAGTGGAGATAAAAATTCCTCCAAAAAGCAATCTATTCCCTTCTAAGGTAAGCTGGATGAGTTACCCCCTGGAGGAGCACGTCATCCCCTCTCTGCTGACTCCAGCAAAACTTGAGCAATGAACTGCCACCTCGCCTTCTGCAGCGAGCTGAGGTGGCTCCTGACAAAATCCCAGCCTTGGAGAGCAAATTCTGCCAGTGATGAGCATGGCAGGGCCCTGAGCAGCTGTCCCTGTACCTTTGGCCAGCGGCTCCACCGTGATGATCTCGCTGCTGTTGCCTCGTCCCGCGGCCGTCACGGCCACCACCCACACGCTGTACTGGCGATTCCGGCTCAGGTTGGGGATTCTGTAGGAAAATGAGTCGGGAGAGGCTTCAAACTCGCTGATCACCTGTGGTGGGAGAGACAAATGTTTCCAGGCTAAAATAAGCAGTATTTGGAGAAAAATGTGAGTGCTACAAAGCCTGTCACTTCAGGGCTCTTCGGATGAGTATCAATTGCTCCAAACAGATGGCAGATGGCAATAAGCAGAGCAGACACAGTAACTTGTTGCAATCCATTCATATTCAGTGAATTTGTGCCTGTGCCTTGTTTACAGATTGGTTTTATTCAGATTAGGACTTTTATGTGCCATTTATTTTTGCAGGGTTGGATAAACAATGGGAGTGAATAAATATGGCTAAATTTTACCATCAATAGCTCTGACAAACTGATTTAGCTCTACACAAAACTTTCCCAGTGGAAGATTCAGTGCTGCATCTGCTGTGAAATCTGGAGTTTAGTATTTCTGTCACCTAGAAGCTTTGGTGCTCCTTATTTCCTGGGTTTTGGTGGCTTATCCCTTCAGCAGTGGAGAGAACCAAGGAATAAAACTGTGCTCTTTAACAGTGTTCAAACTTCCCCCAAGTCTAGTTCTGTTTAATCACGAAATTACTTCCATTCAGAGACTCCCAGCTGAAGGTCATCTCAGCCAGTTGGCTGCATTAGCAGGGAAGGACAAGTGCTGGAAGAAATGCCAGTTCAGCCTCTCCTCTGTCACTCAAGTGCCTCTGCCCAGGAGCTGCATCAGAGCCAACCAGCTGCTCTGCAGTCCCTGCTCATCCATGGGAGCTTCTGCATCCTGCTTGGAGCAACCTGTGCAGGGAAAGGTGTGGGGGAACACAGAGACCCCTTCAGGGGGCTTTGAGAGCCTCAGCACATCCTCCACAGGAAGTCTGAGGAGGGAAATCTCAGCTCTGAACAGTGTTACAGCGCTCAGTATTGCCACTTTTATTTCTGACACGGGCTTTGTGATGCCTGCACGTAAAAATAGAGGGGTAATGAACCATTGGAATTAATAATACTCACTTCCCTGTGCAGTGCTGAGCCTGGTAACGGCTAACTAACACTAGGCTAAAAATAATTAGAAGGTTAATGACGTAGAAAAGAAGATTTTAGCAGGAATCAGCATTAAAAATAATGCATCAATGTAATCTAAACTTGGTTCAGACTGACAAAGTGTGCAAGGGATCTCTTTGATATACAAATATCTGCTTGTGGTAAAGGCCAATTCCACCTGATTAGCATTTCAAAAGGCACATTGACCTGAAAACATTGGAATAGGTAGTCCTTCAAAGTGAATTCCAAATAAATAAGAGATGTTTCTGAGCTGTATTTAAACACCTCTCCATGTGAACTGGCAGACAGTTCCAGCTGCTGAGTGGGTCACTGCATTTCTCTGTTCTTGAGCTGACATCTCCTACAGCCAGGGGAAGAGGGGAGTTCCTCTCCTCTCCCATTTGAAATCCACAGTGAAGATATCTGTCTCTAAGCCAGGCACCTCAGCTCCCTTCAGAGGCCGTGGAAAGGCTTCTACAAGAATATGTTTTGTTCTTTCCATGGACAGTGATTTTTCTGGGAACTCTGGCTTGCTCCAGCTCCACTCCCCAGGCTCAGAACAAGCCCAGAGGGGGAACTTGCCATATTTCCTAGCCAAACTCATTGCCCCTTTGCTTGTCAAAATGCCAGATTAGTTTGTCCCGTTTAGCCAGTGTTTGCCCAGGTTCCCACTTCTGGTATGAAGAGGTCAGTGCAGCCAGACACCTTTATTATTAGGTGAAATATTGCAGCAGGCTTTGAGAACCATCTGCCTTGACATTTACACAAGAACATTGGACAAACACCCGTAGCTTGACAGGCTGGATCTTTCTGAGGTCATACATAAAAATTAATGTATTGATCACGGCAGAGGAGGCTGAAATTTAATATTCATGAGGCAGCATTTCCTACAGGTAATTTGAAAGTCAAACAGGCCAGGCTGCCTCTGGCACTCAGGCTGCACTCATTAATGCAGTTACCTAGCACAGGTTCCTTCTAAACCACCTACTGGCATGGGACATGGATACAGCACTCAGGAACAGCTAAACATCACAGAATTCCTTAGTGCTAACTTTCATTCCAGCAACCACCAGCTCTCTCTCACTGGAACTCCGAAGATGGAAATCCAGCAGGATTTTCTGCTCTGAAGCTTTTAAAATGCCTTGTTTTCAGTTCCTTTCTTTCTCTCAGCATCATTCACACATTTGTATCTGTGGCTACTTCAAATGTAAAATCAATTATTCTCAGAATTAATTTATTAGCTGAATCTGGTAAATGCATCTTCACTGAATTAACGACTCTCATTTTCTTAAAACAAGCTGCTACAGCAAAAGATTTTGGTTTCTACCTGGTTAATATACATCTTGTGTTTCCTCAGCTCACATTCCCTTTTAAACACTTGAGGATGCTTCGGTGACAAAGAATCGATTTTACCTTAAACTTTTGCCTGTCATTTCAATTAGCCTAACATGCCAGAGACTTTGATTACACAAGGAAAAAAAGGGCAGCTTTGTCAGCAAAGAGAAGATTAAACAATTGAAATAAGAAATATTTAAAGGAATGTCACCTTGTCACATATTGGCCCGTGCATGTGCCAGTATAAAACATAAACTGCTGTTCAATCTTAGAAGCAATAACATGCTTGCTCAAGGGATTTTTTTTTTTCCTAACTGTTATTTTTCTTCAGCTTATAGATGACGGGTTAATTTTTCTTCTGTCTTTAGCTCAGTGTCTAAGAAGGAGAGAGAGAGATCAGCCTCTGAAATCCAGCAAGGGCTGTGAAGGGTAAAATGAAATCAAAACTCCTTTATCAGGATGCAGTCAATCTACCTCCCTAACCAGGCAATGGCAAGAGATGCTGAGGAATAGCTGGTGCAGAGAACATAATTTTCCTCTGCAGCTTCAGCCCTACTGGTGTGCATTTCTTTGTACACTTTGGAGCAGCGTGCCATCTCCTGGCATTTCTGACTCCTTTAGAGCACAATTTAATAGGTAATGTGCATAAACTCTGATCCCTATGGCTTCTGTTTTTAATTGCTTGTTCTATTTGTTGGCTTGTTTGCTCTGTTTTTTAACACAACCTGGGAAAAATTCAGAAGAGTGTTATAGAAAAAAAAAAATACATTTCTAACAGTTTTCCAAGCAGTCAGGGAGTTTCCCAAGCAGGGAGTTAAGACAAAAAAAAATAGAATTTTTCAATGGGCTGGAAGGTTATTTAGTTAAAGGTAGACAGCACCTTGCTTACAGCTGGTTCCACACAACTTCTGATTAGATAAGTGAGCAACAGATCTCTATCTCTGTCCTCTGCAGGAAACCTGGAAGTGAACAGGGATAGCCATACAGAGACTTTCAGGACATGAGTGGAAAGGGAGAAACAGCCCAGGCTTGTGGTGTGTGTTGTGAAGTAAGAGCACAAACAAGTTGGTTATTTGTGTATTGGCTGCCTCATGCTGAAAATTAAAATTAAAAAGAAATATAAATAATATATCTCGTACCTAGAGTGGGGTGTATGCTTTCACTCCAATTTTAGGTAGAAAATATGGCATCATCTAAAAATGGAGCTGAAAGCACTCTGAGAGATCACCTGAGTCTTTCCTCTTTAAACCGGGTTCACCTCTGTCTGCACAATTTCAAACAGATGTTTCCCCAACCTGATTTTGAAGATGTACAATAAAAGGAGATTTTGCAACTCCCTAGGCTGCACAACCTATTCCACTGCTTAACTAATCTCATGATTAGAAATCGTTTTTTTCAATCTAGCTTGAGCTTCCTGCTGCAGTTTCAACCCATAGCTTCTTTTCCAGTCTATTAGGACCATGAAGAATAGATTATTACCTTGATCTTTGCACTAGTCTTTAATCTACATGAAGTTTTATCATCCCTTTCCCCACCAGTACCCTTATCTTTTTACAACTAAATAACTCTGGTGCTTTCAACATTGTCCAGAAATCCCATTTTCTCCATCAGTTTCTCTAATAATATCTTCTGTTATCCTTCAGACTGTCTAAAGATGGTCCATAGCTTTCTCACAGTTTCCAAACCTGTACTCAACAATTCCAGGGATTCTCATTTGGCTTTTCAGGACAGGATTATGAAGGCTGTTAATGTTCATCTTGGGAGGCACAATAACCTCAAAATCCTCTTCTGAAGAATCACGAGAATTGCTCTCTACACAGTACTTTTGCACTTGGTTATTCAGGGTACCCATTTTCTTGCTAATTTTTATCCAGCTTTTTCCAGACCAACAAGAGCTGCCTGAATTCCACTTCTGTCTCCTGTGTACATGCAATCCCTCCCAGCCTTGTCTCTCCTGCTAATTTAATAGGCAGCCTCTCTATTTCATTATCCAGGTCAGTAATGGAGCCACTGAACAGAAGTGGGCTCAGGAGAGACAGTCAGGCCACTCCCTGCTGCCCACAACAACGAGCCTCTAATTCTGCATCCTCCCACAGAAGAGCACTGAGTTTGTTATATCTGGCCTGAGTTAAATCACTGAAATGCTGTTTGCATAGCTGGGTCTCTCTCAACAAACATCCATCCTCTGGGCTGGGCTCCACCACTGAGTGGGAGAGAGCCAGGAGCTGAGCTGAGCTCTCCATCCCAGTGATCCACACTGATCTTTAACTTGGTTTCTAGATCAGTTTTGACCTGCTCTAAATGGCTCTTTTCAAAATGGTTCTGCTTTGGAGGCGTTAATGATAAGCAGTGTAGGCTGACATAAGTCCCCATCTCACCCTCCTGGCGCTGCTCCTTGGGTCCTGTTTTGTCACTGGTACAGATCAGGCCTAGAACAAGCACTGAGCCTCATGGATAATTAAAGCCTTCAATTCCACGTGGTAAAAACACAACGATCTCCATCTTTTTGTACAACTCCATCACAGAATTGTCTGCCTTGCCCTACCTCAGGAATCACTGCTCCTGGAGAATCATCAAGGCTGAAAAAGAACTTCCATTCCCAGCATCACCCAGCAGCAGCATCACCCCAAACCCTGTCCCAAGGGGCACATCCAGACTCTTGAACACTCCCAGAGACAGTGACTCCAAACCTCCCTGGGCAGCTCATCCCTGTCATTGTAGGACATGAAAAAAAGATGAGACTCCAAATACTTTAGAAGTCCAAGCATAGAAATAGCTTTATTGTCTAATTCTTACTCCTTTTTATAAGGTGTTCCCATACAGACTTAACTTGATAGGTGAATAGGAACGACACCTCTCCAATCCCATTGGTTAAACTAGAGAAACAGCTAAAATGTTTTCTTTGAGAACTAGAAAGGCAAAACACCACCTGGAGAAAGACTGTTTTGAGAAAGGAGAGTTGTTTGCCAAGACTGTTTTGAGAAGAAGCTTTCTTGAGAATTTTTCCCTTGGGAAAAAATTTAGCAGCTGCTAACAGGCTAAAATCCCTCAGACCCAGAAATATCAGGCTTACACATCCCAAGACCTGATCACTCTTTCAGTGAAATTTCCATTTCTAATATCCAGTCTGAACCTCATCAGGTGCAACTTCAGGCCATTTCTGCTCATCCTTTCACTTTGGACATGGCACAAGAGACTCCACCTTGATAAAACCTCTTTTCATGGAGTTGTAAAGAATAATGAGGTCCCTCTTGAACCTTCTTTTCTCCAGACTGAAGAACCCCAGTTCCCCCAGCTGATGGTCCTAAGACTTGTTTTTCAGACCCTTCCCAGAACACACTCCACTCTTCAAGGTCCTTTTGTGATGTGAGAGGCCTAAAACTCAACACAGAACTCGAGGGGCAGAGAGTACTGAGATGTTTTATTCTAAAAATCACATTTTAGATTTTCCTGGACTCACAAGTTGTTCAGTACTGGAGGCTACACTCAGTGGTTTCTACCTGGAAGCAAACTGGTAAAAAATAAAAAATCAATACAAATGTGTATTTATAGAGAATGAACTTCAAGTTCTGCATCCCTGAGAAGAGCAGACACAGACCACTGCTGTGCCCTCTGAGTGAACTCCCTAAGGATGTGTAAGTCTGTCTGAGGTCACAAATTGTACTTTTCTTGAGGACTGCTGGCTTTTGCCTTCCTTTCACAGATGGACAGACTCTCACAGCTCCAAATAACCACGGATCCTGGACCATGGTCTCCAGTAAGGCCCTTGGCTGCCACTTTGGTCTCAAAATGGTTTCTGTTCAGGTGTTGGCTCATGTTTTGAAAGGTGGCATCTGTTTTTCACTCAGCATTATTGAAGGTAACTATTGGAAACAGAAGCTGTGCACAAAAGTGAATGCAGCTGCCACATAACATTGTAACTTTATTGGTTTTTTTAAACTTAATTGTGGAACTAAAATGTTAGAAAGTTTCAGATGGAAATTTTGGGAAGGACAGAGGCAGCTCCCTGCCTGCTCATTGGCAGGAAAATCCTGCCAGTCCAAAGAACCCCAGAATCACTGAGGTTGGAAATGAGCTCCAGCACCATCGAGACCAACCTGTGCCTGATGCCCACCTTGTCCCCAGAGCACTCAGTGCCACCTCCAGCCCTTCCTGGGACACCTCCAGGGATGGGCACTCCAAAGCTCCCTGGGCAGCCCCTGCCAAGGCCTCAGCACCCTTTCCATGGGGAAATTCCTCCTAATGTCCAACCTGAACCTCCCCTGGTGCAGTTTGAGGCCATTCCCTCTTGTCCTAGGAGCAGAGCCTGACCCCCATCTGCCTCTTCCCTCCTGTCAGGGAGTTGTGGAGAGCCAGAAAGTCCCCCTGAGCCTCCTTTTCTCCAGGATAAACACCTGGAGCTCCCCCAGCTGCTCCTGAATTTTCATTTTCAGGTATAACCCCTGGAAGAAAACCCCCTGCCTGGACTTCCAGGTAGCCCTCTTAGGGTCCAGCACCTGCCTGTCCCTCTGGAGCACCTCCTGGAGAGTCCCTCAGCCTCCTGATGAGGGGAGCAGCCTGAGGTGTCACAGGCTGGTGACCACAGGAAGGTCAGGACATCAAGGACTTATTGTCAGGCTGTATTGATATTCCTGGGTGTGAGACGAGGCAGTGAGACAAGAAGGGAGGTTTATGAAAAAATCAATATCAAATTTGTTTTGGTAAGGCTTCACAAGGAGACCTTTTAAAAACCATATAAACCAGCACATCTTCAGAATCAATTTGTGCTCTGTCACATCCCTCCTGAGGTCTGCTCTCTGACAAAAATAAGATAGGCAAAAAATGTAAAGTTGACAAAGCAATTAAAATAATGAATGTACTGTGTTGGGGAGCTGGCACCAAAGCTGTGAAACAATGACAAAAAGGCTAAAAATAGAACATGTGGTATATTAAACAGACACATTTTAAATACTGTCCAATATAAGGTTTTAAAATAACCCCCAAATTATGCACTATTTCTATGCTAAATAAAGCACACAGGAATTAATAAGCATAAATATCTTCACGCTGTAAAAAGTGCTATATAGATATAGTGATAAATACTGCTTGTAATACACAAATCAATGAACATATATTTAAAATTCAACCTTACAGAATCTGCTGACTCTAAATAAACTCCTGTTCAACTTTATCTACTTAGCCAACTTCTGCCAGCTACTTTTCCCTTTTTTCCAAGAAACTTTCAGCATCCTTCTAATCAGTGAAAGATCCACAGTATGTGGCAACAAATAATTTCTGTCTTATAATTGCATCAACTCTATTTTCCAAAGTTTTCTTTTATCCAAGTCATTAATCTGGAGAGGAAATGAGGATCAGAAAGTGTGATGCAAACCCAAAGTTAGAATTCAGACAGATCCTGTGCAAAAATCAATACAAAACTGGTGTCTGCCTGAATGACTTGGTGGAAAACACCTGGATGATGGGAATTTATGACAGCTAATAGTTTAAAGATCTAGTTTAAGATAATTGTATATACTTCCACATCTAGTCTATGTTGCAGATCAGCTGGTTTAAGACAGGCATGTATACTTTCTCTAGACTAAACAAAGAGAAGGGAAACTTTCAGAAGGAGATTTATCCAGTTTACCACAGACATCTAGCTTCTTTCCTTAATAAAAGAAAATCCTTGATGACCCCAAAATAAGTATTTGTGATTCTATTCAAAGTATCTGAAATCAGATGAATTAAATCCCACTTAGAGTCTCTGAATTACAAAGAGCAGCAATTACTCTCTTCTTCCACAGGGCAACCCCAAAGTTTCCTGTGTATGCTGGTTAAATCACAAAATGTATTTTCCCCTTAGTAGGTTTAAATAAAAGCAAAAAAATGAAACAAATATAGAAGTCTAACAGGCTTAAGAGACTGTTTCTCACAGTAAAATAAGCAAATCAAAAGGATCAGTAACTGTCTGCTTCAGATGTTGGTCCGTTTCCAATATTGATTATGTTTCCAAGTACATTGAATTGTGTTTTGCCCAAATATAAAATCATTTCCCTCCTTTCCATCACTGCTTTGCACCTCTTCATCTACCACCTATTCCAAACCCAACTGTTTCACAGAAATATTTCCAGGCCAACATGAATCTTTGCTGGGCTTGCAGTTTTTACATCTTTCTACATCCTTTGGAGAAGTCCAGAAATGTAGATTACAGTTTTCAAAGATTCTTTCTGACACAGGTTCCTGGGGCTGACCGTAGGGTTTGCACTATGAGACAATTCCAGATCAACTCCCCTATTTCAGCCCTGAGCTCTGCTTTGTGCTCTGGCTCCTCATCCAGCTAATCCAGTTTATCACAACAGCATCATCTGGGATCTTTGCAGGAATATTCTCACTCCATTCATCTGATTCAATAGTTCTGCAATTTCTTCTCTTTCCAGTCCTCAGGCTTCTGGTCTGACCTCAGTCCAGGGTGGGTTTGAGGGACAAATCACCCCTTAGCAGAATCAGTTCTAATCAGAATCAGAAACAGCTAAGCAACAGTTTCATCAACCAACATTTCAAAACTACTGTCAGGAGTAAAGACCAGAGAATAAACTGGTTCTTCTTACTAGAAATGCTGAGGTTTAAATATAAACCTGTATGTTTTGCAAGCTTTTTGTCATATTTGCCAATCTTTGGGTACTTGTGAGGTAGAAAGTGAGGTAAAGAGCTGAGAAAATACAGACCACTAAAATCATTTTGGTGTCAATGAATGGTATGACATAACCCAATCAGAAATACACATATTAAAGTCTATTTTGACTTGTTGATTAGAAAAGTGTAGTCATTATGGTTGTTGCTGTTTGGGTTTTGCTAATCTGCTGGTGGGTCACTCACTAATAGGAGCAAACAGGATTTTCCTGCTGTTTCCAGCAAAGCAGGTCATTAATTTCTGCATCACTCTATGCTTTCTCCATAGAAAGCCTGGAGATTAATGGAAAGGAGTTGTGTAAGTAGAACTGCACTATAAAAGGATAATAAATGGAGACCATTCTCCTTTCTCAGTGATCTTCCTTTTCAGGACACAGTCAGTTGGTTCTTGTCTTTCCTCCACTCATGTGGAACTCACTTAAGATGTGAAATAAGATGACCTCACTCCCACTCTCTGATTTCCTGATAGTGGGAGCTAAAAGCAGAACTTGTTTGGGAGACTGTGCATAGAAAGTGTTCAGATGGAAAAGACAAACAGTTCTGCCAGTGGCCTAAAATGTCATATGAGTTTTATTGGAGACTTTTACCTTATGAGACATCTTGGTGTCACTCTGATGTGTTTTTTTCCTCAGAGAGTTGCACATTAACTGTACCACTGTCTGGTTTCCCTTGTTGTATACAGATTTTGACCAACTTTTCTAGCTTTAAACTGCCATATAAAAATAAAATTGACTTCTGGAGATCACCCAGTCGAAACCCCTTCTCAAAGCAAGTTTAACTGCATCAAGTTGCCCAGTGATGTGTAAAGTGAATTCCTGAAGATTTCCATGTGTGGAGATTCCACAGTCTGTGCCTTAGCTTCAATATTTGACCAGGATCTCATGGTAATATTTTTCTCCAGCTGATCAGAATTCTCACATAAAAAATTCTCTGTCCTTGTGCATAGGACCTTTCTCATCCCTTCCTGCACCAGGAAATCCTGATCCTTAGCCTCCCTTCTCCTGCCATCAGCACTCTCCTGCTTCTTTAAAAGATGATTTTTATTTGTTCTGAGATCAAACTTTCCCAGGCTGGCTAACCTGTGTATTGCAGCAACCTTCTCCAGACACTTTGTGACATCTAAATTTTATTTAATCCAATCCCATTAATTCTTTCCTAAGCATTGTGCTGACCTGAATGCAACAAGAGGTTGGTGGTTGTTTTTTTGGGAGGTTTTTCCTTCAGAAAATCCCCAAATCTCCTTTTCTGTTGCACTTTGAAAATCCCTGGCAATGCACCTCTCCAGCCCAAGGCAGGAAGTGCTGGAGCAGCCTCTTGAGGCTGCACAACCAGGAGGAGCTGAGCTGCCTAAATTTCTGTGCTAGGACTCAAACTGTGTTCCCTGTGTGTGGCACCACAGGAAAATCCTCCTTCCAGGATGGGATAGCAGTGACAGCCCTTCCCTGAGACTGGGCAGGATGAGTGCCATGAGCATCCTGATAGTACAATGGGAATCACTGCTCTTAGAAGGGATCTAAGATATTACAGGTGGTCTTGAGAAGCCAGATCCTTCACATGGACATGGATGTGGTAGGAAGTGGGGAGTAGCAAGAATGTAGGCTATGGGTTAGCACAAAGGATATTTTTTCTAACTTAAATTCTGGCATTAGGGCAATGTTGGTTGATGAAACTGTAGCTTATTCTGTTTCTGATTCTGATTAGAACTGATTCTGCTAAGGGGTGATTTGTCCCTCAAACCCACCCTTGACTGAGGTCTCAAAAGACCAGAAGCCTGAGGACTGGCAGGAGAAGAAATTGCAGAACTATTGAATCAGATGAATTGAGTGAGAATATTCCTGCAAAGATCCCAGATGATGCTGTTGTGATAAACTGGATTAGCTGGATGAGGAGCCAGAGCACAAAGCAGAGCTCAGGGCTGAAATAGGGGAGTTGATTTGGAGTTGTCTCATAGTGCAAACCCTACAGTCAGCCCCAGGTACCTGTGTCGGAAATAATCTTTGAAAACTGTAATCTACATTTCTGGATTTCTCCAAAGGATGTAGAAAGATCTAAAAGCTGAAAACCCAGCAATATATTTGAAGAATGAAGGATCTGTGAAGTTTCATATTTCTGTATTTTTTTCCTACATTTTCAGAATAAAAAAGAGAAAGTTTTGCCTAATTATGCCTGTAGAATACTACAGACACAACAATTAAACAGTGTGAAATTGGATCCTTGCTTGCCCTTTATCTTGGCCAGAGAATAGACTGCAGTGGAGAACCTTTTCCATTTTTCACACATTAATCATATTTGTGGTTTGAAACATCCCAAGCAAATGCTGTCCTTAGGGCTCATAATATTTTAGAGGAAATGCCTTTTGTTCTATACAGAGGCAGCAGAAGGCTGAAACTGAATAGTGCAAGAGGCAGCAAATCTTCATTTTACAATATGTCAGGGTTGTATAAGTGTTATGTTCGTAATAAAAATATGCACAGTATGACAAACAGAGTTAATTATTTTTCCTGTTGGTGACTTAAACACCAAAGCAGTGTTCTTGTGTAAAGGTCTGTTGTTAACCTGTCTAAAAAGTCTATTATATTGACTTTTTCTCAGCAATAAAACACAATCTGCAAAGAATGCAGCCTCCCCTTCAGTTTAGCTTTACCACCATCCTTTTCTCTTTCTTCTCACTGATGCCTGAAAACTGAGTTTGCTTTTCTGCTTGAATAGCAGACTTTTAGCAAAGTTATTTTGCAGCCAGGGCTGCGACTGATGGATGAAGTTTTTAGGGCTCCATACCTGCAGCTACAGCACTTGCTACTTATGGTGGCAGAAGAGATGATAAAGACACAGGTCTTTTATTTATTCTCCTCCTCAGCCTAATTTAAGACCTCTCCCTCTGTCAGCTACTTGTCTCTGCCAGCAGTGAATCAAACAAGAACTTCCCTGGATATATTAAGTGTATCTGCACAGCAGTGTTGGCATTTGAGCAGCTCTGCAGCAGGCTTCTTTCACTGCAAAGCAGCTCTGAATAAAACAGCTTTTCAGCTCACAGTCCATTTCAGAATAAAAGATAACAAAGCATTTTGTTAGAAATAAAGCTGAGGGAGTGTGTCCTATATTAAATATGTCCTGAGGGGTTTGCATTTGTTTAAAAATGTCCAACTTGGCTTCTGGAAACTGAGCCCCCAGTGTAATCCCTGCCTCACTCAGCACTCAGGGCTGATACAGAAGATCTCTGCAAGTCACAGCTCCTGCTGATCTGCAGAACACTGGAACAGGGACTCATGTTGAACATATTTATGCACATATCTGTGTGTGCATATATATATTTATATGTACTTACACTGCATGGAATCACAGAATGGTTTGGGCTGGAAGGGACATTAAAGATCATCTGTCCTGGGGGCAGGGACACCTTTCAGAACTATCCATCAGCAATTCATAAAAAGCACAAACACCTCCAAGCCTCTACCTGGGGCTAAAGTTTGGTTCCATGGTGGTTCATACATATCCCTGCATAATGAACACCACAAAAATACAGCAGCAAGATTCTCTCCAGGCCAAGAGCAGCAAAAAAAGCGCAACTGTTCCTGTCATTGTCCATGTCTGAGGTACTCCAAAAGGTACCCACAAAATAGGAAGTTCTTTATGTGAGAGACTCACACGGTAGAGAATAATATTTTTAGCTGAGGATGTTTATTTTCTTGGGGATGTAACTATAGGAAAAAATGTTGGTAGCAAAGCCCCAGGAAGAAGCACTGCAGCTCTGTGCATGGAAAGTATCTGGAGAAGGCAGCAGCACCATCTGGTGTTCTCTCCAAGCCTCCAGAGAAGTGCCTGATCCCCACTCAGGGCTGTCCTCTAAACTCTGACCTCTTTAACCCACTGAGTGCCACAGAAATGTGTGTGCTGTGATGGAAAATCTCCAGCTAGTTTACATTTAAAGGTGTGCTAAAGATGGTTTGGTTTGCTACAATTATAAAATTAATGATTTTAGGAGACAGTAATCCCAAACACAAATCAGAGAATCACACAATGGTTTGAGTTGGAAGGAATCAAAAAGACCACATTGTTCCAAACCCCTGGCTTGGAGGCAAGGAAATTTCCACATGCCTGAAGCACTTCTGGAAATTTCTGGAACAATATTTTCTTTGCCTATTAAACCAAAATTGCATTTTTTTAACCTTTGCTGGGAAGTCCTGCTTAAAACTGAAATCCAAATCTTGGATAAAACCTAAATCCAAACCTCAGGGATAAAATAAATAAGTATTCTTCTCAATCCACATGAAAATAAATATGCATGGGTATTTAGAGAGAGTAATTGGCCCTTGTGTTTAGGGATTGCTGAATTTCTTTGTGATTCAGAAAGGAAGAAAAATAACCTGATACTCTATTCAAATTTCCTCCTGTCACTTTCTCAGCAAGTAAAAGCACAAAGAGCTGGAGTGGGCAAATAAGGCATAAATAAGCCTATTCACAAGCAAATATATTTGTTTATAAGTCATTATGTTCCTTCACACATGAATACTCAAGCCAAAAAGGCAGGAACTTAGATGAAAAGAGGGTAAATAAATGCATGCCTCCAGCTGCAACAGGGCTGGTCCTGGGAAATGCAACTTGTTACATTCTAAACTAACCAAACCTTGAAAAATACTCCTCTTCAGCTCTACTTTTTGAAATTATTTGTGAGCTAATGCTCTGCAATAGGTTTTAAACAAAAATTTGATCGGCGGAATAAACCAAAGTCGACTCTCACTTGTCCCTGTAGCTCCAGGAGCTCCTTTTGGCCTTGCTCAGGGCAGGAGAGGAAGCAGCAAGGAGCAGATCAAGGACTGGTCTGTGCCAGTGCTGTGTGTCAGCCCCGCAGAGGGGCTGTGGCACTCACCGTGGGGTAGGGGTGTGAGCAGAACACGGTGTATTTCCGGATGATGCCGTTCAGCTTCAGCGGAGGCAGCCAGGACACAAAAACCGTGGAGGCCGAGGCAGCAGCGGCTTTAACTCCAGCAGGAGGACCTGGGACTGGACAAACAAAGTGTGTTAGAGTGGCCCAAGGCAGATATTCAATCATCCCGGTGTAACAGGGGAGTTAAGAGGAAAAGGGGAGTGTTTTGCTTTGCTGGCTGTGCCCCCATGGACTGAGATGGACACACTGTCTTAAGGAGCAGCCTCCACACTGCTCGTGCAAGGGAGAAGGTTTAGGGGCTGTGACGCCATCCTTTAGAGGGGATAAACTCTTCTTCAGAGGGTCCCTTAGTTCTGATTGCATGTCTGAGATGTTTTGGTTTGGGAAATTTCTTTCCCAGGTGATTTGCTATACAAAAAAAGAAATGTTTTGCTAACTGTATATATGTTATTAATTCCTTTTAGAGGAAGGACTTCTCGATGGCCCTCTGGCTTGACCAGTGTGGTTGAAGAGGTGTTAACTTTGCCCATCCAATCATATTGGTCTCTGTAAATAGTATAGAAAGAAATCACATTTTGAATAAACCTTCTTTCTAGCCTTCTGAGAATTCACGGAGTCTGTAGGGTTCATTTCATGTCCCAAAGCAGAACCTGCCACTGATGGTTAAATGTTTTTCAAGTATCCCCTCCAGCCTGCATAAAGTCATAGAATGAACCTAAGAATGGTTGGGTTGGAATGGAATTTAAATATCTTCCAAACTCCTGCCATGGGCAGAGACAGCTTCCACTAGACCAGGTTGCTCAGAGCTCCACCCATCCTGGCCCTGGACACTTCCAGGGATGGGGCATCCACTGAGAAACCTGTGCCAGGGCCTCCCCACCCTCACAGTAAAGAACTTCTTCCCTAGATCCAACCTAAATTTCCCCTTTCAGTTTGAATCCAAGTGCACACGTGAAAATATCTTGTCCGCGGTCGCAGAAATTGCCAAACAACACATTATTACAAATGGCAGGCTTTGAACACACAACCCGTGCCCAAGTGTTATAAATCACACACACGTGGACAGTTTAATGCCCATTAAATCCAGAGCAGAGCTGTGAATTTAATGAAGTGGAGTGTAAATGAGCACTCTGCAGTGCCCCGTGTGACCCACGGCCAGCAAGGGTCACGATGTGTGAGCAGATCCCCACTCACAATCCGCGTCCCTCGCCCTGCCCTCAGCAGCTCAGACCCCTCTCTGGCACTGCAGCATATCCACTTCTCCAACTACAGCAGCCATCTATGTAAGCCATCAAAATTACCACAGAGAAAGAGCTAAAAAACCCCAAACCTCCTGTCTAAAACCACAAGGAGAAAACTTCAGCTCAGAAATGCTAAAATCTTGCTGCGTAATCTTAACTACATCCCTTTGCAGCCTTGCATTTTGGGAAAGGTTTTGATTTCATGAGCATATGCTGGTTTTCAAACACACATTACACTGTACCATGGTCTCCAGCTTTGGGAACACTCTCACTAATGTGCAAAATTGCTAGACTTTTTTTCCTGCATTCTGTAATATCACCTTACACACAGGCATGTACTTCAACAAAGCAAGGGCTACATTTAACATCAGAATAAACGGGTCTAAAATTTCCCGAAAAACACACTTTGTGTCAAAATACATGAAAATATATTTTAAAAACCGTGCAAATAAAGAATTTGAAAGATATTTTAGCACTGTGTGTGGTCAATATTTACGTCAAATTATTAAAACAGAAATGTTGTATTGATAATTGCTACGTGGGTTATTAAAGACAAAATGAAACAGTTTTATGGACTTTGTTCTCTCAGAACTACTGCTTAGTGAGGAATCTGATCTTTTTGTCTGATTTCAAGTAAAATACCAAAATGTTAAAATTTCTGGTGTAATTACCATTGCAATGCTTGATCAGATTTCTCTACTTTCACAGAAAACAGTTATTGTGCAGTAGAGGTACCAAATCTCTGGTCCAGCAGGTTGATATTTGTAGATTAATTCTGACTCTTTGTTCCACTTCAATTAAGCAAGCAGATTTTATGCTGCTACAGAAATTTGCCCATAAAGAGAAGTCAGCCAGCCTGGGACCTAAATTTGCTCGTCTTTTGTGTAAAAATAATGTGAGGAGACCCTCAATTTTATATCTGCATAGGTGGTCCTGGAAGATGTGAGAAAACTGACAGGCACCACTCAGTGCAACATCTCTGGATGTGCATTTTCTATTTATAGTGTGCTGAGAGCTAATTAGGCATCAAGTGAGAACGTCATGATGATAATTGCATGCAAACCCAGCCCCTCACTGCAAAGGGGCTAATTCAGTTAGCAGCTCTATCCAATGCAGAGTAAATATTGATGCTTGACAGCATCCAACTTGTTATTTATACCCAGCTCATTAGAAATGCTATTTGCTCCCGCTGCTGAGGAGTGGAAGCTGGCTCTCCAGGGTAATTACCTAACCCACAGGAGGATTCCTTTATGGATAGCAATGTTTTCTGGAAATCACTGCAAAGAGATGGATGAGGTTAATGCAATTTATTGTTAAATTGGGGTGTGATCTATAGGGACAGGTTCTGATGGTAATTGGTCATGGCTGTTGATTGTTGAGGGATTAGCTCAGGATTCATCTGGCATTTGCCAGTCACTGGGCCTATGTGGGAAACATTCCTTGCCATTGCTGTGTTGCTGTCTGGGGTGAGGCCAGCAGAAAGAGGGGTCAGAAAGAAAGTCAGGAAGCCATACAGTAAAATTTTCGAGCCAAGGACCCCTCCACCTCACTGGGTTGGAATCAGGCAGCAGTTTTTGCACTGTTGCAGAAACTATTCTGAACACTCATTTTTAGTCCTCTTTTTGCTGCACTGCTGGGCTGTGCACATGAAAGCTGTGTGTCATTCCACTGTGTGTGTGGAAGTGTTTACATTTCCTAGGCAGGAATCCTGCAGAGTCTCATCTGGTGCATCACACACCCCTGTCCTCTGTCCAGAGGGTAAAGTCATTGGTCAAACCCATCCCCTGGACTTCATATGAGTTATCTCAGCATTAACTGAAGCATTTCTTACTAAACTGGGTTTTTGGGGCATCTGCAGAAGTTGTGGTTGGGGAATGTGGTGCCTGCCTTATCCTGGAGAGGAAAATCCTGAGCCTTGCCAAGCAAACTGAAGGTATTTTCCTTTATTGCCACTGCATCCCCAGCTTTTCTGGCTTCAGTCATTATGAGCCAGCAGTGTCAGGAGACCCGAGCTGTCTTACTGAATTCTCCCTGGAACTTTATTTGGCACACTGACTCCCACAGCTCCCAGAAAGACAAACTGAATTTACACAATGCAGTAGATTCCCTTTTTTTTTTTTTTCTTCCCCTATGGTCACCAGGGGTAAAACTATGGAGAGAGTCCAGAGGACAACCTGAGCTGAGCACAGAGAAGCTGAGGACTGCTTCTAAACAACTTTGCAGCCTTCCAGGGAGCAGATGTGGCAAATTTAAGATCAAAGATGGCCTCATTCTCCAGCTAGCAAGGCTTTGAAAAACACGGAAATAGCATCCTGCTTTCATGTGGAGGAGAACACTTTGTATTCCTGACAGTGCAAGTGAAATGCTAAAGCAGAGCAGGCAATTATCCTGATACGACAGGGCTGGGAAACAGCATTTAGATGTGCCAGATAATGGGGAGGAGCTCCAGGAAGTTTCTCATTCTCCTTTTCATAAGCAGAGAGATTATCACCATTTTTCTTCGCAGTACTGAGCAGCAAGCAGGCAAGTGCGCAGACTGTGGTGCATTTAAGGGTGATATTGCAAATAAATCAGAAATCTGAGCCTTGTTCTGTAACAGGGTTTTAATTCTGCATGACTCGGGGCTACTCCCTTGCTGGTTGCACTTAGAAAAATCAAAATAAACTCAACTCCTGACTGCTGCCTGTTTGTTCATGTAGATATCTCACCTACAATATAGATCTATGCCAGCCAAAACACATCCACATGTAAATTTACTCTGAACTGGCCTCATATTAAGCTCATCATTTCTATCAAATCCTGCCAGTTTCCCAAGGGGAATATTTACTATTCTGTGCCTTTTACTTCTTAGTTAAAAAGAAGATAAAATTGGAAATCTTTATGACTAGAAAAAAAGGTGCATTAAGGGGTCATCAAGGGTAATTTTTCATCCCAGAGCCCAGTCACCCTCATCAGCTGAACAAACCCAAGCAGAGCTCTGCTCCAAGGAGTGCTGAACATGCACCCGACTGGGTTTCTGCTTAATCATTTTAGAATAAATGTAAAGCTTGCCAGATGCTGTCTGTGCCTCTCATGCCAATGGTCAGGAAGTTTGATGTCCAGGGAGAGGAAGGAGAGGAGGAAAATCTCTCTGGATTCAGGCAGAGTGGGTCTGGCAGAGGGATTTGGTGCTATTTTCCCTCCCTTCCTGCTGCAGCTCTCCCCTGGCTCTGAATGCCAGAGAACTGGAAGCACAGCACTGCTGCAAAGCCTTCTGTGGCACACAAACAGCTTGCTGTGCACAGGAATCCATTTTCTCCAAAAAAAAAAGATAAAAGAGAGAAATGTGTATCCTCCTGTGTCACAAGCAGCCCAGATGCCACCTCTGACAGGCCAAATTCCCAGCTGCAGGAAGCTTTCCTGGGATGGGGGCTCTGGGGTCTGTGTCCTCCCATGGCCTGGCAAGGTCAGGGCATTGCTGCCAGCCAAGGTGCTGTGTCATGTTTCAGGCTGTAAATTCCTTGTTTCAACCACAGTTTTCTCATATTTCTTTTGCAGCACAGGAGCAGGGAGGGAATTTGTCACACATGCTCCCTCTCGCTACAAAACGGAGAAACCTTCCTAACCGCATTTTGATCACAGCAGGGAAAAGAATTGGAAGAGCTGCTTTAATTTTTAATGGTTTATTAAATGAAGTCTCCAGGTGAAGAGGATGAGCAACTTATTAGAAACTGTAAAGTGGAAAAGGTAAGGGACAAAACCAGAATGAATTTTTAAAAAATGGATATTTCTTCTTGGCTTATTTTTCTACCAGGAGGAACTCCAAAAAGAGCAGCATCTTTTTCTGAAGTCAGCTTTCAGAAAAGGAGAAAAAAAAAAAAAAAGCTAGGTAAAACTCATAACTATGATCACATTGAAAGGAAAGCTCATTTCTTATTATTTGCTTCAGTAGTTCCCATTTCCTTTGCTGATCAGCAGCAGTGTCTGACCTCTGGTGTCTAAAATCAGTATCAAACATTACAAGAAATCAAAGCATCAACTCATTCCATCCAGGAAGAGTGCTTCACTCCCTGGGTAACCCTTATTTTGCCCCACTGGAGATTTCAAGCCTGCAGGAGAAATTTTGGGTTGATGTCTTTAGCTGAATACCAACAGAGAAGTCACAGGAGGCCATGACTGGCTTTTCCAGCAGCATTGGGAAATGCTGCACCACTGATTTTACAAAGAAGTTTCCTCACATGTAAAAAAATGAAAAAAAGGGATAGGAATTAATGAGGTGATGTGGCCTTATTGCAATAATGAGATGGAGGGCTTGGCAGCCACTTAGAAATACCCCAGATTTCCAGATTTTATTAGTGGAGGGTGGAATATCTTGTGTCATAATTTTAGCCAGAGAAGGTCTGGGAGCAGAGATAGAAAGTTTCCAGTTCTAAGCTCTGTTAGGATTCCAATTAATTTATTTCACATGCCAAGGAAGTGCTTAAACTCACTTCAGGGCAGGATCTTTTAGGTGCACTGGAATCAGTCCTAATGAATAATCTACAGAACACTTTTCCTTAGAAAATTGCAGTAGAAATGTCTATTCTTCTGAGGAATAAGGCACCTGTTTGGTGCATGGAGTTTGGCAATGTGAATGCTCTTTTCCTCTTTAACTTCCACACCCTTCAGGATGTTTAGATGCAGGATTTTGGCATATTCTTAACTGCAGGTCTAGGTGTATTCCACTCAAAACCTTTCCTGCCCTTAATAAAAAGTCGTGCAGCCGAACACGAAAACATTGTATTTTCTGGAACACCTTTCCATTTATTTTTCTGGACAAAAGATTTAATGAATGGAACCAGTGTGAGGCATCAGGAAATCTCTGGGAAGTTTCATCAGGCTGCCTTGGGGTGAATTATTGCTGGCTGCCAGGAGGATTAAAGGTGAGGGATGAGCCTTTGCACCTGCCAAACAGTCTGAGGTAAATGTTCTCCCTGTCTGATCCCAGAGGTGGAGACAGCAAAAGAGCCACCACCAAGAACTGGGATGAGAAAATGAGGAACAGATGGGCTAAGGGAAAAAAAGAAGATGAAGAAGAAGACGAAGAAGACAAAGAAGGAGGAGAAGGAGGAGAAGGAGGAGAAGGAGGAGAGGGAGGAGAAGGAGGAGAAGGAGGAGAAGGAGGAGAAGGTGGAGAAGGAGGAGGAGGAGGAGGAGGAGAAGGAGAAGGAGGAGGAGAAGGAGAAGGAGAAGGAGAAGGAGAAGGAGAAGGAGAAGGAGAAGGAGGAGGAGAAGGAGAAGGAGAAGGAGAAGGAGAAGGAGAAGGAGAAGGAGAAGGAGAAGGAGAAGGAGAAGGAGAAGGAGAAGGAGAAGGAGAAGGAGAAGGAGAAGGAGAAGGAGAAGGAGAAGGAGAAGGAGAAGGAGAAGGAGAAGGAGAAGGAGAAGGAGAAGGAGAAGGAGAAGGAGAAGGAGAAGGAGAAGGAGAAGGAGAAGGAGAAGGAGAAGGAGAAGGAGAAGGAGAAGGAGAAGGAGAAGGAGAAGGAGAAGGAGAAGGAGAAGGAGAAGGAGATGTTTGAGTCTTCTGACACGAACCAGATGTCCCCAATACCAGTGTGTCCCCAAGCTCCTGGAGCAGTGTGGGACATTACTCCTGGCTCCTGGTGGCTTAAATCCCACTTCGAAGGCTCAGGGCTGAGAGCCTTTGTGTTCAGAGAGAATTCAGGGAAGGTTTGCTGTGCTGGGATCTACTTGACAAAATGTAACTTGAAAATGCAGCATGTGTTTTAGAGCTCTTTTACATTTTAGATTTCACATCTTAGATTTTTTTCATTTAAATAAATCCATCTACTTCCAAGCACTAGGTGTACCAAGAGCATCTGAGTCAGGACCTGGGTGCTCCAAAAGTAACTGTTAATGGACTTCAGGCTGATATTAGAACATTAAGTGTTTGAGACACACCAGTCTAGAGCTGAGCAAATTTCATTTACTGCATCCCCTGGATACAGCTACAGCTGGGGCCAGGTGACCTTACAATGTATGCAAATTTTAGAATTAGTCCCTTAATGTTTAATTGGAAAAAAATTAACAACTTTCATCACGTAATTTTATATTGGCAAAAAAGCACTGCAAATTCATCAAGTCAGGTAATTTACTGAACCTGCTCTCTTGTCACTTTTGTAAATCTCATTACAAATAAAAAAAGTTGGCAAATATATTCATATATTCATGAGTGACCAATAAAGTGAATAAATAAGGAAAATCCATTGACTAATTACCTTGAAAACATGTTGTATAACTCATAGGAGAATTTACAAATGAAACACTATTGAAATAACCTCATTGAAAGGACTGTGGGCATTTTTATCTGTACCACCAAAACTCTTGATCCAGTTTTTCAAAAGCATTTAGGGGATCCAAAAATATATTTGTACATCTCATAGCATTTTCAAGGCATTAAAAGAGGTTAGGGACAAAACCTCCCCTGAATTTAGAATTTTAGTGCTTCAGAAATAGATCGGTGCATGGCATCCTACTGAGGCGACCTGAAGGGATTATAAAAGTTACAATTACAATAAAGTGATTATGGAATCTCACGTGTCTGTCTCTGTGTACGATTAAAAGTTTCTCAAACTTTCAGCATTAGGAATCAAATTTTCCATGCTTTGGTCTAGGAACAAAGGTAAGACATTTTTGTTCTTTATTTTGCTTTTGAAGGAAGAGGTATTTGGAGGATATATATATATATATATATATACACACATATATATATATATATACTGAAAATAATATTCTTAGTAGAATCTAAGTAAAATGAGATAGTCCCAGAAGAGTCTCTCCTGCTTTCTCCATTTTCATAGAATATCAGAATGGTTTGGGTGGGAAGGGACCTTAAAAATCATCCAGTGCCATGGCAGGGACACCTCCCACTGTCCCAGGCTGCTCCAGCCCCAGTGTCCAGCCTGGCCTTGGGCACTGCCAGGGATGCAGGGGCAGCCACAGCTGCTCTGGGCACCCTGTGCCAGGGCCTGCCCACCCTGCCAGGGAACAATTCCTGATTCCCAAGAGCCCATCCAGCCCTGCCCTCTGGCACTGGGAGCCATTCCCTGGCTCCTGTCCCTGCAGCCCTTGGCAATTGTCTCTCTGCAGCTTTCCTGGGGCTCCTTCAGGCCCTGCAAGGCCACCCTGAGCTCAGCCCAGAGCTTCTCCTGCCCAGGCTGAGCAATGCCAGCTGTGCCAGCCTTTCCTGCCAGCAGAGCTGCTCCAGCCCTCTGCTCATCCTGGAGCCTCCTCTGGGCTCTCTCCAGCAGCTCCACATCCTACCTGTGCTGGGAATTCCAGGGCTGAGTTTCCAGTCTCTGCATGTCTGTGTACAATACGTGCCTGAGACAAACAAACATTTCCTGGAGGTGGGAATGGAAAATGCTTTCCCTCCTTACCATCCTCTTTGGTGCGGGTGAAAATCTGCTCGCTCCTCACTCCATCCCCAGCCCGGGTAAAAGCCAACACCTGGATGCTGTAGTTGGTGTATTTTTCCAGGCCATCCAGCTCCAGGGATGGCTGCGTAGTAGTGACATTCTTTATCTCTCCCAGCTCTATAAAATAAACAAAAACAAAAAGGAAGTGGAGTTGTTGCCAAGTTCACTCTTCTTCCAGTTGTTGATACCTGCTGTGGAAATCTTGGGTGTCCCAGACAAGCAACGATTCATTATTACAAAACAGCAATGGATTATAATGAATTAAAATGAATTCATTTATGTTCTGACCTCTTACCACTTGAAGCAGACCCACTTTTCATTTTCAAACTCTTTTTTTTTGTTGCATTTTTTAAAAAAATATGATGAAGAGAATTGAAGAAATTCTACAAGTAATGAGGTTTTTCATAAAGAACAGATAACAAGAAGAGATTATTGTGAAACATCCCCTAAAGAAAAAAAATGAGAACAGTGTTTATCTTCATAAAGATTTTCTGGTTATGAGAAAGACCATTTCTCATAAGGAAAATGAAGAAGAACTCCCCTTTATTTTAAAATATGCAGCAAGTGCTGCTGCAAAGCACTTGATAGCAGCAACACTGCCTAACAATAGATTTAAACACAGTAAAATCAGATTTACATGCAGAAAGATGATGCACTTCATATGAATCTTTTTTTTTTTTTCAGCAAGCTAAGAAGTACAACCCATATGGCAAAAAAAGCTTTACACATATTTAGGACAGCAAATAAAGTTGAATAAATAAAGAAAATCCAGTTTTAAGCATGGCATGAACATCATCATTTTTCATCATGTTGTGAGACATCACATAAGAGCTTTGATGGGATAACATCCACACAGGATCTGATCCAAAACTACAGGCATCACTGTAAACATTTAATTTTATGCCCTACATGTTTACATTTTTTTCTGTATGTTTCTCACACATTTTTAATCTTTGTTTTTAAAGGAATTGGCAGTTGATTTCCAAATATTTTTGAGTCTACCATTACCAGCAGGGATAATGGGCCCCTGGGTCACATTTCCACTCCAAATTCCCCTTTCCACACTAACAGAGGTCAGGGTTTGCACAATTGCAGGTTAGAGTGAACTGTGGCTCTAGTGGATGAAAGCAAAAAAAGGGAGAGAGCTGTGAAAAATCCCCAGGGCAAGTAGGAATAAAGTCATGTGCATCTCAAACCTACTAACTTGTTTAATTTACAAGAAAGGGCCATACATGGGATTAGAATCACGCAATAAATTGCAGATTAGTAAAGCATCAGAATTCTCCTTTGATCCTTTCACTCAGTCTCTGCTCTGGAGCCTGTTTCCCCAGGAATTATGCTCAGAGTACAAAACACAACACAAAAATCTGGCATGGAAATAACAAGCATTTCCCAGAGACATTCCCTTCTTTTGCCCTCAGCTACGGAGAGGAAACGCCTCCTATCAAAAAATAAGTGATAGCAGATCGTGTAAGCAAAGAGACAACCAACCAAATTATAGTAAAAACCAGGTCTGGGTTGGTTTGTTCTAGATTCATGTCACCATTCTTTAAAAAACCCCAGCATTCTGGACTCTGTAACTGAGGTGAAATTTCCTCAGGTCGTGTTGGGTACCACGGGAAGCCTGTGGAGTGCTGCAAACCCACGGTGGGAGCCTTGCCTGAGGTTCCTCCAGGCAGCTTTGCTGCTCTGTTCAGGCTCTGCTGGAATGCTGGAAACTTGGATTCTGGGATTTTAGTATATAGTAATGTGTGTGAGTTAAGATGGAGGATTTGGGGTGTTGCTTTTGTCTTTCTTCTTCACTTTCTTCCTCTTTCTTCTTCATGGGCTTAAGCAGTTTTCTGTAACTGGGTGAGAAATGTCTGCATTGTGGGCCTTGGGTGGTCATCATGAGGTCAAAAATATAAATAATATAGGTGTCACCTTGGTATTGGGTACTTATTGCTTAAATAACTTTGGAAAGAGTTAGAAGCAGGCTATTTTATCTCATTTCTCTAACTTACTAGTTGGAACTCACGCCTAGTGAGTCTGTAAATATTGTAAATAGATAAGAGATAATAAACAACCAAGACTGAACTCAAACTTGGGTTTCCTGAGTCTTTCATCATGACCTTGGCAAAGGAAAAAAGAAACCAGAACTGTTACAAGGCTCTAGCAAAAATTGCTCCCTCTCCAGGTAGACAAAGTTTTCTCTAAACCAAAAATAAAAGGGAGTAAAATGCCCTCACACCAGAGATAAAATGCTATAAAGGGCACACACAGCTTTTTACTTGGTAATAGATTGGTGTCTCTCACCTCCATCCAAGAGGTTGGCCCAGTAGATGACCCTGAATCCCTGCAGGATCCCATTCAGGGTTTCCTTTGCCAGCGTTGACCAGGAAATGGAGATGGTTTCTGGGGATGTGGCAGTGGCTTGCACATTCCCTGGAGGGCAACTGGGCACTGGAATACGATATTCACCATTTTAACACAAGGAAAACAACTCAATATTCATCTTTTAGCTACCCTTTATTTCCCCCTCTATCCCACCACACAGTATTTAATTACCATCACACATTTTAACAATGCAAATCCTTTATTCTTGCTACAATTCACGTTTCTGCAAGTGCAGCTGTTTTCCCTGGAATGACTTTTGATGTACTGTTTCCCTTCTTGCTGACTTGTCTTCTAATAGGCTTTTTGTTGCTTCTTTTTGAAATATAAATGTGTTCTGACACTGAAATGTGCAGAACATTCTGTAAGCAATTTAAATATATTTTTTCAAGTTTGCAGACAAATTTGTATCTTTGTGGACAATTCTAATGTCCCTTTAAATTAGGTGGAGGGAGAAAAAAGTGGACACATCTTTAAAAAAACATAGGAGAAAAGGTTATAATATATTTTTGCTGATATTTAAAAAAATAGGAAAATCAAACAAATCTGAAGCATTTTCTGTTGGCCATTTAGTGTCAAAGCAATACAGCAGAATTTGTAACTGGCACTGCTTTAAAAGCTTGTAGCAGCTTTAATTCTAAGAGGGATCCAAAACTGAATGATAACCAAAAAAAATTTCCAAGAAAAGTACGTGTGCTGGATTCTGAAGAAAAAAAATCCATTTATTATAATATAAAATATATGCCTGTGTGAGCATACTGCCTTTTGAGGGCTTGCAGCAAGCTAGGCCTAGAAAAATTTAAAGCAAAAAAGGTATCAGTCTTTCATGAATAATCTGCCTCAAAATCTCTGGCTCTTGAGCATTTTAGATGTGTGATATTCCATTTTGTCCATGTAAAAGTCAGATTCCATGCTGGCACTGGTTTCAGGACACTGATGTTGACTTACAGTAGCTGAAAATCTGACTTGCCTGGCCTTTAGGATTTTTATTTACTGTTATATTCCTCTAAAATACTGAACTCTCTCTTTTGGATATAGGATCATTCTTTTTTTCCACTAGAGGACTCCCTCTCATTGTTTGAGAATTACTTTTTATGCAGTTTGAAAAAAATTCTGTATTGTTTCTTGGATTAGACAGGGTGAATTTTACCTGAAATAGCAATGATTTTTCTGTCATTGGATATCCTTGAAAAAACACGCATCTCTCTTAAGATTGCCAAGACAGTGCAGCACAAGAGCTCTGGTTACACTGTGGATTCATTTGAAAACAGTAGCAACCCAGCAAAAATACAATATTGCTTCACCTTTCAGAGTTTTACTTCTTAAAACTATGATGAGATCACTCTGGAGCAAGGATGAGATCACAAGAGTTGCAAATATGAGATCACCAGAGCATTTGGCTTCCTAATGAAAGTTCTGGTCTCAGTCAACATCATTCACAGCAGAATATTTAACATCAGTAAGGTTATTTTTATTTACGTGGTAAAATAAATTCACTTTTGCAATGAAAATCAGACAAGCTCATTGAGCAGGCTCTTCCCTTACACTTTTCTATCTAAAGACTGCTCTTTTACCACCCCTACTTTAATCATCACTAATCAAACAAGAAATGCAATGAGATAAAAAGACATAAAACAATAATAACATCAAAAATATGCCCCATCAGAGCTGTTTGCCAAGGACCCACCGTCCTCAAGAGTTGTGGTGATGATTTCCTGAGAAGAAGGTCCGATCCCAGCGCGGTTACAGGCCTGCACCACCATGCCATACTGGGTGAACTTTTTCAGGTTATTCAGTGTATAAACCTCGCTGTCGCCGGTGGTGTCGATGCTGATGATGTTGAACTGGAAATTCCCCCCTGCGCTGTACTCCCGATAACCTATCTGGTACCCACGGATAATTCCATTCTGCAAGTGCTTCTTTGGAGCCTGAACACAAAATGGAAAGTTACACACTCAGTGCACACATCCAAAGTCAAGTTGCTCCCCCTAAAATTTTTGGAAAAAACCCCACCAAGTTTAACCTTTATTTTTTTTTTCTAGCTGAATGCAAGTCTATTTCAAGGCAACAATTCAAAAATACTTCCTGCACATGAAACAGCCACTTTTTTCAATCACATTAATTTCAGGTGTGTTTTTTCCCAATCTGTGCTGAAAGACCTTTAAATGGTTCATGCACAGAAAAATCCAATGTGTCTTGGGTTGAGATATGTAACCAAAAATGTGTATTCTATTTTCATCTATTGAAACCAGTTGGGAGATATTGTTCTTTATCTCTTGTAACTCTAGGGGGGGAAAGAGGGCAGATCCCTTCTGTTAATGGGACACCTGATAACACCAGATAAGGCAGGGCCTTCTTATCTCTTCCTCCATCCATCCTCCTCCCAGGGACATCCCCTGTGAATGGGCCATTGAAGGCTCTCACAGGACTGATAACATCACCTCATCCCATTGGGAGATGCTCCACCCAAGGGAGGAGCCAAAGCCTTTCCACTGGGATAAAACAGCAATCCCAAACACCAAGGGAGCCTGTTCCCACTGGATTCCCAGAGGATGACTGGACCCTTTCTTGAGGATCATCTCTACTCCAACAGAGCCACATCTGTCACTCTGGGAGGACTCACTGCGGGCTGCTTCCAACACCCTGACCAACAGGGTGTCAGGTTTGCATTCCGACTCTGTCAGTGGTCCTTTGTACTATTGAATTTGTCTTATTTTATTTTTCTTTTATTTTTATCTTTCTTGTTGTTTGTTCTCTCTCTATTAAATTGTATTTCTGACTTGGAGTCTCACTGGTTTTGCTTTCAAACCAGTACACAATGAGACACTCTTGAGTTTGAATTTGAAGATGAAAAATCAGAAGATGAAGAAGAAGAAGACAAAGATGAAGACTAAGTCTAAGATGAAGAAGAAGACAATGAAGAAGAAGAAGACAATGAGGACAAAGAAGAAAAAGAAGAGGAAAGGATTCTCTTTTCAGGTGAATCAATCCAAGCTGAGTTCATAAGGGTATATTTACATTCCAGGCCACCATTCCCTACTAATTGCTTTTTTGCCAGGAGTCCCCACCTTTCACTGAACCTTTAGGAAGGCATTTATTGATCTGTACAAGGCAACCACAGGAGTTTATTCAGCCCCGTGCATTAAGAAAATTTTATGCCGTGCTTTGAAATATGCTTCTGTTCATTCAGTGTGTCGTGTAGAAAGATGATTAGATAATGAGGGCTGAAGGCAACAATGATTTGGAAAGCAGGGATTTGCATACTGAATAGCTGCAATGTGGCTGGCATTCAGGGATATGGACAGCACAAAATGGTTGGCCATAATTACGTGCCACATTTCTCAGTCACAGTGCAAGATTTCCCTGCTCCTGACTAGTGGAAATCATTTGTGTGCTCTGCAATATAAAATGTGATCTAGTGCAAAGCAGAGATTTTCAGCTCAGGGAAAAAGCCTGATAGTGACAGCAATACCTATAAAAATTCTATTTAAATAGTACTGGACTAATTTCCATATATGATAATGCCCGATTTTCTAGCTATACAAGTCATAATTAGTATAAATTTGTAACCCAGGAGCAAAAATCTCTTTCCAGTCCTCCAAACTCCCCACTGATGTCCACAAGCTCATCTGTCCCACAAAAAAGGTCTTTGTGATGCAGTTTATCAGCAACAGGTTGGACTGGCAGAGGCAGCAACTTCTGTTGCTTCTATATCCCATTAAATCTCCAGAGGAGGACATTCTCAAGAAAAACACTCATTTCTGCCACAGAACCCGCCTGTTTTGGGGAGTTTATAGTCCACTGGAGATAATAAAACCAGGGTGAGATTTCCCTCATATTCACTACCATCAAAACCCTTGCTCTGCAAAAGCCAGCCCCCTCTCAAATTTAAAATGTGTGTCATTGTATGCAATTGATTGAATAACATCTTCAGATTTTTTTTTCTCCCTCTTGCCTGAGAAACAGACTCAGCATTGAAGTGATGATAAAATTTTAATTCCCATTGTATTACTTTGATCAGATGTAGCTGATCGAGTTCGCAGATTGAGATCTTGAGATCCTTGTAAGTCACACAGCAGGGATAAGGATTGATTTTTGGGAATCTAAGCGTGTAATTGTTTCCTGTTTGAATATTTCTCTGGGGTTTTTTTGGTCAAAAACTATCCAACTGCTTTAGAAACATAGAGGTCACTTTATTATCAGAGCCCTTTACAAGTGTGTTACTTATTCTGGACAATTCCATAGCTTTGTCATCTTTGAACCTTTGCAGAAGGAGGTAGTTTTAAGCTGGGGGTGGAAACTAGGGCCAGATTTTTGTTGTTGTTTGCGTTCAGATATATTCACAGAATCACTGAATGGTTTGGGTTAGAAGAGGCTTTAAAGCCCATCCAGTGCCACCCCTGCCACGGCAGGGACACCTCCCACTGTCCCAGGCTGCTCCAGCCCCAGTGTCCAGCCTGGCCTTGGGCACTGCCAGGGATGCAGGGGCAGCCACAGCTGCTCTGGGCACCCTGTGCCAGGGCCTGCCCACCCTGCCAGGGAACAATTCCTGATTCCCAAGAGCCCATCCAGCCCTGCCCTCTGGCACCGGGAGCCATTCCCTGTGTCCTGTCCCTGCAGCCCTTGGCAATTGTCTCTCTGCAGCTTTCCTGGGGCTCCTTCAGGCCCTGCAAGGCCACCCTGAGCTCAGCCCAGAGCTTCTCCTGCCCAGGCTGAGCAATGCCAGCTGTGCCAGCCTTTCCTGCCAGCAGAGCTGCTCCAGCCCTCTGCTCATCCTGACTGACAACAAATTGACTTCCAGACAAACAGTTTGAACAAAGTACCCACAGCAGCCTCTTCACTGGGAATTCTACAATTACAGTTTCTCACTTTGGATTGGAATAAAATGACAAACTTTGAAATTTTCATGAACTTCTTCATAATTGTTTTAAGTCAAAGGATTTTTTTCTTTATATAAAATATTAACATTTTACTTTTTTTTCTTCCCGCTTTGAAACATTATACAATATAAAACAAACGCCAAGTCACTTCAGAACAAAACATTGAAATGTTCTGCTTCACAACAATTCCAATGTTCCTTGTTATTATGGCCTGAATACTTCATTTTGAGTTGACTTTTTGCACACATGGCTCACTTGATAAATATTCCTTCTGGTGTATTGACACATTTTGGGTAGAAAATTGAGTGAAACAACTTAGTATTCTTGGGAAAAAATATGTAAACCTTGTCAGTAGCCATAGAACATTATGAAAAAGTAAGTTTCAGTACATGACCTTACTGCTTTTCTCACAAAATTCAATATTTGTAAAACAGGATATCTGACTTTTGTCAAGAGTATGACATTCTAAAGTTTTGTGTGTGTGTGTAAATAGAAATAAAGAGGAAAAGGAATATTCCCCATGTCTCAATTTAATGGTTTAATTTACCTAATGTAAAGTACTACATGAAAAAAATGAATATATTTCTGCTCATTTCTAAATGAGAATTCTGTTTAATTCCCATTATCTCTGCACCAGTTTAAACTACCAAAAGGGGTGAGTTTTATTTAACAGCTCAGTCTGGAACCCAATGTCCTATGTGGACACACAGATATTGGATTTAACAAATCACGGGCCAATACAACTTTGCTTAACTGGGATTTTCTAGAAGTGGGCTAAGACAAAACTTTAAATGAAGATTTACAGCAGAAGCAAGCTGCAGAAATGGGATTTACTACAAAATGAAAGATAATCAATGCGTTATTCCCTGCTCCTTTGGCTGTTATGGACACTGTATTTTAATAAAGTTTGCCAGCTTTTAATATAACCATGGTTTTCACCATGATCCTGTTTGTTCAATGTCATCATAGCCTTTCATGGCTAAAGCTCCACATACCTCCAAAACACAAATTACCAAGGTCAGGTTCTTTTCTTGTTTTTTGGCTTCCATGACAACATAGGATTGATCTCATGGGGTATTTCTTTATTCTTTATTACATTTTATTAGATGCTCAATGAGTGCCTTCTGCACAGCATCGTAGGACCTGCCCAAAAGTTAATATTCAGCATGGAACCAAATGGATTATGTCTGTGGGACCACCCTAAATGAACTAAAACTGCTCTGACCTGGAGAAAACTGCAATAAATCAAGGGATGTATGTGGCTTGCTCCTGGTTTGGGACTTAATAGGGAAGAGAAAATTTTTTAATCAGCTTTCAAATTGTGACTCAGGAAATAACTCTTCCAGTAAAGGCAGGACTACACAAACTCTAATCCTGCCCAGTGACTTCACCTTAAGCTCATTCCAAATTGTGAAAATCCATGTCTCCCTTCAGCTCATGAGACCAGGCTAATGAAGTACGTATTCAATATATAACTCATTTCTGGGAATCTCTTCTTATCTTAGATAATGAACTTTGCTTGACAAGAATTCTCAAATCAAATCCCAACCATGATCTTGAGAACACAACCCCAGCACCTCATTTGATATCCTTCAATATCAGACAACACTAGAGCCCAGCAGATGTTCAGTTGTACTTGAAGTGTCCTTGAAGTACAAGCTGAGCTATATTTTAGGCAGTTATTGAAAAGTAGGCATGGGAATTCTGTTTGTCCTGTAGCTGCCTGTTCACATCTGCATCTATAAAATTTAATGGCAAAACGTCACGAACAGCAGCTGCAAACTCCAGCAATGAGCCAGTGGTGCCCATCTTCTCTTGCTGTTTTTAAAAGCATCCCCCAAAGTGAACTTTCTGAAAAAGCAAACAAAGCTTTTCTATCTGCCTAAATAAATCCATAAAAAACAAGTTCAGGCGGAGAAGCTTGAAGATTGTAGTTGACTTGATCAGATAGTCACAGTTCTTAAGTGGTTTAAAAAAGAAAAAACCTATTAAGAATTTATTTCAGTTGTTGAGAATCACTGTACACCCTTGCATGGCTTAAAAAACTACTTCCTTTGCTCTACTGACTGTGTGATGGATTTAAATCCATGTCTTGTCTAGGTAAATTGTTGTGTTTCACTCCAGGTAAATCTGTGACCATGCAGCTTTTGGTTTTGGAAACCATTTGTAGAAAAGCAACACTGATATAAAATTTAGATCTGGACAAGATCCAAGAATCAGCATTGCATTTTTTGTGACCAGTGCAGAAGAGGTTCTGAACCTGCCTTTTAAGGAACTGGCTTGAATCTACAATATATTCATTGTTATGCAATAAATAACCAATCACCCATAATGATTTGGTTAATAAGCAGAACCGACTCCTCCTGACTTTCTGAATAATCCATATAATAGGAAAAAAGCCACATCACTCCCATTTTTAGGAGTAACCCTAACATCAATATAGAAATTAATCATTATTGTTATGCCACTATACCACTTCAGCTCTTAATATTACATATTTTATAATTGCAAACATATGGAATCATCAATAAAATATACAAGCAGTATATATAAAAAACCCTTTTAAAACATGGTTTAAGTACCTCTGGTATCATACCAAAGCATTTAAAACTTTCTAGCATTGTCAAAATACCGGGAAAAAAACTTGGAACAATTGAATCACATGACATGCCAGATTTTTAAATGATACCAGCTGATGATATTTTTATATTAATTACTCTTCATCAGTTCTCATGGACCATACTGAGACACCCATACTGCTCTCTCTGTGCAGCAAAAATCTGTCTCAAAGTCTATTGCAATGGGAAAAAAGGTCCCATTGGTTCCAATGATTTCTGGCAAAATTTTGCTCAGAACTACGGTGAAATTTCATGAGTGTGCATTTCCTAAAAATGTGGCCTTATCTCTGAAATCAGAAAAAAGAAGGAGGTGCAAGCAGCTGCTACTTTTACTCTCCAATGGAAGGCTTTCTCTGCATGATGCTCCTTTCAGTAGCAAAGATTTTAAGATTTGTTGGCAAAGGCATCTGCAATGTTTCTCCTAAATAAAACAACCAAGGCACAGTTGTTATAATACTCCCCTGAAAGCACCCAAATACTGACAGAGCCCATCTTGTCTGTGGATGTGTGTGTATTTACCTTCCAGGTGACTCTGATGCTCTGTGAAGATATAGGCTCAAGCTGCACATCCTGAGGTGGACCATCAGGGGCTGCAAAGAGAAGGAAAATGCATCAAACCTGGCCCAAGGAATTCAGCATTTCACATAAAATGCCACCACTTTTACACCTCAGTGTCACAGAGGCTGGAGTCAGTGTCACATGGAAAACTTCACCAAAAAAAAGCAGGGTCAGGAGTTTTCTGCATTCAGGTGTCATCTCTGGCCAACAGCAAAATACAATATGTGCCAAAACATACCAAGCTGGTAAATAAAATGAGTAGAATAACACGAATAATAGTGGTTTTCTTGGCTAGAGGTACTCTCACAGTGCCATTTCTGCATATCTGGAGATAGACAAAAGGAATTCTCAGCAGTCACAATCCAGTGGGTGACAGAAAAGCAGAAGAGTTCATTTGAAGCAGGTGAGCCAGAAGCTCCTGATCCAGATAGAAAAGTAGCAGGACCCATTTAAAGCAGGTGAGCCAGGAGCTCCTAATCCAGCTTTCAACCTGTTGCAAATTTTCCAGTAGGATCCACTTTCAGTCCAGTATCAGATATTTTACACAAAATCCTGCACACTTTACACTCTCCCCCTCCCCAATAAGAGCTGCAACCTGGAAAACAGACAAAAAAAAAATCACTGGTGGATGGGAAAACCTCATTTCAACTCCTGCCTGAGCCAGGGAAAGCTTCATGGACCATCAACACAGCACCAAAGGTGTGCAGGAGGCTTTAAATGGGAATGAAAAAAGAAGGAACCTCCTCGTCAGCTGGGCAGCTACGAAGCAGATCAGGATCAGCTGGGATTGAACAGAGATGTGCAGTAAATTGCTTGCTCAGCGAGGTAAATCACTGCAAAGGAAAGATCTGAGCAGAGGGATGGAGCTATCTCGAGCTGCTGCAAAGGGTTCCCTTGATGCAGAATATGGCCTCAGTAAAAGGAATTAAATTAAGTTTAATAGCGGGACAAAGGAAGGAAAGCAATAAAAAGAGTGAGATGGGGCTGTTAGAGGTGGAGCAGCAATAAATGACAGCTGTGGTGAAAGGAACCAGAACATTTTGCTTTAACTGATGAAAGCAGAGACACAGAATACAGCCTATAGTATGTGTAAGTTATTAAATATGTCCTATTCTCTGCCATTCCTGACTGTCCTTCATATGGGAAATTTCCAAAGCTTGAAAGAACTTTATTTCCATTCTCCTTGCATTAATACAAAGGAAGGAGAAGAGGAAAAAGTCTACTGGCAAAAATGAGATCTCTATGAATTTTTTGAAGCCTGACCTTGATTCTGTCCCCCTGTTGACAAAAAATGAATGCCACTTCTCCAGGGTACATTGTAATGTAGTGGAATTTGAGCAAAGCATTTGATCCTAAAAATGAGGTTTAAAATGTGCCCCTAAAAATCCTGATTTTTCCTCAAAAGACCCCACTTTTTTTTTCACAGACCTGAATAGTTAAGTGCTCCCAGCACATCATAGGGAGATGCTAAATAAGAAGTCATTTATTTTACATACTTAATGTCATACAGAATTTATGGCAAGGATATAAAGAAAACACAGATATCCCCATTTCCTCTATTGATTTTAGTATTAGACAATGGCCATAATGCTTCTTTTTTTTTGACAGGCATTAGTGCTAGTGTGTACTAGCATCTATTTTCCAACACATGAGCTAATTTGGGTTTTATAGAAAGAAAGATGTGGTCTGCAAGCTTTGAAATCATTCCATCCTTACCCACCCTTTTGCCACAGAGACCTTTTACATGTTTCCTTTTAATAGAGCTATTTCTTTGCAATATGTGATACAGAATCTGCGCCTCCTTTCCAAGTTGCTTGGTTTTTATCTTGTATTTCTTGGACCTTTATTTCGCTCCCTGCTCATTACCTTCTCTCTCATCCCCTGCACCCATGCTGTTCTCCATTGCCTGCTGTAAAAGCAGAGAACAGAAATAAACAGTGATCAAAAAAAATGATGTTCCTATACTTTGTGCATCCCCTGAAATAAAAACCCAGGAGAAAACCATCACAAACTCTGCCTAAGCCTGACCTCCTCTCACCCAGTCCTTCCCTAGGTAGATCAGTGACTTTTGAATCCAGTTCCACACTGCTGGTCTTTTTCTACCAACAAACAGCTCCTCAAAAGACAGTGACAAAAGGATCATTTATTCTGAAACCTGGTTACAAAGAACTGAATAAAATGTGATGTTAAGGTTCCACCCTGCTCATGGGGAAGCTGTTTTTTTATTCCAAGGGCAGCTGCTGATCCTGACAACTTAATTACCAGTCAGGAAAAATTTGGCAAGTAAAAAACATTCCAAGCATGGGTGAATAAGGGAGCATGAGACAGCTGATCCAAGACCCAGCCCTCTATTTTGCACAAGGAAGGATGGGCATTTTGGGGTTGTAGATGACTCTGGCTGGAAGAATGGATAGTCTTTTTTCTCTAGAGATTTCACGTTTTCTTTGCACCAAGAAAGAGAAAATTGTTGATCAAAAATTAAGTATTTTTAAAACAAACTATTCACTGTTAAATCTGCTCACTGCATGCTTTCGTTCTGCTGGAATGACAAAAGAAACTTAATGTTGTCTCCATCTTATTCTGCTTTCCACTCTGAGCCCTTGTGTTCTGTTCCTACTTAGAAAGTCCCTCAGAACCAAAACCATGTTGTCCTGACATGGACTGTGTTTTCATTGTAGGAAATTCCCAGAGAAATTAGGTGGGAATTACACAGCTGTGCTCATAGGAGCTGAACTAAAAATCAGTTTCTTAGTGTTTAAATCCAAGACCAATATGAATCTTGGAAGAGAAAGGGAATTTTCACTGCCAGGACAATGATACCATGTTGTTTCTAAACGCTCAAAGAAGGAAGCAGTGCTGACTTAGCATAAGGTAAAGGAAGGCAGAAATTCCATGTACACACGAGTGGCTCCAGCCACCAAAGAGAAAATGCCCACACAGTACTCCTGGTGCTGATGCAGGAGAATAAAAGGTTAAAGGTAAAAATAAAGGTCAGACTTGATGATCTTGGAGGTCTTTTCCAACTGAAATGGTCCTGTGATTCGGTAATACAACAGAACAAAGATCAGGGGGTGACATTAACAAGTGACAGCCAAGAGACTTAAACAGAGGCCAGAAAAATAAATGGTGGGTGGGTTGAGTGAGGGAATATTCAAATGAAGAGTTGATTCATATGAATCAACATTCTCAAAAGGGAGAAATTTAAATTAGTTACCTACATTAATATCTAAACCTGTAAGGAAAGCCACAGTACCCCAGGGGAGGCACCACCACTAAAACCAGGATGTTGCTGACTGAGTTGCCTCACTGTAGATACAGGCGTGTTACACCCAACATCACAAGCTGAAAATTTGGAGCACAATGTCTTCTTTGGCCACTAGATGCCACTGAACAACTTTAATTACAGCCCTGCACAATGAAATCGCAAAAGTCACGATCTTTTATGGGAGTAACTCAGTATTCCTTTGAATGCAGCTGCAGCCACATGAGCAGCACTTCATGCCAGAATTCCAGACATCAAGGAGAGATAATTCCCACAGAATTCAGAGGTTGCAAAGCCAGGGCATACCTGCTTCATCAGTGGTGATGGTGAGTTCGTTGCTGGCCTCGCTCTTGCCGATGCGGTTCTTGGCGTACATGCGGATGTTGTAGGTGGAGGACGGGTGCAGGTCAATGATGGTGGCTTGGTTTAGCTGAGGGGAAACATCTCTGGTTCTCTGGACAGAATCCCAAGAATCTGTTTGATAAGAAATATCGGTAGAAACAGACAAATGAATGGTGGTGTTAATGTGGGTAATACAAGCATGAAGTTAAACTGTTCCATGCCATTGCTGTGGTAATCCAGAAAACACATTTTGCTCCAAACAAATCCAGTGATCCTTCCCCTTCCTTGACAATACTCCTGACTGCTCCAAGAGTGCTGGTGAGAACAACAGGATCTTAGCTCTGAGGTCATCAGCAAATCCACAGAAATAGCTACTCTTTGAGGAGGTGGTAAGAGCAGCAAAGATTCCCTGGATTTGTGTGATTTTTTTACCATTGGGACACTGGAACAACTGCACAAAAATGGGACTTGCTCCCCCAAAGGGATGCTCACTCAGTGAGAAAGTTGGTTGTGCTCAAAAAAAAAAAAAAGAAAAGGGAGGGAAGGGAGTTAATAAACAGGAATGGCCCAGGGGAGACCTCATTGCTGTCTAGAGCTTCCTGACAGGAGGGTGCAGCCAGGTGGGGACCTGCCTGTTTTCCTGGGCAGCAAGTGACAGGATGGGAGGACACAGCCTTAACCTGTGCCAGGGGAAAGAGAGGTTGGACATTAGCAGGAATTTCTTCATGGAAATGATGGTTAAGCATTGGAAGGGGCTGTCCCTAGGAGGTGGTGGAGTCCTCATCCTTGGAGGTGTCCAGGGAAGGCCTGGATGTGGCACTCAGTGCTCTGGGCTGGATGGCAAGGTGAGCATCAGGCACAGCTGGGACTCGATGGTCTTGGAGACCTTTTCCAACCTCAGAAATTCTGTAATTGTGTAAAAGTTATCCCAGAAGAAGGAAAAAATAATCTTGGAGAAAGTCCCTGCCCAGGAGCACGCCCGAGGCTGGAGGTGCCAAGGCCGGGCTCCAGGCACGGCTGCTCAGCACTGAGCCCTGTGGGGCTGCCCAGCAGCACCAGCACAGCCCCAGGGCTGCATTGCTGCTGCTGCTGCAGTGCTGCATGTGTGCTGAGCTGGGGGCTTTGGCCGCACAGCCCCGTGCAGCTGCTGCCGCAGGGATCTGTCAGGAGCAGCACAGAGCTGCTGCTGCCTCGGCTGGGGCTGCAGCAGGAGAACCCCTCCTGCATTGCACAAGGCAGGCAGGACTGGTGGAGAACACAGCCAGCCTGGCAGCAGGGACAGAACTCTGAGAGGCTTTTCTGAAGTAGTTCTTTCCTGTGAGGGAAGGGAGGCTCTGGCACACCTTGCCCTAAGAAGCTGTGACCACCCCTGGATCCCTGGAAGTGTCCAAGGCCAGGTTGGACACTGGGGCTTGGAGCCACCTGGGATAGTGGAAGGTGACCTTGCACACGCATCATGATCCAATGAGGGAGAGATGCCTCTGCCCTGATTAAGAGGCAAATGAGGCCACGGGATGACAACAGAGGGATTTATTCAACAACACGGGTTTGACTGGACAAGAAGAGTGAGGAAGAGAGAGAGAAAGAGAGAGAGAGAGAAAGAGAGAGAGAAAGAGAGAAAGAGAGAAAGAGAGAGAGAGAAAGAGAGAGAGAAAGAGAGAGAGAAAGAGAGAAAGAGAGAGAAAGAGAGAGAGAAAGAGAGTAAGAAAAGAAAGAAAGAGAGAAAGAGAGAAAGAGAGAGAGAAAGAGAGAGAGAGAAAGAGAGAAAGAGAGAAAGAGAGAGAGAAAGAGAGAGAGAGAAAGAGAGAAAGAGAGTAAGAAAAGAAAGAGAGAAAGAGAGAGAGAAAGAGAGAGAGAAAGAAAGAAAGAAAGAAAGAAAGAAAGAAAGAAAGAAAGAAAGAAAGAAAGAAAAGAAAGAGAGAAAGAGAGAGAAAGAGAGAAAGAGAAGAAAAGAAAGAAAAGAAAAGAAAAGAAAAGAAAGAAAGAAAAGAAAGAAAGAAAGAAAGAAAGAAAGAAAGAAAGAAAGAGAAAGAAAGAAAGAAAGAAAGAAAGAAAGAAAGAAAGAAAGAAGAAGAAAGAAAGAAAGAAAGAAAGAAAGAAAGAAAGAAAGAAAGAAAGAAAGAAAGAAAGAAAGAAAGAAAGAAAGAAAGAAAGAAAGAAAGAAAGAAAGAAAGAAAGAAAGAAAGAAAGAAAGAAAGAAAGAAAGAAAGAAAGAAAGAAAGAAAGAAAGAAAGAAAGAAAGAAAGAAAGAAAGAAAGAAAGAAAGAAAGAAAGAAAGAAAGAAAGAAAGAAAGAACACCTGTCAGAGAAAGGGAGACACAGAGCAGGAGATAATCAGCTGAAACTACATGAGCATTAAGATCCCTGCCAACCCAAACCATTCTGTCAGTGCAGAAGTTGTACAGACTCCAGAAATGACTCCACAGCTTCTTTCTGCTGAGCAGGCCCTGAGTAAGAACATGGCAGTAGAGGCTACAAGGCTTCAGCCACAGGGCCACCTGCAAGTTCCCTCTGGCGGATGTTTTGTGTGCAGAACAGAAGTGAAAATGGGGAGAAGAACCTTTGCAGCACCCTGACAGCCCCAGCAAGCCTGGAAAGGAGCAGTCGTTGCTCCTTGCCCACGCCAGACTCGCGCTGCCTTTGTAACCCAGCTCGGCTCCCTGGCCATGGGCAGCGTCTGAGCGGGGCTGTGCTGCCTTGGCTGTCCCGGCTGCACAGCCCTGCTGCCAAGGGCTGCCCAGCACGCTTCTCTCTGCGCCTCCAGTTTGCCTCGAGAGAGCAGCGCCAGCCCTGCCCTGCCGGCCCAGCTGGGAACTCTCCCGCTGCCGCTGGGGCTGAGCACTCCCTGCTCCCAGGGCCCTCCCTGGCACTGAGGGGGAAAACACTTCAGGGCCTCTGCGAGACAGCCAAGGAAATCTGGAGACTCTCTTCTTGTGCCTTATAAACTTTAGTCGAAAATACACAACTTCTTAAGTAACTGGAACAAGTCTGTCTTTCTTAGGTTATTTTCTGGGAAATTATATTGTATCATACTTACAACGTATTGTATATTCATGTTTTTCTATCATAGATTATAATATAAAAATACTATATGTAATAAAAATAAATTTGCTAGTTTTACTTATTCATTAAATTTTAGCTTCATTTTTGTATTCTTAAGTTCTTTTTCTTTTTTTCTTATTTTCCTTGTTCTAACTACTCTCCTTTGTTATTCTAACTACTCTTCTCTGCTTCTTCTACGTGTTTCTAAATTCTCATTTTTATTCCTATTACTTTTCTTTTCCTTTGTATTTTTAAATTCTTATACTTATTACTCATTTTCTTCTATTTTTATATTTTTATTGGTATTCTTATATGTATTTTTAAATGTTTCTTCTTTGTCTCCTCTGTCTTCTTAGTCTTCATCTTTGTTGTGTTCATCTGCCTCGTCACTGTCATCATCTTCATCTTTGTCGTCTTTGTCTTCTTCATAATCTTTGTCTTCATTGTCTTTGTCTTCTTTGCTGTTGTCTTGGATGGTTTATGGTGAGAGTCTGTCCCAGGAGCCTCTGTTTTATGCCCAAGAAATGGTGGCTGTATCTTCCAGGCCCACTTCCAGGCCCAGGGCCAGGTGTGTGCGGGGCCAGGGAAGGGGGGAGCTTTGGGCTCTTTGGGTGGGCATTTTCCAAGCCTCACTGCCCAGGTGTTCCATGGTGCTGTGCAGTTTGGTTTTGCTGGGCTTGCTAGGCTTTGGTTGCCCATCCAAAAGCTTCTCCCTTCCCTGGCTTGGAGGGGCTGCAGCAGCAATCTTTCAGCTCCTTGAGGTGAACTGAACAGCTGCTGCTGTGACTGGGCCTGGGCTCGCAGCTGGGCAGGTGAGGGGCTGGGGGGCTGTGCGGGGCAGGCTCTCTGTCCCTGCCTCTGGCACTAGCTCCTTTAAGGCAAGGGAAGTGTCCTACAGGGGCTTGGCATTTCAGGGGCCAGGAACAGAGTGACCCTGGACTGTGCGGTTCCAGTGCCTGTTCTCAACCCAGCCTTCATGAGAGACAGGCACTGGGAGCGCATCTGCTGCAAAAACTCTCAAGATTTACTCTTTGCCTTCTTCTAGCTTCAGGACACTCACCTCATCCCACTCAACCTCCTCTGGGGCCAAGGGCTTGGTGAAGATGACACAGTCATTCTTGTCCTACAGTTCACCTGCACAAGGTCCTTGTACCTGTCATCTTCCCAGCTGGGGTGTACTGAGGGTCTGCTGTCATTCCCTCTCGATACCTCTTGGCCAATGCAGGCTTCCCCTTGGGAAAGGTCTTGGCCAATGTATTCTTCCCAGTCAGAATGTTCTTCAAAGTTGTTGCCATCTCCCTGGGACAGCCCTTGCTCAGTGTACTCTTCCAGTCTGCAGGGTCTTGGGAGCTGCTGGTTTATCCCTGGGGCAGTTCTTGCTCCAAGTGTTTTTCCCAGTCAGAGAGTCTGTGGTAACTGGTGACTTCTCCATGGGAAAGATCTTCCTCTGTGTGCTCTTCTCAGTCAGCGTGCTCTTCCAGGGACAGCTCCTGCTCAGGACACTCTTCCCCCTGGGACACTTCTTGGGAGTTGTTCATTTCTCCATGGGACACTTCTGTGCCTTCCTTATTTTCCTACTGGGAAAGCTCTGCCTCAATGTCATTATCCTAGTCTTTGCCCTCCACAGCCTCCCCTCCTTGCTCTCTTGCACTGCCTGCACTGATGCTGATGCTGTCCCCTCCTGCTGCTGCTCCCTGAGGGCCTGGGCTCTCAGCTGGGCAGGTGAGGGGCTGGGAGGGGCTGTGGGGGGCAGGCACCAGCCCTTGGCTGCACGGCTCCTGTGCCAGGTGCTCAAGTGAAGCCTCACGAGGGACAAGCGCTGGGATCCCCTCTCCCAAAGAAATACTCACTTTCTATCCTGTGGCAGACACCTGGGACAGCTCTGGGTCTCTCTGACCAGGAAAGGCTCCAGGTCATCCAAGAATTGCCACCATTTGATTCCCTTGCTGGAGTCCTCCTTCCTTTCCTGCACTACCTACACTGGCCCCACTGCTGCCTCCTCTGTCTGTTCACTGAGGGCCTGGGCTCCCAGCTGGGCAGACAAGGGGCTGAGAGTGCTGTGCAGGGCAGGCACTGAGATCTCTTCCCTTTTGGCTGTGACTACTGATTTTACTTTTACAGCCAACGTCTGTTGAAGGGCATAGGCATCTTTCAGCAGATGCTTCAGTGCGTGGATCTTCTATAGCACCTGACTCAGGATCTCCCTGGTTATGTCCTGGTCCATTGGAACTGCCCAGGGCAGGGGAGGCGCTGGGCAGGGCAGATGCTGCCTCTGCTGCCACCTCCACACCCACGGGGCTGGAGAGCTGGGCTGTGTTATTTCTACAGCCATCTGTTGTTGAAAGGCATACTCTTCCAGCTTCTACCTCATGTGATGAAAGTCCATCAATCCCTGGATCGGGAATTCCTTGGTGATGTTCTGATCCTGCCATAGTGAAAACTGGCTGCAGGATGGGGTGTTGCAGGGGACACTGGGTGGGCTCTGTGTCCCTGATGATGGCAACTCCTCACTGGAGAGAGAAGGAGCTGCTGCCTTTACCTCCCCTGCAGTGAGAGGCAAAGGCAGCTCTTCCTTCTCACCAGCTCTGGCCAGGGGAGCAGCTGCCGGCTCGGCCTCCAGGGAATCACCCGGGGGCAGGGCAGGAGCTGGGCTGGCCAGGCACTGACTCTGCTGCCTCCTCCACGCCCACAGGGCTGGGGGAGCCAGGCTGTGTTTCTTCTACAGCCATCAGTTGTAGGAGGACATAATCTTAATCTGGCATTGCCAGAGGATGTACAACGTCACCAGAATCAGGATCAGAATGTGCTTGGAGATGTTTGTGTCCCAGTGTGGTGAAGCCTGGCTGGTGGTCAGGGTGTCTGAAGGGACACTGGGTGGGCTCTGTGTCCCTGGTGATGGCAGGTCCTCACAGGAGAGAGGAGCTGCTGCCTTTACCTCTTCCAGAGCGAGAGGCTCAAGCATCTGTTCCTCCTCAGCCATGCTGGCCAGGGCAGCAGATGCCAGCTCAGCCTCTGTGAGACTGCCTGGGGCAGGAGAGGCACTGGGCAGGGTGGGAGCTGCCACCTCTGTTCCCATGGGGCTGGGAGACCTGGGCTGTGTTTCTTCTACAGCCATCTCTTGTTGAAGGTCATCCTCATCCTCCAGCTTTTGCCTCAGTTTGTAGACCTCCATATGTCCCTCAATCTCTAACTCCTCGGTGATGTTCAGGTCCTGGCGTGGCAAAGTCTGTCTGGAGATTGGACTTTCGGAGGGGACACTGGGTGGACTCTTTGTCCCTGCTGATGGCAGCTCCTCACTGGAGAGATAAGAAGCTGCATCCTTTGCCTCTTCTGAAGTGAGAGACTCAGGCCACTCTTCCTCCTCATCAGCCCCCGGGTGGGCAGCAGCTGCCAGCTCCGCCTCAAGGGAACTGTCTGGGGCAGGAGATGCACTGGGCAGGGCATGCACTGCCTCAGCTGCCTCCTTCATGCCAATGGGGCTGGGAAAGCTGGGCTGTGTTTCTTCTACAGCCATCAGTTGTAAGAGGTCATAGTCTTCCTCTGGCTCCTGACTCAGACTGCACAACTCCACCAGTCCCAGCATCACGAACAGGAACTCCTCGATGATCGTGTCCTGCCATGATGAAGTCTGATTGCTGGTCCCAGTGTCAGAGGGGACACTGGGTGGGCTCTGTGTCCCTGGTGATGGCAGGTCCTCACTGGAGAGAGAAGGAGCTGCTGCCTTTACCTCTTCCAGAGCGAGAGGCTCAGGCATCTCTTCTTTCTCATCAACTCTGGCCAGGGCAGCAGATGCCAGCTCGGCCTCTGTGAGACTGCCTGGGGCAGGAGAGGCACTGGGCAGAGCAGGCGCTGCCTCTGCTGTCTCTTCCAAGCTCACGGGGCTGGGAGACCTGGGCTGTGTTTCTTCCACAGCCATGTGTTGTTGAAGATCATTCTCTTCCTCCAGCTTTTGCCTCAGTTTGTAGACTTCCATATGTCCCTCAGTCTCTAACTCCTCGGTGATGTTCAGGTCCTGGCGTGGTGAAGTCTGTCTGGAGATTGGACCTTCAGAGGGGACACTGGGTGGACTCTTTGTCCCTGGAGATGGCAGCTCCTCACTGGAGAGAGAAGAAGCTGCGTACTTTGCCTCTTCTGAAGTGAGAGACTCAGGCCACTCTTCCTCCTCATCAGCTCCAGGCTGGGCAGCAGCTGCCAGCTCCGACTCCAGAGAACTGTCTGGGGCAGGAGAAGCACTGGGCAGGGCAGGTGCTGACTCTGCTGCCTCTTCCACACCAATGGGGCTGGGAAAGCTGGGCTGTGTTTCTTCTACAGCCATCTGTTGTATGAGGTCATAGTCTTCCTTGGGCTTCTGCCTCAGTCTGCACAACTCCACCAGTCCCAGCATCACGAACAGGAACTCCTCAATGATGATCATGTCCTGCCATGATGAAGTCTGGCTGCTGGTCCCAGTGTCAGAGGGGACACTGGGTGGGCTCTTTGTTCCTGGTGATGGCAGCTCCTCACTGGAGAGAGAAGGAGCTGCTGCCTTTACCTCTTCCAGAGTGAGAGGCTCAAGCATCTGTTCCTCCTCAGTCATGCTGGCCAGGGCAGTGGATGCCAGCTTGGCCTCTGTGAGACTGTCTGGGGCAGGAGAGGCGCTGGGCGGGGCAGGCGCTGCCTCTGCTTTCTCTTCCAAGCTCATAGGGCTGGGAGACCTGGGCTGTGTTTCTTCTACAGCCATCTGTTTTAGGAGGTCATAGTCTTCCTCCAGCTTACGCCTCAGTCTGCACAACTCCACCAGTCCCAGCATCACGAACAGGAACTCCTCGATCATCTTTGGGTCCTGCCATGGTGAAGTCTGTCTGGAGATTGGACTTTTGGGGGGGACACTGGGTGGGCTCTGTGTCCCTGGTGATGGCAGCTCCTCACTGGAGAGGGAAGAAGTTGTGTCCTTTAAGTCTACTGAAGTGAGAGACTCAGGCCACTCTTCATCCTCATCAAGAGTGGCCAGGGCAGCAGATGCCTGCTCAGTCTCTGTGAGACTGCCTGGGGCAGGAGAGGTGCTGGGCAGGGCAGACACTGCCTCTGCTGTCTCTTCCAAGCTCACAGGGCTGGGAAAGCTGGGCTGTGTTTCTTCTACAGCCATCTGTTGTTGGAGGTCTTCCTCCAGCTTCTGCCTGGCAGCAGATGCCAGCTCAGCCTCAGTGAGACTGCCTGGGACAGGAAAGGCACTGGGCATGGCAGGCGCTGACTCTGCTCCCACCTCCACACCCAAATGGCTGGGAAAGCTGGGCTGTGTTTCTTCTACAGCCACCCATGGTTGGAGCTCATAGTCTTCCTCCGGTATCTTATTCCATTCGTAGAACCCCACCGTTCCCAGGATCAGGAACAGGATCTCCCTCGTGATGTCCTGGCATGGTAAAGCCTGGCTGCTCACCGGGGTGTCAGAGGGGACACTGGGTGGGCTCTGTGTCCCTGGTAATCGCAGGTCCTCACTGGAGAGAGAAGGAGCTGCTGCCTTTACCTCTTCAAGAGTGAGAGGCTCAGGCATCTCCTCTTCCTCATCAACGCTGCCCAGGGCAGCAGATGCCTGCTCAGCCTCTGTGAGACTGCTTGGGGCAGGAGAGGTGCTGGGCAGGGCAGGCGCTGCCTCTGGTGTCTCTTCCAAGCTCACAGGGCTGGGAGACTTGGGCTGTGTTTCTTCCACTGCCATCTGTTGTTGGAAGTCTTCCTCTTCCTCTGGCTTCTGCCTGGTAGCAGATGCCTGCTCAGCCTCTGTGAGACTGCCTGGGGCAGGAGAGGCACTGGGCAGGGTGGGCGCTGCCTCTGCTGCCACCTCTATGTCCCTGGGGCTGGGAGAGCTCGGCTGTGTTTCTTCTACAGCCATCTGTTGTTGGACATTATAGTCTTCCTTTGGCTTTTGGCTCAGTTTGTTGACTTCTACCAGTCCCTCAATCAGGATCTCCTCGGTGATGTTTGGATCCTGGCGTGGGGAAGCCTGGATGGTTGTTGCAGTGTCAGAGGGCACACTGGGTGGGCTCTGTGTCCCAGGAGATGGCAGCTCCTCACTGGAGAGAGAAGAAGCTGCGTCCTTTGCCTCTTCTGAAGTGAGAGACTCAGGCCACTCTTCTTCCTCATCAGCCCCAGGCTGGGCACAAGCTGCCAGCTCCGCCTCAAGGGAACTGTCTGGGGCAGGAGATGCACGGGGCAGGGCATGCACTGCCTCAGCTGCCTCCTCCATGCCAATGGGGCTGGGAAAGCTGGGCTGTGTTTCTTCTACAGCCATCTGTTGTTGGAGGTCTTCCTCTTCCTCTGGCTTCTGCCTGGCAGCAGATGCCTGCACAACCTCTGTGAGACTGTCTGGGGCAGGAGAGGCGCTGGGCAGGGCAGGGGCTGCCTCTGGTGTCTCTTCCAAGCTCACAGGGCTGGGAGACTTGGGCTGTGTTTCTTCCACAGCCATGTGTTGTTGAAGATCATCCTCTTCTTCCAGCTTTTGCCTCAGTTTGTAGACCTCCATATGTCCCTCAGTCTCTAACTCCTTGGTGATGTTCGGGTCCTGGCATGGTGAAGTCTGTCTGGAGATTGGATTTTCAGAGGGGACACTGGGTGGGCTCTTTGTCCCTGGTGATGGCAGCTCCTCACTGGAGAGAGAAGGAGCTGCTTCCTTTACCCCCTCTGGAGCGAGAGGCTCAGGCATCTCTTCCTCCTCATCAGGTCTGGCCAAGCCAGCAGCTGCTGGCTCGGCCTCTGTGAGACTGCCTGGGGCAGGAGAAGCACTGGGCAGGGCTGGTGCTGCCTCTGCTGCCACCTCTATGTCCCTGGGGCTGGGAGAGCTCGGCTGTGTTTCTTCTACAGCCATCTGTTGTTGGACATTATAGTCTTCCTTTGGCTTTTGGCTCTGTTTGTTGACTTCTACCAGTCCCTCAATCAGGATCCCCTCGGTGATGTTTGGATCCTGGCGTGGGGAAGCCTGGATGGTTGTTGCAGTGTCAGAGGGCACACTGGGTGGGCTCTGTGTCCCAGGAGATGGCAGCTCCTCACTGGAGAGAGAAGAAGTTGTGTCCTTTGCCTCTTCTGAAGTGAGAGGCTCAGGCCACTCTTCCTCCTCATTCGCTCTGGCCTGGGCAGCAGATGCCAGCTTAGCCTCTGTGAGACTGCCTGGGCCAGGAGAGGCACTGGGCAGGGTGGGCACTGTCTCTGCTGCCTCTTCCAAGCTCACAGGGCTGGGAGACTTGGTCTGTGTTTCTTCTACAGCCATCTGTTGTTGGAGGTCTTCCTCTTCCTCCAGCTTCTGCCTGGCAGCAGATGCCTGCACAACCTCTGTGAGACTGCCTGGGGCAGGAGAGGCACTGGGCAGGGTGGGCGCTGCCTCTGCTGCCACCTCTGTGCGCACGGGGCTGGGAGACCTGGGCTGTGTTTCTTCTACTGCCATCTGAAGGTCATACTCCTCTGCTGGCTTCTGTGTCTGTTTGTAGACGTCCATCAATCCCTCGATCTGTAACTCCTCGGTGATGTTTGGGTCTTGGCATGGTGAAGCCTGGAAGTCTCTCAGGGTGTCGGAGGGTACACTCTGTGGGCCCTGTGTCATTGGTGATGGCAGCTCCTCACTGAAGAGAGAAGGAGCTGCTGCTTTTACCTTCTCTGCAGTGAGAGGCTTGAGTGGCTCTTCTTTCTCAGCAGCTTTGTCCTGGGCAGCAGCTGCCAGCTTGGCCTCTCTGAGACTGTCTGGGGCAGGAGAGGTTCTGGGCAGGGTGGGCGCTGCCTCTTCTGCCACCTTCTTTGTCTCATGTCTGGGAAAGCGGAGCCCCACTGGGGGACTTGGCTCAGGCTCCTTGTCGTCCCTCACTTGTGGCAAAGGTGTATACTGGATCTCAGAGCTGACATCACGTCTCCATGGGGACAGCTCCTGTCTGCTCTCATGCTGCTGCCTTTGGGACAGTCTTTGGTCTCTCATATCTGCCCATCTGGGACGCTCCTGAGCTCTGGCATCTGGTCTTTGTGACAGCTCCTTTTCACTGCTGTCTCTCAGCTGGGACAGTTCTGCTTCCCTTTTGTCTTTCCATAGGCAGATGTGGGAGGGCGCATGTTGTTTCCATGATGAGAGTTCCTCATACCTCTCACCTTCCCTCTGGGACAGCTCTTGGACATTGTCCCATTGAGAGATGTGGGAGTGCACACCTTGTTCCCATGGTGACAGTTCCTCGTATCTTTCACCTTCCCTCTGGTCCAGCTCTCGGATATCATCCCATTGGGAATCCTCTGGGACACTTATATCTCTCCGTAAGGACAGCTCATGAGATTTCTCATCTTCTTCCCATTCTGACTCCTGCTGCCCACTCACATCTGTTTCCCATATCCCTGGGGTTGCGACACATTCTTCCCACTCACGCACTTCTTGGTGTATCTCACCCTGCTCTTCCCACTGGCACAGCTCCCGAACTCTGACAAGCGTCTTATTGTGATAGGATGTCTCTTCCCCACATTCTGATGGACTTTCTTCCCATTCATGGGTCTCTTCGTGTGTCTCATCGCCGTACTCTGAAACCTCCCGAACGCGCACACGTACCTGGTGTTGGCACAGCACCTGGCTCCTCCTGGCTACCAGACGGGAAATTTCTTGGACTGTCACTACTTGCCTTTGGTACCCCTCTCTCCCTGTTACCTCTTCCCTCTGGGAAAGCTCCTCATCGCTATCATCTTCCCTCTGGGAAAGCTCCTCGTCGGTATCATCTTCCCACTGGGAAAGGTCTTGGTCCATGTCTGTGAAAGGCCACTCCTCCTCCTAAGTCTCTGACAGTGGCAGGGCTGACCTGCCCACTGCCCCCGACCACTGCCCGCTGGGGGCTGCCAGCCAGGGTGAACAAGGGGCTGGGGGACCGGGAGTTGGAGTTACCTTTGTCCTTGTCGCTGTCACTGTCAGTATCGTTGTCTGTCCGTCCCCATTGCTGTCTGTTTCTATTGTTGTCTGTCTGTCCCCATGGCTGTCTGTCGCTATCGTTGTCTGTCTGTCGGTACTGGTGTCTAGTGCAGACAGACAGGGAGCTGCTTCCTCCTCATTGAGTGGCTGTGGTGGGACTGGGCACCCCAGGGCTCTGCACCCCTTGGATACCCTCAGCCAGGGCGGGGCTCCCTGATGTCACAAGGGTCTCTGGCCACCACCATGTCCCACATCACAAAGGGCCCCGACACGAAGCGCCCGTGTCACAAAGGGCCAGCCCCGGCAGCCCAACAATGGTGGAGCAGGCAGGAACTGGCACGGAGCAGCCCCGCACTTGTGGCCTTGTGGCCCCTGCTGTGCCCAGAGCCCTGAGGGGCTTTGGCCACGCTCCCGCACGGCAGCCCCAGCCCCACAGGGCACAGCCCTGGGTTTGCAGGCTGCGCTGCCCAGGGCACCAGGAATTGGCGGCACGGACGTGCCAGGCACTCGTGGGCAGCGGCTCCACGAGGCGCGGGAGGCCGGGCACCAGGGCTGTCCCTCAGGGCTCTGCCCGGGCACCGCGGCTCCTCAGTGCCCGCAGCAATGACAGCCGGGGCAGCGAGCGCAGCCTCGGCGCCTTTACCGCCCACGGGAAGCTGAGCGGGGCAGGGCCAGCACGCAAGGACGGGGCCATCCCCAGGCACCTGCACAGGCTGCACAAGCGGCACCGCCAGAGCCCCGTGCGCTCCCACAGGGCCGAGCCCGGCTCCTGCCCCTGGCCCGGGGCAGGGCCCGAGGCAGCGGCTCTTGCAGCTCTCCCCCGGCCTCTGCGGCGCCACGGGCACAGAGCCCGGGCCCGGGGCTCGCTCCCTGCTGCCCCCAGGGCGCTGCCCAGGGCTCCCCGCCCGCCGGGGCCGGGCCGGGCGCTGAGGGAGCGGCGCCACCATTGCTGCCCCCCCGGTGAATCAGGGTCTCCCCGGCTTTGTCCCAGCCGGGAATGAGGAGAGCACGGGAAAGACCCGTTTCTCATCCAGCCGGGGAATGAGGAGGGCTAGGAAAGAGTCGTGTTTCTCATCCAGCTCGGGAAAGATTCACGTTTCCCATCCCCTTCCTCACCACAACCGCGTTTCTGGCGGTGCGGCGCTGCCCTCCCGTGGCCATTGCCGGGACTGCGCCGGCCCCGCGCCCGGCCGGAACCCCGCGGCTCCGGGGAAGATTTTGGGAACCTCCAACTCTGCGAAAACATCGCGGACCCGGGGGATGCCCCGCTCACACCAGAGCACAAGGAAGAGCAGTCAAACAGGAGTGTTCAAAGTTTGCCTCTAAGATCGCCCTAATGACATAAAAAATTAAAAAGGATGGGGAGAGACGCACAAAGGAGGACCCACACCCCCATTCCTGTCTCCAGAGCTCTCTGCACACCTCCGACGGAAAGATCAGGAGGCTGCAGAGGACTGGTCTCCATGAAGGGCCAGGTCTGATGTCTCTAAGTACCAAAACATTCTGAAACACCAAGTTCCTGTCATTCATAGTGCTCCGCAGGGCAACTGGAACCTACAGGACAGGCAACTCCACACTCCTTCCACGGAGTAACTAATTCCATTGGGGTAATAATTAATGTATGTTTTGTGTCTGATGGGGTAGATATCAGCAGTGCTGAGATAACTTTGGGCTTGATGATCTTAATGGTCTTTTTCAACCTGCTTTCTGTGATTTTATGATGGGACGTGTGAAGGCTGCTAAATACAGTCCATGCATTCTTTGTGGTCACCCGGACCTTCTATGAAACAGAAAAGTTTTCCCGCTTTCCTTTTCACAGCCTCGATGATGCATCTGATCTAAACTCACTCCTGAGAGAGTCCCACTCCTCGGAAGAGGCAACAGAGGTGGAAAATTCTCACAAAACACAGCTGTGCAGTTTACAGCTGCACTTCAAGGCAGGATGTTCCTTGAATATTTAATCTAAATCTTGTTCCACCCCTTTAATACCTGGAAACTGCGAAGTTTTCTTAATTCTTCCTCTTTGTTCTAAATTCTTCCAACTATCCCATGCAAGTCTTCCCTTAACCATCTTTGGTATTTCATCTTCTTGGTGATTTAATTAATGACAAAATTCATATGCAAGAATTCAAAGACCTGATCCGAGTTTCTGCAAACACTCAGGCTCAGACTCCAAAAAATGACATTTCTGTTGTTTGCAGTAAGAAGAAGATAATCTGCTCTTGTTAGGACATGACCTCCAGAATTTGTCTTCAGATACTGACAAAGAAATATTTTCTTTGAAACTAATTCTGGTGCCCACTTATTTTCCTTTCTTTATTTATTTTTTACTTTTATTAATATATTAATATTTCCATGCAATCTGTTGATGCTTCTTTTGCTGTCTTGCTCTTGATTTATCATTCCATATTAGAGAGAAGTCATTTTTCCATGCAAGTTCATGGTGACCCCCACTGAATCTTTGCTTGTATTCTGCATTATCACTTGAAAACATCAAGCTAAATCTAACAAAGATGTTTTTAGAGCTCTGAAGCCCTGCTTCAATAGAAGGGAAGAACCTCAGTCATCCTAAATGGGTTTGTGCTGAGTTACATCATTCTTAAATATTATTGTATTTGAGAAATACAATAGGTGTTTTAGTGTGAGAAAAGAGTTGATCAGGCAAGAATGACTTTCAAAAACTTTTCTGGAGCAGGCGGGTGGTTGGAAAGAAAAGAAAACTATCAAAAAGAAAAGAAAACTATCAAAAACAAAACAGAGCCCAGAAACTTTTAAGTGTGCATATCCCTTGAAGGCATCCTTGCCCAATCAACATCTCCAAACCTGCGATTCCTGACTTCAGCCTCAGTGGAGAATTCCCACTCTTGATCTTATCAACCTCTCCTGTACATTAATGATTTCATTTACAAAGCTAGGGCGAAAATGATGACTGATGATTCAACACCTTTTAAAATATTTTATCTAATAATGAAAACATCACACAGTTTTTGCCTCAGTAAACATAGCCTGAAGTGGTAAAAGGGAAAAGCAGCAATTGCTAAATTTAGCGGCTTTACCACAAAACAAACAAACAAAAAAAGGACAACAAATGAAGATAAATCTTCCTGTGGAAGATTAAACAAACCATGATAGAAAATTCCATCGGGCAGTTTCAGTTTATGAATTACCTTTTAGAACACAAACCGGTGGGGAGTGAGCAGCAGCGGGGATTACTGAGATGGTTCCTCACCTGACTTGTTCTTGCACTCGATGTCGTAGCCGGTGATGGGGCTGTTGCCGTCGAAGCCCATGGTCCACCTCAGGGCGATGCTCCGAGCTCTCACCTCGCGGATCTCTATCTCAGGGGGGTCAGGGGGCTCTGGGCAAACACACACACACAGCTTTGCTCAGAACAGACCCCGTCCTCTTAAGAGAGTGTCCTGGGGTGACTTTGTGATGCTTGTATCCCCAGTTGTCTGTTCTGTTTGTGTTGGATACTGTGTTCTGTGCCTTTAAGACTGTGAAGCAGGGAGAAGGACAAGTGTGGAGTTTGTTTGGAGAACCTGCACTCCCTCCTACACATTCTGGCACCTGGACTGTGTTCATCTGAACCACGGACACACTGCAGGACAAGAGACCTTTTATTTGCTTTTTACTTAGTTTAGGTAGCTGAGGCAGATAAGTTCCCTGGACTGTTTTTTTTCTCTTTTTCTTGGGACTGTTTAAACCTATGCTGGACTGAAAATCCCAGAAGAACACCAGGAGCTCACACCTGTGGCCCACCAGGCCCAGGATGGCATTTTCCAGCGTCAGAGGAACTGATAAGACACTGAGTGAGCTGAGCTACACCCATGACAAGGACTTTTCTCAGTTTTGCCATCTCTTTTCAAAGCGGCGAGAGGTTTTATTGTTCCATATTACTAATTCTTTATGCTTGTGGGCACTTTGTTTGTTAAATAAATAGTTTTTTCCACCTTTTTCCAAGGAGGTTCTTTCCTGGACCAGTTGGGGGAGGGGCCTTTTTGTGTTTGCTTCCCAGAGGGACCCCATTTGGAGGTTTCCTCCCAAATTTGCCCTAAATCAGGACACAGGGACATGCCAACCAGCATGGTGCTGGCTCAGCCTTCCTGGCATTCCTCTGGGCACTCATGGGGACTCTGATCCTCTTAATCACCTGCTGGAAGTATCAGCCCTTTTCAACTCGGAGTCACTGGTTAATCTTGAATCCTGGCTCCCCTCTGACCTTGGCTGCATTTCCTTAAAATCACCCCAGCCTGAGCTTTCATTCCAGGAAAGGTGTTTTACCTCAAACACCACATTTCCCCAATACTTCTATCAGTGATTTTACTCAAAAAGTGATTGTAGAAATGTGAGTACTAAACTCAAAAGTGCTAAATGTGGTGGGGAGAGAGAGTAAAATTTCTGTCTCTTTGAGCATGTTTAAAAGTCTTACTTTAATAACAGAATAATCTGATTAAATCACTCTGAAAGCTCTTTCTGCCTCCAAAGTTAATGTTGTAAATAACCAGCACCTAGACCCATTCTAATGTCCCTTTAAATTGTCATGGCAGCTTAGATGAGCACTGGTGGAACAGGGAACCTGTCCCTTAACTCCACCTGAATTTTTCAACGGGGCTGCCTTAGGCATTCTCTGGAATCTGCTGCTACTTGGAATCAAGGGCAGGGAGAGATAAATCTGCAAGTTGTAGGAATTTGTTGTGTGCAAGCTCAGAGGGGCACAGGAGGAACCAGCACTACATGGAACAAGCAGTGGCCAGTGGCTGAGTCCTGCCTGTGCCCACATCTCAAATATTGTCACCTCTCCAGGACTTGCTGTTTCTGCCCTGTGGGAGAGGAACCCCAGCCCCAGGCAACATAAATTCCTAGAGTTCAGATTGTGCAAACTGCTCACAGTTTATTGTGACTGATTAAACTTGAAATATTTTGCTTCAAGTTCCACGGTAGGTTTAACATTTCTCTAGAGATAAAGTGAGATCACTTTTGCTTTATTTCAGACCTGGGTTTGAAGCACATTTGTTCTTTAAAATCAAATGCAACCTGCTCTCCCTCAATCCTCCATATCCACAATCCTTACTGAAGATATTAGTTTCAAATATCTTTGGAAATTGTCAACTACTGTATTTAAGAAAAAAAAATCTAATTAATTTGTACAGATCTAGAAGGACTCAAGCTTATCTTTTATTTTGATATAATCTGTGATGCTGGAAAATGAAAGACTGAGAACCTTAATGCAGCTCCTCATTTCTTTGACAATGAGGAACACATTTAATTAAGAATCAGAATCTCCTTCCCCCCAGCAGATTTCTACACTTCCTGTCCTACAATAGCTGTGGGTTTTTTTCCTTGCGTTGTCCTCTCCCTACCTTGCACAGTGAGCTGAATTATTCCACGATCCTCCCCGTAAGAATTGATGGCGTGGCAGGAAAAGAAGCCAGAATCTTCACGCACAGTTGGCAGAATCTATAGGAGGTTGGAAAAGAGGTGATGAATTGAACAGCACGCAGAGAAAATAAACCAACAGCTTGTCCATGTGGCGCAAGAAAAACCGCGCAGACTGTTCTCCTTGACAGCAATAAATAGATAGTGCAGGTTATACATATTTGCATAGGAAAGCTTCCAAAATACTGAGGTTATCAAAGCCAGCAGCACCTGGGCTGAGGACACAGGCTACCAGCTCGACATGTGTAGTCAGGAGCTGGAGCTCCACCTATTCCTGCAGCTTCTCCTTAGGAGCCTTGTTTCCAGTTCCTCGCAAGTTTGCCAAGTATTTAAGTGTTGGCTGAAATTTGCCATACAAAATGGTGCCTCCTGCTGCCTCCAAATTTTTCCAGCTATTTCTGAAAATAACTCAAGTGGCTGAAGTCTGTGTGGAGGAAATAAAGGTTCAAGCACTGGTGGTGAACCCTGTAGCGTTCAGCATGGTGCTTCGTAATAAAGTTTTGTGTGGTCTTTCTTTTCAATTTGTTGTTTAACAGCAAGGAAATTTATATATAATATTTACAAACATGATCGTAATGATGTTTTTCTACAGGACCACTGCTTCAATCAAGGTACAAGAAAGGAAGAATTTTTTTTAAATGAGCAGATATTCGAAATACCATTTCCTTCTCATTGTTCAGTATGCTGCTTCACAATTTATTTACTGCATACTGTTCAAACTGTGCCCTGAAAACAGACATTCATTTTCTTACGGCATTTTCCTGTGAATTCACCCATTGCAGAAACACGAGTGAATTTATTTTCATCAGCCCTGACACCATGAAGAGCATTGCCACCATTTCATGTAGGGAATTAAGGAAGCAGATGTATGATAACGTTTGTGGCTGCTTGACAAGTTGCCACATATTAGCTGAGCCATGGAAACTCCACGTGCTCTTTATTCCTCAGCAAAACCCAGGTGATGTGAGCACAGCTCCCAGTCACCACTGGTTAAGATAAATGGATTAATTTCCCACTTGCTGCAAGGAAATTGGAGAGTTATCATCTGAGATGTGGCAACTTGTCAAGCTATGTTCACTTGCACGTGTGGCTGAGCTTGGTGACAGGGAAACAAACATGTCCAGAGCCCAGTTTGAAACATGCAGGGCCTTCCTCCCCCTCACTCAGAGTTCTGAGCAATAAATAGCCTTTCATGTGTTCATAACAGCTTCCACTGAGTTCAGCTGCAGCCAGGAGGGCTGAGTACTGCTGCAAATCAGACCCCAAGGGCTCAAGGCAAGTGCCCAGAAAACAAAGAACACACAATTACTGGCCACCTGTGAGAAATTTAGTCTCAAAGATCAGCTTCGCATCACATAGTGCCGTTCATTACTCAACGCTAATTCAGCCCCAGTGAAAATCCAAGTCCTGTCTCGCTGAGGCAGGGGTCCTGCAGAAAAAATAAAAGCTGAGTGCACAACTAAAGATCAGATCATCATGCAAAAGCACTGAGCTCAAAGCTTCAGAGACAACCTTAACCTGCCATTTTCTGCTTTTTGGGGTGTTTTATCTCTCAGAAGTGAAAGGTTTTCTATGTAACACACATGGTGTAGAATACCATTGCTGTACATGACTGCTTCAGAAAACTCTCCAAGCAGGCCTCCAGCCTTCCTGGTAGAAATATTGTTGTGTATCCCGGGGTTATCTTATTAAAATCAACAAGAAGAATGATAGCAGAGAGGCCTAGGGGTCAATCCTATAACTAAATATTATTTGTATCACAAAAATACTAACAGGAGCAAAGTCACACATAGAATTTATCCTTCCTCATAGAAATCAATGACAAAGGTCCCTTACAGAGAGCAAACCCAGAATTTTACTGGATATCATCCAACACAGTTTTTGGCTGATAAAGGAAGAAATTTTTCATAAGAGTTACACTAAAATTTAGACAATAATAAGACAGAGAATTAATTCCTCGGGCCTGATAAATACATTTTTAAAATGTAACTGAAACTGGATAATGAAGATTTTGGAGTGAGAAAAAGGAAGATTCTTTTAGATTTCCTAAAAGCACATGTAAAACACCACTTTGAATCCTGACTTAACAAAGTGCTCTCACAAGCTCCACCAAGTGAAAGGAGGGAGAAGAGATCTTTAAAAAGGCAGTATTTATTCTCAGACCATTTTAGTGATTTTGGTGACACACATCGGAACCTGGGGTCAGATACTTGCCAGAGTTTATCAGCACTTTGGTCAAATTGATCTGGGGAAGGACAGGCTAAGGCTCGAGCCATGCTGCTCCTGAGACAGAAAGGATGGAGGGTTGAGCTTGGATCACTCTCTTTCTGCCTCTGGAGTGTGGGAAGAGGGAATTTTTCAGTAGGGATGGGTTGCAGAAGTTTCCTCTCCCTCCTCTTGCTGCCAGCTCTCCACGCCATGCTCAGAGCAAGTGCTGGGGCTCTGGTGTTGTCAGGCTGGCCCTGCACCTGAATCAAAACCAAACCAAGCACACCTTGACATATCTGCATGATCTGGGGGCCAATTTGTTTTCCTACCTGCAGGGTAGAGATCACTTCATCCCCAACTTCCTTGGTGGAAACCAGGTAGCGGGACATCTCGGGGTTAATGATCCGGTCTTCCTTCTCCCAGCGGACGATGATGGGTTTCTCTCCATGTGCCGTGCAGCTCATCTCCTTCTTCTGGCCTTGAGTTGCCAGGGTGGTGTTTGGGTAGGAGGTTATCATAGCTGGAACTAGAAACAGACAAAACAGAACAAAATAAGGTTGTTCCTCAATGAGCTGAAGGGTCTGATGATACAAGGTTGGCTCTTCAATCTGTGTTTCATCCAGCTTGTCCATATTCAACCAGGTTGAAATGAATCTGAAAAAGTATTCTCTTTTCATTCCTTTATTAAGAGAACTGATGGACCTCAAAGGCAACTTAGCAGAAAGGAGTAGGAAATGGACAATAGACGGTGTGAATCCAAAGGAAGCCTGTCTTCATTTGTTTTGCTGCTCACAGGGCAACTTGCAACATAATTCAATATTCAATATTCACAGCACATAAAGGGACTTTAATAAGTGTTCAGATATGGGGACAATAAAGAACTGATAAAAATGTCTGCTTCCTTCTGATGAGCTGCTGTTCTACTTGCTGAGTGTTACATGTTTTACTACTGTGTGTGACAGTAATGATCTATCAAAATGAGGGCTCAATTAAACCAGGAGCTGCACAAAATTAAAAGAAAGGCTTTGCACCAAGGAGCTTACAGACCATGGATGTGTTGAGTGCGTAGCTGAACTGTGCTGAACTGAAAGTATAATTAAACTGACAATAAACCTAGCTAGATTCAAGTTTTTATTGTACTCAGAAGGCATTTGCAGAACAGTTTGGACATACCTGTCAACTTCATTAACCATTCTTTAAAAAAGGACTTAAATTTTAAGGTTGAAAAAAGAACTCTCTTCTTAGCAAGAATTGTCTTAAACCTTAAGTATTTTCATGTTTTGAAATTCAAATTTCCTGCAAACAGGAAGAAAAGAAATGCTTGGAATGTTTTATTGCAAACCCCAAACATGGGATCTTTGAAATAGGATGATCTCTTTGGTGTCCTTTGCTGTCCTTTCCTCCCTGCATGGTTTTTACACCAACGAATAGCATCTGGACTTCTGTCTCTAGAAAGAGTCAAAGCCCACGAGTCTTTCAGTTCAGGCCCAGGAGAAGGTGGAGAGCCCAGGACAGCACACAGATCTGTTCTTTCTGAAAGAATCTGTCCACTCTCCTAAAGCATATGAGGCGTCAGCAATGAACCCCCTCCCTAAGCTCTTGCCTCCTGCAGTAGCCCCAGTCCCTTGTTTTTATGCATGAACTGTTGCCTCTTCCTATCAGAACAACTCACTCCTTCCATCTGAGCTTCTCTGGGTCCCTCTTTTAATCAGATGACACTGGCAGAGGATCTGATCTGAGGCCTTCCCAGGCTTTCCCCTTGCATGGGTTGTGTTTGTTGCCGCACAGCAGAATAAAAACCCTTATTTAAATGAATTACTTTAATTGCCAGCCCGTAATATTAATGCTTGGTGGCATGACCTTTTCACATGCCAGAGCTGTTAATGCTTGGATATGACAATATGTCAGGATGCAGCCCTTTCTGTTCAAAGGCTTCCTGAACCAAACCAAACCGACCTGGAGATTCACAGGGCCCATGGAGCCGTGGGTTTGAGTTACCAATGGGATCTAATTCCAGGAGGATTTCTGAGAAAGGTCTTGTGTGAGGCAGGAGGCTCCACATGCACTAGTGATGAATTACAACTTTTTAAACTGGGTTTAATTGGGTATTAGGTACTCATCAATTTTGTCCAAGAGGGGCATTTGAAGAGAAGAAATTACGAATAATAAAAATAGAAAATTAGGATGAGTCTGATTCCACGTTCCAGAGAATGGAAATAGCCTCAGTTTCATCTGGTGTGTGCCCACGTACCCACAAGGAGGTTACTTTCAGAAAGTTGTTTTTTTGTGGCCATCTGCTTGTTCCTCCAAATCCAGAACAACCAGGGCTATGCAAGATCACAAAATCATTAGATTGGAAATGACCTCCAAGACCACTGAGGCCAAGCTGTGCTCGATGCCCACCTTGTCCCCAGCCCAGAGCTCTGAGTGCCACCTCCAGGCTTCCCTTGGACACCTCCAGTGATGAGGACTCCAAACCTCTCTGGGCAGCCCCGTCCCATGTCTGAAAACACTTTCAGTGAAGAAAATCTTCCTGAATTTCTTCCTGAAATAGTCCTTTATGCATTTTGTTCAATAGGAGACCCAACTCAAAGGAGTGCCAGGTTGTTAAGGAGTCCATATTGCCATCATTAACTTGTGCCACCTCCTTTCTTCCTTCTACAATGTCCTCAGCCTCCCAAATGTCCTTCCTCTGCACATCTCTCTCCCTTCAGCACAACAGGCTCCAGTCGCCTTCACCTGTCCCTCTTTCTTCCTACTTCAACCTCCTCAGGTTCTCACATGTCCCCTAATCCCCATACCTTTCATTTTCCTCCTCCAGCCTCATTTCCTTGCCCTAATTAAATCAGCCAACCTTCCAAGCCTCCTAAAGGGTTTTTCCTGTATCTGCAGTCCTCTTTACCATCAAGATCTCCTCCTTGGAGTTTCCCTGGTGATGGTGAAAATGTTCTGAGCCCGTGCAGGAGATGAGGGGTGAGGGGTTTGTGCCTCCCCACGAGGAACCAGAGCTCCTGTGCAGGTGAGCCTTGCCCTGGCAGGTCCAGCCTCCTGCTGCATGAGCAGGAGCACAGAGAAAATGGGACATCTGCACTTGGATTGAAATCCCACAGACCTCCAGGAGCCTGTCCCAGACACTCCAGCCTCACTTTTAGGTCTTGCACTGGATGATGGTGCCAAACCAAACCCCATGACTCCCTATCCTGCTTTTAAAAACCAGAGGCTACCTTGCAAAGCTCATTTCCCCCCACAACAAACTTTCTTAATAAGAGCAGAATAAGAACATGTAAAGAAAGATGACTTTATTCCTCAGATACAGCTTTATCCCTGCTTATCCTTCCCTTCTCCTCACATAATCTTCCACACGGATTCCTTATTGCCATAGCAATGCCTCACAGCTAAATACTTCCCCTTCCTCCAAAGCTGATTTTTTACTCTTCACAATTTATCTCCAATGATCCTAGACTGTAAGCTCTTTTTTTTTTTATCTTCCTCTATGTCAAAAGATTTCTGGTAACAAAGCCACATTCCCAAGGATATTTTAGGCAACGTATTTCTTCATCCTCCAACTATCTTTAATCAAATTACTGATGCAAATAACTGAGATAAATATGCTGGTGCTTTACTGACAAAATAATCTAGAAAACTGTAAATAAGCAAGCTAAATCTGCACTACATATGTATGAGATATTCTCTTAGGATGTCTTAAAAATAAGTGAAGGCATTTAGAAATGCATCAAGATGATTCAGATGCCATATTAAGTTTGTCTGTGTCTTATATCTCTTCAAATGAGCATTGTATACAGACACATAATTATATATATATATATATACACACACACACACATTTATATAAGATAATTTTGGAAAGGTGGGGCATGTTGCTGTGCAGGTTCAAGGAATGGATATAGCCATGTTCCATAATTTTGGGGTAGTTTCACCCTGGGAGTAAATAAATTTAACTAATTAATTAATTAAATGAATCAAGTTTTTTTCCTCTGGGGTTCTCTGTGTCTTTGTCTGAAGCCCTGTGGTGCTGGGCACAGTTAGAGCTCAGTTGGTCAAAACTGGACAAAGCAGAAGCTACAATTGATAAATCATGGCAATTTCCATTTTCAAGGTATGAATATCTCTGCCAGCAGCATTAATCCAGGAGTTTTCTCTGTTTAGAGTTGGGCTTTCCTTTGGAAAGCTGATGTATTTTCATAGGCCAACACATTTTTTTCCCCTTTTTTCATGGCAACCCAGCAAAAAATAAATATATTTAATTATATTATTTTTATTTTATTATTAAACCATTATTTATTATAGCACTAAATATTATTGCTATATTAATGCATAAAAATATTAGATTATAAAATCATATTATTTAGCAATTATATTGCTTGTTAATATAATGATTACTTTATAGTAATAACAATTTCGTCATTAAAATCAGAGTGCAAAATTCTATAGTTGGGGTTATACTTAAAAAATTGTGAAAGTGCCTCAGACAAAACAAGAAACTTTTTGCCCTACTCTCGAAGAAAACTGAACCTAGGCCTTTCCTAAGATTCAGTAAAAATTACTTAATCTGACTTATTTTTCTCTGCTACTGCTGAGTGTTTCATCAGGAACTGAGTACAAATGAAAATATTTAATTACTTTGATAAAGACCAGTCTCATTATCCAGAATAACAAGACTGTAGGAAGTTGAGTAAAGCTTGTAAAGGGTATCAGAAACTTTTGAATCCTTTTAGAATAAATCTTTATGAATTAATAGAAAACAAAAAAAAAAAAAATCACATCAATTTTACAAATGATGTAGAGAGCTGGGATGGAGGGAGGTATTTTTTGTCTCTTTCAGCTCATCTATTGGAATAGCCACATTGGAAAAAGCAAATTAAAAATCTCCCCGTCTTTCAGTTTGTAATTAAACACTAAATATCCATGTATCATTCAAAAATGATACATACATGTATCATATCAAAAATGATATTTAGTCATTTTTGACTAAAGCTCTCAGTATTTTGAAATATTATGGTCCTTTCTAACGCAAAACCATTCTGGGATTCTGGGATTCTCCTGGTCTGAAGATTTCTGTCCTGGCAGAGTGTTCTCATATTTTGGTTCCATCACTGGGTCATACTCGATCTGGCCAGTTTGGGGAAATATCTGTAGCCATGAGAGATTCATCTTGCAAACAATGAAAAAATATTGAAAAGATGAATTGAAATTCAAGTTTAACATTAAAGCCAAATTCCTCTGTCCTTTCATTCTGGTCAGCCACAGTGAGAACACTCTTCTCTCCATGACAAATGGGATTTTCCTACCTCAAAAATTCCCTCTTCCTCCATCCTCTTTTGCTCAGGCAGAGAAAGCCCATGCAAATACATTATTTATATTTTAGGGAGCCTAGCTGTCACATTTTTATTTGTTGATATATATATATTTGTTAATTTATCTTCAAATTACTAGACTTCCAGGAGTCAGCAAGAGCTTTGCTAAAATTTGTAACTTCATTTTTCCCTTTCTGATAAAAGACATTTGGGTTTACTTAAATAACAACTCTCTGGAATTCAAACAGTGAAGAAAAAGAGAATTTTAAATCAATAGGATTTCTCAAACACTTCAATTTAAACTCATAGTTCCTTGGTAAAAGTCAAGCCTGTTCAGCAGGTGAAAATCATGCTCTTAACCCTCATCCTCAGGAGATGTCCAAGATTAAGAAAAAATTCTCTGTCTCAGAAGGTCAAAGAAATATGTAAACACAAAAATAAGCATCCCATTTTTATGTGTTCAAGTTATTAGATATAATATTAATGGGCATATAATTAATGACAGTTTCTTTCTACCAATATTTGCTAATTTTGAAAATTTACTTCACATTTGAGACCTTTTCCTGTTTGTTTGTTGTGAAAACCTCTTGGGAGACATGTTCTCTTAGGATAAATATTTTAAAAAATTCGATTTGAATTATTTTATCATTTCATGAAGTTGATTTTAGAATAGAACATTTTATTGTATTGCTTGGAATCAGTAAAGAATTTGCTTAGAAAGAAACCATTCTGGGTGAATTGTGCCAGTAATCAATATGGCATGAATTTCAAATTTAAAATGCCAGTGTTTTGAAATTAATAGCCATTGATGTTTCAGATTAGAAAAAAATAATTTCAAACACGTAAACCTGAGAAATTCAAGGAGAGAAGTACAGATTTGATGAATTCATATGACAGACTGATATATTTACTCAGCTTTAGTTTCAGAAGTCTGTACTGTATAGGAAATAAATTCAAAAAAATTATTAATGAATATATTCCTGAAAATATTTTTAAAATAAACCTGTACAAAATGAATTACCTTCTACCCCTAACCTGCCTTAAAAGGAAGATCAGTAGTTTTTAATATGTTTTTTGTATGAATGAATTGCTGGACAAAAGGCAAGGGATTTATTAGCAGTTCTATTAGCAAAATAATTTTCTGACAGAAAAGTATAAAAACCAGCACTGCTGTGCAAAAAGTGAGAAATTAAACACAGACATGGCAAGTTCTGTCCCAGCTTCCTAAGTTTGCATTACAAATCCCATATATCAAACCAAGAGACTCAATGGTTTGTAAAAACTGCATTATTAGGACACCCCTACAAAGTAATCTTTGGGGAACAAAAAAAAAAAAGTCTGAAAAGAAATAACTAGTGAGTGGGAATGAATATGGATTCTGTACATCTTAAAATACCATTTCAGCCAGCCACCCTGGTGTAAAGGAAGACTTTGATTATAAATATTATCCCAACGTGTGTTTCCAAGCTTGAGCAGGCCTGGTTTGATGCTGAGCTTCAATAAAATGACAATGATGTCTTGAGTCCTTGGCAGCTCCACCAGCGCCTCCTTATCTGATTGAATGTGTCAGGGCAAAGGCTGTGAACATTTAGGGTTCATATCTTATTCACTCAGAAGTGGTTTCAGGTCACATTAGAGGAAGAGAAGCTGATTTATTTTGCATGACAACTATGAATTTTAACCAAAAGAAGCATTAATAAAATAAAAAAGGGCTTTTCTCTCAAATCACAAAGGCAATTCTTTCCCCTTCCTGAGGTCTTTTCCTGCATTAGTTCTGTGTTTGTACAGTGCAAACTGATGGCTTCAGATGATACACAGGAGACCAGCAGCTGCTGCTATTTCTTGGTCTTTCCTTTGACTTTGACGTGGTTGTGAAATGAATGTGACTTTCTCTTGCTTCAATTCCCATTTTTTTCCAGCTGCACTTCCCAGTAACCAAGGGGAAGGGAATGGGGGATGAGAAGCTGACAGCTTTGTCCCCTGCAGTCAGCTGGAGTAAAAGCCTGTGGAAATTACTCTGGCAACTCACACGAGGCACTGGAAAATCTCATCAAAGCTTGGCTAATTGGCAAAACAAAAATTAGTGATCAAAAAAACATTATATCACCACGTATGTAATTGTGATTTATGAAGACTTAGACAAAGACCGTCTTCCCACAGAAGAAATTTATGGGCAATATTAGTTTTACCATCATTGACATTGTTGGGAAGTGTGGCTGCCTGAAAATTAGCACCAGACACATGTTCCCATTAATTACAAATTCCTTGGGCCACTTTTCTATTCCAAATCAATTACGATCTTTCATCAGCTTGTTATAAAAGCCAGGCTGGAAAGAGCAGGAATGTTAAATAGTTAAAACTGGCAATGCATAATTTTAGATAACTTCGCCAATGCTTTGATCTTAAATTGAATTCAGTCTGCCATCAAGATGGCATCAAGTTTTAATGTGAAATGAGAGGGTTACTGCTATCATAATTGTAAAGCACAGCCCTCTAATTTTTGATGACTTACTGAATGCAAATCAGTTAAAAACAGAGACTGTGAAATCCCATGGAGAGTGTTTCTATTTTTTTTTTAAACAACTTTTTATCCTTTAAACTCTCTATTTGTGTCCTTTCGCTAAAATCACCTGAACAGTTTACAAGTTTAAATGAAAAAAAAAAAAAGGCAGAAAGTCACTGGAAAGCACAAGCTTTAATCAGGCTTTATTTTATAACCCAGCAGCTCCCTTAAGTCTTTTAGATTTTGGAGGCTGTGAAGTGACATGTGTAAATGTCCCTCCCTGGGGAAGAGAAGCAAACACTAATTGGGGTATTGACAGGTTTAAATGAAGCAGAAACACACGAAGAAGAAACTCTGGCTCCAACAAAAATGAGTATTGGGGAGCGGGGCATGCCGGGACATTAATGGTTTTCATTCACTGCTCACTCATGCAGGTAAATATACTTTTAAGCACGGTGACCTGGGTCTATAACAGCTCAGTTCTGAGCTAAAAAGCCATGAAATACTATCTGCTGATGTATAACAAAGAGAGCTCTGCTAGAACCAGTCTCTCCTAGCTGTTCAGAGGGAATTATATATTTTATTTTCTACGTAGTTGCAGATAGACCAATATCATCTGGAACAGACTCAAATGTATTTAAATCAGCAAGACACAACTCTGTCTATTTAGCAGCAACTTTCTCTATGAGTTTATCAGCATAACCAATATAAATATATATATATTTGCTGCGTATTAACACTGACAGAGAGGTGGTGTTGCATTGGATGAATATTCCAAAGCTTTCACCTGGGCACAGGGGTCAAGCATGGTCATAAAACCCATCAGGCTCACCACAACTGGTCTTCAGGTGGCTAAAAATTAAGACTTTTTCTGTAGTGGACATTGAGGGGACAAGAAAAGGCCTTCCAGAGCGTCTTTGGTCTTGTCTTAAAGACAGAAAACATATTCTTATTGATGATAAAAGGACCTCAGGGTGAGCTGATCAGACTTTTGCAACCAACTTTCAGAAGTCCAGCTTAAAGTGAGGGAAATCAAGTGCTAAAGATCTGATCTCAAACTCCACATTCTCTTAACTAAGGAGAATCAGAATCTTAATAAATGCTACAATGCCAGGAAAGACAGGAAAGGAGATTTAAGATCCTAATAAAAAGCTCTGAAGATATTTATTTTAATTTTATCTGGTTTATCCAGTAAAAGTTCTTCCCCTTTTTAGAGTGACCATCTGGGAATAGTTTGGGAATGGTCTGATCACCTTGGTCTGCTTGTTTCTGCAAAACCAAACCCTTAATTCTCCATCTATTTTGTCTTTTCTTTTCCTCTATATGGTTCTAGTTTTTACTTTTACTGCTCAGCACACCACGAGTTTCTAGAGGGAAAGCAAATCTCAGTAAAGGCAGAAAATTTCCAGAAGAGTGGGGAACCATCTTAAAGGCTGCACAGCCTAGGAAAAGCTGATGGGCAACTGGTATGTTCAACAATTTTTTAATACCTGTCTCATGGAAAGAGGGAATTACTAGCTAAGAGAAACAAATAGGGCTTAGAGAAGCACAATATTTATAAAGTGCAGATATTAAATGTAATGCTCTTTGAGATAAAATCACCCATAAATTAGAAGTAACTCTTACAGCAAAAAGAAATTCAGAAAGGGAAGATTTCACTTTTATGAAATCTAAAATTAGGAACCTTTCTTGGGAATTTGTTGCAATTTTTACATTCCTTGTTATCATGACTTTGCAGTGTTTTATGAAATCTGAATTCTAGGCCTTACGTGCTGAGTATTTTGGGACTGCTTCACTGAATAGTTAATACTTCCAGACAATTTGTCTCCAGTGCCCAAACGTCTGAGGCCAGAGGAAGAGGACCCTAATTTGAACCTGGATTATAGTTATTTTGGCTCATTCAGAGCTGCCAATGTGCTCACCCAGCTGGAAGCCAGAGAACAGCTGAAAAGAAGTTTTAAAGCTAAATTTTACAGTGCTGATGTTGACAGTACTTTGCTGTACAGGAGATTTATCACCTCTGTGACTTAAGTCAAGGTGTTTTTGTGCCTGCACATGCACAGGCACATGTGTGTGAGTGAGTAAAAAAAAAAAGGGTAAAAAACAGTAAATATTTTCCACAAAGGCAAACAAGGAGAATTATTTTATTACCTGGGAAAAAAAAAAAAAGGACAAACAATCCTTGTCATCTCCTTCCCTTGACTTTCAGCTGCCCCACGCATCCCTCTTTTCAATGTGCTCTTAAAAAGAAATGTTTTTGTATCTCTGGAGACCATTTTTACCCCTCAGCCAAGGGGAGGCCCCATAAATACTCGTGTTTGAGGCAGGAGTAAATTATAGCCATCCATCTCCTGGACAGAGTGTGGCACAGGGCTGGGGGTCACTTTCCTCCACGGTCCCTTCCCACGTTACAAGGAGATCAAAGGACTTGGTTTATAATTTTTTTTCCCCTTTAAATTGTGTTTCTAGGGAATAGAAACTCCCATTACCTCTTCCATGTGCCCAAAAGCAGAGGCCAAAATGGCACTGCTGATAATGTAACCAGCAGAAAAGGAAGAAGAAAGTCGTGTTTCCAAGCAAGGTTTGACATATTGGAGATGACAAATGCTGAGTGTGATAAATGAAGCAGCTGGTTACAAGGGCAATATGAAAATGCTTCTTTGATTTTTTTTTTTTTTTTTAAATCAGATTGTCAAATGTTTCTTTATTAATCAGATCCTTGAAGCTCACAAACACAAAAGCTGTGCTTAGATCTAAGCTTTGTACCTAAATTATTAAATTATCTTCATTTGGCCTTAGGAAATCCAGGAGGTTTAAGAGCTGATTTGGTCATTATGGGTTTTGTTTTTTGATGGTTTAAAATTATATTTCATTATAAAAAGAATAATCACAAAGGTATAGCGTGAGTTTATACACTGTATAACAGCCTTATTAGTCACATCCCCAGGGTTATTTTATGTTCAAGTTTTATTGCTTTTTCTATGATACATTTTAGAGTTTCTTGTAAGTTGGTAGAAAGGATTTTAGAACCACTCCTGTTGGGGCTTTGGACTGAGAGTTGTTTGTTTTTTTTTAGAGAACAGATAATTTCTTTGACCCAAAACTTTTTATGAGAATGTGGTCTCTGACAAAAGGCATTTCTGAGAAGGCTTTATTATCAGTATGCAAAAAAATCAGGCCAACATGCTCACAACATCTTCAAAATGCAAATTCTGGCAGAAAAGGAAAAAAGAAAAAGCTATGCCAATTCATGAGAATTCTCAAAACTGAGTCTTTTTTTTTTTTTCAGCCAAATAATACTGGCAAAATCACCCAAATTCATTCAAGCTAAAATCACTCTAAGGGACATGGATTTCCTGCTGGCCACCTGGGAATACACTCCCAACTTTTTAATGCTATGAGGAACTGAAGGAATCCATTCCATCCAAACTGAAGGAATTTTGACAAATGAAATACAAAACAAAATGTTATGGTGTTATTGAATCAAAGGCAGAAACTTCCTTATTCACCATGAAGCAAAGTTGTCACTAATTTCTAGTTGTCTTCTAGTCAGCTTCTTGTTTAATGAGTTTCCCCATGGGTTTTTTTGCTAAACAGAGAGTGCAGGAGTGATGGGCAGGGTGGTCTCATGTTGTAGATCCACGCTGCTCCTCCTTTGCATTTAACTGCTCTAACCAACCCCTTTTCTGGAACTGTAGTTAAAAATTTACCATATTACATAAGGCCATGGAAAAATGTCAGTCTGAGATTCAATTTTGAGAAGCTCTTGTGTTTCTGCTCTCTCCTAACTGATGGAAAATCTGTCTGTTCTTTGGAATTTAGCATGAAAAATCCCTTGTTGTTGAAGTGCTGCACCTTTGTCCCACAGAGCTTCACTGGGAATTCACAGTGGAAAATGCTGGAAAGTGATGTGCCTTTTAAACTTTCCTTACCAGTAAGATAAATTGAAGTAATAACAGTATCAGCAGGATGCCAAACTAATAACTGGATACGAGTGTTCTAAAAAGGAAGGTGCTGCCACTGTCAAAGCAGCTGCAACTACAACTCCAAACTGGGACAAACCCAGTGGATTTCCAGCATTACAACCAAATGAGCAACGAAAAGGGTGATAAAAGCAGATTGTTTCTCCAGCCCAATTTATTTTCTTTTCCTTCTCTTCCCTCCAATAAATGGATTTTGATAACATTGAGCAACTTTGGGTCATCTTGGGGACATCAGGTTTTGCCCTCTCAGACCAGGCGTAGTCCAAATTTCCAGGTGCAACAATTGTCTAAAAAAGTTTGTTCCATCTTCCTTTAGTATAAAATTCTGCTACTTGAATTACAGACGTCTACTATCAGGACTAATTACTGAGACTCTACTGCATCACAATCATTTAGGTTGGAAAAGACCTCCAATCAAATGTCTGATCTACTGGTTGCCTTATAAAGTATGTAAAATTTTTAAAATATATGTAAAAATAAGATATCTCCTCCACATTAATTTTGTACAGATTAAAAAGAGAAAATTTAAATGGCAAATTCAGGTATCCAATTTCATTAACTGAGACATCCAAGCAGTCTCCAGTGAGACTGTTGATCATGTTTGATGATAAATTGTTTAATTAGACAAACATTGTTTCACCACAAGATAAATTCTGTAGTAGAGGAACTACAGGGTGGTCAGGGTTGTGAAGGTGGTGAATGATGGTACTTCTATTTTTTGTCTTATTTTTGATCATGCACTGGATTAGAAAATAGCAAATTAAATGAAAAGAAGTGCTTTGGCTAGTCCTTGCTGAATGCCACATGGGATACTCTAATTTTACACTTTTTCTGTGGCAAACTTAAAGATTTCTAGACTGTTACCACCCACATTTGACAGATGTTGTGTTCTTCACTTATTTTTAGGTGTTCAAGTGGCTTTGCAGAATTGCTGAACATCCCTGAGTGCAACTGAAGTTTTCCTAAAAATATGCCCTGATTGTCTGCACAGTAAATTATTCCTCAGATAATATATAGGGTATGTTTGCTATCTTTTGAGCTAATTTCATATATTTAAACTCATGCTTCACAAAGGTTTTGCAAGGATAACTTAGAAGCATCTTAAAGTGTGTGGTTCCTGAAATGCCCTTATATTTATGCTGTGTACTTGACTTGGTTGCTCTGTATGAGCAGCATCAACAGAGTGCCCAGAGTTGGTCTTTAAAAGAAGAGCTCATTAAGAAGCTGAACTCTGGTGAACTGTAAAAATAATAATAAAAAAAAAATTATATATATATATAAATGCAACCAAGTCTGCAACACTGAAGAAAGGAAAAGCCTTCTCAGTCCTCTGTCAGTTAAATACATTTTTAATACTGCTACTAACAAATAATAATCCTTTGATTTTTCCATCCTGAAGATTGCAAAGTTGCTGGCAGCTCCAGTAACTCTTCCAATTTCTATTTCCAGCTCTGCCAGTCTCTCATAAATCTCCCGGATCTCTTCCACCTCTGTCTCCAGGCTGTTCCTTGCCTCAGATTTTGCCAGAATAAATTCTGGTAATGTCACAAAGCATTCCCCCCTCCTGTCTGAGAAGGCCCCTGTTGTGGTGTTTAATTAGATGATGTTCTTTGCAGAAATGGAAATTTGAGGCAAAGAGATGAAAAAAGGGTCACTGGTAATTTATTGTGTGTACCAGGCCTGAGCTGGTAACTGCAACACTGCAAACCTGAATAATGAGTTGTGTAGGAAGGTTTGGGACTCCGGGTGAAAAAAGAGAGGAATCTGAATCCTTATCTTAATCTTAGTGAATCCTCTCAGGAAGGGTAAAACCAGGTCATCTGTCAAGAATTCCCATGTCATTATTACTGGTAAGGAAAGGTATCCCTCAAAAGCAGCCTCTGAGACGGTCTTCTCTTCTCCTGTGGGATCACTTAGAACACAAAGTCCAAATATGTAAACTAAGATGTTACCTTAGCAACTTTCATCTTTAAATTTTCTAAAATATTTGCATGTCAGCCCTCTTGGGCTTGCTGCAGGGAGGCTGATTGGTTCATATGTACCTTTCATATAAAGGGAAAGGAGCATCAAGAGCACACAGGTTTTGATATTATCATTGAATTATAGATTGGTTTGGGTTGGAAGGGACCTTAAAGATCATCTCATTCCCACCCCCTGCCAAGCAGGGACACCTCCCACTGTCCCAGGTGGCTCCAAGCCCCAGTGTCCAACCTGGCCTTGGGCATTGCCAGGGATCCAGGGGCAGCCACAAAATCTCTGGGCAACCCATTCCAGTGTTGCACCACCATCACAGGGAAGAATTTCTACCTAAGGTCTACTCTAACTCTGTCCTCTGGCACTGGGAGCCATTCCCTGGCTCCTGTCCCTGCAGCCCTTGGCAATTGTCTCTCTGCAGCTTTCCTGGGGCTCCTTCAGACCCTGCAAGGCCACCCTGAGCTCAGCCCAGAGCTTCTCCTGCCCAGGCTGAGCAATGCCAGCTGTGCCAGCCTTTCCTGCCAGCAGAGCTGCTCCAGCCCTCTGCTCATCCTGGAGCCTCCTCTGGGCTCTCTCCAGCAGCTCCACGTCCTCCCAGGGCTGGGAATTCCAGGCCTGGGGCAGCTCTGCTGGTGGGGCTCTCACCTGAGCAGGGCACAGGGGCAGAATCTTGATGGAGGAGAAAAGTTTGGGTATCTCCCTTTGTCTGCCTTGCTGCTGATGACTAATTACTAAATTACTAATTGCTGCATGACTAAAGCAGTGTTACAGTTATCATCAAAGCATCTGAAAAGAGAGTCTTGTGGGTTACAAAAAGCACAGCTCTGGAGATGAGGGTGTTGATGGGTTTTGGAGGGAGCTGTTTGCCAGCAGGTCCCGGGTAACCCTACAGAGGAGGCAGCCCTGGAGGAGGAAAACTTCTGGCATCTCTGTAACAGGCAGCCTTTACTGTCCTGGGGAGAACTGTTCCACCTTCCTGTGCCTGCAGAACCCCGTGGCTCCGGGCAATGATTTTGCACAGCTTCCTTCCAGCAGGAGAATAATCATGTTTTTCAGCTAGGTGGTAAAAAAACAACAGAAAAACCGAAACTATGGAGCCCTAAACTTGAGTTCAGGAAGAAAACCCACAGAGTTCAGGAGGAAAACTGCAGAAGATGGTAACACTGCCAAAACCCATGGATGGCAAAAAGGGGGAGTTCAGTCCTTCTTCATGAATAGCTCTGCTATTCTGTCAGCAGCAAACCCCACAGGCTGGCCAGGGCCTTGAGATTTTTGCTGCATCATGGAAAGGATGGAAATGAGATTGCTCAAGTGATGCCCCATGCTTGAAATTCTGTGTACCCACAGAGGTCTTGAGGAAGTTTGGCACTGACTTTCACTTGAGCAGGATTTAATTTGCTAAAAGAAGAGTTACACTGGCAAGTTTCTTAGAGTCTTAATATCCAATCCTCATACAAGGTAAAAGGGAGGTGCTAAAGGAGACCTAAACTGTAGGATATTAAAAGGACTAATTCCTTTCTGTCTATTTTTAATAAATAAGAGAAAATAAAAATCTCCCAAGGTACTTAATATTGCCTATTACTGTGCATATCCTGAATTCATGACTAATGCACTTTAATTCAGTCACAGGATATGCTTTAAACAGTTCAGTGCTGCATTATGTGCTGCACTTGAGATGTTCAAGATCTTAATTATTTGTTCTCTTCAGTATCCCTCAAGAGCTAATGAAAAATTCTGTCGTGATGGTATTTTTTATGATACACATAGCTGTGACACATGATAATTTCACAATCATTTTGAGACACCATGTGGTTTCTTTTGACATTTTGTGACAGGCTGTGTTATCAAGCACAATTGTTTGCACAGGAAACAACTGCAGCACGTGGTCCTTGGGACATTATGTTATCTCCTGATAATGATGTCATTAACATGTGTATACTATAATTAATGACTACAACAGCGATTCATTTGAGTAAGGCTTATGAATCCATTTCATCTAAAAAGGGAAAGAAAACCTATAATCATTTGGGCTCAGATCCTGAAAGCTACTTACTTGCAACCTGCTGCAGCTACGCTGGGTGACCCGTTAATTGAGGCATATTAACCAAGAAGCATTTATTTCTCAGTTATATTACAGAAGCTTGGATTAGAATCATTATCATAATGATTGTTCTAATAGAAATCAGTGAGAGAAACAGGAACCTAGCAGTGCTCCAAACCCCTTTGTCACCCGATCTCCTACCAACGGGAGCCAGGAAACAATTACAGTTCATCAGCGTGCACAGGGAAATGATGGAGCTGGAGACTGGAGAGCAAACCCACTGCAGCTCAGGCTGTCCCCTCCTGCTCCTGCAGCCCCAAGGCAGAAAACACTCTCCTTGCATCCTTGTCTGCATAGAAACCAGACTGTCACAAAGGCAATTCAGACACCTGAAGCTTTTCTATGTAAGAATCACAGAATCACAGAGTGGTTTTGTTAAAAGGAACCTTCAAGATCATCCAGTGCCACCTCCTGCCATGGGTAGGGACACCTTCCACTGTCCCAGTGTGCTCCAAGCCCCATCCAGCCTGGCCTTGGGCACTGCCAGGGATGGGAGAAACTTCTCTGGGCACTCTGTGCCAGGGCGCTCACCAACCTCAACAGCAAAAATTTTTTCTCAAGTCTAACCTATTTTTCCCCTGTTCCAGTTTGAAGCCATTCCCCCTTGTCCTGTCACTCCAGTTCCCAATGAATTGTCCCTCCCTATCTTCCTTGTAGATTTTTGCTGTCATATTTGTGCCAACGTATTTGATGGTTCAATGTCTTGATATAAGTCCTGCCATGGTTTAGGTGTAATGGCACCACAAACTCAATCTGCTTCTCACTGCTTAGAGCTTCCCAAGAAAAAAAGATAAATTCAGGACTCTCAATTTGCTTTCAAGCCTGATAATCCAACTCTTCTCCCTTGAGGCTATGCAAATTGCACTCAGATATTTTTGTGTTATTCAGATTTCAGAAGATTCTGCAAAATATTTTCACGGAGATGTTTGCATGCAGGAGCAGCCACACAAAACCAGCTGTGAGTGACTAAAATTTCCAACCTGCCACAGATACAGTCCTCAGCAAAGCTGCCTACAATGTGTCCGGGGAAGATGTTTGAAAATTGTCTTTGTGCAGAAAAGCTACAGCTGATGAAAGCTGGATCACGCTGGCTCCTTCAGAAAAATTAAAAAAAAGGACAGGAGAGAGCCAGGGAACCAAGAGCTGAGCTGCTCCTCCCAAAGCCTAAATTCTGAATGGGGTTCAAAGATGCACAAAGCTCTATCTGGGCCTTTCCACAATGGAGGTGGTGGGATATTTTCCTGCAAAACAAAATCAGCAAGTGGGTTTTTTTTGAGAGATGCTGCTGCATTCTATTGGTTCCTTCTCTCTTTTGTGGACAGTAGTCCAGAGGACCCAAGCACACCCGTCGTGTCCAGGTGTTTCAGAATTATGCAAAGTCAATCTCTGTGACTTCAACTGCATTTTACATATAATTTCCAAAGAGTAACCATATGGATTATGAGTATATTACACAAATAATTATTTATATGCACCCTAACATTAACTTGGCTCTGAGGCTTGAAACACTGAACATGTGTGAACTTAGTGTCCCTTCTTACATTATACCTGCAAAATAATCATCACTAGATCTACTTCAGTGGTGCACTGGATTTTTTTTTAGTTAAAGTGAATAAAATAACAACATGTATTTCATCATGTAAGCTACAAAATATTTTAAAAATCAGAAATGCAAAGTCAGAATTTCAGGAATAGTTAATTAGAGCAATGTTAACAACAGCTGATGTAAGAGATAACATCATATATAACAAAGATAAACAAAGGAGTTAACACAGAAATCATTCTCCTCTACCTTAAAAAGATGTTTTTTTCTGTATTTGTATATGCATGTTCCTTATATGTACTGTAGTATTTTAAAAATACTGTGGTTATATTAAAAATAAGCAAAGTGTGATTATTCATCTTAAAGCTCCAGATTCAAAACTAAATGTGCTTTTACTTCCATGCAAAAATTAGAGTTGGAAAACCTAATCTTGGTCTACAGGAACCATATATGAGTCAATGTCTACAATTCAGATATTTGATTTTTAATTGCATTCATATTATAATTGTTGATTATAACATCCTTTATAACAACCACAGGGAGGGGAGGGGAGGGGAGGGGAGGGGAGGGGAGGGGAGGGGAGGGGAGGGGAGGGGGAGGGAGGGGAGGGGAGGGGAGGGGAGGGGGAGGGGAGGGGAGGTGCGGGAAGGTGCGGAAAGGTGCGGAAAGGTGCGGAAAGGTGCGGAAAGGTGCGGAAAGGTGCGGAAAGGTGCGGAAAGGAAAGGTGCGGAAAGGTGCGGAAAGGTGCGGAAAGGAAAGGTGCGGAAAGGTGCGGAAAGGAAAGGTGCGGAAAGGTGCGGAAAGGTGCGAAAGGTGCGGAAAGGTGCGGAAAGGTGCGGAAAGGAAAGAAAGGAAAGGAAAGGAAAGGAAAGGAAAGGAAAGGGAAAGGAAAGGAAAGGAAAGGAAAGGAAAGGAAAGGAAAGGAAAGGAAAAGGAAAGGAAAGGAAAGGAAAGGAAGGAAAGAAAGGAAAGGAAAGGAAAGGAAAGGAAAGGAAAGGAAGAGGAAAGGAAAGGAAAGGAAAGGAAAGGAAAGGAAAGGAAAGGAAAGGAAAGGAAAGGAAAGGAAAGGAAAGGAGTCAAATGAGTAAAATTGATTTAAAGCAAACAGACAATTTTCTTCTTCAGATCATTAGTTTCATAATACGAATGCATCTGTTTATGTATCCAATGGTACATGGGGAAAAAAAATCGACTTGTTTTATGGGGAGAGACAAAAAAGGGTACAGATACCCCTCACTGAAACCAGTTGGATGGTTGATAACACATGATATATTCTGACTTCCCCTTTTTGGGTATGAAAGCAATTATGCTTGTGTGAGAGTACAGCTCCTCAAGGTCATTCACATTTCAGCATCTTTGAAATGCTCCCCTGGGTTATTTTACATCACTCTGCATGAGAAATAGGCTAATGCACTGCTAAGCTGAGCTGCCATGGTATAAGCAAGCTGGGAGTATGTGACAGATCCCTTAAAAGTACTCAAACTCCTGTGCATTCTGAGCTAAAATATCCCTGGATGGCCCCAAGTTAAATCCCTGGTGCTTCCAAGCTCCTACATTTCACAAGTTCAGCTTGCTCAAACTCAAGAGCTGAAGGAAAATTTGCTTCAGGTTCATGTTTGGGGCTTCATCTGTCGTTTCTCTTGTCTCCTGCTTTTGGAAGTAATTGTAACTAAGCTGAAAAAAGTCAACTCTTCCTCCAGAAACAATGTCCATGTGAGAAGTTTATAGTTCTACAGCTAAGCCACAATGCCATTGGAATATGCTGGAATAATCAGCAAAGGAAAAAATAATCTTGAATATGGATGAGATCTAAGGAACTTCCTGCGAAATGCAGCAGACTGAATGTGTATATTTATATTAAAAAAAGCTTATTTGTAACATCTGAAGGGCTTGCTGGGTGTCAGCAAGGCCGTGGTAACTGCCCAGGTCTACAAGCCCAGCCCACAGCAAATGAGAGGAAATTCAACCTCTTTAATTACCTCGGGTAATTACTCTGCCCATTCCCCGTGCTCAGCAGACACAGGGACACCCAGCACAGCCCAGCAGCTGCCAAGGCAATGGTTGGTACATTTGAGCCCCCTCATTCAGAAGAGAGGCTGATTTATTCTGCTCCTGAGCCCTGACAGGTGAAATAAGCAGATAGCAGGAGGTAAAAGCAGATCACAGCCAAGGAAAAAGTCATCCTACCCAAGCAAAAAAGTGCTTGTGCCAGCCTTTTTCTTCTGGCCAGGTTGTTCTCTCCTTTCTCAGTTTTTGAATATCTCTTTAAGCATTTTTGGGATGTCTTCCACACTGAGAGGCTTAAGAGCCCAAAGGGAGAGAGTTAACACCTCTGTGCAATGCATTATTTTCATTATATATGCAAATAAAACTCACAGGTCCTCATTCACAGCTGTCTTTCCACTGGGGAGTTCCCTGAAATAGAACTGGGAACAGCCATGGATGCCACAGGGAATCAGCAAAAACTCCTGAGGCCACCCAGGGATTCCTGTGCCCTCCTGTCATGGTCTTCCTCACTGTCTAGGTGCATTCCCATTTTCCTTAAAAACCAGGCACTTCATTTAGCTCTTATTTAAATCTCAGACCCGGGCATTTAGCAAGTGGTAATTGGATTTTCCACAACAATATGCAACCACTTATGGAAAGTCTGTTCTCCCTTATTTCAGCTTGGCAAGTCACCACTTAAAAATCTGATAGCAGGAGCTTTGCCTTGCTCTGAGTGTGGGTTTATGGCTGTAAGTGCATGGCAAAGAGCCAGCTTGTTCCAGTTGTAAATCCAACATTTAGGTTGCATTGCAAAGCGAGACAAAAATACAGCAGAGAGCTGCTTTCTTGCAGAGCACTTACAGTAATAGGCACTTATTTTAAAAGCCAGTTTTGAGATAAGGCTGCAGAAGTGAGATCCTGCTGCACTATTGTGTATGTACATGTGGGCAATTACCCAAATCAATGGCTAGTAATTAAAAGCCAGGAAAAATAATCATCTAACAGATGCTCTTTCCACTGCTCTGGTGATTTGCAGCAAAATGGACTTATGCAATAGCTCTATTTCCTGTCTCTCTCTGATTTTGTGATCACAGGTTTATACCATCTCACTTTCAGAAATGACATTAGAGCCTTTGAATCCTTTGCCCTTTGCAAGGAAAGAAATGGAAGCAAGAGTACAGGATTGTTTCTCAGGTACTTATCTATCAATATGGCAAGTCTATTAGTAGAAAAATGTTCCTGTTAGGTCAGTGATGACGTGATTTTAGAGTTTATTTTAACTAATATGAGAAAAGTTCAGGATGGGGAAGCAGAACTGAGCAAACTTGCAGTGCTGACTGATATCCAGGCCACTGACATCAGCTGCTGCTTTACCATTCATTCCCAAAGGATTGAAACATTTGCTGGAGGACTTTTTCTTAAAAGTTTGAGCCAAATTTGAAGACAGCAAAATCCCCAAACTTAACACAAATCTAAGCAACATATGTTTAATTTCCTAAATAGCCACCCCCCTTTGCTAAGCATCCTTCGGCACATCACTGACTACATGAGAGACAACTGTGTACACACGACTTCTATAAATCAGGCCTCTGATGAAAAAATGGCTGTAGGAGCATAATATTTAAGATGCATTTTTTAATTTGATCTAACTTTAGAGATTAAATTTCACTGAATCACCCACAGAACCCAAGCCATTCAATAATTCTGTATTTCTGTGTTGTGAGCTGCCACACATTCATGCACATGGAAACAAAAAATACTGGTAATTGAGGTCTTTAATTTCTGTAGATCAAACACAGCAAGAGATCTTTTACAGCCTAAAACCTTTTTTTTTTTCCAAGATGATGTATAGGAAACTTCCCCAGAAGTTTCATTTGTAAAAGCAGGGAATTTAAATTGTCATTTCCAATCCCTGCACACACTGGGCTGCTCCCACCATCACCTGAGAACACCTTGTACGAGGGAATTTTAAAGGAAAAACTTCTTTCACGAGTCAAGAATGGTGGTTGGAGCTATAAAATTTATTGCCTCCCTGAAGGATCATTTCTCCTTCTTGAATTTGGTACTGTGCTCACCTACATCTACAAGATTACAAAACGTTGCTTTCCCAGGGCAGGAATTTGTCCAGGTGGAACCTGAACACCAAATAATTGAAGACAGAGAATGTAAAATTATTGTCACAAAGATATGTAACTGCCTGGACAACACAGTTCCTACATGATCAAATATTCCAACTCAGAATTGGAAAAGAAAACAAAAATTGGATGTACGAGTAATTATTCTGCGGCCTAATGGAGACAGTTAAAAAAAAATGGATGGGGTTAGATTAATCATAAGTAATTAGGCCAAGAGTAACAGCTCATTCTTTCATTATCTCCTGGTTTGACAGACCAAATCGATTCATTCCTCAGCCCTGCAGGATTCTAATAAGATTTATCTAAAAATGGAGCCATGCTTCTTTGGTTATCCATGCTGTGAAGACACTCGGAAATCAATTGCTGTGGCCATAACTGGACACTTCTTTTTTTTTTGTTTTGTTTTGTTTTTTCCTCAGGGAAGGTAAAAGCAACATACTCAGATTTGTTCAAGCATCACATACCCTACAAATATCCTGCACTGGGGGAATCACAATGGTCAGGGATGGGGTGAAGGAAACCTGTTTCCCACAAAGCAAGCAGATTGCTGAAAGAAAAATCTGCATTTGCAAATCCTTTCTTCTGATTGTACCTGACATGCACAGCAGGAAGAGGTGTAGGAAGCACTGCCTGAAATTGCCCTGAGTGCAGCAGCTTCAGCTTGCAGGCAGTATTTCTTCCTACCTCGTATTTCTATTTGTTTTGGGAGCCCCCCCCAGATATAAATGTAATTTTTGTTTATGTTGATTATCACAGACTCTATGCACTGTGCTCACACTGAGCAGCACTGTAAGATTTTCACAGAAGGATGTGAACAAAGCCACCCAACAATTTCTGAAAAACTGAAAAACTATTTTGAAGATGCAAAGTACTACAAAAAAAAAAAAAAAAAAGACTCTTTATGTTTGAAGGCAAAATTGCTTTCCTTGGAAAAATGGCTTAAATTGCACTGATGCAGCTGTAAAAGATCATCTTTGGCTAATAGTGACGTGATATTATTTTTTTAAAGAAATAAACTCCTATCCAAAGCATAAAGTATTTGCATATAAACTACTTTTTTTTACAGTTTTCTTTTGCTGCAGGAAAATTATACAGAAAAATGTAACTGACTTGGCATCTGCATCACTTGATACTCAAATGTAGTTTATATCATACATATTTCTTTGGATATTGTGAAATTAATTTTACTATTTTTGTTATAACTTAGTTTAGGTTTTCTTTCTTCAAATTAAAGATAAGGAAAAACAATATTAATAAATAAATAAACAAAAAGAAAAACTATAAAGAATTATCATGCAGGTCCTATGACAGCATTTAATTATTTAAAAAAGAGTGAATAACCTTTTGAAATGTAGGTTTTTTACTGAAAAAGACAGTGACTAAATCATTCAAAGTGCAGAAGAAGCTGATATATAAGAAGAAATATAATTGAAGACTCTGCCCTCTATTTTGGCTATTCAGAGGGCATTCTGCAAGTCCTAAACTAATATAAAATAATAATGGGGATTTCTGAGGCTTTATCTTGCTGGAACAGGGTTACTTTCTAAATGAGATGCACCTTAAAGCTGACAAGACTGACACAGACAAAAAGAGACAAGGGAAAAGGGAAAAGGGAAAAAGGGGAAAAGGGGAAAAGGGGAAAAGGGGAAAAGGGGAAAAGGGGAAAAGAGGAAAAGGGGAAGGAAAAGGAAAAGGAAAAGGACAGTACTGTAAGAGCTACCTTTTCTAAAGTGGAAATAGTCATGTGTACTGCACATACCCACTAAATTAATTTACATCCCACTATTGCTTTACAATTCTCTCTTGAATTAAGTTTATTTAATCTTTGTTAGCAAGATAAAGATCCAACTTTTGATGACACTGCAGATATAAAAATAAGCTGCAATGGATTCTGCATTCATTTCCTCCCCAGAAGCCAATATTAAACCCATCAAATACACCACAAATAACTCCCACCTCACAGATGAAACTAATATATTCACAACAGCATTTGTATTTTAAAATACTACTCAGAAAAATTAGCAGGTTTAATAACATGAAGATCTAGGTAAATGTAGAGATCTAAGCATTAAATGCCCCTAAAGGCAAATATTCAAGAAAAATCGAGACTGTAAACCTCTATCCATGCTGCATTTGAAACCCATTTGATTCAGATAAACCAGGAAACATCAACAGTTAATTGTGGGCATGGTTAGTGATTAGTCATTACTCCTGTACCACAAGAATTGAAGGAAAAAAGTAAATAATGTGTGAGAACACTGTCCTAACACTATTTGTATTAGGACTTACTGTGTATGGCTGACTTTGAGACACAAAACCACTTTGTAATGTTAAGAGAACATCAGAAATAAATATATTTAAAGAATTTTTATTCTATAAGAGTGGTGTGTCTTGACAAGAGTTTCTGGGATGAATGTCCAAATGTAATTATTGTGTTCTCCTCAGCACAGCAGGGCAGGGAGGATCCTGGAGCTGAGGAAGGGCCTGGAGCATCTCCGTGCCCAGGAGAGGCTGAGGGAGCTGGGGCTGCTCAGCCTGGAGAGGAGCCCCAGGGAGAGGGGCCTCAGCCCTGGGGGTCCCTGTCTGTCCCTGTCTGTCCCTGTCTGTCTGTCTGTCCCTGGGTGTCCCTGTCTGTCCCTGTGTCTGTCCCTGTGTTCAGGGAGGGCAGAGCAGCCCCAGGCTCTGCTCCAGGCCCAGCAATGGCCCCAGAGCCACGGGCAGGGGCTGAGCCCAGCAATTCCCCTGCACAGGGGCACAGCTTCTGCCCTGGGCAGAAAAGTTGTGAACAGCGACAAGAATCAAGGAAAAGGCCTAAAGCTGAGCCAGGGGAAGTTCAGGCTGGAAATCAGGGAAAGTTTCTTCCCCCAGAGGGTGCTGGGCACTGCACAGGCTCCCCAGGGCATGGTCATGGCCCCAAGGCTGCCAAAGAGCTCAAGAAGTGTTTGGGCAACGCTCTCAGGCATGTGGTGACCCTTGGGCTGTCCTGTGCAGGGCCAGGGGTGGGTCTGGATGATCCTCGTGGGTCCCTTGCAGCTCAGGATATTCTGTGGGTCTATGATTCTAAACCGCCAGTAAGAACAATTCCCAGAATATTTCCTCCCAGCTAAGAACATTTCGGGATTACTGTTTATTGCATTTGAGCACAGTAGGGTTTGAGGAATTGTGCTAAATACAATACACTGACATTTGTGCTTTCTCGGTGACGGGTATTATAGATGAATTACCTGTCTAGCTGGTATCAATCCCTGCCACACCTCCATCTCAGCTGAAGGACTAGGTCAGATGCTATTTTCAAGTCTTATTTCAGCAGTGTTCAGAGACAGAGCAGCTTCACCCCTTGATCTGAAATGATCTCTGTGGCACAGAGTTTTCTGACCACAGTTGGCCAAACCTGGACACAGAATTCATTGCAACCTGAGAGCTACATAACACCTCTGAATAAAGTGATAATTTAACAGGACACATGAAATATTAATGTTGAGGAAGGACAACATGCTAAAATATCTGCGGTTTTTATAGTACTAATCTGTTCAAAAAAGGGAGAAAATAAAACAGCAGCTTCTGAATTCCATCCATTTTGAGGCTTTCTAAAAACCATGAAGATGTGAAGGCATTTGAAAGACTAAATCATCACAATTTTCTCAAACTGATCATTTTTCAGGAAAACCTCAATAGCTTGTATCCACAATGAAAATTTCCCCAGAAAGAAAACTTCTGAAAATCAACCTCACCCATGCTCCCTTTTGAATGTTGCCATTTGGGCACCCAAAATATTTTTTTGGAAAAAAAATAAAAGGCAATAAATATGATACTGTTGATACAGCAGAGTCTGTGTGCACTTTGTGGGAGAAAAATCCGCTTCACCTTTCTGCTGGAAATGTTGTGCAACCAGCCTTGAAAAGAAAAAGGGCTGCTACATTCTTGCTCAAAAAATATTTATTGGAAAAAGAGAAAAGAAGACGAAGGGGAGAGAGAGAGAGGTTCTTTCCTCTCCTCTTCTCCTTAAATGAGAGCATTGCAAAGATTTGCATACAAGCCCACTTGAGTATTTGTGCTGTAGCACATCTGGCAATTATCTTACAAGAGAATTGCCACGGGCTTGGCGTTACCCAGAGGAGCGGGGAGCATTTGAAGGCAATGGAAGAAAAGGGATATTCCAGCCTTCTACCAGCTACCTTGAACATACTTCATGTTTAATTTCCCTCCGTTGCCAGAGGCGCTGTGTTGTTATGACAGCTGATCTGCCATGGAATAGCTGTAAAGGAAAATCAACAAAGGATCGCTCCAGCGATTCTCGGCGCAATTTATCGGCGCTCGTGTCTGGCGGCTGCTGCCGCCTGTCGGGGTAATGACACATGATGGGTGATTAAAGTGCAAGTCCCTAAATCAAAGCTGTGCCAGCAGTTTGAAGAGGCAGAAAACAGCATTTAGAGCCCTGCTCTTTTCTCGTTGTGGGAGGACCTCATTAGGAGAAGAATGGGCTGGTTTGTTAACAAGAGGGAGCGCTCGAATCCAGGGAGATCTCTCGTGGTTCTGAGGTTCACTCATGGATTCTTTTGGACTGTGCATTCCATGAAAATAAACAATTAAAGTCATAGAAACATGGAACACTTTGGGTTGGAATGGACCCTTAAAGATCATCGAGTTCCAGCCCCCTTGCTACGGGCAAGGACACAGAATTAAAACATAAAGGACATTAAATTCCTTACCATTGACTTGAGAGCACAGGAATGTTGAAATCTGCCCAACTGCTACTTTTGTTTGTGTATAAAAAGCCAATTTCTCATTAAAATGCACGTATCCCACAAGGTGTCAGGAAGGGTGGCATTGCCTATTTGCAAAGAAAGATTATCTATGATATGTGGTAAAGGAAGCTGGAAGTTAGAAAATTTATTCACCACCTCATATTTAACACAGTTCTTACCTTTGATTGCAAATAAATTGGTAGTAAAAGAGGGAGAGAGCTGCCTGTCATGAGGGCAAGGGCAACTCACCAGCTCAGCAGAAAGGACTGATTGGGACATGAGAGTAGTTGCAATTCAAGGAAATTATTTTTTGTTTTCTTTGCCTTTGCCCCACTCTTTCATTCTCAGGACACATGCAAGCCAGCTAGTTAGAGATTTTTATCAATTTTGGCTAAATTTGTCCATTTCACAAAAGTGTATTCTACTTGAGATAACTGCAAAATAAGGATGAAGAATCAAATGAAAAAGCCTTAAAAAAAAATTGCAGAACGTCAGAAGAAGAAAACAGTAAATCAGGGCACATTAAAAGGGAAGGGAGCTTTTGTCTCCATTTTTTTTCCCCCACAGAAAATAATATTTACAGACCATGGGACTGTGAGAAAAATGGAGCAAAGAAAGATTAAGAAATATTAAAATAACTGGGCTCAGGTGAATTTGACATAGCATTATTGCTGTCCTTCTTATAAGTGTTTTTTGGAGGTATTAGAGACAGTGATTTTAAGCTTCCTTTACCACATATCATGGATAATCTATCTTTGCAAATGTAGAACAGGCAATGCCACCCTTACTGACACCTTGTGGGATACATGCATTTTAATGAGAAATTGGCTTTTTATACACAAACAAAAGTAGCAGTTGGGCAGATCTCAACATTCCTGTGCTCTCAGCAAGGATGTTTTTTTTTTTTCCAAAGACTAAAATGAGCATTTAGAGGCACCCTGGTGAGCAGAGCACAGCGAGTTCTCCATCACAGCTTGCTGGCTTTGCTGCTGGTGTTGCAGCAGAACAAACTCATTTGCCTGGTCACATGGAAATTGTCCCTTTATCCTGCCTGGATAAAGCTTCACAGGCAGAGCTTTCCATCCATCTCAATAAACAAATGCTGCAGTGCTTCAGCCATATGGTGGAACAACTGTTAGCTTGCAGTGGAGAGCAGAGCTCCACGCCCTTCAGTCCCCATCCATAAGCATCTTCTGGGTTTATTTGTGCTTGTAACCAAAGCTATATTTTATTTCTTTTGCAGTACCATGTGTGATTGAGATTTCTTTGCTCCATGAGTTGTCTGAAGATGGTGAGAAACAAATCTGGCCTGGAAGAGGTCACAGTCAACGTGGGCAAGCAGCACAGTAGGAGAGGCAGGGGCAGCAGAAACACCACGTGGTGCAGGAACAGCCTCTACATTTTGTCAGTTTTACCAGGCTCCCCTTCCCCAGCAGCCTCTTCTCCTGTTATTCCATCAGCTCTTGTCATAGGCAACAATTTCTAAAGTTATTTAAGAAAAAAAAAAAATAACTCTGAGTGGTGAAACTTGGCATTAAAAGAATTAGCTGGGATTAGCATGCTCCTGCTGGAAGGAGCTGTGGATCTGACTGACAGCTTTAGGTTTATGTATTAAACACATATAATGCCAATAGCTAAGAAGCATATTTGAGGGGAAAGTGAATGAAGCAATTCTGTTTTCCTGGCAGACAGGATTTGTTGGAAATGTTTTGATGATCAGATTAAAACTTGTAAGGCTCCACACTGTCACAAAAAGAAGTGATAGATGTAAGAAGGGGCAGGGCTAACATGGTTGCCTCCAACAGATTATTTACACAGGAACAAGCATGCCTTAATGGAAGCTTTCTTTTCAGGAGATAATTTTTTAAGGATACCATTCTATCACGTTATATATAGCCCCTAAAGAGGAATTAGGAAGTGTGACATTTATTCAGATGAAGGCAGGCAGCCAGTCCGTTTTAAGCACTCATCTCTTCCCCTGTGACTCCCAGGCAACCTTTAAATAATTTTAGTTCTTCCCTTCATGTTAAAGGCTCATTATCCTTTATAGAAATTCTTCAGAAGTCTTCTCATCCCAAGCACCAGGAGTCATTTCTCAAGACAGCACTAGATTCCTCATTCCAGATCTCTCATAACTTTCTAATATTGTGTGTCTTAGTGAATACGGAATTTGGGAACTACTTATCCTTGAATCACAAGAAGAGAAAAATTCACTGATCATGATTTTTATGTCCATTTCTTGAAAAGAAAGGGAGAAGGGTAATAGCTGCTGAATGAAAATTTTCTGCCCCATAGTTCCTGATTCAGCTATGATGCTGGCAGCTTTCTCTTTTCACATTTCTGATGGTATTCCTGAAGCCTCTTTCTTTTCCTCTTTCTTTTCTTTTTTTGTTTCTTTTTTGTTGTTGCTTTTTTCTTTTCCTTTTCCTCTTTCTTTGCACTGCCTTCTCATGCAATCTCCCTTCAACCAAGAATTTGGATCGGTTCCTCTAAAGGTGTGACTCAACAAACACTGAGGCACTAAATAAATGTATATTTGGAATTATTACAACTTCTCCCCTAGCTCTAAGAGTTTGTTAAGCAAGCCAAGCTGTTTTATAGCTTCACATGGGTTTTCAATAAGAAAAAATTTCATCCATTTTAGAGGTAGCAAGTCATGGAAATAGATTAAATCAATTTTCATCCTGCCCACTCCTGAACCAAAATTTTCCTACTCCCTTTGAACATAAAAGATCAACATCTTTTTTGTTTAGCTACAGATGGCAATGGAAATTCTGGAGGAGTAAAGCATCAGGTCATTAAACAGATTTTTTTAACAAGATCTGTGAAAGGTAAAACTTTATCCAGCAGTGTTACTAACAGAGTAGGTAAAAACTTCTATCAGACATGGAAGAGAAGAATCTCCTAGGCACGACCACATTTATTTCCAAGTTCAGTGATGCTATCAGTGGTTAGCACCTGCATGCACCAGGACTCTGGGGCACAAGGAACAAGAAGTGAAGGAATTAGGTGGGAAGGGACTGCTGCCGTGTTTTTCTTTCTGAGGACCAGTTTAGTTTCATGATCAATGACCAAGTCCTTCTAAGCCACTCTGCTTTTTCTATCAGATTTGAGCTAATGCTTATGGATAACCCACATACAGACTGAAGGAAAGTGAGAAGGCAATTTTTAAGAGGAAGCCACAAAAATACAACTCAATGCTAATCCTTGTTAATGCTTTGGAAGCTGTTTCTTACCAACTGTGTCACCCAGAAACAACTGCATGGGCCAACTCTCACCATTTACCTCTTCCTAAAGAAGACATTTCAAGTGACATTGTGGAGAAGGATCATTAATCCAGAATACCATGAGTTTCATGGAGGAATACCAAGGTTTTTATCTAGAGGAGGACTAAACTTGAAGACCGGGGTCCAGGAACAGGCTTGTGGGGAGAATAAAGGATCCCAAATAACGTCACAAGAAAATGAAAGAGTGAATGACAAGAGAGACTAAAAGCAAGTCCAGACCCTCACTTTGGAGTCTGTCAACCTGCCCAGTTGTAAATACTATGAGCCCCAACCACACCACCAGAACAGGGGATCCAGCCATAACTGCAGCCCATTTCCCCAGAGAATCTTGTCCTTAAGGAGCATTTGATGGAAGGTGTCTTGGGTTGCAAGTAACCCAAGTAACAGGCAAAATGTAACCAAAAGTATTCTATCACCATCTGTTCAAACCAGCTGGGGAGGTCTTTTTTCTTTAACCCATCCCTCATAACTCCAGGGGGATCTTCTATTAATGGCCAGCTGTTCAAACCAGCTGGGGCAGGGTCCTTTATCCCTTCAAGGACCCACCCTCCATCCAGGGGATCTCTGCTGTCCATGGGCCATCGAGGCTCCCTGCAGGGCTGATCCAATTCCATCATCCATGAGAGATGCTGCACCCAGGGGAGGAGCCCAGCATTCCCACCTGGATAAACCCTGGGATTCAGAGCCCAGCACAGCCTGTGTGCTCTGCATTCCCACCTGGATAAACCCTGGCATTCAGAGCCCAGCACAGCCTGTGTGCACTGCATTCCCACCTGGATAAACCCTGGGATTCAGAGCCCAGCACAGCCTGTGTGCTCTGCATTCCCACCTGGATAAACCCTGGCATTCAGAGCCCAGCACAGCCTGTGTGCTCTGCATTCCCACCTGGATAAACCCTGGCATTCAGAGCCCAGCACAGCCTGTGTGCTCTGCATTCCCACCTGGATAAACCCTGGCATTCAGAGCCCAGCACAGCCTGTGTGCTCTGCATTCCCACCTGGATAAACCCTGGCATTCAGAGCCCAGCACAGCCTGTGTGCTCTGCATTCCCACCTGGATAAACCCTGGCATTCAGAGCCCAGCACAGCCTGTGTGCTCTGCATTCCCACCTGGATAAACCCTGGCATTCAGAGCCCAGCACAGCCTGTGTGCTCTGCATTCCTAGTGGAAGGCTGGACCCATCTCACACCACTGCACCTTCAGAGGAAAACTACACCCTGCTACAGGATCATCTTTGCTCCAACAGAACCACAGCTGGCACTGCAGGAGGACTGATTTGGACTACTCTCAACACCCTGACCAATAGGGTGACAGGTTGTATTCTGACTCCAACAGTGTTTGTGGGGGTTTTTTGTTTGCCTTTTTTTTTGTACTACTACGTTTTTAATTTTCCTAGTGAAGAACTGTTATTCCTATTCCCATATCTTTGTCTGAGAGCCCCTCAATTTCAAAATTATAACAATTTGGAGGGAGGGGGTTTACATTCTCCATTCCAAGGGTAGCTCCAGCTTTCCCTGGCAGACACCTGTCATTCCAAAGCAAGACAGAAGCTGAAGCTCTGTCCCTTCCATGCACACACCAACACCCTCCCAGTGCTTCTCCAGCTGCCGTGCTGGAGCTGGACTGGTGTCAGTGTGGGTGTGTGAGGGGCACAGGCTGCTCCCTGCTAGCTCAGAGCCAGAGGGGTTTTCATTAGATTCAAACAGCAGTTGGCTCCCCAGGGAAGCTCCTGCTCTTATTTGATAAGAGATGCTCTTTTATCACACATGAAACTGCATGCAGTGATCAGACAGGCAGCGTGCATGGCTGCCAAGCAGAGGGAAGGTGGCTCTTGGTAGAATATTACAGCAGTGCTCCCTCCTCCTATTGAAGACTAGCCCAAAAATGGCCAGTTCTGCAAACCACAAAAGACAGAACTTCCACCAGCCCACAGAAAAAAAAAATCCAATTAATATATTTGCTGGAGTGGTCATCACATTGTATTTTAGAGGATAAAGTCACTACGGTAAATTAAAGTAGAGGAGATGTCTGAGATATTGGGACTTGCAAATTTTTGACACTCTTTAAATAACTTATTTATTCTCACCAACAAACACCCCTCATCCTAAACATTAATGGTCTAAAGTGCACACTCCAATAGAGAATAAATTGAATTTTTCTTCCTTTCTGGAAAAAAAATTTCTTTTAACTTTCAAGGGCAAAACTTTTTCAAGCTAATTGGCATCCCAGACCTTCAAAGCATTCTGTAAATCTTCAAAAACCCTACAAACATGAAAGTACATAGTGTAGTAACATCCTTCAGTACTGGTCTGACAGGTCATCCAGGAACGTTTGGCATGCTGATGTGTCACTAGTCTCTTTTTTTCTCTAGTGAGAGAAATTGTATTATCTCTGCACTTTTTTTTCATACTTCTGGTTTTTTAAACTTGTTTCAAGGAATTATAGCTAACATGCACTTAAAAACTGTCCAGTTTTTGTCTCTTCTGCCTGCAAAGTACAGGTAGGTTGAGCTTGTGCAATTAGATGGATTTTCTGAAAATTACCTGGCTAAGTCAAAATAATTACTGTGCCTGTATCTGTAAAATCTTAGAGTATGTTGCAATATCTTGTGGTATCTACCTATAGCAATTGTACCTATAGCTTCCATCTATGATATATTGAGAATTGATTAAGTATCTTTTAAATCTACATTTCCTTCAGCTTCTGAGATTTATGACAATTGCTTTGGGTATTTCTCCTTTGTTTTTTTTTTCCACTCCTGACCAACTTTCTTACTTTCCTTTCATGACTCAGAGACAGCTTTCAGACCTGGTACAAATTTGCTTTACTTCCTCTACCAAAAAAAGGTTTTTCTTAACCATCCTAACTTCCACGCAGCAGCTGAAAGCCAAAATTAAATCAAAAACCAACAAATCCAATCTTTCCCCTTCCAACCCCCTTCCCTTCCCTCCAAACTAAGGATGCAGTAAAGCCCTTTTTCACTCAATGGCAATATCTGGATCACAGAGAAGCGTTTCAGTTCTTACTTTTAACAGTGAGGTACATGGACTTGCTGACGTCTGCTCCCACATCATTGCTGACCTTGCAGAGGTAGTATCCACTGTCTTCTTCCAGCACATGTTTAATCAGCAAGGAGCCATTTGTGAGCAGCTGGATCCGACCGTTCAGCGCGATCGGCTGGAACTGGGGAACCCCGGCACCTGGGGCAAGAAACACGTGGGAAAATGGTTAAAAAGCATCTCATATTTTTATTTTTGACAAGGCACAAGCTGTAGCTTCCTGTTCTTAGAGGCTTGGTGCAGTTGAAATGGTTTTTGACATCGTCAGAACAAACAGTATGGTTCTTTATCCAAACTGAATTCATCACGCGAAAAGAAGGAAGGCTTGTGGAATGCAACAGCAGCAAAAATTTGCCCGTATTAAAGGGGCAAAAGGAGTGCAAAGCACAAGAAGCAGTAAGGGAGAGAGAGGAAATGAAGATTTTCAGCCCTTTCATGGGTGAAAAGGCACATTTGTTGTACATTTAGAGGCTGATGAATTATTGACAATTACAGCTGAGCAGTCATGGCAGTGTGCATCCCTAATGCAAACAGCAAATGAATTTCTTATGACTGAGAGGGATGTCTGTTGTAGTAAACATGGCACACTCAGGGGACCTCTAGGACCTTGTTTATGAAACCCTGGATAACGTGGAAAACCACATCAGTGACTGTTCCTCTTGTTTCCTGCTACAGCTGATGGACTGATGACACAAAAAAAAATCTCAGTTCTTCCATGTTTGCAGCCAGGATTTATTGAGGCTATTAAAAAAAACCCTCAAAAAATTCCCAAAAAAACCAAATAAAACAACAAAAAACTCAGACCACTGATCAGACATTTTTGGCAGCAGTGAAAAAATGGAAGGTCCATAAAAAGAACAAGCCAAAGATTTTTGCATCAAGTTTGGTTTTAAGAAAGAACCTACTTTTCCTTGGAATAAGATACTGGGTGATTTAGGGAACAGAAAACAGGATCCTGCTGTACTGTCACCACAAGTTCAGGTTCTTCCAACATTAAAGGCTCCCTAAATGCATATTAAAACAGATTTCTTGTAACAAAGGGGTTTACAACCTACTTTGGCAGCAGGACATGGGATTTTTCCAGGGAAGTCAAAAGGTGCTCTTCTTCAATGGAATTCTCTTACACCACTTTCTGTACACAAAGTTAATATCTGTCAGCATTAATCACTATAAACAGTTGGCGGAGTCAACCCAGAAGGAAATATGGTGAATAAATATTATGGGGAATTATTTAGTGTAACACAGTGAGCTAGAACAACCTATGAACACAACATCTAGAGTATTAAAAAAGACCAGACATGCAGATCAGAAATACTTCTAGTCCTAGAAGAGTTTGCTTTGGGAACCTATAGCTACACTGAAGGCCTGGTGACAAATACTGTCAACTTAAAAATGTTAAAATTATAATGTTTTAATTATAACATTGTATTTAATTATAAAATTAAAATTTTCGTTGGCATTGATGATTTTTCACCTATTTTACAGGCATGTCCACTTTTCCTTTTGTCAGTTTAACAAGCCATTTTTCCTGTCATTTAGTTGGAATGCAAATTTATGCTTTACCAACTGTAGATGCCTGCCACTGATTGCCCACTCATTTCCTGTGTTTCTGCACATGAAAAATTGTGGGAACAGTTTAGTGTTCACAGAAAGGAAAGGGCTCACACTCCTGAGGACAGCGACAGGAAAAAACGGAAGAAAAATCTGTGCAGCAGTTTGTAAAGTATTCTTCACACACTTTTTTACTGCTATTGCAGCCAAAGTCCTTCCTAAGCAGGAGAGAATCTTATCCCATACATCTGCATGGATGAGAATGAAAGGGGACTTATCCAACTATTCTATCATTCCACGGTGGGTTATTTATCTCCTCACAGTTAATTACAACTCACCTCGATTGGCTTGGTACCCTCCTCTAGCGCACAAACAGAACAAACCAGAATTACCTCTCTGTGCCCTATATTCAGAATTAAAATCCCACATACCACTGGGATTAATGGAATTTGGAACTCTGCATCCTTCGGGCAACAAACCATAATTGATCAATAAAAGCACAGTCTTTAACATCAACTTTTCTCTCACCATTTTTTCTTTAAATACAATTTGGACTTAGATCCTAAGAAAACCAAAAATGACATGAAGCATTACATAAAGATTTCTTCCCAACAGCACCTCATTTCGGTTTTTTTTTAAGAAGTTAACTCATTTAGATTGTATACAGAGTTTGCAGAATGTGGTTTTTTTGCTAAAACCTACCAGAAGACAACCGGCCAGAAGACGCAATTTATCAGGCAGCACGTTTTAATTAAAAAGCAGTCAATTTCCTGTGGTTACTGAGGGTCAAGTGGGGCCACTTTTAATGCTCTGTTACGCAAGGAAAACATGTTAAAGCATTATGTAAAGCTCACACAGAATTACTGCTTATGTTAATGGCACCTGACCTTCCTTCTTTGCTGAAAAGATGTGATTGGCCATGTTATCGTGAATTTTGAAGGTGTGTGTGGGGAAATCAGCCAAATGCTGCTGGTGAAGCTTGTGCTGAGGTTGTTTCAATTAAAACTGTGGTTCTCTCCCAGCCATGCCATTCATCCCTTGCCTGCTGAGGCCAGAGGTGACACAGGCTCACAGGCACAGCCAGGACATCTACAGGGCAGAGAAAAAGTCCATCAGCTCAGCCTTGTGTGGGACATTGGCCAGCACTTTGTGCTTGGGGAGATGATTTATGAGGAATGAGGGAGATTTATGAGGAATAAAACACAACTGGTAGGTCCCTTATCGGACCCTGCTTCTCCCTAGGAACTCAGAGATCAAAACAGCAACTTAAGGGTGAGTGGGATGTTATTAAGGCAGAATTAACTTGTCCCCCGTGGTCACTACAGGAATCCTACCTTTTGAGTACTTCCAGACAATGGTAGGAACAGGATAACCCTCAGCAGAGCAGTTGAGAATGACAGCTTTTCCATAGATCCCGTCCTGGTCGCTGGGCTGGACCACAAACCTGGGGGGCACTGTGGGAAGGGAGCAAAGGGAACCATCAGAACTGGGGAAATTTATTGGCAATTTATTGGGTATCTCAAGAGCGCAGAGCAGTCACATACAGAGTTAAAACACTTCATAGCAAAAAGCAGACATTAAAACCAGTCTTTTGCCTATCCAGTAACACACTAAGATTGGTTTTACCAGATAATTCACTTTCTGTGCACAACCTCAATGTGTTTCTTTTCAGGCATGACAAAAACAGTTGTCTTTACAGGATACTAAAATAAGTTTATAACACCTCTCCATGAGAGAGGTTAAAAATGGAGTAATAGATAAATCATATTATTGTGGACAGAAAATAAATGCTCTCTATCAAAGGTAGGTTTGTAAGATGTCTAAGAACAATTGAATTTTTCTGTTTTCTTTTTACCACTGAACTAACAATCTTCAGAAAAAAATTAAATTATTTCATATAAATGACCTTAACAAATAATGCTTTTTATAGAAATAAAATCACTTCATATTAAAATGAGGGTGTTTGAACCATAACTTCTGATGAGACTTTTCAACCAGCCAGAGGGAGGTTCAACACAATTTGCTTACATTAAGTTGATAAGGAGAAGTCTTATTTCAGTGCATCAATGAACACATATTATTAAACTCATCCCAAAGTAGCATAAAACCACTGCACTGAGTCTTCCACACATACCTGGTTATACATAAATAAAATAAGAGCTGTTTATCTCAAGGAAAAGCTCTGCATGTTCCAAATACAGGTACACAGAGAAGAAAACATCTTGTGATAATGTTAGGTCCAAAAATTTGACATGAAAGCCTGATTCTAAATGTTGAAGTCTCAGTAAAACCTACACGTTTGACAAAATCCTGAAAAAGAGGCTGAACGTTGTGAAGATTGTGGAAAATCCTACAAAATTTTTGAATATTACAAGTGTTTAATGGCTGTATTAATGTCATTTAAGGTCACAGAATTTTGTTGACCTTCTGTTCTTTGGTTCAGAACATGAAAGTGTAAATATCCAAGAAAAAAAGAAGTAAATTAACTGTGTTTTTATTCTACATGTTTTTCATTTTGTCATTTCTCACAGGGCCACAGAGAGTGAGTAAACATGTGACAGACTTTTTTCTTCTCAAATATATATTTTTTCGACTTGAGTTCAGCAACACACTGATATCTAAGGCAGCACAGGAGAAACCCTTAGAGTTCCTTGCTCTCCTCATCCCACTGCAAAATTTGAAGCCTCATACTCCAGGTCCAGGCAGTGATGAATTTGTCTGAAGGTTGGCAAAAACTTAAAAATGGCCCAACCATCCACCCTTGCTCTGATGAACCCCTTGAGCTTCCTCTCCAGAAATTAAAAAAGGAAGTCTGGCAGAACACTGTAGAACAAGAAAATGCAAGAAAGCACAGAGGGGGACCTCAGTACTTTAAATATTTTCCTTGGGGTCTGAAATAGTCATTAATGTCCATGAATATGGGACTAATTATCCATTGAGAAAATCTGTGCAGCAGAAACACAGCAGAAGCACTGATGCTCTAATACATGACCCTCAAGTTTTTTTCAGTATAAATGCTCTCATAATAGATGCAAATATTAGCTCTCATTGTGTTAGTGTAGGAAAACATATAACCACACGAAGGCAATCATATGCGGTTCTTTATTTGAGCGCACGGGGCACAGGGGCAGACAGTGCCCAAATCTTGTGCCCAAGAATACAGAGTCGATTTGTGATTTTTATAGTTTCAAATTATACATATGTTAACTAACCTCCACCCCTAGATACTGGTTATCCTATTTCTTAGTTACTATCTTAAATCATACCTATGCTTTACCCTGGGTTCTACTTGATTTGGTTAAAACAATGCTTCTCAATTATCTCCTGGGCTGGAGTCACACTTGACTCAATTAAAACAATAGTATGAAGCTATTTGCAGAAGCTGACGTTTGTTCCAAAGTCAAGTTCAGATTGTGCATCTTCTACCTTCCCCCCCTCAACTACCTGCGGTTAACTTATACAATTTTTTTAACCCTCCACTATCAATTGTGCCAGAGCAGTCCATGTTTTCTTTAAGGAGAAATGGGAGCTGCCAGTGGTGGTGTGGCCAGGACAACTCAGAGTTGAAGGTCTGTGGAAAGTCTCTCTGCAGGGTCAGAGACCCCTCCTCAAGACTTCCTCTCTGTGCCTTTACAGTCCAGACTCCCCTCCAGCTTTCTCTTCCCACGTTCATAGATAGAGCTGCTTTTTAAAGAAGGACAGCAGTCCTCCAGAGTGTTGCAGCAGCCCTCCTGTTAGAGGGTAGAAATGAGCCAAGACACAGACTTCCTGTTTACCACAGCATGAAAAGGGCCCTGGTTTATTCCTCTTTACAGCTCAGCCATCCTGACTCCAACCATTCCCTGACTCTGGCTGCAGGAAGCTCCTGCTGGAGGTTTCCCTTGCAACCTCTGACTGCTGGTTATTTCCTGCTGAGCTCTGACTGCAGGGATTAGTGTAAAGACTCAGAATGAAGGCCTTTACCCAGCTAGACTGTGACTGCAGCTTTTACCTGGATAGACTGTGACTGCAGGGATCAGTGTGCAGACTGTGACTGCAGGCTTTTACCCAGCTAGACTGTGACTGCAGGGATCAGTGTGCAGACTGTGACTGCAGGCTTTTACCCAGCTAGACTGTGACTGCAGGGATCAGTGTGCAGACTGTGACTGCAGGCTTTTACCTGGATAGATTGTGACTGCAGGGATCAGTGTGCAGACTGTGACTGCAGGCTTTTACCCAGCTAGACTGTGACTGCAGGGATCAGTGTGCAGACTGTGCAGGCTTTTACCTGGATAGACTGTGACTGCAGGCTTTTACCTGGTTAGACTGTGACTGCAGGGATCAGTGTGCAGACTATGACTGCAGGCTCCAACAACAGGCTCTAACTGCACACCCAGACTGACCTCACAGCAGTGATTGTCTCCCCCCAGAATCCTTCTTCTTCACGAGTCTCTCAGTCCCTCTTCCTCCTTCATGATTCTCTCCTCACCAGCTCACCCTCTCCCTTTTATCACACTTATCTTTGTTGGATACAGCTGTGACTCATCAGGGGCGAGGCTGCATTGGGTAATTAACACAGCTGGTACTTATCATGGCCAAGGTCACCTGTATTCCCTTCTACATGGAGGGCAAATAATCCCCCTAAGTCGACCTTTTCCTCACTGAATCCTATTGCCAAAATGCAAAGCTGTTTATTGCCTAACTACAGAACAAGCTGTTTGGAACATGGCTACAAGAAAGAGAAGGAACCAGCAGTGATAGAGGCAAGAGATATTTCTGTACTAGAAAATATATTTACTGCTGACAAACACTTTGGCTTTCCAAATGGCTGCCACACTGACAAACATTTATTGTAGGTTATGTTAATTCACAATAGGTAAACATCGAACATGAAATCCCATCAGCAACAGCTCTGGGCAATCACCCATCCTGTTCTAATTATCTGCTCAGAGAAGACATTTGCTTCAGTAGCTCTTTTCTCACTGTCCTGTGTTTGTTTCATCCCCACACACAATGAGGTGTTTTCCAAGGCAGGTAAAAAGCACAGTTAGCTGCACAAACAGATTTGATTTCGTACAACTTGGCACGGTGGCATCAGCTTGTTTCACCTCGGTAGCTGTGAGTAAATTTGTGTTTGCAGCTTCTCAAAAATCAATTACAAGCTGCTTATCCATAAAGAGGGATAAAAAACCAATGCAAAACATGAACCCACCATTCTTACAGGTGAACGATTACAAAAGATGCAATGAAGTGACTGATAATTACTGTCCTCCTCTACCACTGAAGAGTGTGAAGAGCAGAATGTCTTTTAAAACCCTGGCTTTCAATACAAAATTTCTGTAATTTCTTTTATTTCCCTTCTGTTTGAAAAATATTTTTTTATATTCTTCATTTGCTATGGATGACGCTGGTAAGGAATGCTAAATTTTCAGGAAATTGTTTTATTAAATGAGCAGGCATATGAAGAAATTTCTGGAAAAAGTTAAGCAAGACTGCTTAGTATAGAATAAATGCAATCAGTCTTTAAAGTAAATACCATTTGCATTGAAGTTACCTGCTAAAATACACTTTTTGTGTAATCCCATTGGGCACATATAATAAAAAAAAGGATGGATGCCAAGTGGGAAAATTCTTTGGACTTTTCTATGGAAATTCTGCTACATTCTTCCACATCTCTTAAGAACTCACAGAGATATTCATGATGTGTTGTGCCTTTAACACTGACGAGCTCTGAAGAAGGCTTTTCACCACATTAATATCATTGTATTTTGAGTATATATAAAATGTATGTTTTTCCTCAGATATTCTTGATAGTCTCACTTCTGATTATTACTTTCAGTAGAGAGCAATACTAGAATGGTAACTGCAGAAATTAAATTTTGCTCTGTAGTTCTAGGACCAGGTGTATTATTAGAAATCTGAGAATTTCCTTCTTTGGATCCATAAACAAAACTTACTTGAAAAAACTCAGCCCATACCCACTACATAGAGTTTCTATGTTCAGTAGAGCTTAGGGCATCCTTTAGGACTGGTTATAAAAATGGCAACTGCTCTTTGGTTTTGAGGACACAAACCCTTGCCACTTAGTCTCAAGACTGCCAATAGAAATCTAAAGAGATGCTACAACAAAATAAAATTAGTCATTCAATGACCTTTCAATTGTTTCTGTACTGCTATTTAGGTAAAGCCACAGGATTTTTCTTCTTATATAAATGATGAAAAAGCAAACAGAGCAGACCTTTATATTTTTCTTCCTCCTTGCTTGTTTGCTTTTCAATTTTATTTCAATTTAATAACTTGTTCTGTGCTATGTGCTGCCATAGTTCAGAACACAGTGCTGTTAAACACTTGTTCTAGACTTTGATACTTAGATTTAGATGATAAATCTATGTTCACTTTTTCATTATCTTTCAGGAGATCATTAGCCCTTAAAGAACATATGCTTAGGAAGAATTTAACCAAGGTAATTTGTCTGATATGTTTGAGTTAATAGAAAAAAAGTAAGCAATTAGTTCCTCCTCTCTCTTTAGCTGTGAAGTGTGAGACTCCTCTACTCCTTTAGAAGTGAAACCCTGAAATTGCTCATGAATGTGACTGAACAGTTCTACTTTTATCATCCTCCTTGTCTCAACAGCACAGTTCCTTGAGCCTCTAAAGGAGGGCATTTAAAGTTGCTTTAAACAAGTGTTTAAAGTGTTTTTAACAGTGAGTTTCTGGTAGGCTCTCATTTAATGCAGCCCACAGGTCTGTGAAGAGAAATAAGCTGTTGAATTGTTTAAGGTAAGAACTTTGACAGATGCAAACTCTTTAACGGCTGAACTCAAAGGAGTGAAAAGGTTAAAAAATAACAGTTAAAAGGAGTTAAAATACCTAAAAAAGGTATTTTCAGTCAATATTATGAATAGCAGTCTCAGGCTCTCACTGAGAGAAAACAAAGGATGAAGCAATCAGAACAGGGTTCAGCACTCCCAAATCCTTCTCCCAGGGCTGCTCCATCTTTCCATCCCCAGCCTGGATTGATCCTGGGGCTTGCCCTGACCCAGGTGTGCTGCAGGGCACCCCAACCCTTCAACAGTTTCCATATTAGGAAAGAGTTTGAGCCTCACCCCTGAACTTTTAAGGAAGAAGAACCAGAAACTTGTATGCTTGTCTGACCATAGTTGGCCCAGTTGGACCTTTGAACTGTTCCTCATGGAATGTGGCTGTTTTCCATTGGGCAGTGTGCCAAAACCCCCTCCTAGATCGTTGAATACTTAAGAGAGAGCACAGAGATTCTTGGTGCATTTTCGGGGTGTCTTAGCAGATGTAAGGAACCTCCCTGCACCATGCACAGCTTTTATTCTTGTTTTGTATAGGTTGTTATTTTCACTTTAATTAAAACCTTTTTGCTTTTCCAAACACCTCTGATCAGTCACCTCGGTAATTTTTGCTGAGCCATTTCTGAGGGGCTGCTGGCATCCCTCAGAGCTTGGTACACCTTGGTGGGGCTAATGACACACTGGCCTCATGTAGCCACAAATCACAGGTACAGCACCAGCACCTGGCCTTGGTAAACCTCCTGAGATCCCCATGGTCCCACATCCACTCCCTGATTTAAGTTTGCTCTGTGTAAATGCAAGGATCCCTTCTGACCGTGCCAGGGACCAGGTACTGAACCCACACATTCCTTCCCCAGCTTCCAATCCATGCAAGCACTTCTGGCTCCCAGCTACAGTGATCAGTGAATCACTCTGGAGAGCAATTCTGAAGGCTCCTAACACGAGCTCCTCTGGTGGGCTGCTAGAGTGAGTTAAGGAATAATCTATGACACTGGACTGGAATGCAGTGTTTCATTTTTACATGGAATATTTGTACTTCCCATTTAGATCACACTGTCAAAATGATGGAGGAAATTTAATCAGCCAAAGCAACCGTTGATGTATTAATGAATGAGATCATTAAACACTGTACTTTAGCAAAGATGAACAGTTATTAAATTTGGTCATTGGACCTAAGGGGTCGATTTAGCTGGTTTAGTGAAACCATTTGCTCTGTAGTCCAAGAAAAAAGATGTACTTTTGCAAAATGAGAATGTGCCTAGTGGTTTATGCTGATCAGGTTTGTCTAATGAATACATTAAATAAGTGAATCTTTTAGGAGTCATCTTCAAAGCCACAATGTAAACATCAGCAAAGAAAGTGAGTTTTGACACCAGCTCTGACCTTAAATCTTCTCTCCCTGCTCTTCTGTCCCAAACTGCTTTTGCTGCATCACCCCAGCACCACCACCAAACACCACAAAACAGGTGGAAACTCTCTTACTGTCTGAAAAATTCAGGGACTCCTCATTGGGTGCCTAAGTATCTAATTATATTCAACACCCTGGGCAGATGCAAAGTGAAAACACATTTAATGCACTACATGCATTTTGGGGGGTTATTAGGTATCTAAAGACCTTATCTCAATTTTAACTTATGATGTGTTCACTAACAGCAGATATAAAATCATGATTTATGCATCCACTACTATCTTTGAATTCCTTTTTCTGGTAGTATCAAAAAAATTGTGAACTCGTAATACATTTATCTTTTCTTTTTTCTTTTTGGTTACCCATTAGAACTTTTTTCACTGCTTTTATTTCATTAGTATTTTATTTTAAGAAACTCTACAGAAATGAATAACACATGATAAAGTGTATATAGATTTTTAATCACTCTTAGACTACAGCCTTAATGAGTAAATGATTTAAGTAGTTGACAGAGCAGATATTTTCCTATGGTTCTCATGACAGGATCCTATCCTTTCCTTTTAGTATTAGCATGACTAGCAAACCAAGACTGTGCCAAGAAATAATAATAATAATAATAATAATAATAATAATAATAATAATAATAATAATAATAATAATAAATCATGGGGTTTTGAAAAGCCCTTCTAGCTGCCAAATTTTTAATGAATTTCCAGGAGATCTGCAGACCAGGATCTAGCAGAACCTATGATTTTGAGAAGGAAAGCCCTGGTCTCACTCACCTCCACTTCCTACTGAGCTTTCAAAAGATATTCCACAAAGATTGGGACTAATCAAGACTTCTTTTTTGTGTATTTGTATCTCGTGTTTGAGGAGAGATCCCAGTTGGAACAATTCTTGTGTTGGCAGAGGGTTTTGCCTGTTTAGGTTCTCTGGTATTACACTCAATGTTTCTTATCAATCACCTCTTTACTATGAAGTTTGCAGAGCTCAACTCCACTGGAGGTGTTTTCCCCTCTTCCAATTAGTCTAAAATAAGCCAATAATTTGTGGAGGGAAGCCCTGACAGCCCCACGTCCAGAGCATTTGGCTCTGTCTCATTTCTAGGTTCTCACCAAGGAGCTTGTGGCAGAGAGAGCTGAGATTGCCCTGAGGTGACCTTAGCCAGATGCTCCAAAGCTTTATTGTCTCCCTTTCTCTCAGCTGCTGCCTTCCCTCTCCTGTGTGATGCTGTGGAAGCTGGCCATCATCTTCCTCTGATATTTAACACAGGGAGAATCCAGCCTTGCTGGCCAAGCGTTTTTAGGGTTCCTCATCACCCCTTGGTTGTTTTTATAAAGCACAAAATGATTGGAACTGTGAAGATTAGCCACGAAGTCCCCACAGAATTTATGAAACAAGTGGTCATTTTTCCTTTTGACATTTAACCCCCCCAGCAAAATGGCAGTGCAGCTCTGATATGAAAAATAATATTTGTAGGACGAATACAAGAAATCTAGTTAACAGACTTAAAACTTCACAGGAATATAAGATGATGAAAAATAGCAGATCTACGGGATCTGGCAGAAAATATTGAGGAAAAAGTATCTGAAGATGTAAAGATGATGAATTTATGCTTGTGTATGGAATCTGCAGAAGTTTGTGTGTTCACTAATAATTCGAATGAAGCCATGAGCAGTTGGCCTGTGTTTCTTCATTCACCTTAGGAACGTCTTGTCTTTAAATTCTACTTCTAGTCCTACTCAGGTACTGTAAAATGATGTGCATTCCCATTTAGTTTGGAAACATGATGGCCTGCAGTGTTTTAATGTCTACTTTTGAAGTGAATAGAAGGACGGTCTAAATAAGGAAAAAGGAGTTGTGTGGGTAACAGTCATATTTCTCTTAATTTTCCTTTCCCATTCACTGTCTGCTCTCATATCAAAATGCACTGTGTGCACATAAATAAGATTTTCCCAGAACACATCTCCCAGCATTTAGGATAGCAAACATTTAAGTTTAAAGCACGCTGCTGAGAAACCCTCAAACAATCGGGATTAGAAACAAGAGGAGTTAAAGCACCACTTCTTCTCCCTGCATTTGGAGATAAACCACTTAGATTATTTAGGAAAACATAATGTTTCATTTATACAGCACTTATGAACAAAAAGATGAGGCTCAGAAAGCCTCGAGAATAAAGAGGCAGCGAGTTTTAATTGAAATGTGTACAGGTCAGGTTAGATGCAGAGGAGGAGGGATCACAGTGACTCTTTGGTGGCTGTTTGAGTTCTGACCTCTGTGGGATGAGGCAGCTGAAGCAGTTCAGTATGAGGGAAAGAGGTCAGGGTGGGGTTTTGGCAGAGAATTCAGGTCAGACATGATATTGTATCTTCCCCTCTTCCTCTGAGTGAGAGCTGTTATCTCAGATGCACATCCAAAACTGATTAGAACATTATCATTCAAAGTGACAGCGAGAGAGAGGAGAGAGGAGAGGATTTAAGGAGGCTCTGCAGAGCATTACATGGGCAGAAAGATAAGCAAGGGAGGAACATGATGTAGCCTTCATAACCTCCTAAAAAACTGCAGGATCCAGAATTGCTCTCCAAGCCCTGGGGTATAAGAGAGTGAAAAGCTCTTCTCTCTCATGCCCATGGGTTTATGAAGGCAGAGCCCTCTTCAGGAGGTGTAATTAGAGCAGAAAGCACACACGGTGGGAAATGGAGGTGAAAATGGAGGTGGGAAATGGAGGTATTGGGGTGAGGGTGAAGGGCTCCCCAAAACTCCTCAGCTGGACAAAAAGGGAAAAGTGATTAATGCTGCTGAAAAAGCAGCAAGAGGCAGATGTGTCCTGGAAACAGAGGTCAGGGGAGGAATTACCCACAGACAGCAGGAGACAGGGAAAGTGCAGTTCAGGCAAAGCCAGGAGAAGTGAGGGCATGGCAGGGCTTGTCCCCATCAGTGGGGGACCGGGCAGAAATCCCTACACAGAGCAGAAATCCCTACAAAGAGCAGAAATCCCTGCACAGAGCAGAAATCCCCACACTCATGGGTCTCAGTGCTGGCCAGGACACACAGTGGTGGCAGAGAGCCTGTTCTCAGATGGTAAAACCATCCTGGGTGTGAGAAACGCCTCTAGGAACCTGCACAGAGTTGATGCAGATTCATTCCCATCAGTTCCAGAGCTGAATTACACCTGAAAACCAGGAAAAATCCCAGCTGGTTTTAGGTGCAGCATTTCTGAGCAGGGCAGACACAGACAGTGAGGAGAGGTTTTCAACCTTCCCTTCTCCACCAAAAGAGGAGGTGAGGGAAATCTCTCATAATTAGAGTGAGGAATAGGGTTAAAATCTAGCAGAAAAGCTTAGAAAGGAATAATGACATGCATGTAGTTAATTAGACTACTTCATTTAAGAATTACTAAATAAATGAGAAAAGTAATAGACACCTGTACTGAATAATATTAAGCAAGATTAAAATCAGTGAAATTAAAAACAATTGAAATATTTATATCAAAACTAGTGAAAAAGTAATGGATCTGCTTACCACTGAGTTTTGGGAATACTAGCATTAAAAAAATAAGCCCACTGGAAAACTAGGGAATAATTCCTTTAAGATAGCATTAGGACACTGGAACATTTGACTTAAATGAGTTCTTCAGAATTTGGGTGGGAAAAAACTCTGGGAAAGGTTGCAAAAGCCCCACGAACATTTTAAGGTTTATCTTGGTGAACTTACAGGAGGAAATATAAAATGTAGTGATGTGCAGCAGGCAGAAATTACTGAGGTTCCTTGCAGAGAACCTCAGGTTCCTTCTCTGAGAAGCCCAGTGGCTTGGTAGGAAGGAGGAGATGGAGGACAGGGAAGGGTATGATTGGTTTTTAAAAGTAAAAACTGGAAACACTTTGAATAGCTCCTAGAAAGAAAAGAAAGCAATGTGCTTTTTTTGAAGTTGTTCACAGTAAGTCTGAAAAACATCACAAAGAATAATCTGTAGATAATTTGGTTAAGGTGTGACTGGAAAGATTTCTTCCACATAAAATATTTGCTTATTGAATGTAAATTCACATATTTTTCAAGGCAAAATGTTGTGAAGTCATCATGAGTGTGTGAATCTTGCTAATTGCACAATAAACACAAACCAGAAAAAGAAAGAGATAATAGCAGAGAGTCTTTTTTCCATGAAGTCAACACCAATGTTCTGCTTTTTTAGTGAAATAATGTTGTAGGAGAGAGTGGTCTAAATAAAAACCAGCTATAATCAGACTAAAACAATAGCAGAAAATAATTCGATACCGTTTCAAAGGCTTGATCCCAATCACGAAATTTTCCAGGAAGTCACTTCTGCGGCTCCCTCACCCACCCCATACACTCCAGGGTTTTTCATTAGTTTCAAGACTTTCAGACAGGAAAATCACGTCACCTCCTGTGCTCTCTGTCACAGACAGAGGGATTACCACCCTCCCTTCTTTTTTCACATTCCCATCGAACATGCATCGCTGGAAAATGCCGATGGATCCCGCTGGGTCGGCGCCCTCCAAAGCAATTCCCCCTGCTCACCTCTCACGATCAGCTGGCTCTGGTGCTCCACGGCCGCCGCGTCGTTCCTGGCAATGCAGGTGTAGTTCCCGTTGTGCATCAGGGAGAGGTTGGAGATCCTCAGGGAGCTGGTGAAGTCGATGTTGTCGATGGTGACGCCCAGGCTGGCGGGGATGGGCCGGCCGTCCTTCTGCCAGGTGATGGTGATGGGCAGGTCCCCCGAGACCACCACGCAGGGGATGAAGACCCTCTGCCCGATGGAGAAGCGCGGGAACTCGAAGGGCTGGATGAACGGCGGGACTGGAATGAGACAGGGGAAGAAGAGGGAGTTGTTGAAGCCTTGGCCTTGTTCCTGGAAATAATGTAACCAAGGGGAAGGGAACAGCAGGGCCCAGCCCGCCTAGGCCGTCCTAAGAGAATGGCCCAGCTTGATGTTACCTGTTTGAGTTGCTGAGAGGAAAGGGGGGACTTGGACTCACTCACAATTTTATTTGTGTGTTCCTCAAAGTCTCATCTACCTTCCTCAATGGTCAGACAATATGTCAATATTAAAAAATGAACTCTGATAGGTGCCTGTCTCAAAACAATTCTAAGGTCTTGACAGGGAGCTGTTTCTACTTTAACTAAAAACCAAACCAATAACACAGGGCAGATGTGCAGCATGGGATTGATGCCTTAGGAATTTAGCTTTTATATTTTCCATATAGTTGTAATCCTGCAATTCTTCGGTGTCTAACTCTAAACTCCATTTAGAGCGTGAGCTACAGCCCTCCCAGTTTGGCCAGATGCAATGATTCCTCTCCAGGCCTGGGAATCAAGGACATCTCACTGCCTCAGGCCCCAAGATATGTAAAAAAAGTGAGTTGTGTGGGGAGCAAACTTGAGGTAAATGACTTCATTACCTGAAGCTGTAATTGGAAGATTAACCCTCAATATGCAAATGGACCAAACTGATAGAAGTATGAAAATCTGTGACCCAACATCCATTTTGGGTGTAGCTTTGTCTGCCCTAAACATACCTGAAGGCCCTTCAATAAATATAATCTCTTTTTATTCCCTTAATTTTGTCTGGCCTCTGTTTTTAGGTATTCCCAGCAAGGCATCAGGATGTGCAGAACCTACACCTCTCACAGCCATAAAACTTTGTTTAGCAAGAAAAAAAATCATATTTTTGGAAACACCTTCTCATTTCTTGGCCACCCAGTGCATGAAGTAGAGATGACAAGCCTGCAGAGATCCTGGCTTCTGGAGACACCTGACCTCACAGGCAGGCCCTTGCAAAAGGATCAAGCAGCTCTTCCAGAAATCACAGCACTGCCAGCTCGAGCCTCTCCAGGGCTGCCGACAGTGACGTTGCCAGGAAAGGCTCAGCAGCTTTCAAGGTCTGGTGCAAGGGCCTTGCTTAAAGGTCATGGAATAGACCTGGAAGAGGATCCAGCTTTGCCTCTGAGATGTGATGACAGGGAGTGTGAGCTTCCTTAACTGTCTCTAGCACTAATTTCTTAATGGTTCAAGTCACAATTCTCATTAAGATTGCAGGAAAGGAAAGACATGCACAGTGTATGACTGTGCATGTATGTAAGACATACAAGTGTAGGACAGCAAATTAAGGTAAAACTGAATTCTAATCAGAGGGATGGTACAAGGCATGAGTGTTCGAGTTGGCATTTAATTACTGCCAAGGATATTTGGCCTGAAAAATATTTTTTCTTTCCTTTTCTTTTTTTCCCGTATTATTCTCTGGCTGCACCAAAAATATGACAGAAATTACTGTATTTCCTACCAAAGTAAAGAATTCTGCTTCTTAAAATCATTTTTTCAGGTATTCTTTAATGAAAACTAATGAAACAGGTGGTTAGATTGAATAAACATAGAAACAATAATGGGGATGCCATGGTTTTTTTGGGTTGTGGTTGGAATGTTTACTAAAAAATTGGTAAATTGAGACTCAAATACTTGTCCAGATGAAGGAATCAAATCTTCTTCCCTTCTCAGGGGAGCATTCAAACAACCAGGGCATTGATCTCAGACAGGTTTTTATCAATCACTCCTGAAAGGGCTACACAACCAACTTTGCAAGCAGTACTCAAATCCTGATTTATCAAAAGAGAAGGTTCCTAGAGGTTATGTTCCTTGGATATAAAAGTGCATTTTCCTATTGCCTGGGAGATCACTTCCACATAATCTGTACTACATTTGAACAGGAAAGATGGAAGGATACCCACAGCAGAACATTTATAGTGATCGATAGTTTGAACTCCAGAAGAAAATGGAGTTGGTGGCTTTATCTAATTGTGTTTCTTTTGTCCTTTTCCCCTTCAGAAATTCTAAGGTTACAGCTTCCCCAGAGCTGAAGAAGAAAAATTTCCTGTGATCCATATTTTGGGTCCTCCATGATGGCATGGCCATCATCAAGCATGGCCAGCAGGGCAAGGGAGGGGATTGTGCCCCTGTGCCCCCTCAGGTGAGACCCCACCTGCAGAGCTGCCCCAGCCCTGGAATTCCCAGCACAGGGAGGACATGGAGCTGCTGGAGAGAGCCCAGAGGAGGCTCCAGGATGAGCAGAGGGCTGGAGCAGCTCTGCTGGCAGGAAAGGCTGGCACAGCTGGCATTGCTCAGCCTGGGCAGGAGAAGCTCTGGGCTGAGCTCAGGGTGGCCTTGCAGGGCCTGAAGGAGCCCCAGGAAAGCTGCAGAGAGACAATTGCCAAGGGCTGCAGGGACAGGAGCCAGGGAATGGCTCCCAGTGCCAGAGGGCAGAGTTAGAGTAGATCTTAGGTAAAAATTCTTCTCTGTGATGGTGGTGAAACACTGGAAAAGGTTGCCCAGATATTTTGTGGCTGCCCCTGGATCCCTGGCAGTGTCCAAGGCCAGGCTGGACACTGGGGCTGGAGCAGCCTGGGACAGTGGGAGGTGTCCCTGCCATGGCAGGGGTGGCACTGGATGGGCTTTAAGGTCCCTTCCAGCCCAAGCCATTCTGTGATTTATAATTCCATGATTACAGCCCCCTGCCAAACGTTAAGGCCTTGTTCAAAGCCGTGTTCAAATGCTTGTGCACGTTCACCTCACGGTGCAAGAGGCTGACACAAATTTGGTGTTAACCCCACAGTTTCCATGCCATTTGATGAGGGGAAGTTTTGACCATGCTCAGCTGCCACAGAGAGGTGACATCAGGGACAGGACAACACAATTCATCCTTTCAGGCCTTCACTGGCTTTTTCCAAGAATGTCTCACTGTCTGGGTTTGGGGACAGTGCCGCTGCCATCTATTTTTCTCATGGGCTGTAAGATTTTTCCTGGCTGCCATCTCTCTACTTGCTAAAACTTGTCCTTTGGCATTCTGAAAATATGTCAGGCATAGAGAAAAAAAAAAGAAAAAACAACAACAAAAAAACCCTTGGTATAAATTACTGTGTTTGTTTGAACTTTGAGCACTGGAAAGTACCAGCTTGTTCACTTGGGGACTTTTGCTGTCACAAAATGAGGCAAAATATCTGCAGCCTCTTGGAATTGCCTTAGCCCAGCTAATTCATTCATCTGAGATAGCTCAGATTCTTTGTACATCAGCAGAAAATATTCTCTTAGTATTTATTGACAAGCAGTTCATAATATAAATGGGAATGAGAAATTAAATGAATATGTCTTTCAAAAGGTTTTGCCATAATTTTTCCCCTTGATGGGTGTAAATACTTTTTAAATGCCAAGTCCTCCCCTTACTGTGATGCCCAGCACATTTTCTGCCCAAACCCTTCTCTTGGTCTCAGATATCATTACTGAAAAATATGCTAAAATTCACAACAGGGTGGGAAATTACTTCTGTATTTTCTGCTGAGCGTGTAACAAAGTTGAGCCAATCTTCCACGGAGAAAATGATATCAAAAGTCAGACAAAATATTGCCCAAGGATTATAATGTGCATCCTCACTCTCCATCTCCCTGATGAAGAAAACAGGGAGAAAGATCATTAGGTGACATTGAAATGTTTTTCAGAAAATATTGATTTGCAAGGCTGCATTTACCAGCTCTAAAATATAAGTCACAGCCAGCAGAGTATTTCAGAAATTGGCTGAAATCTTTTTAGGCAGCACATTTTCCTTCTACTCAGGTTTTTTAAGATACAGAGGAAACCAGCATTTCTGCCTCATAAAATATAATGTATATTCAACCTGCAGCAGCTTGCAGTCTTGACAAGGAGCTTATTTTAAAAGCCAGCGTGTAATTTAAAATCAGTACTTAGAAGAAAGTAAATAGTCTTGCAAAAACTTTGAAGTACTGAAGAATGATTTTCAGCTGTGGTATTCACCAGTTTGAGTTGATAAAGGAAGTTTCTGGTGAGCTATCATAGGAGATAAACTTTCTTCCTGCTTGTTTGAAGAAGGAAATGACCACCAAAAAAAATCACTTATTAAAAATATATAACGATATCTGGAAAATTATTTCTGAAATATAACATTTTTTGTCTCTATTGATATATGCAGTAAAAAGTTGAGATATATCCTTGATAGAAGAAAATATCAAGCTTGATTATCCAACATGAGGAGGGGTTTTAGCTGTACCATTGCCAAACAACACTAAAAAAATAAGAGGAGTATATAGTACTTTGAGAGAGAAAATTTACAGTGGGACAGCTGTATTTAAAATCTGTTTAAAATACTTCAAGATGTGTTTATATATTTTCCTTCCCTATATGTAGCTTTAGTTTGACCACATTTCAGAACTTGCATTTGATTTTTTGGTGAAATTAGTCTGTTTTATATATATGTTGATCCATCTTAACTAGAGAGAGAATAGTCTGTGTGCTTGTGTACATGGAAGAGATGTTTCTTTCTCTACCCACAACGGGCAGAAGAGTGAAAAATCTCTGCTTCATGCCACAAAATGCTGTGTCCCGGGAATGCTTTATTGATGAGAGCTTGAATTAAGTGTCTATTTAAGAAGAGGAGCATGGGCCAGCCTCATTAGTGCTAATACAGGAAGATTTAAATTATGTTTTTGTGCCCTAGCAAGGTCTTCTGTACCTCTGGGGGACTGCTGGGAAGGAGGGCAAGGAGGGCTGCTCTCCATTAGCAGAGGAACATCCTTAATTTCTTGCCCTCCGTTCCCTGGGATTTTTGCTGGGAGGAGCTGCTGAGATGATTCACTAAGACAGAGCATCCTGCAGATCTCCTGTTTCCTGCAGCAGCCTGCTGAACGTGGTGTTCTGCACAGCAAAACCAAAGTCATCCCCTGCTTTATCATTATAAACAGCTCCCTGATGGGTTTTCTTGCAGCAGCACTGTTGCAGGGGCTGTGTCTGCAATATAAAATACTTTTGGCAATGAATATTTATGGCTGATGCAAAATCACAGCCACCAAGCCATGCCTTCCCTTAGGGCAGCCGTGTGACCCCAGATTCCATGCACTGGGAGTGAATAAAGCCAAAATTATTTTGTTTCTGCACAAACCTTAGCCATGGTCTAGCAGTTTTGAAGTTTTCACAGCCACCACAGTCCCCACTCCCCTCTCCTGCCACCCAACACTCACAGGCTCCTCGATGCTGTAGTGGGAGCTTCTCCATAAGGACAGAGCATTTAAAATGTTGTGTAGAAACCAAAAGTGCTTTTAAGTCACATCTCATCCATCTATGGAACCATCTCCTCTCAGCCTCCTTTGTGAGGGGAAAAGTGCAAGCCCTTATCACCCTGAAACACCCTGCAAAGCTGGGATGGTGGGGAGCTCAGCTCCCTGCCCCAGGGGATGCATTTGCTATTTCTCTGTAAGAGAGAAAACCTTGATTTGAAGATAAGACGGCAGCTGCAGGAGTATTTTCATGCATCAAGCTGATACCTTCATTGGTAAAGTTCTTCCTAATGAAAGGCCTCACTTTTGGGACCTGCTCCAGAGATATTGTCCTTGTTCAGCTCCTACCTGATCTAAAGTGATCTTTGTCCTCAGGCACCACTGTGGAAAGTCAAGAGCAACTAAATCAGTGGCGCCAAAAGATAAGTGACAAAATAAACACCAGTAAAAGAGCATGGATACGCCTTCTTACAAATCTTAAGTAAACAAATCTGCACTGTAAGAGAGAAGAGGGCCAGCTTTTGATAATAATATATGGGTTGAACTCTTTAACTGAGGCACTTATTGAAATATTAAGGCTTATTTCACATTGTTTGCATAATTCACAAATAAATGCATCCACACACAGACAAAAATTGTGTTTGAAAGATAGAAGATGTAAGACTGTGCACAAATCCAGGGAGTTTTAGTTTAGATTTAAGTGAAAAGTTTTAGATTTGTGCATACTAATTCCTCATCATGAGTACTGGGGTAGTGGTGAAACAACTTTAACAGACATTTTTGGGTGACCATTTTCTGCATTGTCATTACAGGAGTTATATTAGAGGTGTCCTGGTGCAAAGGAAGACACATCCACATGACACTTGTGAGACTTCAAAGAATGTAAGTCAGGTATTTTAGTGCAAAGCCAACCTTGAGCTGCTGCATGCTGAGGGGCAAAAACAAAAAACAAAAAAACAAAACCAAAAACAAAACACCAAAACCAAAACAACAAACAAACAAACAAAAACCAAAAACAAAAGCAAAAAACCCACACCAAAATAAAATTTACACAGACCTCTCAAGAATATCAGCCTGTTTCAGCCTTACCTTCAGGGATTTCAGGTTAGACACACTTGAGACATCCCTATTTAAGTGCACATTCCCTTAAATCAGGCTGTGCCACTGCTTGCTCCCCAAAACTACTCCCCATGCCTATGATGTGACCCGAGAAGAATTCCTGAGTGCATTTTCCAGGATGTTTTGCACATCCTCATTCACTCTGACCACAAAGCCCTGGTGTGATTCCTGTACATGACAACTTCAGTCACTTTGAGGGATCGGAGCATTTCTTCCCTGGGAAGTTGTGATGGGTTTGAGGGGATCCAAAACCAGAGACCGTGGGGGAGTGGGAAAAAGGTAGAAAGTGATAAAATGGAAGAAATATCCGAAAGATGTCACGGCCAGAGTTTTTTTTTCTGGTTGAATCTATTGGCAAAGTCAGTCAGTGGGACAGATAAGATCTGAGATATGTGCATGAAGCTGAACTCCCACTTGCCATAATCCCTGCTTCCAGGCTGAAGCATGCACAGATTAGCAGACTGATTGATGGCAGAATGCACCACGGTCTCAAGAACCCTGCAAAGATTTCCAGTGATGGGTTTATTTTTTTCCCTTTTGTACCTGCATATTTTTCACTATCTAAACCAGCCCTCCCTGAACTGATCTGCAATGCAAATTCCCCAGCAGTATTTCAGATATTAGAAAAAGCTAGGCACTTCCCAGGAAAGATGAGGAGAATCTATTCAAACAGTTGCAAACATGAAGCTATTTACAAGTAGACCCTGTTTGGTTTGTTTGTATTCTAACACGAAACAAGGCTGGTACAATTCCTTTTTGTGGTTCACAACAGGTGAGGTGCTCACTTTATATACAAGAACCTTTCTAAATCAATGAAATACATAAACTCTACAAGATCAGTAACAGTCCTTTAGAACATCACACTTTTTATTTTAATGATGCTGTACCCTTCCCTCTCAGGGGCTTCTTTTTCAATTAATTCCTGTTGGAGAAGTGTGAATAGCAGCAGGCTGTTTACATGAAAGTGTGTCCCATGAGACTGATGACAAGAAAATCATCACTTACTACTGATGGCTTTTACTGTAGCTGGGAAAACTATTACTATAAATTGCATAATAAAAAAATGGAGATAATAACTCACTCCTGTTCTTAAAATGCTCCGAGATCTACTAAAATGCTGTAAAAGAGATGCTGCTATGATTCTTTTAACATCTTTCCACTTTAATGGGGTTTTTTTTCCAATGGAAATATGAAAATTAGAGATAGGGTGGGTAATATAACCTCCTTCTTTGTTTGCCAACACTTCCCATGATAAGACTATTTCCATTTGCTTGCAGTTTGACTTTTGTTTGGGTACCAGTTTTACCAGGCCAGGTGCCTGCCTCAGGCTGAGTCATTTCAGCTGGAAGGTTTCAGCTAAAATTCTTTGACCATTTCCAAGAAAAAGGTGGGAGAGTGGGAAAACTGAGGCGTGGTAAATATCAATTCTACCATTAAAAAAAAAAAGTATTGTGAGAACCTGAGAGATCCCACCTGCCCCATGGATTTAGCAGCATGGATTTCGAGTGCAGATGATGGCACCAGCCTCAGAGGTTCTTGCTACACCTATAAAAAGTCATCACAGTGGTGCCCAAAATTTGCAGTCTGAGCAAAACCACGTCAATAAATAAATGAAATCTCCACATGATCATATGTGGAGAGGACATTTTGTAGTGACAGAGTCCAAGCAGCACTGAGCACATCCTACAACTTCTCACCTTTCAATGGCTGAGTCAGTCAGGTGAGATTTCAGAAATCAGGGCAGATTTGTCACTCCTTGAATTTGAAGATGGTAGAGGGGAATGGAACTGGAGGCTGGGGAGAAGGTTGGGGTACCCACAGGGAAAGTGTAGTTTTGAGTCCTGAGAACAAGGCAGTGTGGAAATGAGAGCTGAGATGATAAACACTTGGAGTTCAGATTGATTTTGGAACCCAGAGGAGAAGAGCCAGGACTTGGGAAAGGAGGAGCTGGAGAAAACTGAGGAGGACAGCTTGTTCTGAGAAGGAATGAACAGAAAACCTGCATCTTCTACAGAATATTCTCTTTAGCATCTCTGACTCCAACAGTCCTCTGCCTTTGGCAAACGTGTACAAACCCCTCTGGCAAACCACAAGAGCTGGGCTGAACACAGAGCACAAAACTGCTGCTGCTAAGAATAATTCTGTTCTTGGCAAGGACGTGTGCAGTATCCTTAGCAAGGCTAATCTCAATTACTTGTGATGATAGCAGTAACTACTGTTCCCACTTTGCAGGAGGCAGGGGGAAGAGGGTTCAGTTTACTTCCCCAAAAAAAAAAAATCTAAAAAGAAAATTACATCTAACATAAACCAAAGGAAAACGTGCTGCAAAGGTATTATTACAGTTGCAAAGGTGAGTGGTCAGCAGGTATGGAATACAGAAATTAAGTATTTAAATACAGCTGTAGTCTCCCTTTGTTACTTGTGCATTACAAGGTGGGAAGTTTGCATGGCTTTTTGTCGGAGCTGAGAACTGGCCAAACCATTTGCCTAAATACAGATCAAAAAAATAATGCCAAGATGGTTTGATTTCTGAAGAGCCCTGTTAGGACTCAGGCACGGTTCCATGGGAGTTATATCTGCCAAGCAGAATCCTGCAGGTTTTCCTGCCAGCTTGTGCACTCAGCTCCCAGCAGCCAACTCAGGGGACTGCTGCAGTCCAAATCCAGATTTTGGGACAGAGATAAGGGAAAGGCAAGAGCTGGGCAGAGAGGGCAGGGCAGGAATGACAAGCTGCATTTCTGTGGGACAGAGTTATTTGGAGCTTGCAGACCTCTGGCACAGGTGGCTGTGCAGATGGGCAGCAGTTATTCCTAAAAAATGGGACAATGGATTTCATTTGTTGTCTCATTGATTCTTCTGATGGGCAGGGCAAAGAAGTAGAGAATCTAAAGTCAAATAGCACAGAAGTGCCCAGCTTCCAAGCCTTTGACTTTCCCAGAGCCTGCCAGGTGGGAGGATGAACAGCAAGGCTCTGAAAGCCCCACTCAGGTTCTCTGGCAGCCAGGAGTTCATTTAAAATTATTGTAAAGAGTTGTTCTGTTCTCCTATCTGTGACCTTATCATGATTTCTGAAGGATGATTTCACTTTCAGTTGGATGTTTGTAAATGTCAAAATACTCTGCAGAGTGGACAGCACTCTTGTGTTTGATGGCATGCTCATGGTGTTGCATGTTTTTATTTAAATGCTGCTTTAAGCAAGTCTTCATCCAAGACAGAACCAGGATGCTTCACATGCTGGGGGATTTGGAAAGTGGAAAGTAAATGTGGCAGAGAGCTGCCAACTTTAAAAACCAAATGCTTGCCTAATGCAGATAAAAGCTGCCCCACAGAGCCAAATTCTGCATTTACCTTTGCCACACATCTGTCAGATAAAGCTAATTAAATTACTTAAATCTGTCTTTCCCCAGGGATTGCTAAGCTGGGTGACGTCACTGCTCTGAAGGAGGAAACAGAACTCTTAGGAGCAACTTCATTTCAATGGGAGCAGAGCTTTGAACATATAAATGCTACATAATGGCAGGTGAACTGGAAAAAATAGGCTGTAAGCTTCTGAAATCGAATGTACAAAAAATGTGTGGATATTTTTGAGTCTGTGCCTTATTGCCATTTTTTCTGGTGACCCAGGTGGCTCTTGAAAATGAACACATTGTTTCTGAAACATTCTGGTAGCACAGAGATGAGAAACTCATGAGGAAATTAATAATTATGTCCTCAAAGCAGAACATAGAGGGGAAGAAAACCCACTAAATAACAGCTCACTAAGTGTCATCTATTCTGAATCACCCTTCAGGTGACTGGCTTGAGGTCACCCACAAAGCTTGTAGCAGAACTGAGAGCAAAGCAAAGGACTTGTGGTAAAGATGGACAATAAATCTCCCTCGGTTTATTTGGAAAAATAAAATTATACTGATGGTAGAAGAAGCTAAACTGTAAATAAGGATATTTGAGCACTGATTTTAACTTTCCTTAAAATGTCATATTTCAGAGTACTTTTAACCTCCAGTATGCAAGCTGGGCCTTGTTTGTTTGTTTATGGGTTTTTTTGGTTGTTTTGTTTTGTTTTGTATCAGATATAAATGCTTAAAAACTCATCCCATTATTTTTGGAATCTATAAAATGAAAAGACACACACACACACACACACATTAATAATATTTTAAAGCACCAGGCCACTTTTGACTCCCCACTAATATGTTAGATAAAATCCACTGTGGCACCGCTGACCTCAAGCTACAACAGCAGAACATTGAGAACTGTTCAGGTCTGACCTAGAAACCTCACCTGTGACATTTTGGGCTTTGTAGATGAGGTCAGGGTATTAACCTTATTTTCAAATTACAGTGTCTTTTCAAGGCTTGGAGCAACCTGGTCTTGTGGGAGGTAGAACCCCGTCAAGGAAGTAAAATCATTGACAAAAGTTACAGCTCAATCCAGATTGGCAGAGCTGGCAATCTGCTTTCTGGGGGAGGAATTGTCAAGTTGGAAACTGTAACCTAATGGAAGAAAAAGCAGTATTTCACCTGAGATACCAGTTAGTGTTCTCAGTGACTGGTATTGTTTTGATCTCAATGCCTGTGACTGCTGGAATTGTTTTGTCTGGCTACATTCATTTTGACAGTCATTTGAAAAATTGTATCATTTAAGAGGCAGCTTTTCCCCACCAGAATTTCCACGGTGGCCTCTTAGTGCAGCAGCAACACAGTGACTGATTTGTCATTCAGTTCCTAAACTCTATCAACAGATTTGTGATATCATTGTAATGTCAAGCAAAGCACAACACACACAAAAACAAAAGGTGACATTGGCTTTTTATGCCACAGCTTGTGACCAGTGCCCCTGATGGTCTCAGGTGTGTGAGATGTTATGCCTTTCAGAGTCCAAATTGCTCTTGGCTTAAAGCTAATCCCCTAAACTCTTGAAAAAAAATAACAATTGCAATCACTCCAGACCGCTAAGGGCAAAAAATAAGAGAGAAGGAAGTTAAGAGATCAGATATCTGTAACAAAATCATTTTACTTAACTGTTCTCTGCATCTTATCTGAGAATGGATTACAAGATTCAACCTCTCTTCCTTTCTCTCGTCTGCCTCCAAAAAAAAACCCCCAAAACCCAGGAAAAATTTCTAATAACTTCAGGAACAGTGATTTTATACCCCAATTCTTCCTACAGGCTCACATGAAGTGCAGTATTTAGTGGTCCTATTGCTCAGAACTAGGTGCTACTGCAATCAGGTTTTCTGTCTTTTGTGTCCTCATGAATAGGTCTGAACATTGCCAATGTCAGAACAGCCAGAACACAATGGTAAAAAATTCCTATTCTCAATCTCTTTCTGAAGTCTTTCAGGGCCATCTGAACATCCTTGTTTTGGACAATTTGAATAGATTTGAGGCATCCTATTAGAATTTCAAGTCACATTTATTTACAGTGTTATCTTTCTAAGCATGAAGAGCACTCAGATAATCACTTAAGAGGAAAGCAAGGTTAATGCTTTTAGCTCCTCTCTCTGCTTAGTGGCAAAAATACTGACATTAAAATTCTCATCTCATGTTCTAAAGCTGGAAAGTCAGTGGCTAATGAAAATTGGAACCTTATTGTCCAGTAGAGAAACAGTCAGCAGTGAAATGTGTGTGACAAACCATTAATTTCCTGATTTAGTTGTAGTGAAAAGGGCTCATAGCAAACTTGAGCAGCAAGGTCCCCACTCAGAGGCAACAACAACAACAAGGCAATACTTTGCCAGCTGAGCCAAGGAGGGTAGAAGTCAGGAGAGAACAAGACACAAAGACTGATTATCTCAGCATCATCATTAAAAACTGTCTTGGGTGATAATACCAAAAAAAGTGTATTCTAGTTCATCTGTAGAAAGCAGTTGGGGGATGGTTTCTTTTTTCTTTCTCTCTTGTAACTCCGGGGAGGAGGAGGGTGGATCCCTTCTGATAACAGACCAGCTGTTAAACCAGGTGGGGCAGTGTTTCTTATCTCTTCCACCAATGTCCACTCTCAGGGGATATCTTCTGGTAATGGGCCATTGAGGCTCACCAGTGACATGACACATTCCATCATTGTATTGGGAGATGCTCCACCCAGTGGGGAGGAGCCAAGCATTCCCTACCCAGATAAAAATTGGGACACAGAGCCCCTAGGCATCCTCTTTTCCACTGGATGCTCAGAGGAAGACCAAACTCATCTCACCACCACTGAATCCTGTCTACAGGATCATCTCTACTCCAACACTGTCACTCCAGGAGGATTTATTTGGACTGCTTCCAACACCCTGACCAACAGGGTGTCAGGTTGTATTCCTGACTCTGTCAGGGTTTTCTCTAAGACTTTTATTTGTTTGCTTGTTTTTTGGTGGTTTTTGTTTGTTTGGTTGGGGGTTTTTTGGGGTTTTGTTTTTGTTGGTTTTTTTATTATTATTACTGCATTTGCATTTTTAATATTCCTAGTAAAGAACTGTTATTCCTATTCCTGTTTTTTTTGACTGAAAGCTCCTAATTGCAAAATTATAATAATTCAGAGGGAGGGGGTTTACATTCTCCACTCCAAGGGAAACTCCAGTTTTCCCTGACAGATACCTGCCTTTCCAAACCAAGACAAAAACAAACACAAATCCGGATTAACCCCTCCAAACCTGCCGGCACAACCCTACGGGCACAACTCCACAAACCACCCGGCAATCAGCCGGGCTCCGCTTTTCCTCACCTTTCACAGTCACGTGCACGCTCTGGCTGGTGGACAGCTGGGGCTGGACCAGGACGTTGCAGGTGTACTCGCCCTCGTCCACCTCCTTCTGCACATCCGAGAGCTTCAGCGTGCCGTTGTTCTCGAACGCCACTTGGCGGTGGTTGAAGGGCAGCAGGTTGGAGTTCTTGTACCACTTGATGGAGTAGTAGGGGTACCCGATGACCCTGCAGTGGATGTAGGTGTCCCTGCCGGCGATGGCGGTGATGTTCCTCATCGGCCGAATGCTCGCCGGCCCTGCCGAGGGCGGAGAAAGGAACTCTTGAGGACAATTTAAGGGTGTTTTTGCTCGAGGGAGCGTGTGCGATTGTTTCTGGATGTACGGGTGTTAACGGGCGCGGCTCGCACCACACCTCTTAGCATTCAACAGGTTTTTCCTTTTAAGAGCTACTTAAGCAGTTTCCCTAATCTTTGTACGCTCTAGTTTTTTCCTTACCCTGCAGCATCCATGCTAATGATGTGGGGGTATATATCTGTGTTATCCAGAACTTGCCTGATAAAATCTTTGCTGCATTACGAATTTAAAGGCTGAGTGTGATTTAATTAATGTGAAATACTAACACTGATACGGAGTTAGAATCCTGTTACACATGAGAACACTGAAACAGTTAGCTTTTTATTTCCTACTTATATAAACTATATATGTATATATCTACACCCATGAGGATGGGTATTGTGCCATGTAGAGCCAGAAATTCAAGCTAAAGTTCTGTATACATGAATAATTACAATGGATGTTGGACAAGTAAAGGAGGAAAAGAAAAGAAAAACAAAACATGCACAGCAAGACTAAAGCAAAAAGACTGTGAACTAGTAGAGATGAGTATAGGAAAAATAGACTAAAGGACACAAGCCAAAGGGTTCTTCCAACATTGAACCATACCATACACTTTCTAGATGGGGCTGGAGAGGCGGGGTGGGAAAAGAGAGCGGGGGAGAAAAGGAGAGGAAAAAGAACCAGTAAGTTGGTTTCCAGCATTCCAAAATCTCATCACATGCAGCAATCTCCTTCTCCACTACAATGAGTTATGTGTGTTTTTTTTTTGAGGAGCTGATTTGACAAGCACCTCTTACGTTTATTCGAGCCTGGTACAGGACGACTCCCGCAGAGTTGTTGGCGGTGCAGCGATAAACGCCCCCGTCCCGGACCTGGGTGTTGGAGATGTTCAGGTAACTGACCACGTTGCCCTCGGACGTGATGATCTGGCTGATCCGGTGGCTGCCGTCCTTCACGATGGGATCCTCGTCCAGTGTCCAGGTGATGGTGGGCAGGGGGGTTCCCTTCACGTTGCACATCAGGGACACGGGCTCTCCGGGGCTCACCACTTTCTCGCTGAAGGCAGAGATGATTTTGGGAGTTCCGTCTGCCGAGGGAGAGAGAAGCAGGAAAACAGTGCTTACGTGGTGTAAAGCTTGTCCCCTCTGTCCTGGAGCATATCCCATGAGCCAAGGCCTTTTTTTAGAAGCAACACAAGCAATTGTTTTCCAGGATGTAGCCCTAATTATTGAGTGAGGGAAACAAATTCTTCCAGTAGAGGACTTAAATGACCCTTTGCTTATGGCAAGTTTCTTTTACAACTTCTGAGAAACCTGGTAGTGGCTCTGCTGTAGTGAAAACACTTGAACAGGATCAGGCATCTCTATGGACTGCTGTGTTCCTGCACAAACATTTTTAAACCATATCCAGTAGAAGTTAAGGATGAATCCTGTTGCCAAGACCCAGGCACAACTTGCATAGGCTGATTTCACACAGCAGTTTAGTCCTGGCACACAGCACCCCATTTAGGAAAGTATTAAATTAAGCTTTTCTGAATACAGATTGTCAGTAACAGCAGTGGTGCCAGTTTCTTTCCATGGTTATTTTGTGCTACAGATAAACATTTCTATGAATGAGAGCATTCTAACACTCTATCTTGTGAACCTTCCCCCAAAATACTCAGCCTGTATCAGGGAAATGAATGAAGAAAATGGGTGGGCCCAGAAACTTTGTAAGCAGGGAGCAGGATTAAGTACCCACCTCTCCAGAGAGTTCAGTGGAGTAACATTTAGGAGTGCTGACACCCTGGTATTAGTTAGGAAGTCCTTTCTGTGGTCATGCAATGTGTGTGTGTTTTCCTTTGAAAATGTTAGTTCACAAACAGGGCTGCAAAATTCCCTTGCTTGCCACACGGTAAAAAGATAAGCACTGGCATTCTCAGAATGTTGAAAGGCCTCAGCATCCCTGAAAGAGCATTTGATTTTATCTGATATATTTTTTTTGTCTGCCCCCTCTCTCTTTCATTTCTGTCCCATTGGTTATGTGACTGTTTCTAATTTATTTATTTATTTTCATTCCTGACTCTCTTCCTTTCCTTTCCTTTGTCGTGTACTGGATACTGTCACACCCTCAGAAAACAGAACAGCAGCAACACACAAAAAAAAGCTTTTTATCCTGAAAGGGAGCTGACACAGGACCAATAAATCTGTGAGTGTGCACACTATGTACCTCTCTTCCTCCTCCTCTTTTTTTTTTTTTCCCTTTTTAATTCAAGTGCTAGGCTTTTTTTTTTTTTTTTTTTTTTTTTTTTTTTTTTTTTTGAGATGAAAGTACACGTTATTTTCCCAGTGAGACCTGAGTGTCTTTGAAATCTTCCCTGCTGTTGCTCTGTGATAACCTGCACTCTCCCAACACCATGATAGATTATCAATATGCTCTTTAGGCTTTCCTAGTCACGGGAGATGGTTGCCGAGGTAACTCGGTCCAGGCAGGTAATCTCTTCTTCTTCCACAGAGACTCTAAAAATAGTGTCCATGCCATGCCTGCACCACAGCCTCATTAGCAAGATGCCTCTTGCAAAAATGATGATTTTCCCCACTTGATTATCATTGTATCAGTTATTTAAGATGATCTCCAAGCTGTCAGCCAATACACCCAACCAGAAAAGTAATGTTTGGATTTTTAACAGAGACCTGCTTGGGAAGGATTTTTTTTTTTTCAGTTTGATTTTTCCATTCTCTTATGAGCAGGGCACAATAAACCCCACGGACAGTTCATGAGTACCCTCTTTTTTGTAAATTCCACTGATGCCAAAATGATTTTTGTTTTTATATATTCTTCATATGTATTCATAACTCTGTAGACTATTATTGTATAGTTACACAGTTCTTTTCCTACCCTGATAGACAGAAAGACAAAACACATTCCCAAAGGCCCCAGTCCCATCTTGTTTCTTCCTGGCAACCAAGGATGAGCTACCCTTCCAAGACACTTTCTCATAAACGAAGTACAGCTAGTAGCAAGAAAGGGGACCTTCCAAAGAGGTGGAATCAAGAGGGAGAATTACCTGATTACTTGAGGTCCTAATTGGGAATTCCTGCCAATTATGCTGATTTGCTAAACTTAACTGTATTCACTCTATGTGGGGTGGGTATTTTTCCATATCTGCCCCTGGAGGCCTCCAATTAAAGACCATCTTTGTCAGTACCTCCTATACCAACGCCGTCTTGAAAGTGCATTGTTTTATTTCTAGATCTTTAAGGCATCCTGTAAGAGACGGTCCAAACATCCCTCATCTGCCTCCCAACTGTCGAACAAGGACAGAGGCTGAAACCCCAGGGACCCTAAAACCACAACACAGGAGCTCTGGCCTGGCAGAGGTGGGATGTCTGCCAAGTGTTGCCTGCAGGTGTGTTCACTGGACCAAGAACTGGTAAGCATCCCTAGGGAAACCCGTGCAGGAGCAATGGCAGCTCACGGTGGACTGGCTGCTTGCTGCTGGACTGGCCTGTCCTACAGGTACCAATGGTACCTGTACCTGTTCCCTCAATGGACTTCAGATCTCCCCACCTTTGGCCAGCTGCTGTTCCTCTGAAAAGACTGTAAGAAGCTCCCTAAGTTTACCAAGACTTTGAGATCTACCCACAGAAGAAGACAGATCTATTGGCAGAGGACCACGAGGATTTCGTCTCTCTTGTTTGTAGATATTCTCCCCACCTTTTTCTCTCTATCCTTTGGTAGTTTTTTCCTCTCCATCTATCTCATACTTGTGTTGTTAGCACTCAATAAAAGCGCACTGCTGATGTGATTAATTTCAAGTCCTCTTGAGTGTCTTTTGCACTCTGAGATTGAAAACGACCCATCACGATATCCACCTACATTGGTCGGATCATGACACTCTAAACCAACGGCACCAAATTCGACTTGCTCATTATTTTGGCAACCAGAACTGCCAGAGGCAGGTGGAGACTGACCTTCCAGCACCACCTGGACGTAGTCTTGAGCTGACATCTTGTCCTTGCGCACGAAGCACTGGTAGGCGCCGCCGTCGCTCTTGGCCATGCCGTCCATGATCAGGTTCTCGCGGTTGACGCCGGTGATGCGCACGTTGTTGCCGGGGTTGATGATCTCCCCGTTGCGGTACCAGGACAGCTCCGGGTCCTCGGTCCCCGTCACGCTGCAGGACAAGGACACTTGGCTGCCGACGCTGCTTTTGACTTTGCGCGGGCTGATGGTGGCTTTTAGCGGCTCTGGAGGTTTGAGGCAAAGTGAGGGAGAGAGAAAGGGAAATGGAGCGTGTTAGGTATAAATGTGCCTTTGTGAGCAAGTAACAAACCAGCTCTCAGTTAAGGACAACAATAAAAATCACAGCCATACCCTTCTTAAAAAAACCCCACCACTAAAACAAATAACAGATCTATTGCTATAAAAAACCACTTTTGCCACCAACACCCATGACAAAAAAAAATAGATCTAATTAGATCTACAGGGATAACCTATTCAACACATAATCCCATGCCCAGGTGAACAGCAGGATCAGACCTACAAGTAGGACCATTAGTGCTGAGGGATTTAACACGGCACTACACAGGTTTGGGAGGGCAGGATGTTATTTCACGTTAGTTCAGTGCAGACTTTTGAATCTTGTGCATTAAGTGCATTCCTGAAAGTCATTTTCTGGTTTAACTTCTGGCAAAAGGAACCAAATTTATACTTTCCCAAACTACTCTCTAGTGTGAACAAGTGCAATAAATGACAATTACAAGATTAGCGTTTGAGACTGGAAGATGTTAACGCAGGTACATTCATGGATATACATCTGATATGTCCACATGGAAGTGTTTTAGTGTGGGGGCTCACCAGATTTTCTGCTTTGATGTGGGAGGACTACAATATTTTCGAGTCAGCCTAAAGAAGCAGTGGGACAGGAGAATGCAAGTTTTACATTGCAAAAAAAAAAGAGGATGAACAGTACTGAAGAAAAATCATAAATGTAAATGCAAGGAAAACAATCTTTATCCTGCCACCTAGGAGTTATCAGCACTACAGAACACAGATTTCATCTCATGCCTTGTATAAATTGGTTTGACTTTCTTATAAAGATAAGGGATGGCTATCACCACTGATACTATCTCTGACACAAAATGCAGACCATCCTATTTTTTCTTTTAGCACCTTGCATACAAACATACACACATACTTCAAAAAGAAAAGCATCTTGTTCGCTTTATTAAATATTTTTTAACACAAATTTTGGAATAAATCTATAGTGGTTAATCAGGAACAGAGGCCTGGAAGGAAACTCACAGTGGCCTCAGACATTCTGGATTACAAAGGTCCAAAGCAATAACTGATCTGTGCTCAGATGCATGGTAAAAGTCACTGAATATCTCTATTAAAAGATATAAAAGTTTTCCTATATAGTCTTTTGTAGTCTTTTCCTATAAAGACTACAAAAGTTAAAAACTGGCAACAGTCCATTAAACAAAATTGTCACACTCAAGCACATCACCAATATCCCAGAGCCATGATGATGCAAGCTAGCCTCATCCTCCATTGCAGAGGAGGGTAAAATTTCTTTGCCCAGCTTTTACTTCCTGCCATCCTGATCCAGAGAACCCCCACTGGCTGTCTGAGAGCACAGTCATCAGGAAAAACACATCACCAGGCACTGGGGATGCTTTGGGTATCATCAGCAGTACAATTACATTATGTCTCTGCAAGTTTTGACTTTGCATCATACAAGACAGATGGAATTCAACTCATTTTTATGAGTATTTTGATGTATTTTGATGAATGCATTTATAACCAAAGCTCCTCAATTACGACTCATGAGTGGCAGATTTTTCATCTTGGTTTTATTTTGCCCAAAAACATTATGTGCAATTATTTGTGAGGTTATTTTTACATCCTGAACTGCTCACAAACTTCTCCCTTTTCAGTTTGCTAGTCATGCTGTCTAGGTGGAAATGTTAGTTTACAGAGCATTATTTCTATTCCAGGAAATAAGTTTGTGGGTTTTTTTTTTTTAACATAGTAGCATAACACTTTTCCAGTGTGGTGCTCCTGAAGTAATAATTATCTTTGTAGAATTTGTGAAACATTCAGAATATTCACACATGAATACTCGACTTAGGGGAAGTATGAGTATCCAATATTACTGAGCACCATGAGTCATGGCAATGAGACTTTGGCAGCTTTATTTATGAGAATATTTGCAATTTCTTTTCCAGCACCCAATTCATGCTCCTAAATTACATCTCCCCCATGTGATAAATTATAGAGCTACGCTGGAAATTGCATCCATTTGCACTTCTGATCGCTCAATTGGCCAACTAACTTATCTCCACAGAGCCTGCTTTGTGTCGTTCCACAACTTTGAGGACTTTAATCATTGCTAAGATAAATTAAGGAAAAAGAAGGTATGGCAAGGTAAGGCAACAAATTGATACTGATGCCTAAACAGTTTTGCTTTTATGAATTTTTCATATACTTGTAGCTCTGAAGAATATAATTAGAGTTATGTAGCTCCTAGTATTTCTTCCACCCCTTCACTCAAATTTTAGAACAATAAGCTAACCTTCTAACATATTCCTGAAATACTGTTTAGATTTTTTTTCAAGTAGAAGACCTACAAGAAGAACATTTTGTTTTACGAGCAGAATCTGAGAAGACATAAAAAGAAGTGGGGAAAAGAATCCCTGGACCAACTCCAAAAATTACCTAATCAACTGCTTTTTTAATTGGACTATATTTGTTAAGACTTCGAATTTGTTAAACTTAAAAAAATGTAGAGATCTGGGTGTGCCCATGACCGTTGGGACACCTGGAACCTTCCAGCCAAGCTTTGCTTTTTATTTTACTATTTCAGCACAGTTGCAAGGGTTTTTCTCCTTCAATATCAGGCAACAACACTAACAGTCAACTGTGACATGACCTTTCACCCCGACACAGCAAAAAACTTATCTACTTGCCCAAATCTAAACCAGGGCTGAACAGTTTGTCTTGTGATGATTTATCTCAGCTGAAAACACCCTTAGGCAGCAATAAACATCCTGCCTTGAATGCATGGAAAAGATAAGCAGAAATAAGTGACTGACAGACAGCTACTTTGGCCGTTATAAAAGACCACTATGATATTCATAAAATCTGAAATTTCTTATACACTCTCTGAGTGTGTGGAGAGTTCTCCTCAATGCTGAGACATTGATCTTGAGATACTTCCCTGGGACTGAGAGAAACGAGAAGACTTCTGCACATCACCATCATTCACTGGTGACAGTGACTTTGGCTCCTAATCTAAACTATTTCTTTGCTAGCTGCAACACAGGTACCTTTATTATCATGTGCTGTGTTTTTTATATACTAGTAGTCCTTTTTGTGTTTTGTCCTGTGCAGTAAGTCTGTTTAAAGTCTTGTGTCTGTTTTCCTTGTGTAATTCATGTTGTAACAGACCTGAGTGGTCATTATGAAGGACTTGCCAGTGAGAGTGGGTTTTGGGGTGCTGTGGGTTTTGAAATGTCCTCCCCCTCTCTACCATGGATGGTTGGTGCATATGAAAGAGAGAACCCGGGTGGGTGGAGGGCCCAAAGGGGTCATCTCTGGTGCCAAAAGGGCTTGGGCCCCAGCTAAGAATCAACCTTTTAGCCTGGAGAGCAGCTGTGGGAAAAGATAAAAGAAAAATAAATATTCTTGACTGAGAGACATTGTTTTACAAAGACTATAAAACACACAAATTATCACCGGGGCACAAGGCTCCTACACATACACCTCCTGAAAGTGTTCAAGACTTCTCCCGTGAGTTTGGACTCAGATTCTGTGGTTACTTTCCTGGGAAATGAGGGAAAGGATTTTGATGTGTGCTCCATCACCAATTGGTTGGTAAGAAACATTGGATCCTAAGTTAAATTATTTCTTTGCTAGCTGTAAAATTAATGGCACCTGTGACCTCATGCTGTATTTATTTACTAGCACTCTCTTTTGTCCTTATTCCTGTGAAGTATATAGCATGTTTTAAGTCCTATGTCTGTTAGCTTTATGTCTATTAAATGAATAATTCATTCTATAACAGACCAAATCATTATTAAAGAACTTGTGAATGAGAGTGGGTGTTGGGGTGCTGGCCACCTCAATAAAGCTACAACCTGCTGCCAGAGGCCTGGGCAAAAGGCAGGGACTTATCTAAACCCCAACATCCATTCATACACTGGCTGCCTTGATGCCTTCAGTTTTAGCTTTCATGTTTTTCAGACTCTGTGCTGCCTAGGGGTGCAGTTCTGAGCTCACATTCATGTTACTCAGCTCTCTTCACAGAGAAGGTAGATAAAACAAATCCTTTTCCTGCTGAAGACCAAGGACAACAAGGACAACTTTCAGTCCCAAAAGCACAAACAAGGGTGGACTGAAGAGAGAAAACAAGAAGGATGAGACCTCACAACCTGAAGCTGTAATTAGACAATTAAATCCCAATATCCAAATGGACCAAAACTTATAAAAGTGTAAGACCTCATCGTCCATTTTGTGACCATTTTGGGTCCACCTTGGGTGTAGCCCTGGCCAGGTTCTTGTCCTGCCCAAGGTGTACCCTAGAGGCCTTTCAATAAACACCGACTTTATTCTCCAGCTCTGTCCAGTCTCTGTTCCAGGTCAGCCTTCCCAAGGCATCAACCTCAATAAAAGCTGCTGTCTGTGCCAGTTATTATTTCTTGCCAGAAGATGCTAAACATGTTGGTTTTGGCTTTGGACTTGGGTGTTTATTATTTCTTATCTAAGTTACAGTCTCACCAGGTGTGAGCTCTGTTTAACAAGGCAGAAAAATGGCCCGTTCTACCTCCTTTCAAGGACTTTTAAACAATAAGCAAAACCAATTAAAACCCGACACCTAAGTTATTTTTATTTATAACCCAATTAAAGATGACTCAATGTCCGCAATGCGTGTTTTCACTGACCAATTAGAAAAGATCACCCAAACCCCAGAAGAAAAAGGAAGAAGAAGGTGAAGAAGAAGGAGTCAGGCAATGCCCAAATCCCTCCATATTGTCCCTTATATATATTACTGTATCCTAAAACCCCTAAGTATTTAAGTATTTCACCCTGTGACATTACACACTTCTACACAAACTACACACTCGCATTCCCAGTGCTATCACTCAGTTTTGGAAGCTGTTCCCATGGCCTCAGGTCAAAGGCAATAGAGAATCACAGAATCACAGAATCACTAGGTTGGAAGAAACCCCCAGGATCATCAAGTCCAACCCAACCCTAACCTCAACTAAACCATGGCAACGAGTGCCACATCCAGTCTTTTCTTAAAAACATCCAGAGATGGTTGTTCTATCATCTCCCCAGGTAGACCATCCCAATACTTTACTATTCTTTCTGTAAAAACTTTTCCCTAATATCCAGCCTATATTTCCCTTGATGCAGCTTGAGGCTGTGTCCTCTCGTTCTGTCAGTTCCTGCCTGGAGAAAGAGACCAACTCCACCTGACCACAGCCACCTTTCAGGGAGTTGTAGAGTGATAAGGTCACCCCTGAGTCTCCTTTTCTCCAGGATAAACACCCCCAGCTCCCTCAGCCCTTCCTCACAGGGTTTGTGTTCCCAGCCCCTCTCCAGCCTCGCTGCCTCCTCTGGATGCACTCAAGTGTCTGCACGTCCTTCCTAAACTGAGGGGACACAGCTGGACACAGCACTCAGTGTCCTTCCTAAACTGAGGGGACAGAGCTGGACACAGCACTCAATGTCCTTCCTAAACTGAGGGGACACAGCTGGACACAGCACTCAATGTCCTTCCTAAACTGAGGGGACAGAGCTGGACACAGCACTCAATGTCCTTCCTGAACTGAGGGGACAGAGCTGCACACAGCACTCAGTGTCCTTCCTAAACTGAGGGGACACAGCTGGACACAGCACTCAGTGTCCATCCTAAGCTGCGCGGCCCCATACCCTCCTGATGGCCACTGCCTGTCGGAACAGAAAGCCTGACACGTTCAGCGCCCACGGTTCCAACAGGGTTCCACCACCAGGAGCCTCCCGACGGCGGGGCCTTGCCCAAGCCCTCCCCTCTCCCTGGTAACCCCGACCCGTGACCTACGTGTGACGTGGAGGCGCCCGATCACCTCGGCGGTGCCGTAGTTGTTCCACACCTCGCAGACGTAGCTGCCCGAGTCCGAGGGCCGCGTGCTCTCGATGAGCAGCCCCGTCACCGTCTGCCGGAAGCGGCTGTCGGGCTCCCAGGGCACGTTGTCCTTCAGCCAGCGGTACTTTGGTGCCGGGTGCCCTGATGCTTTGCAAGGCAGCTCCACTCGCTGTCCTGCCATGGCTTTGCGGTGGTCAAACCCATCTAGGATAGACGGGGCTGAGTTCGCTGGGTCTGAAACGGGAAAGGCAGAGGGAACTCTTCTCAATGGGAGCGTTAAAATGAGCTCACTCTGTCACTGTTAGCCACGCTCAAATAACACAGAGTTGGAATTTGGGAGAGCAGCAGCAGCAGAGAAAAAATCTCTCCCCTTGTTTATTACTTCCTATAATATAGTTTTTGAAAGGTGACCATGCATTGGATGGTGCTATTCCAACCTCTCAACCACATTTGACTGTCCCTTTGACTGACAAACAACTCTGTCTGTTTCAGAAAGGAATGTGAAAGCAATATCAATGTTTATAAAACACATTCTGCTGTGCACATGAAAAGAGCGTGAGAAGGTGGACTTCTACTTTAATATGAATGATCAGAAAACTAGGAGAATCTCATGGTGACATCACTCAGCAGTGTGTTGGTGGGAAATGAATTTATAGAGAATTCTCAAAGCCTGACAGGAGGCTCACCAAGTAGGCATCTGCATGCGAACTTTGAGATAAAAAACACTGACTTAGAAATGCCATGGAATAGGACAGATATTGTTGAGAGGGAAATGGAACTAGAAACAAGTTTCAAATGATGGCCTTGCAAACAAGACTAGATACCTTGGATAAATAGGACTATGAAAGGTGCATTGTTTGCATTGTACCCCATGAGGGGTAATTTTAGATTATTTGCTTTAAGGCATTAACAGCATTGTGTGGCAAAAGCTAATAGGCCAAGAAATGCTTATAATGTATTGTAATTAGGAAATAGTTTGGCTTCTGATGGTGATAACACAAATTGTAACATCTGTACTGTCTCACCCTTCTCATGAGACTGAAAATAGAATAAAAATTTTTAAAATGCCTCTCAGTTGCCCTGTCTCTGGGTCAGAAAAGGGTATAATCCCCCATATGTCAGTATTGTTTCTCCTGCATTTTCTGACTCACCAGCCCAGTATTTTGGGCACTACAGTTTGCTTCTCTGACCCAGCCACCAGTCTGAGTCATGGTGGCTGGGATCCAGCAGCACATGTTGCTGAAGCAACTCATTGCTGCTTGGAAATCCCCTCACTGGATTTTTTCCAGGTGGCAAACGTTTTGCTGGTCATCCTTCATGTTCCCTGTGAGAGGCATGGAGAGCCAGAAATGTGTTGCCTTGGCAATTATTGCCACTTCTCGACTAGATTGAAGCCAACACCTTGTCCCTTCTTCTCGGTGGTCTGAAGGCTTTTGAATTAAAGGAGCAATTTATTCCCTTGTCAGGAGACAAATGGGCAAAGGCACAGGGATTTCTATCTGCAGTCAAACTGACAGACAAGCCTTTTCTTCTTCTGTGGGAAAAGAACTTAACGTGACAAGACCAACTTACAGCTTAATAGTGCATCTTTCTGTGCTCAATTTGCTGACAACTGCAGCCCTCACTCGTGCAGCACCTGGCATGGATTTATGTATCTCACAGATGTCTGGCAGGATTGCCTTCACCAGAGGTGCATGCACCCATCAGAAATAGTGCTGGGTTTGTAATTTCAGGTTTGAAAATGTTGGAGACAGAGGTTGGCACGATTTAAGGTTTTGTGCAGCCCATCCTGGAGCTACTGCAACAAAAATACTGAATAAATATTCATCAAAGTATTTTCTCATCACAAGCACACACTTTGCTAAGATTTCTGTCTCACAAAGAAGCCCCACATGCTGACCAGCTCCTACCTGACACACTGACCTCTTTTTGGGTATATTTAACCGTAGCTGACTGGATGTAGGTGTGATTGCCACAATTCTGGCATTTTCAAGAGGCATTTTAACTTAGCAAACTCAGGTGCTGCTCACAGCACAGCTACAGCAGGTTCCTGTAAGGAGCTGGAGAGATTAAAGGAGCAGTTCATGCTGAATTCAAGCTATTCCAAAAGTAATCAGTACCTGAGCTAGCTGGTTTAAAATGAGCTTAGATACATCTTTATGAATTGCAGCCACACCTGGGAGGGCACCCAGAACAGCAAACATCTTAAGACTATTCAAGTGAAAATATCAATCCAGAAACCAAAATCATGATATTAAAATAATGGAATATTTTTGTGGGGGTTTTTTTCCCTTTTTTTTTTTTTTTTTTTTTTGTTTGTTTGTTTTTTTTTTGTTTTTTGTTTTTTGTTTTTGGTTTGGTTTGGTTTTTTGGGGGTTTTTTTGGGTTTTTTGTTTGTTTGTTTGTTTTTGGTTTTGGGGGTTTTTGTTTTGTTTAGGTTTTTTTTTGTTTTGGGTTTTGTTTTTTTGTTTTTTGGGGGTTCTTGGGGGTTTTTTTGGTGGGGTTTTTTGTGTGGATTTTTTTGGTTTTTTTGTGGGTTTTTTTTGTTTTGGTTTTGGGGTTTTTTGTGGGTTTTTTTGGGGGGGTTTCTTTTTGGTTTTTGTTTTGTTTTGTGTTTGGGTTTTGGGGGGGTTTTGTTTGTTTGTTTGTTTGTTTGATTTTGTGACTGTATCTTCATAAACACCCCAAAATGCCAAGTTCCACTGAAAGGTGACAGCAGAGGTTTTTCTGCTTTCTAGGTGCCAGGAAAACACTGAGGGCAAAGCCACATTCAGCTTGCTGAGTGTCTCATTAGGAAGGCGTCAGCAGTGGCTAAATGAGTGATTTTGGATGAATCAGTGGCCTCGAGGTCCACATTTGGCACCAAGATGGGACAAATTTCTGAGCTTGCCATGCTGTTTATGTCTGGCTCAGTGAAAGCACAATCTGCCAGGGTGCTGTTGGGAAGGCCAATGTCAATTTGACTAATTGATCAGCCAGCTCCTCTCTTGCCGTTTGGGTCACCAGGCACAGATCCTTTTGTGGGGAATTAACTGAGAGTAAAACCACAAGCAGGAAAAAAATTACAGCTTCTGGCTCTTAACAAGGCTACATCTACATGAAATCAATTTCTTCAGTTGCAAGTAGTAATTAAATATTTAAATAATAAAAAAAAACATAACTGTCTTTTAGAGGTATTGTCTGTGCATTCCCACTCAAGCAGCACAGCAGACCCTGGATTCTCCATCCCAGGGTCACTTCCCTTTTTTTCCTTCTCAACTTGAGCCTTGTCAGCAGCAGCACAGCCTGGAATCCCAGATGCAGGACAGCTAAACTGAGATTTGCCTACATAAAGAAGAAAATTTCACCCTGCTCTTATAGAGGAGGTTTTACAAATACGTTCAGGGATACACAAGATATGATTCCAGTGTCCTGTTTTCTTCCCCTCCGTACTTATATATTTAAATGGACAGTAAAAACATTTCTATAGCTTGTCCCTGGAACAGACTCCTCTTTAGAACCCCTACACTTCATATATTTCAGTTAAGGGGAAACAGAATCAAAAGCAAAACCCCAAACCAACAAAAAACCAAACAGCCAAAACCCAAAGAAAGCACAAAAGAAATCCCAGGGTTCATTTGCAATCACCTGCAATGAAGCAAAAAATAGCTAACTAACATAACCAAGTTCCAACATGTGTTTAGCCTCTTTTGAATTATTATTTTACTGTGCTTTAACAGGTGACTGCAAATGATTTCCAGCAAGGACAATGGCGAAAAACTGAGGCAAAATACTGTGTTAAAATATTCTACTTTGGACCTTCTTTGAAGAATAGAAGAAGAAAATTGTTGTGCTTTAAAAATCATAAAGATTTTTCAGAGTGTGGAGGTTAAAAAGCAGTGATGATTTTGGGAGACGGGATTAATGGTAGGGCAAAATTACTGTTGGAAAAGAACACTATAATGAGTCTTAGAAGTATATTCTGTTGCATGTTAATGGATTTGGGTTTAATTTTATTTAGAAGGTCATGTGATTTCAAGGAGGTGTTCTTTCTCCAACTGAAATTTGGAAGTTCATTTTGGTCACAGGCATATTAATTATTCACTATTTTTGCTAATTTTTTATTTCATTTGCTATTATCTGTATGTTACCATTCTCACTGTTTCAAAACAATAATTAAGTTTAGTTTGTGTTAAATGTGGCCAGGAAACATGAGAAATATCCACCACAAACTATTTCATCCCCAAACAACTGAAGAACAAATGTGAATGGAAAAGGCAGGAAAAAATGTAGGTCTCATGGAAGCAGACTTTTTAGAACTGTGTTCAATGATTCTCTGATCCCAATTCTTAAAGGAGTCACTCTTTAAAAAATAAATTCCAGTAAAGAAAAAGGAAAACCTGTTAGAGAAATATGAAGGCACAAACTCTGCCCCTGATTGCTGCACTGCTCAGTGGATTAACAGGACTGGAAATCAGAGCCCACTCTAGCCCTGATCAAGAATAATTAACCCTGTTGAATTAAAAAAGCCAGTTATTGCACACAGGTAAAATTTTCTCTTTCAATTTGGTCTGTGGAGGAGAAAAGAAAAGGCAACTCCAGACAGAGAACATCCTTTAGGGTGTTTGTCCTAAATTTCAAGCGAGACAGAGCTTTCATTTTCCCCCTTTTGTTCAGTGGGATAACCAGAATTTTTCCTGTGGTAACCAAGATACAAGCCTGATTTTATTTATGTCCCCACTGGCTCAGCCTTAACGTGATTTCACACAGAAGCAGACCATATTATGGAGCCAGCTGGAAGGGGAGAATCCTGCCTGTCCTCCTAAGACCACAGCAGGCACATTACTGTGCAGGAGAACTTCTTCACCTGGTTGGGAAAAGCAGAGGCAAGAGCTCTACCCACAGGGGACACCTATCAAAGGGAGAAACTCCTGGAGCTGACTGGTAAGTGATTCTCACCTGAACAATCACACTATTCTTTTTTTTTTTTTTTTTAACAATACTATATAAGTACCAGCCTGTGTGTCCAGTGGGCTCCAAAATACTTCATCAATGTCCATTTTGGAGGAGGGCAAGAAGCATGTTAATAATGGAAAACCTTGTGCTCACCTCTGTCTCCCTTAGGGCTCTCCAACAGAGGGGTGGAGAGCTGAAACCTGACCACCAGAGTTTTATTCTGACATAAAGATCAAAAGAGGAGTGGAATGGGCCAAAAGGCTTAAATTGACTTAATTTAGGTTAGATCTTAAAACTGACTGTCAGATTGGGAAAGTCACCAGCTCCTGACTGACCTTTAAGGAAACTTAGCAACAGGGAAAAGAGAAAAAGCAATGTGGGGCTTTCAGTGGGATGGTGGGGATGATTTATGTAGGGTAAGGATATGGGGAGAAAGAGAAAATCTGGGATACAGCCTCAGTGAGCTCTGTGGATGCAGGAAAACTATTCTGGATTTGTTCATATGCAAACAAAGGGAGCAGTTATGGACAAGCAGCAAATGAGGGACAGGAAGGGGAGCTGGAGCAGTGCTGACCCTACACAGAAATGTTTGAGAGCAAGTTCCAGACCCAGGCTTGGGGCAGCTCCTCCTCCACCTCACCTGCAACTGGCACTGCCTCTCACTGAGAAAAAAAAAATGGGGAAAACTCTGTATTGGAGCAGCAATCAGCAGTTAATTTAAAGCTACAAGGAAAAGTTAAAACAGCCCATCCACCTGCTGGTTTTGCCCTGGGACTCAGCCGTGAGCAGGGAGAGCTGCCATGCAGTCCTGCTGTCTGCCTGCAGCACCCCTGGGTGCACTGGCAGAGGTCACCTTCTCCTTCTGGCTGGAGATCCCTCCTGGAGGCAGGGGAACAGGCTCTTTTCCCCTGGGTAGGAGTGGGATGAGTGAAGAGAAAGGCTGAAATGCACCTCAGAAAACCTGAGAGTCCTGGAGTGGGAATATCTACAGCTGAGTGCAGCATCCTGAGCTCCTGCTGAGGTCAACAGAGAGGAAGAGGCACCATGGGGCAGTTCAGATCACCCCAAAGCAGGACAGGTACACTGCCCCTAAAAGGGTTCCACTTCTTTGGTTACACAGGGAACTCAAGGTGATTAAATTTCTCTGCATAATTCTACTTTTGGAGGGATGAATCCCATCCACACTCCCTGTATAAAGTACTCTAAACCTGCTAAAAAAATCACCGTACTGAATGCAGGTGCACCCTACAGACCTTCAGGAAACAGCGACTAAGATGCGAAAAACAGATTAAAAAAATAAAATTAAGGGTTTTAAAATGACCCATCTTATTTTGCAGCAGCTCCCCACTTCCCTTGGACAGAAACCACAGGAGAACGTGCCTTTGCCAGGGGCACAGCACACAGAGAGACACAGAAAGAAACAGAAAAGGAGCACCTGATACAAAAAGTCTGGCGCTGTTGCTTTGTCGCGTTTCTCCAGTGTATCTGTGCCTTGTGATACATCGGTAGTTGTACAGTCCATCTTCATTCTGTACGTCTAAAATATACAAGGCTCCCGTGGATGTGATGAGAAATCTAGGTCCTGAAAGACACAAGAATTTGCAGGGTTTAAAATATCTGCAGGTTGTTACTCTCACGCTGAAGGGGGGAGGATGCAGGGCCTGAAGATTTGGGTTTTTTTTTTTGCCAGGCTTTGAGCTGCCAGTTCCACGTTTACCAAGTGCTCACTGTGAATGCATAAAAGGTATCAATTCACTTATATTTAATTTGCACTTCATGAGCAGAAACAGAGGGATCTTTAAGGAAAATGTGAGGACTGAAGGAAAGAAATTTAAGGAAAATGTGAGGAATGAAGGAAAGAAATGTGCCATGGCCTATGTGACTCTTAACAAACATACAAGGGGCACCTGAAGTAAAATGTGGGGTAAAGAACCAGTGCATTAATCCAGGTTAATTCAGTGCGGTAGGGGTGAGAGAGGTAGGGAAGCTGCTCACACCTGCAATGCCTGCAGGTCAAACAGCTCCCACCCCACTCTGCCCAGCAAAGCCACAATCTCCAAAAACAAACAAGTCTGACGTGTTCAAGGTCAAGATTTTCTACCACTGTTCTCTCAAAATAAGAGTGTTACTGGTTAAATTTTCTTCAATATGCCTTTTTTTTATGATTTGCTCTAGAATATGTGCAAAATACCATGGTTTATATGATCACATGTGCAGTTCTGATCATTTGGGACCCACAGAACTGTCTCTGTTCTGTTCCATGCCCACTTTAAAACCAAGGACACAAACCCCCCTAAAATCCACATGGTACATGTTTGCTCTAATGCACTTTCCATAAAGCAATAAATTAAAATAACATATTTAAAATCTTAAACCTCACCTGGTTAATATTTTCACTTTAAAAATAGTGTCATCTAAGCTGTGTGTGCTTTTCCAAAACTTTTACACTGAGGTAAATGTGAATATATTTTCCTTTTCATGTCTGCTAAATTCCTCTGCAGCTGGTAGCTCTTATATGTACCTGTCCCTAGGTATTATAAAATATAGCAGGCTCCAGAATTAGGGGAGAAATACACAAGGGTGAAACCCATTATGAACAAATATCCAGTAATATGCAGTAAGAAAGAATTCCTTTTCTTCAGAGCTCTCTTTGAGCAATGACTTTTTAATAATTAAGTGTAGTCAGGATGCTTGCTCACAGATGCATCAGTGAGAAGGCAATCCAGCAGAGAGAGGATAGAAAGGAAATGGTTTCATTACAGAGGGTGATATCCTTTAAACCATAATATAAAAGAAATTGGGAAAAAAATTAACAACCATTTAATGTCACAGGACTGGTCTGGCCCTCAGAGCAGAGAACATTGAATAAAACAACACCAGCCCACCTCTCCCATCCTTGGAATTATCCAGAATTATTAAATAACCACACCAGAGTTAAATAAGTGGTGGGGTTGTTTAGCATGAAGAAAAGGAGGCTCAGGGGTGTTTTATTTCTCTCTAAATTTTCCTGACAGGAGGGGACAGCCGGGGGGGTCGGGCTCTGCTCCAGGAACAGGGACAGGAGGAGAGGGAACGGCCTCAGGCTGGGCCAGGGGAGGCTCAGCTTGGGCAGCAGCAGGAATTTGCCCATGGAAAGGGAGCTCAGGCCTTGGCAGGGGCTGCCCAGGGAGCTTTGGAGTGCCCATCCCTGCAGGTGTCACCTGGAGGTGGCCCTGAGTGCTCTGGGCTGGGGACAAGGTGGGTCTGGGGCACAGCTGGGACTGCTGGCACTGCCTGGGCTGGGAGGGCTTTTCCAGCCTCAGGGATCCTGGGATTCTGTGAAAATAAATCACCATAATTGAGGCATAGAAGGTGTTGAGCTCCTTTGCTGACAAAGAAGAGCTGAGCAAGGGAAGGTGTAAAGGAGGAGGGAGAACTGGATGGGAATTGCTCTCTCCTCAGCCATGAGCAACACTGAGCTCCAGCTGAGGTGGATTTACAGATTCACAGGCTAGAGAGGTTCTTTCTCATACAGAAGCCATACTGACTTCATATGCCTCTGAAAATTAAACAGCTTGCATAGAGGAAGACTTAGGAAAAAAGATATTGTGGAGTGCAGTAGTAAAATCACCTGAATGGGTGAAATTCCAGTTTCACAGCCAGATGTCTGAAACTAGGCATTGAAAAGCTTACATGAAGAAAGCAAAGCTATCTTACATCTTATATTTTAATATGTCAGTTGTAATGTTTGGATGAAAGGATATAGACATGTAGTAGCAATAAGTTAAACCAGTAAGATATACTATAATTCCTTGATATAATGTGCTGCCCTTTGCTGAGTGTTTCTTCCTTTTCCTTTCACATTCCCAATTACTCAGAACACTGCCTGAGTGTATACACTACTCAAAACCATTTGTGCCACCCTAACTTCTTATCAAACAGTGTTACTCAACATCTGTACCCTTTGTAAGCTCTGCCTTTACCCCTAAATTTAGGTGAGAAGGATATTTAGAATTTTGGTGTGAAAACCACGGGATGCTAGACTTCTGTTCCCAAGCAGTTTCTGCACTCATGAAATATCCATGAAGCAAATCAACCTTTTCTAGGGAACTTGTTATAACAACTACAGGTAACTGAGGCCCAGCTGTCTCCCTTATGCAGCTCCAGGAGATGGGAATCACATTTAAAGGCTTGGCTTGGGGGATGCAGCCCAGGCAGGGCTTCCAGAGGGTTTTTCCAGCTGGGATGTGACTCTGGTACCAAACCCTGCCGGGGTGGATGTCAGTAGAGAGGCTGCAGCCACATCCCAGGCCCAGGAACAGATAAAAAAAGGTGTTAATGGGATGGTTGGGACTGTTTTGGTCCCTGCAGTAAATCTGGACATGCTGTGCATTTGGGTCAAGTGAGTGGAGCCTAAAGAGCTGAGAGGCAGAAATGTCCCCTCATGCACATGAAGGTCTCCTGTAGCTTTTTCTTTCTGGGGTCCATTTTCACCTTTGCTAAACACATATAATTCCATTCTTCTTCATAATTCCATTTCTCTTCACAATTCCATTTCTCCATGACTGCATTTCACACCTTTGGACACTACCAGCACGGACAAGTTTAAGATCACACAAACATGGCCAAAGTTTAAAAATAAATTCTTTCCTCTGTGCTCTTCCACAGCTCTCACTCTTTTCAGATGCTCTGCACAGTTTTGAGAGGGGATCTACACAGGGCATCGTTAGTAATAAAATTTGTCTCTCTTCTCAGGATAAGCATGAGCAAAACTGCCACAGAAATTAAGTGAGAAGACCAAATTCAGAGCTTCCCTTTAAGCTCTAGAGAGCAGTTCTGGGATCACGACTGGGGTGTGAATTTTGGATGTGGATGTGGAGTGGCTGGGTGATGAATTTAATGGATTTGTGGGCTCTTTCCAGATCTCGTAGCACTGACTGACACTTGCAGGTGAAGCCTTCCCTGCTCAGCCCTGGCAGTGAGTTTCCTCAGCTGCAGTTACACTTTTGGCTCTGTGAGAGCAGACACACTTATTAAAAACCTGCCACTTAATAAAAGAGGAATGTGAAAGCTTTGCAGAGCCGTGAAATTGCTCGGTGTTATCTTGCTGTATTTTCTGGAGAAGTTATGAACACACTCAAGATATCTAACACTGCTTAGATCATCTTCCTGTTGGAAATTACTCAGGCAATCGTACAATAAAACCTTCACTTAAAGCATTATCTGGAGATTTTTCCCTCACCCTCTTCAAAGATAGCTGAAAGTAAATAGTTATTGCCACACATCAGATGTTATCCCACATTTCCCACCAACAGACATTGTGTATAATTGCAGGGCTAAAGATTTTCCTTTTCCTCTTTTCTTCTTAGCATATTTTGCATACTTATGTAATGCTTTTAATAACCAACCCCTCCTTCTCCCGTGGAGACGCGAGACAGAAAAAGATGACAGAGAAATAAAAGGGGAAATGCATGTAATTTCTGTCATCTTCTAAATGGAGAGCATTTTCATTAAACCCGACAGGCTGTCAGCTGTGACAAAGCTGAAGTGTTGAGTGCTCTGCCTTTCCTGTACTTCAAAAAGTGTTTAGAAAAGCACCAGGATGGGACAGACAAGCTCCCACTGCCCTGTTGATCCAGGGGAGGGTTTTCTTCTTCAGGCACATTTCATTTAATCGCCCCTGCTTTGCTCTGATGAAGTCTAATTTTTTTTGACTCACCTACTTAACATGCCAAATAGAGATTTTTCTCAAGTGAAAAATCCTTTCAGAACTACTGAAGCTTTTTGTTTGTTTGGCTGTTAGCAGGCTTCAGAAGAGGAAGACAGAGAAGCCTCCTTCGCAACAATTAAAAAGAACACTGTCAAAATATAGCTCATAATTCCCATTTATTATTCCTCCTTAGCAGTGTTTGTATTAATGCCTTGAATACTTGATTATAATAATTTCAGCATCTGATTTTCAGAGATGTTGAAATCTCTTTTGGCTTTCAGTGCTTGATGCTTTTGAAAACTTGGTTCAATATCTGGAATATGTGTCTCACTCAAAGACTTCAAAGGCTTCCATGAACACTCACTATCTCTTGCCTTGGTAGTGTGGGCAAGCATAGTAAGACATTACCATTTAACATAGTATTTAAACTTACTTTAAAATAGAATTTAAACCCAAGGCCAGGCTGGATAGGGCTCTGAGAAACCTGTCCTAGGGGAAGGTGTCCTTGCCCATGGCAGGGAATTTGATTTAGATGTCTTTTAAGGTCCCTTCCAACTCAAAGCATTCTATGATTTTATGAAAATTTAAATTCTTTACAGAGAAGCTCTCAGAGATGGATTCATACAGCTCAAGCAAGTCAGTGGAAAAGCAGAGAAAGGAACCCATAACTCTTTCTCCAACATCCAACATAATAACATAACTTTGCCACACGGTGAGACTGAAAAGAAAATATATAGATCCAAGGACTAGAAAGACCATTAGAGTCATTTATTTTCACTTTCTATCCTTTTGCCATTAACCCCTGCCCAAGTCCATATCTGGAAGTTACACTATAGGTTATTTAAAAAGACATTAGTCATGATTAAAGATTTCTTGTAAGTGGAGATCATGTGATAGCCCTGGGTAAATTATTCCAATTATTCTTGCTTTTAAAAATTACTGTATTGTTTGGGTCCACCTGCCTTTGCCCCAGTTATTGGATCCTACTGTGCCTTCATTAAAGATTTCCTCCGCAGCCAGAAATCTTCTGCCCATTTAAGTCCTTACAGAACACGAGGAAATTACCTCTTATACCATCTTTCTCCTTAATTAGTTATACAGATTGAACTTCCTAAATGATTTACTGTGAATTATTCATATCTTGAAATATTCCTGTAGCTTTTTGCTCAACACTTTAACAACTTTTTGAAGTTCCTTTTCAAGCTGGGATCATGCACATAAATTCAGTTCTGAAATTTCTGGTTCTGGTTGTAGTAAATGTAAAATGTCACTGTTTTCCCCTGCACAATTTTTTTTTTCACATATCCATCCAGTAATTGAGCCCTTCATGGCAAATTGTCATCTCCTTTTCAGAGTCATGGGTTTAGGGACTTCCCTTCTTCTGTAGATGGGACCTATCACCTGACTGTCCTAAAACTGGAATTATTGCTATGAAAACCTCAGTGCTCAAACCAAACCTGTCTAACACAACTCACCAAGCTGTGTCTTTTGCCATTACACCAACATTTGAACAGTTGGCATATTTTGCCAACAGCTTTCCTTAGCAGAATTTCTTTCCCTAATTGAAACTCTAAACTCATGTCTTCGTCTGAGATATTAGCAAACCACTTGGTTTGAAGATAAAGAGATGGACCCAAAGAGATGGGCCTCAGTGTCCTAAAGAAAAAAAAGAAGGAAGAGGTGCAGGGTCATATCTAGGCTTGAGCAAGGGCCCCAAAATCCATGACATTTTTGAAACACACCCCTCATTTTATTCTCTGCTGACCAGTGCCCTAAATAACCTACTGACTTCTTTAAATTTGAGTGGCATTAGCAAATCATGTGCTCGCTTCTCTCAGTGAGAAGAGGTCACGTTAACAGTTATGAAAATGCTCTTATGTAAGGTTTTAATGTTTTCCATTAGAGTGCATAATATTAGAGATTAAAATAAAATTCTGTTTAGGTTTCCTATGTGAGATTGTACTCATGTATAATTCATAAGAAAATGTGAGCACTTTCCTGTCGAATTAGCGCATCATATTCTTGTAGGAAAATGAGAATATTTTAAAATTACGTTGTTAATTATTCTTTAATCATGCCCTTTTCCCCCAGCATGCTGGTAGTCTTTAAATAGGGGTAATGTTACCCTCAAGATGATTTTAAAAAATCATATTTGATTTTTCCTTTGTTGGAAACACATCTAACGGCGTTGTGTTATTGCAGCCTAAATTGGGTTGATCGAAATTAAGAGAACAGATGGCTGCTCTAATCGTGTGCCAAATGGTAATACAGAACAAATAAACTCCTGCCAGTGGTCCTTGTCACCTCCACTGGATAGAATTGCTTCTGCTAAGCAAGTTTCCAGTGTGAGCTGGGCATGGAAGGGGAGAGAACCCCCCCAAAGAGGCAAAGGGGACAGAAACTAAAACCCAGTTTTATGACACTGCTACAACACCATCCTCAAACTAACCAGTCTGCTGCTCAGGGCATGGGGAGTGTGCTAGAACCTGCTCAGACTGGGCCCTGCAGGCACAGTCCTGGGAGGGCTTTTGATACCCAGCACAAAGATTAGATGAAGAAGGGAGATGTGGAGGGAAAGGTAAGGATTTCACTTTTCCAAGTGTCACTCACTCCACGTGCTCAGCCTTCATGAGATACCTTGAGAGGACACCATGACTCATTCCCTGGGACAAAAATAATCAGTGGCAAAGCTTCTGAAGTGTCCCCATAGTACGATATTACTCATGAGGAATTCAGATGTTTGATATTCCCATTTTTTCCAGACACAAGGAAAGAAAAAGCCATAAAATCCATAGGAAGCGTTGTCCAAGGTGAGGGAGGCAGCTGTGATATTTGATCTATAATTCCAGACTCCTCAAAGCTCATAGAAGTTTGTCTTATCATAAAACCAAGCTTGCAGGTCTGAAGTTTTCTTCAGTTCCAAAGCAGTTGGTTTCCCCTTTTGTTGTTATGGGCTTTTTCACCTCAGAATTAAATCTGAGAATTTATAAAACAAGCCAGCAGCCTTACATGAGATGTTTTCTATTTTATTTAGACACATAACCTGTTTAGATTTCAATAAAGAATAAGTGAGATTATCTCTCTGCAGAGAGCTAAGGACATTCATTAATATTTGCAGTCCCATCACCTGATGTGGTTCCAGCTGTAACAGAGATGGATTCACAACTTGGCAAAATTTGTGCAGAATTGATAGCTCAAAACGAAGCCATTTTTAATTATATAATCATTATTTACCCTCCCTCACCTCCTCTTCCTGAGTTAGGGACAGAAACACCGGTTTTGGTGGCAGCTCAGTCTGAATCTGGGTTTATTGTAAATAAATCTGTTCCTTGTCAGTCTCTCTGTCCCTCAGTGGAATTCAGAGCTGCTCAAAGTGTGGGACGCCCAACCCAGCCACCATCACCATGGTTCTGAAATGCCAAGCAAAGTCATGGAATATTTTCCACTTGATTCTTCAAAGATTAAAGAGGAAAAGAGTAAAAATATAAAATTGCTCTTATTTTGGCATTTTTGTCTCTAAGGAATATCACAGGTCAGCAAAGTCCTTCTGCATCTTTCCAAAGAAAATGGATCTAGAGAAATTTAGATGCTGTGGTGTTTGCTGCATTCCAAAATGTCTCTCTGTTTCATAAATGGGGATTTTGCCATAGCTGTAGTTCTCCAGATTTCCCTTGATGTTCTGCATGAATTATTCCTACCTGAGATAACAAACCTGCCCATTTCTTGAGTATAGAACCATAAGGTGAAAACAATTGGGAAAGAAAAGGAGACAGAAAGCAAGAAAAGGAAATTAAGAGAGAAAAAAAGGAAAAAGGCAAAAAAAAAAAAAGGAAAGGAAAGGAAAGGAAAGGAAAGGAAAGGAAAGGAAAGGAAAGGAAAGGAAAGGAAAGGAAAGGAAAGGAAAGGAAAGGAAAGGAAAGGAAAGGAAAGAAAGGAAAGGAAAGGAAAGGAAAGGAAAGGAAAGGAAAGGAAAGGAAAGGAAAGGAAAGGAAAGGAAAGGAAAGGAAAGGAAAGGAAAGGAAAGGAAAGGAAAGGAAAGGAAAGGAAAGGAAAGGAAAGGAAAGGAAAAGGAAAGGAAAGGAAAGGAAAGGAAAGGAAAGGAAAGGAAAGGAAAGGAAAGGAAAGGAAAGGAAAGGAAAGGAAAGGAAAGGAAAGGAAAGGAAAGGAAAGGAAAGGAGGACTGAACAAAATAAAGTCTGCAGTCTTTGGCTTTGTAAATTGAGCTGAGAGAAAATTATCTGCTGGGTATAATTGTAGCTTTGAATAGGAACAAGAGTTGTGGTTCCCTGTTGGTTTTCCTTGAGACAGGATGAGGCCTGAGCCCAGAGTTCCAAAATCTGGCAAGTTCTGACTGCTGGTGGCAGCTGCATTCCTGATTTTAGCTGCTCTGAATTCAACAGTACCATGAGTTCATTTGTGCTTCTGTAACATCAGTGTGAGGAAAGACATTATGCTCTTATATGTGCAGTTCTATAATTTTCTGAATGAGTTTGGCCATTTTGAAAAAGAGCCTGTAAATTACCCAAATCAGAACATATTTTGTTGCCCTGTGTTTCTGAGACTGCAAAAATGTATTTTATGCCAACTGTCCGCACCAATTCCACATATATTACAAATGCAATCTTCAAGTTTTATAAAGGAGGAATAAACATGTTTGTTTGCTTTGATTTGGGGTTTTTTTTTGTTGGTTTTTTTTTCAGATAAAGCATAACTTGATGCAGGAGCTGTGCCTTTGTGTACTCAGACTAGGTTTGGTTAATGGTTAGTATTTTATGATTAAATAGTATAGACCTGACTGATCACACAATGTTTTTATTTAATTGTTCCCCCTCTTAATCTTTGATGAATTTATTAGGTGTGAGCAGCCTACAGATCTCTACCTGCTGTTGTTAACTGTCATCCTCCAGGATATTGAATAAAAGTGCCATAATCTTTAATGCCTCAGTTTTAGATGATTTGAGTGCTTGCATACGTTGCTGTAGAAGCTGCTTTCCTCATTTTAGCTGGGAAGCAAGCAGATAATTTTAAATCACCAGCTAGTTTTAGGGGCTCTGATTAAAGAGGATTCAACTTTGCCCATGATACATGGAGCTGTCTGGAGGATTAAAATCTTTTTCCTCAAGCTTTTACTGATGCATCCACATAAATAAATAGCCTGGAGCTGACCAGTGGCTTAGTACAAATAAAATAATTCTCTACTCTTTGTATCATCAAGGACCATAACCCATCTCCCCAGTAATTTTAAACACAGGCTCATTAATTAAAGAGAAAACCTCCATCTCCTCTGGCCTGAACAGCAGCTGCTTTACGCCACCACCATCAAATGTGCACCTTAATAGTTTTGGAGCTTTGAAGTCATTGTATTCCCAGAATATAAACTGTTATGGGCAATATGATGAGAATAAGCCTTAGCCCTGCAGACACAGAATTCCAACAGCAGCAGAATTATTTTGACTGGGTGCAAACAGCCAATATCATCCCACAGTAACCACAGGAGCTGCAGCTCTCTGGCCCCACAGGTTTAACCACATTTATTCTGCAGGTAACTCCGAAGGTAATGCAGCATCTCCACCTGGAGGAACAGTCCTGTGAGAAATTCATCACAGTGCCCACTCCCTCCCATGAGAAGATCTATTCAAAGCTTCCCAAGCCACCTGAGCAGTCAGAATTTTTATCTAAAGCATGTGCAGTAGCAGAGGCAAAGCCTCACGTGGTACACTGTAGTGTAGTATTTTTATTTTGAGAGTGCAAAATGAGGGAAAGTGGAACAGGTTAATTCGGTGTTATGGTAATGACATGAGCAGGATTTAATATCTTTCTCTCCCAGTTTGAAAAAGTAAACCTCTGTTTGGATAAAAAAATTGTTCAGAACATTCACTGTGGGAGGAAGCAGGTCCACTAGGAATTAGAGATAAAATAAATAATTTCCCCTGGAGACTCTTGGCCAGTCTACTGGGAAAATAATTCAATGTTCAGTGAATAATTTTTAAAATGAGGAAAAAACCTGCTGATGATGTACATTTCTATCTTTTTGAACAATACACTAGTGTTAAGTCTATGGTGTTGTTTTTCAACTATAAAACTTAAAATACTTTTTACAATTTCCCCTCACTATAACAATTTTTCCTCTACTTTTCTCTCTCTCATTCACTCTAATTTTGATTCTCAACATACCATGATATGGGATGGGACCCTACTCCTGTCTCTTCTTTACCCTTCACACAGCACAGAGCTCCATTTTGTGCATTTCCTGTATTTAACTATTCAGCTCTCATTGCCACTCACACACCTCCCATTTTTAAAAAGAATTGTCTCCTGCTGAGTTATTCCCTTATTTTTGTGACTCAGTACACATTTCCCTGATTATGGAAACATTCAAAACCATTTGTATTCAGCGTTGCCTCAGAACAACTGATGAAGCAGTGTTTTAAACAGAAAAAATAACAATTGCAAGAGCAGAAGTATCTAAAGGCTTTTCTATACCTTAAAATAAACAAAACTCCTTCTATCCATGATCCAGTGAAATTATTCCATACAGGAATATTAGAAAACCAGCATTTAAATATTACACAAGTCATGTGCATTACCAACATTGCTGGAGGAAAAAAATAACCCACACTGATTTGAAATTGAAATAACTGCAAGCAGTTCCTGAGAATCTGTTTGCAGACTCAATTCCCTCAGCATGTGGGGATTTAGCAGACCTCATCTTTTACAGGTTACAAAGTTTTATAATTCTTGCAACTTCTCGATAAACCGAAACACTTTGAACAAGAGTCATGTCATAGCAGTGTGAATAAATGTGGTTTTCACACTATTTATTCTCTGTTGGCTGACATCTTTGTCAAACTAATTTTATAACAATGAAAAGGGTTCAGTAAATATAATGCTTCAGCAAGGAGTAAATTTAGGGTGATTTATGCTGAGCATCAATTCAAGATTATGGGATATTTCAATCCAACTTCATTTCAAAGATCTATGTGAGGTAAAACTAGGAAGGATGTGTAATTCCATATCATCTCATAAAGATTACTGTGATTCTGTACTATTACTTTGCTTAGACTGGAAGCACAAAGAAAATATTATTATAAACACAACAAGCATCCATCCTTCAGAATAAATCTATTTTAAGGTTTTTTATTTCCTTCTCTGAACTGCTCAGAGAATCAGGTCTTGGAAGCCTGTCCAAATATCAGTATGATTATGCAAATATGCCCAAATACATTCCTAAAGATAATTTTTATCATTTGCCAAATTCTATTTGATTGGGAAATTGAGGCACAGTGAAGCAAATTGATTTGCCTGACTTCATCTTGTGAGTCTGTGGGAGATTTGGGAATCCCAGTTCTGGGTTTTGGGCATCCAAACATCCTTGCTTACTCCTAGTTTCACATTCTGTGCCTAAAAACCTGCCAGACTGGATTCAATCCTTTATGGAGGTGCACAACAAGGGCACAGTCTGGATGTGTAAATCTCTCTGAATAAGTTAAATATTATTATTGTTCTTCTCTTTCCACTGTCAAAGTGTTCACCAGTGGGCTGGACATGTTTTGTTTGCACCAGTGCTCATTTTCTGTGAAGACCTCAGAATAAATTATTTTTAAAATACAGCCTTTGGCCAGATTAATGTTTCAGACAAGCTGTGTTAAACATTTTTGTGCTTTTCCTGAGCTTTCCCTGTACTTACAGATGCAATTAGCCCTACAAATGGTTTAAAGCATCTATTTTTTTAACACCTAGATTTGTTTTAGGGTTGCATTGCAGCATTTGTTAAGCAGCTAGAGTCTATAATGTGTTCTGTTGTGTCTTTTAAATGGTGAATATTAAGGAAACAGAGGTGTTTCAGGAAAAAAAAACCCTGCAAACTCATATTCTACATGTGGGACTTTAGTCATAAGTCACTGAAAGCATTTTTTGAAATGCTCTAACAACCATTTTGAAAGTCACACAAAGCATTTTTTTCCACTTCTAGGATTTGTGTTTTTTCAGGAGGCAAAGCACTAGATTATAAAAACCAACCAAATGTCTGTGTCCAAGCAGACACAGACCTGCACTGCCTGCACCCTAAGAACTTCCCTCAGCAGTCAAACTCTCCTTTTTTGTCCCCACAGACCATGAAAGAACGTCTTGAGTCACAGTGTGACCTTGCCAGCACCACATGACATTAGCACAGATGCCCTTGACCACGTTAATGACATTTCCATGTGAAGATCCATGCCATTGACATTTCTTGCAATCCCAGAAGCTGCAAGCAGCATGGAGTTGCCTAAACAGGATTGACCTGACAGAAAAGCCCCCACGAGTACAGCACACTGCAGCCAGCCAGGACATTTGGAGTAGCATTCCCAGCATGAACCAGGCACATCCATATCCTCTGGCTGATGCCTTGGGAAGGCTGATCTGGAGCAGAGACTGGACAGAGCTAGAGAATAAAGTAGGGATTTACTGAAAGGCCTTTAGGATACACCTTGGGCAGGACAACAGCCTGACCAGGGCTGTACCCAAGGTGGACCCAAAATGGTCACAAAAAATGGCTAACTGGTCACAAGGTCTCACACTTTTATAAGTTTTAGTCCATTTGCATATTGGGGTTTAACTGTCCAATTACAGCTTCAGGTTGTGAACATCCTTCTTGTTCCTCCCTTCAGCCACCCTTGTTTGTGCTTTTGGGACTGAAAATTGTCCTTGGTCCTCAGCAGGAAAAGGATTTGTTTTGTGTCCCTCTCTGTGCAGAGAGCTGAGTGAGCCTGAGTGTGAGCTCAGAGCTGCACCCCTGGGCAGCACAGGGTCTGGAAAACATGAAAGCTAAAACTTAAGGCATCATGGAGAAGGAGAACATCATCCAGAACTGTGCATGGAATCACCACCAGCATCATCCAAAGCACCATGGGAGGCAGGTCAGGGAGGGGATTCTCTTCTTTGCTCTCATGAGATCCCACCCAGAGCGCTGTGCCCAGTTTGGATGTCCCAACATCAGAAGGAAGTGGAACTGCTGGAGCAAGTCCAGAGGAGGCCACAAGGTTGATAAGGGGACTGGGGCACCTTCTCTGTGGAGAGAGGATGGGACAGCTGGGGCTGTTCAGCCTGGAGGAGTTTGTTTGGAAACCTCACAGAACCTTCCAGTGTCTAAAAGGGATACAAGAAACCTGCAGAGGAGCGATTCCTCAGGAACTGGAGGGATAGGACGAGGGGGAATGGGCTCAAAATGAAAGAGGGGAAATTTAGGTTAGATGTAAGGAAGAAATTGTTCCTTCTGAGGGTGATGAGGCCCTGGCACAGGGTGCCCAGAACAGCTGTGGCTGCCCCTGCATCCCTGGAAGTCTCCAAGGCCAGGCTGGACAGGTCTTGGAGCACCCTGGGACAGTGGAAGGTGTCCCTGGCTGTGGCAGGGGGTGGGTTGAGATGATCTTTCAGATCCCTTCAAACTGAAACCATTCTGTGATTACCACAAGGACATAAAGTACACCTTGAAGAAGATCACTATGAAATCTGTGAACCAAACATGTGTGCCCCGTTTAAGCATGGGACCACAGGCTCAAAGGGATTTTAAATTATGTACCAGTGGTCTATTCTTATTTATGCTTGTCAGCTGCTTAAAAAGAGATGTGACTCTCTGCAAGTGGTACTTCCAATGCATAAGGTCTGTAAGTACTCCTTTTTGCACAAATTAATCTAAAGTAAGGATATCCACCCCATTTGCTTCCATGTACATCTTTCTCCTGAGAAAACACAGCACAGTTTTGACAGTTTACATGAGCATTCAAAAAAATGCTGGTGTCACTTAGATAAGAACATTTAAAAATAATTATCCTTATTTTTCAAAACTAGGCAGTGGAAAAGTAATGAAGAAAAAGCTCTGAACTAAAACTACTTTTCGTCTCTTTTCCTGGTACTCAGCTTTAATCTGGGTATACTCTTTTATGCAGTCAATGGCTTAGGGATGTGAACAGCCACAAATGAATCTTAAAAAAAGAAAATTAACGTGGCAAAACCTGACAGCTGTATGGCATTTATTCTAAGCAAACTCTGCATTGGTTCAATCTCTCGAGCAACTGTTATTTGGGTCAACATTATTGCTTTCCTAGTTCACAGTCTTTATCTCCTGGGAGAAAGCCAATTTTTTTTTTTCTTCACTCCAATCCTCTTAGGTAGAGCCCCAAGAGTCTGTATCACTGGCCTAAGGATTTGCATTCTACACCATGTCCGTGGTGGGGACACACTATCTCCCTCCCTGGAGCATTTCCATTAAAAAGGTGGAACACACATGCAATCCCTGCACATTGAGCCTCCTGGACTTCTTTCAGTTCTTAAAAAGGGAGCATTGTACAAAGCAGAGCACGCAGCAAAGACCAGGGAAGATAGGGGGGAAATAAAGAAATAAATAATATCCCAAAGATGCAAAAGTCAATACACCGTGTTTCATTTCTTTTTCTTTCTGACAGGAGCTCTGGCCCTGGAGCCTGGTCAGGGGCAGCTCAATAATAACGATCTAAAGCTGCTCTTCAATAGAGACTCAACAGCTGACAGCTCTTCTGTTCCAATTGACAAGGGCACAAAGGAAAGGCTTGAATAATTAATTGTGAATGGTTGGGTGTGATTTGATTGTGTGACCAACCTGTTACATCCACTTGCCTACACCTAATCTTTCAAAATGAGATATTAAAGCTGAAACTCTGCTGTGCTCCTTTCCCGTTTCCTGGTTGTCTCTTGCTCCGTGGCAGAGCCTGCAGGATGTGCCCTCCATGAGATGGAAGGTGGTGAAGGAGAGCCATGATCTCACCTGGGTGAATGGGACTCTGTGCTCCAAGCCTTCCTAGTCTCCATAAAAAATTACTTTTAATTTCTATTATGCAGATGCAGCCATCAAAAAATTTAACAAAAAAAACCCACAAAAAAACAAAAAACCAACCAACCAAACAAACAAAAAAACCCACAAAAACAAAACCAAAAAAACCAAAAAACCCACAACCAAAACAAAAACAAAAACAAACCCCAAGGATGGGAAAAGAAAGTGGCATCAGCAAAGGTAACAGCTATTCACTAATTAACTTCTTCCTACCACAAAAAAACCACAACAAACCAACAAACAAAAAAACCCCCAAAACCCAAAGAGATTCAAACCAAACCAAACCAAAAAAGCCCTAAAAACCCTTAAAAACCCAACCACTACCCCCTGAAAAAAAAAATTAAAAAATCAAAACCCCAACACCATTCTCACTTCATTTCTGAGATATTTTTTAAGCTAACTTTTTGTAGACCAATTTCCCACTTAAAGAAACTGCAGACACCTGAACATTCAAAGCCAAGTCATTCGATGAACACCATCTCAATCATAATCTGCATTTATTTTTAATAGGGACATAATGTGTTAACATGCACGACTTCAGCATTGTCTTTAACTCAGATGCTGCTTTCTCAGCAACCCTCAAGTACAGCTGGCACAATAAATCTTTGTTCAACTCATTCACCACTCTTGGGTGTCCAATAATTTCTGGCTGCTAAAGTTCTTTGAATGAGGGAACACCACCATTTTAAGCTGCACAACTCTGCAAATGAGTTGATTTTGTGTTTTGAGGAGAATTTGCTGCAGTGAACTGTGGTTACAATGGTAACTTCACCTTGGAAAAGTGGGAATCTCTCTGTGATTAATCAAAAGTGTTTTCTGTGAGAGCCAAGCTTCTCTCTGCCCTTATTCAGGCAAAACTCTCACAGAGTTTTACACTGTAGGGAAAGACTGACGGAGTAAGGAGTGAGTATTTCAAAGTTTGTTTGATAACACCTTCTGAACAGCAGACACCACTTAAATGAAAGAGTCTGATAGTTCAGGGCAGTCCTGATCATTTCAGTGTGTTCTAATCCCAGCTCATGGTCTACAGAACTGAAAGAGTCTCCAGTGCTTAATTATAGGAAGAAACCTGTCTGTATAAAATATGGCTTATGTTTAAGGTCAACACCGGCTCTTAAAAGACATTAAGTTTTAAAGAAGAAATCAGGATACATGGAAGAGGAACATTATTAAGATGCTAAAATTTTAAATTACCTTAATTCCTCCTTTCAAACAAATAATACTCTGTGGAGAGGAATCAGCTGTTTCTTACCAGGCTGTACTCTGTGGTTCATATTATGGTTGCTGAAAAAAGTGTTTTCCAACACTTTTAGGAGCAATATTTCCTTAGACTATAACCTCTGTTAAATATTTATACATTAATCTTTATGTAGGAAAATATCCTATATATGCATGTGTGCACATGCATGTCCCCATCATGTGGGTGATAAATAATAGAAGGTCCCTCTTTATGATAAATTATGGATGAGATGTATAATATATGAATAAAAGTTAACAGCAGGAAAAATCATTCATACACAAGAAGCTGGGGGAGGAACTAAACCCTGCAAGAGAGAGGTGGCAAACAATTCACATTTTAATTCAGAAAAGCAGATCTGGGCATTCCATAACTGCAGCTTTCTCTGCTCTGTTTATCAAAACGTTTCCATCAATAAAACTGAGAAAAAATAAATATGAAAAAATTAAATGTCCCTTGACTGAAATTCTTCTGAGAATTGGGCAGGTTCAATGAAGAGCTGCAGAAATGGTTCAAGAGATGGAGACCCAGTTGTAAAATGGTTGTCTGAGGAGACAAAGACCTTAAGTTACGAAAAAGGAGTTGCTAAAGAGAAATAACAACTGCCTGAAAGATGAGGGAGAAGACTTTTAAATTATCAGGTCAGTTTATATCTTCATACCCTATCAGAAAGTGAATTTATTGAGCACAGGCAGAAGATGGAAAATTCAAGCAACAAGGTATTCCCAAAAAATATCACAGTTCATGCAGAAATTACCAAGTGGATACAGGAACTCTCTGGTAAATTCCAAGCAGAAATGTGGGAGGTCAAAGCAGTCTAAAAGGTTCTTTAGGAAAAAAAAAAAAAAAGAAAAAAGATAAAAGGAACAAGATATTTGTCTTTCCTATGGGAATTTCCACACAGGGACAAACTTGCACAGGACAAGAATTGCTCTCAACAGGTGCTGACAGCCCAATGCAGCATCACATAAACCAACCTCTAAAAAGTTTAAGATTAAAGGAAATGTATGTTAATTTTAGATCTAGATCAGTCTTTCCCCTGATTTCTGAAATTCCTGGTTTCAGTCTGGATTAGGGCCTAATCTATGTTAGAAAATTAGTAGAGGTACTTCTGATTTCCTACAATTTCATTCTTTCAGAATCACAAAGGCATAAATTATCTTCTTTTGTTTTTTTTAACTTAAGTCATTTTCATGTTAATATAAATCTATATTTTGCTCATTTTTTCATATTAGTCCACTTCACTTTTTGTTTTTTTGGGTTTGTTTGGTTTTTTTTTTGGTAAAGTGGCCACAGATGTCTCTTTGAGGACGTGTACAAAAGCACAATTAAAAAAAGAAGTGCTTTGTGCTTAGTTCTCTTTCTCTAAAGCATCCTTGATTTTTTCTGTGGATATTAATTCCTAGTATTAGCCCCGAATGTGGCAAATTTTAATTTTGAAAAGATGAAATCATTCATTTATTTTTGGTCCTTGTTCTGGCATCATAAATCTGAGAAGGAAAACATTTTGTAATTCTGTATCTAGCTGAGAGGTTAAAATTAGTCTGAAATTCAGCTTATTAATTATTTCAAGTAACTGGCTGTACAGTGACCATTTTTTGAGAGTGAGATATAATTCCATCAATTTGAAGGGACGGAGGAAGAGAGGACTTTGGGTGTTTTGATGGATGGCTGGACATCTCTGAGCTACCAGTGAGACACAGCCATGAAAGAACCTAATAGGATTCTAAGATAAAACATGAAGCAGCAGCACCATTGAATAGGATAAGAGCTCATCTAGGATATTATCTGTAATCCAAGATGATTTTGTTCACACAGGACCTCTCAAGCAAGAACTAAAAATCAGATATAAAAGTGCTTACAGGAAAAAAAAGAGCCTATTTTTTGGAGACACTTTTAAAAATTGGTTTATTTCTTCCGCCAAAATAAATGTAGCAATAAATGTGTCAATAATAATATTACTGTGAATAAAGAAATATGTATATTTGGCTGTATATGCCAGGGAGGGAGAGGAGAATTGTTCCATTTAAAGAGCATTACTGCAATGAGATTTAATGGCTTTGAGTTATCCATTAATAAAACTTAGTCTAGACAATTGGAGATTAGAAGATTGGAAGATGAAGAATGTCCCAAACAGAGCATGGGGAAATCTCCTTGTCCCGAGCCTGGAATGGAATTTGCCATGATTGTGTAACAGAATGGGAGATTGGGAAGCTTTGGACATTGAATTCAAGCAAAAAATATTATATTTATTAAGATTTTTTGGACCTTATCATATTTTGTTGACACTATGATTAAGATCCAATCATTAATTGTAGAGCTGAGGAAATTTTTGTCCACTGGGCTCTTCTTTGGTGTGACTATTTCCCTCTGAGCTTCCCCTTGCTGCCAGGCAGAAACCAGCAACATTCTAAATGCAAAGGCTTAAAAAAACCCTAAAGTGCTTAATTGGCATCTGTTGTTTGCATGCTCAGGATTCTGAACCCTCTCTTAATTTGGGAATAATAAAGAATTACGGTACCAACCAGACTGGCAAGGTCCAGGGGTTCTTTCACTTTTCTCTGTGCCACTTGGGAGTTTATTTATGAGAGCTGCCCTGCTGTTGAATTTATAGGATATCAGTTTTTCATCCCTCCCCTTCATTGTGTCATATTGTTTTGAGCAAGTTGTTTTGGTTTGTAGTTTCCTGGGTGTTGGTTTGGTTTGAGTTTTTTTTCTGAATTTAGATTCTGAACAGCAAAAGTTTAAAGATTAGTTGAGGAAAAGCTTAGGGAGTGATTTTAGTTTTGTGGGTTTTTTTGGAGATTAAGAATAGATGTTCTGTGAACTCTTCTGAGTATATATTTATGTTCATGGAACTGAACTTGATGACCCAGGTCACTCTTTTCCTAAATTCTAATGGAAGCTGCAGTTATTTTTTGCTTTTATGTCCCCATTTCAACTGAGTTTCTGAAAGATTCACAGCTGGGAGTGAAGCAAAAGATCAATTTTCTTTTTTCGTGTGAGGTTTTCCTCTTTTTTCTTCACCCCAGTTCTGTGCAAGGAATCACAAAGACAAAACCCTTTGGAACTTGGTTGAGGAAGTTCACTTCCTTCCAGAAAAACTGAATGTCTAATTTGGCACAGTTCTTGCATTTATTTGCAGCAGGTTAACAGTGATGCACTCTGAAGATAGAAAATTAAACCATTTGGTACGTGAAAATAAGATCCTCACATGAAGATTGTACTGTGAAGTCTATTCACAAGGAGGATTATAAGGATCTCTGTTCTTGCCTTACATCATGCTTTGCAAAATTCAGGATTTGTCAATCCACCAAAAAAAAAAAAAACAAAAAACAAAAAACAAAAAAAACCACCAAAAAACCGAAAAACAACCCCAACAAAACCACAAACAAACAAACAAACCAAAAAACCAAAAAACAAAACAAAACAACAACAAAAAAAAACAACAAAAAAACCCCAAAACAAAACAAACCCTGTACCTAGTGAAAACAACTGTTTTGTTTTGGTTTTTTTCTAATTTACACCTTGAACACTGTGGTTATTTTTGTCACAGTGTCACTGAAAAAAAGCAGCCACCACAATATTTCTGCTGGTCACTGCTCTTAGTACAGGTGTTCTGATTTTGGTCAGCAATGACTGATGCCACTGCATTGCTGGAAATGCAGGTGAACACCTGATGAAGCAGAAATGAATGAATCTCATCACCAAAATATCAGTGTGAACCTCAGAAGAATCAAAATGCAACAAAACAGAGGTTTTTTTGTTCAAGCTTTCTTGGAGCATGCGTAAAATAATATCATATTTATCCAGACAAACCAAGAGCTGGCATGGGTGATTCTGAAGTTTCATAAAAGATTCCTGGGCAATATTGGTTGGTTTTGTCTCACACCCACAAAAATATTCACAATCATTTCCCTGAGAACTGAATTTACAGTGGACCCAGGGAACCCACAGGAGGTCTTTCCTCTGGAAGAAGACATCCCTTCACTCTCAGAATCATCAGAACAAAGCTGCAAAAATGGATGATCATAAAAAGATTTAAATCTTATAAGGTCCTGGACAGAATTAATATGTGATGTCCCAGCAGTCCCTCCTCTAAATAAATTGGGAATAATGACTCAGACAACTCAGTCATCTCCTGCTGATTTTAAAGACAGAAAATGAGCACAAGTGTTCACAGGTGGGTGAAAACCAGACCTCACTCAAAGACAATGCTCCAGTTTCCCTATCACTTAGAAAATCCTGAATATTAGAAATGAAAATGTTATTACCTGTTGTTTATAATGCCAAAGCTCCTTTGTGCTGGCAGCCTGAGTCCTGTTCCCAAAACCATTCCCTACAGGTCATAAAGTACCTGCAAATCTCTCTTATGTTGCTCCTGGCAACAGGGAACTTTAAAAGTTAAAACTGTGAAAGCAAAGCAAGCTACGAAATAGCCATAATCCACACAATTAATTGTTATCCTGTTGAGCATAATGACTTCTAAAAATCTTGTTTGGAGTATTACAAGTCATCCTGAAGCAGAGGCATTCAGAAGTCATTAATATTTTAACTACTCTTGACCTTGGATCTTCTGGAGAAGCCACTGACCTAGTTAGGTCTGCTTTTTCAGCTACTCCAGGAAGTTTTGCAACTGAATAGAAAAAGAGAAAAAGCTCATTCCAGATCTCAAGAGAGAGAAGAGAGAGGGTGTGGATCCTTTTAAGGGCTGTTAGACATCCACAAGGTGTACCACCCTTCCCTACAGGACAAGGAAATTAAAAATCTTACCTCTATTGTACCCACAGACAAGAGGAAGAAATTGGAGTCAGTTCCTCAACACCCTTCTGCGGGAAACATTCCTTTGATTTTATCTTCCTTAATATTAGTCATGAATTAGGATTTAGCACGCAATTATAAACGGAATTAGATCCTAGAAGAATCCATTAAGTAGCATTCAAATCTCAAATCAAAAATTACAATTACTCCTTGTCTAGATCAAGTTTATTCCTTAAATCTGACTTTTTGTCTCTCTTTCTTTTGGGCACGGCGATTATCTTGACTAAGTCTGCGATTCTGTGATTTCTTTTGAGCTTTATTTTTTTTTCCCCCTTATGCTTTGCACTTACTGGGAAGGGGGGAAGGAATATTGGCATCTGCAAAGTGATTGAGTGTGCAGCCTGATCATTTGCTAAGCATTATTAAAAGCTCCCTGAAATCACTCCAGTGCTTTGCCCTTTACAAGCCATCAGCCATCAATTCAGGCCGTCAAATGCGATTACCAGCACTCCTCCTGAAGCTACTTCCAAGCCATTAGTCTGATCGAAAAGCTGTGTCCATCTTTTCCTCCCAAGTGGGTGTAAACCCACCAGAGCAGTGCTCCTGTGTTTGTGGGGTGATTCATTACACTTCTGAAGAGCATTTGTGGTGTTGAAACTCCAAGACGAGCCAGAATTCGTGAAATTTTCGCATGTTGTCCGTATTTAAGGGAGCTTCCTCAGATATAGGCCTGCATGCTCCTCTCTCTTCTCTGTGCCTCTATCCATTATGTATTTTAAACGTTCTGCTGGTGTGTAAGGAGATTTAATGACAGTTGGTTGGAAAAACACAATTAGAAAAGAAGCAGACTTTTCCACCAATATTTTTTTAACCATTCTACGTTTTTTTCCTACCAAAATAAGTTTTTTACCAAACACCCTTTTTTTAGCAGTATATTGTGGCTATTTTGCACTTCTCTCTGAGTAGGAGTGGATGGGATGACTCCTAGAGAATCTTTATCCATGGCCTTAGGAAATACTCTGTTGGAAAATGGTAAATGCTTTATATTTGCCACAGATTGATTCTGGAAATTCAAGCTCAGCACGTGGATGGTTTTCTGCCCAGTTATAATTGAACTGAGGTGTTGCCTCTCCTTCCAGCCCAGCTTTCACTCCAAGAACACACAAAATCACAAGCATGAGCATCTCACAGAGAAATATTGACAACTATTGAGCTGAAATAGTCAGGACTGGACACCAAACAAAAATGTGGAAAGCTCAACAGCCTGAACCTCGTTGATTTCGTCCTGACTAAAAATGGAGGAAACTGAATATTTCATGAATGTTGCAATAGAAATTCAGCTCTCAGCTCTCACCATCTCCTCCTATTGTAAACTGAGCAAATGACCAACTTCTCATTTATTTGTGTGGGAAATGTCTTTCATGTGGTTTCTTGGTTTCTGATTCTATAATTGGAACATCATGTGTCCAGATTATTTATCTTCACCTGACTGAGAAACCATAACAAATCCACACAAAAGGAAGAGGTCCTGCAGCAACAAAAGCAGAAAAAGAGTCATTATAAATGCAAGACAGCAAGATACACAGGTAACTAGAAGATGCACCATTCCCTGCAAATAATTTATAACAAATCATTTATTTATCCAATTTCAGCTTTTTTTTTTGCTCACAATGCATTAGCAAGATCCCAGAGTCCTAGAACTGACTTTTTACCTGAAATTATTCATGATTTTCCCCCTTTAAAGATAAAAAGGTTTGTCTTCTCCTTTCTATTCAAAAAGATTTTACAAGGTTTGAAAATTACAGAGTTAAATAAGACGACTTCTTTTGAGCTTCAGAAAACTGAAAGCTATCTAGATCTTAATTTTGTGGCACAATTATGCTTAACTACTTTTTTGGATTTTTTAGGGATACTTTTCTTATTTTTCCAAGCAGACTGCTTCAGTAATGCTATGCAAGTTGTTAAGATTTATTTCACTCTGATTTTAAGCAAATCAGATGTCTAAGTACCACATAGGTCTAGGTCAGTCCCATTACTCCTCGTCCTATGACTACAGTTCCTGGTGAAAATCTCTCCCTGTTGAAAGTTGAAACCCAGAGATTTTTTTTCCCCAATTACCAAAGACTTTTGCATCTGGTTTGCCCAGGGGCTTGTCTTTTATACTGAATTCCCTTCCTTATGAGAATGATAATTTTCTTCTGCGTGGAAACTTTCCCTTGCACAATGCAATGGCTCTGAGAAACCCAACAAGGGGGTGTCTCCACTGCTGTTCTACAGCACAGAAGTTTTCCTGAAAGGAATATTCCAAATAAGCAGGGATTGTTTGGGGAATCATTTGGAAGGACTGTGAATATTTGGAATGTCCTCAGGGAGGAGAGTGCCCAGCCCCTCTGGGCTCTGCTCAGGGCTGGCACTGCCCAGGGCAGAAGCTGTGCCCCTGTGCAGGGGAATTGCTGGGCTCAGCCCCTGCCCGTGGCTCTGGGGCCATTGCTGGGCCCCAGACAGGGACAGACACAGGGACACACAGGGACAGACACAGGGACACCCAGGGACCCCCATGGCTGAGGCCCCTCTCCCTGGGGCTCCTCTCCAGGCTGAGCAGCCCCAGCTCCCTCAGCCTCTCCTGGGCACGGAGATGCTCCAGGCCCTTCCTCAGCTCCAGGAGCTCCTGGCCCTGCTGTGCTGAGGAGCCAGGGCTGGGCATGATGCCTTAAATTTTAGCTTTCATGTTTTCCAGATTCTGTGCTGCCCAGGGGTGTAGTTCTGAGCCTTGTATTAACTGCTAGTAAGTTCTCTAGGTAGAGAAAACAAATCTTTTTCCTGTTGCAGACCAAGGAAAACAAGCACAACTTTCAGGCCCAAAAGCACAAACAATGGGCTGAAGGGAGGAACAAGAAGGATGGGACTTCACAACCTGAAGCTGTAATTGGACAATTAAACTCCAATACGCAAATGGACCAAAATTTATAAAAGTGTGAGACCTTGTGACCAGTCATCCATTTTGTGACCATTTTGGGCCCATCTTGGGTGCAGCCCTGGTCAAGCTCTTGTACTGCCCAAGATGTATCCTAAAGGCCTTTTAATAAATATCCACTTTATTCTCCAGTCTCTGTTCAGCCAGACACAGCTCCCCAGAGGTGCCTGCAGGGCTGGGCACAGGGGCAGGATCACCCCTGACCTGCTGGGAATGTTCATCCCCATGCTCCCAATTCCTATCGGGAACTTTCTTAGTGTCAGACCCAAGTGACACTCCTGTAATTACAACACCTCAGTTAGGTGTTGATATTAAGCAGTAGGTGGATATAAATCCTCAAAATTTAGTATTTGAGAAGTCACTTATTTAAACCCAACCCTTTGTGTGAGCAGCTATCACAGCTGGACCACAACACGGAGCATGGAACAGGCAATGCAGAGCCTGAAACAAAAGGTTTCCCTGCTCTGAAGATTCTCCTGAAAGCTGTCTTATAAAAATCACAAGGGCCGAGACCTTCAGCTAAAGCTTAATCAGCAGTTTCTTTTATGAAGTAGTGTTAAAATCTGTTGCAATATTAATGATTTCAGTCCCTCAACAATAGGATACCTTTAATCCTGCCTGTGGCATAAAATACTGCTTTTAACATTTTGACTCTCTGTCAGTATTAGAATACATATTAAATGACAGAAAATTCATTATGTGTTGCAATATAAATTAAGGGCAAAACCCAGACAGATCAGCCATCTTGTTCACTCAGATAACATACAGCATATTCAAAACTATTTCTTACATGATTTTGCATTTTTTAAGCTACTCTTAGTGCTTTTTTTTTACTACATTTACTAAGCTACGTATATTTTATAAACCACATATTTGGCAATCTTAATGCCTTTCCTCAGAAATGCTGCTCATAAAGAGAAGGTGCATACAGCACATATTAAATTGACATATGCCACCCAAGGAAAAGAGAAGAGGAAAGCCAGCAGGTCTTCTAAATTTTTACAGCCCTCCATAATTTTTCACTTGTTACCAAGACAGTGTAGGTTTAAAAAAAAGTTAAAATAACCATTGCTACAACACTTAAAACACCCAAGGATCACATTTTTTAAAACTGGTACCCCAAAATCACTTATTTTTGTGTCATAGAAGGACTGTTAGGAAGGACAACTGTTTTAAAGATTGTATCCTGAAAAGCAGCATTAAAGGCATGTGGCATAAATTGCTTTTACCTCCTTCTACTCAAAAATATTTTCATATTCAACCAGGGGTGAAAATCTCAGAAAAAAATCCAGTCTTAGCACTGCAAAGATAATAAATAATAATAAAACTAATAATAAATAATAAAAATTTAAGCAGGAATACATAAGCAATGGGATGGTGTGTGAATTTCAGAAGCTTAATGTTTTAATCAGAGAAGGTTTAATTTTTGGTACAAATGTTCCTGAAGCCATCTCACTGGTGGGAAGATTGAAGCATTAACATGACACAACTAGACAATCCATTTGTTTGTTGACTGAAAATAAATGATTGATTAATTAATCACTACATTTTGCAAAAGGATCAAGCTACTATTTATACTGTTTTATCCATTGCTATGCCACATTTCCATCCATAAAAGAATTTATGAGCAATTGAAAGAATTTGCTATTTCAGTGCCTAACAGCTGGAGTGATCTTCCTGTTTTAAAATCAAAGTTTTAAAACCAAAGGCTGTAGTAATTCAATTACAATGGTCCTAAACTTGAAATACACACTTATAAGTTGAATGTTTCATATTTGAGGGGCTTCAGAGGTGATTTCAGAGCTGGTTTCAGAGCTGGATTGAAACACAACCCAGCCAAATGACTTCAGGACTACCAGTCCACGTGCACTTCAAAGTATTACCTGTAGTTTAAGACACCTTTTGGGCTATTTACACTGAGTGTGTAAAGCTGCAGATTTTCTTTCTCACTCAACACATTTATGCACAATTCTAGGTTCATTTCCATGATGAAAACCTGCACGAAACTGCATGCCCCCAAATGCAGCACTGCACTTGGCAATCCCTGCAACCTCGCTCATAATTCCAGCTGACAAAACCAGTGTTCCTAGGTTGATGTATTCCTGATTAATGAGCCATTAGTTCTGTATCAGGTAGCAATTTTGGAATAGTCTCTTTCCAATGAGTTATGAATATGACTCGATTATTACCATTTGACCTACTCTTGTGTTGAGATGATTTGTGGCTGCATTTTCCCAGAGGACCCACCAAATGTCACTGCTTTGAAAAACCACCAGTTATGTTCCAGTAATTAAATGGAGATTAAAAAAAATTGCATGGTAACCCTGGAATCCGTGCTTGGTATTCAGCAATCTGGAATATTTGTACACTTCCTTACAAGAGAATTTCCTTAACGTGAACGAAAATGAGCCACATAAAAATTCTGCACAAGTGTTGACCTAATACAAAATACAGCTGCTTCTGCCTCCCAGACATTTGGGAAAATCAAGTTCTCTGCCTTACTCAATTTACACATGGCAGTTAAAAAATAATGCAATCATCAAGCACAGTCAACATGGGCTCACAACATCTATTCTAGTCTCAATCTGGGCAAAGACCTAATCCCAATGCAAATTAAAAAAAAAAAAAAACAACCAACCAACCAAAAAACAAACAAAAAACCCCCAAAACCCCCAACAAACAAACCGCAAAAAACCCACAACGAAACAAAACAAACCAACCACAAAAAAACCCCACCAACAACAAAATAAACAAACAAACAAAAATCACAAAAACAAAACCCAGAAACAAACAGAAAACCAACCAACACACAACATAACCCTTTAAACTTTACATGGGAATCAGACACAGGTAATTTAATATCCTGAGACCAACTAAACATTTTCCAACTGTCCCAAACTATGACTTGGCTAAAAGGTCTCTGACAAAAGGTGGAATAAGCAACAATGGACTTATCCACACCCTGGGAAGGAATCATTCTGATATCTCCCACTTCTTGCTAGGTGGGACATAAACTAGTTGCCACATTTTTAATGACTTGCTTTGCTTTTTCTGATGATGAGGGGAATGGATTTGTTATCCTTTGTTTATTACATAACAACAAAACTAATGTTATTATCCTTAAGGAGGTATTTAGAGTTATATAGGCTTGAAAAACTCAAAAGTCTTGAATTATGTGGTCAATTAATGAGATGACCAAGAAATAATACCATTAGCAATCTTGAATTCTTTGTATAATGCCAATTTGCAAAATCACTTGCACATACATTGTTATGTGCCATCTTTTAAAGAAAAGTCATTCTCCTTTTTAAAACAATGACAGAAATAAAGGACAACTTGATTTAAAATTCTCTTTGCCCTGTGACTTGCTGTGCCACTTGTCACACTATTTTTCAGAGTAATCCTTTTACAAAAGAGTGTGAGAGCTTGAGTGCTGACTTGGATGCTACTGAACTTCCCTTTCCTGCCAGTTTGATTATTCCACAACAAAAGACCATCCTTCAATTCACTGCTCCATTTATTCTCAAGCAGAAGGGCATCAAATGAAAACCTGGCACCCCAACTTCAGGAAAAATCAAGCACATCTACAAGCTAGAAAGAAACAATTTCACCAGACACCACCAGGCAGAGCAGGAAAACCATAAAGCCAATTTAAACTCAAACATCTTCAGGGACAAAACACATTTTACTGAATTTATTTGTGACACGGGGGCCTGATCACCGAACTTAATCACAGAATCACTGAGGTTGGAAAAGGTGTCCAGGACCATCGGGTTCAACCTGTGCCCTCTGCCCACCTTGTCCCCAGCCCAGAGCACTCAGTGCCACCTCCAGGTGACACCTGCAGGGATGGGCACTCCAAAGCTCCCTGGGCAGCCCCTGCCAAGGCCTGAGCCCCCTTTCCATGGGGAAATTCCTGCTGCTGTCCAAGCTGAGCCTCCCCTGGCCCAGCCTGAGGCCGTTCCCTCTCCTCCTGTCCCTGTTCCTGGAGCACAGCCCGACCCCCCCGGCTGTCCCCTCCTGTCAGGGACTTGTGCAGAGCCACAAGGTCCCCCTGAGCCTCCTTTTCTCCAGGCTCAGCCCCCTCAACTCTCTCAGCCATCCTTCATATTTCTGACTCTACTTGGAGACTGGAGCATCTCAATGCCCTGGAAATCACCATCTTCACTGCACAAGGACTTCCCAGGCTGGGAGAGCTCTGTGTGTTTTTCTGAGCTGTGGAGGAAAATAACACACCCAACACCAGCCTGCAGGTCAGTGGCAGAGAATGCTTTGCCTCCTCTGCATTTCCAGTCTAATTTCCTCCTCCCTAGATGATTTTCTGTAATTATTTCTCTGGACTTGTGCAAAGTCTTTCATTAAAGCTGAAATATCAAGCAGTGCCCTATGAAGATAACTGCAGCCATGTGCTCTCCAAAGGATGCAGTTAGCCTAACCTGAAGAAAGGCTACAAACAAATAGACAATTTTTCTCAATTTTTTTTGGTTTATTTTTATGTTTTTTGTAGCAAAGGCTGTGCAGCTCCACACACATTTAACAGCTTTGCTTCACGTGCTCTGAAGGTCCCGAATTCTTTCACATATATTAAAATAAAGAAACCAGATGCAGCTTCATCCCCATCACATAAACTATCCCTGAATAAAGCAAAATACCACGGCCTTGGGATGGGGAGTGTGCCCCGGGGGCAGCCAGGAGCACCAGGAAAAGTCGGGAAGGAGGGAAAGCGATAAGCTCGGGCATGAGACGAGGCGATGAGTAAGGAGCGCTGTCATTTAATAAGGTCTGTTCTCAGTAATTACAGCGACACAATTTGATCAGCAAGGACTAAGTATCTTCATCTGAAAGGGATCAGATGAAATTAGTGCTGATGTAATAAGTACCATTTGTCACTATTAGGGGGAGAGGTGTTGACAGGTCCCTGCCGTTGCCGTGGCAACGCGGCAGCGCCGTTTCTGCCGGCGAGTGGCACAAGCCCGGGAGGCAGAGGATGCTCGGCTGGGATAACCCGGGTACCCCCTTCCCCAGCCGGGGCAGGCAGGATCCCCTCATGCTAATGATGCTAGAGTTCCTGGGGCTCCATTTGAGGGCTCAGATGTGCCATTCCTCAGCCTCAAGCCTGCCTCAGTTTCCCTGCTACCAGCGACCTCCAAGCATCCTCGGGGATGCTCTCCCCGGACCATTCCCCCTTGCTGCCGGTACTTTGCAGCCAGATCTCACACAGGCCCCGTGGCAGGTGGGGAATCCCTGCATTTTCTGGTTATTTTGACAGCCTCCCCTCATGCCTGCTGGGTGATTTTCTCCCTCACAGCCCTAGTGCAAGATTTAGAAACACTGAGGGGCTTTGTGCTGGCCCAACTGGAGCTGAAAGATGTCCTTTCCCCATAAAGGAAATTGTCATTGCAGGCAGAAGCTGAGCTTTCCCTGACACTGGAAGTCCAGCAGCGAGGTTATTCAAAGGTAGATTACATATTGTTACAATATTTTCCACTGATGCATTCCATGATGTGAAATAAAAATGGGAAGATTTGCTGCCAGCGGGGTAAAATTTTAAGGGTGAAATACCACATGAAAGGAAAAAAAAAGATAGATTCTCTTGATCAGATATTCATAATCAATGCACATAGCCAAAACACAATCTTAATTACTATCAGTGGGTGGAAGTTTCCTGAATGTTAAATTACCTGCAGCTATTATGAACTACTGAGGAACCTGTTTACAGCTTCCTGAAATTATCATCACATAATTTGGCAATCTGCCATATTTTATTTCATTAAAAACTTAATGTACCGTAACATAATAGCCATAATAAAGCTGTCAAGATCCACTTGCTGCTATTTACTTCGATATCATCTGTTTATTGTCTCTCAAAACCAGAAGACAAACAGAAAGGAAAACTGGAAACTCACGGAACACACGAGAAAAGGAGAATATGAAGGGCTCCCTCTTTCTGCTGTACAGCCCCAGCAGCCACCTCTGTCACATTTCTCTCACAGTCAAAACCATGCACAGAAAATACCTAATAAACTGTTTTTGAAGAACTTAACTGCTTGCTAAAGTGTGATGCACATAGATGGGACAAAACATAATTCGCTGCCAGAAGCCAGCAATAATTATCAGTATTTTACAGTACAGTTAGCATTAGCAAGGCCAATAAAATCATCATGATTTTCAAGTTGTCATCTGGAAGAAGTGCTTCCCTTGCCAGGATATCTTTAAAATTAAACACTGAAGCATTTGAGAAAACTGCAGCAGCTGGAACTGATGCAAAAATCAAGAAGTCAGTGACCAGTCACAAAATGCAAAGCTGTTGGATGAGGAGTTAATCCCTTTAATTAGTCCCCAGCAGCTTCAGCCAAAACGAGGAGAGCTGGTGGCTGTGCTCTGGCCAGGCTCTGCTTTGGCTGAGGTTTCACATGGAGTGGAGCTCTGGAAACTCGAGTGTTTTCGAGCCATGGAGAAACCCAACAGCTCCACTTAGAGCACAAGTGTTGATTTCCTTCCCCAGCTCCTTCCTCACGTCCTGACACCCACCACGCCTGCTGAGGGTTTGAGGCAGATAAGTGCTAAGAGATGCAGGGTTTTGGAAGAAAAAAAAAGGTGGAAGAAAAAAAGAAAAAAAAAAAACTGACAACAACAGGTGAGTAGCAAGAGAACAGCACTAACAGAGCTGAGGTACTCCAAAAAACACCACACTCAGTGGATTTGTTACTCTAATTTCCACCATGTTAATGGCAAATACTAAACTAGTTTAACCTATTTACATGTATGTTAAAAATAGACTCACTGAGTGGCACATTGGCTGGTATATTTTGCCCACATGTTTGTTGTTTTTTGATTTGTTTGTTTCTCCGCTTATAAATCAAGAAAATAGATAAAATTCCATTAAGTTTCTGTGCATCACTAAAATACTGAAATCACAATGACAGAGCATTTTATTTGCAAAACATTCAAAGACGATTTCACAAGTGGGGCAAATAAACCAAGACACAATGCATTAAGTTTTCAAGTAGTGAGGGATAAATTAACACTGAGTTTCAGAGCCCATAGACAGCTCAAAGAAGCATTAGTTGATATTATTTAGGTAATTCACAGTTTTAATCTTCGAGTTTTCAAGCAAGGGAAGAGCTGCTTGATATACTCCATTTACAGGCAGTATTTCTCAGAGTTTTAGATTAATGCATCAAATAGAAGACAATCAACATATCCATATGTACTGAAGAAATCTGAAGGGAACCTGTAATAAAACAAAATCCTTGCAGACAAAAAAGAGCACTTTTCATTAAAACAATTCTGTTGACATCATTTTACCCCTGGGTTGGGCATTAACCATAAATGTGATTTACAGTGAGCATTTCCTCTGCTTACAAGTGCTGCATTTCCAAGGGTGAGCAGGAGAATGAGTACATTTCCCTCAGTCTCATGATCAGAACTTCTGCTTACGCTGTGGCATCTTTATCACAGAATATTAGCTAAAAATGAAAAGCACATTCTTATTTGACTTTCAAATTAGTATCCAGATGTATCCTCTCAGAAAAGAAACCCTGTCACAGGAGTTATACCAAAGCCTCCACACTGCTTCTATTGCATGAGGTCATGGAATAACTTAGGTTGGAAAGATCTTCAAGATCATCAAGTCCAAACACAATCCACACCAGTGATAATTCAGATTTTTCTGCAGGTTTTCCCTGCTTGCCTCTGGGTGCAACTGGAAAGTGCAAAGGAAAGGGGAAGAGCAGAGGCTCTGCTCTTGTCCTCAATTTCAAGTGCCCCACAGACAGAATAAACAACCAGGAACAGCAAAAAATCAAGAGTCCTACACTTGAATTAGGGAACAAAATCTGAGTTATAAACTGAAATAAGTACAGAAAGGACCTTAAATGGCAGTTCTCAAGAGTCATGGCATTACTGCAACAATTCCAGTTCAGTCAAATGGGTTTGAAATAAGAAATATTGTCTGGTTACCAGAGTGGGCATTAGGCAATGACAACATTTTATCACAGCTGAATCCAGTTACTTGCTTATAGTTTTGAACTGAAATAAAACATTAAAACTGAAATTTAACTCATATTACAGGTTTGAATTTTCTCTTTCAATATATTTCCTCTTTTGCCCAAATGGACCCCTTGTGATCAATGTCACTGCATCTATAAAATGTCAGTATTCTCTCTGCAGCTTTCCTGGGGCTCCTTCAGGCCCTGCAAGGCCACCCTGAGCTCACCCCAAAGCTTCTCCTGTCCAGGCTGAACAATCCCAATCCTCTCAGCCTTTCCTGACAGCAGAGGTGCTGTATTCACCATCACCCATCAAAGATCTTCATGACAGGAAATTTCCTTGGTGTGGGGAAGGCCAGGAGGCCTCAAATGCCCCAACGCCATCAGAAACGTGTGACCTCTGCTGTGCCAACCCAAATTTCTCTGCTTTTGCTTTGTTGTGTTAATGATGCCACGAATAATTGGACTCCTTGGGAGGTTTTCACACCCCTTTTTCAGGTTTTGCTTTATTATTTTCAGCTATTAATTGTGGGGGTTTTTTTTTCAACTCAAGATTTGTAACCAGCTTATTGAAATGCATCCTCAGAGCGAGTTCAGGATTACATCACCCTGTCCTTCCTGCTGTTATCATCAGAAGGGATGTGCTACCATTACTGCCTGAAATTTTTAAAAAGGCTTTAAAAAAAACCACCCCAGAACCACCACAAAAGCACATCAACACTGCTGAACATGCTTTGGCAATAATTTCAGCTTTTACAAAGGCTTTATATAATCTGAAAGTTGTACTTAAAGGGAAAAGGCTCAAAATAGTAGCTGCTCACAGCACAGCAGATGGTCCAGACAATAAAAAAGGCAGAACTATTTGAGGAACGTGAGTTGTTCACTGATATAGATAGAGCCAGTTAGCACGTGTGCAGGGAAAATGGTATTTCACTGGAATAAACTGATTTGTAAATGTACAGATTAATCTTTTTTTTTCTCTTAAAAAAAAAAGAGGTGTTCTGAACCTGTCTGAATGGTTCACTTTTAAATGTGTGTTTCAAAATGCTATTTGATTTAGAAACCTGCAGTAACTTCTTCAGTATTGGGTGGGGAAAAATTGGGGTGACAGACACATTTCAAGCCAGGGTAATTTCAGATATATATATCCTATGGGCACCTTATTGCAGGATGAGAGAAGAAATTTTAAATTGTACTTTTTCTAGGACATAAAAATTATCTCCCATTTTAAATGAGAGTTTCATGTGGTCAAAGAAAGAGGAGAAATAATCATGACAAAGAGCAAAATACCTAACTGGGAAATCATAGATAAATATTGAATTACCTGATTAATAACTTGGGGGTTTATTAGCACACAAAGCTATAATCCATCCTTTTTAAAGTAATTCCTTTAAAAAGCCACCTCAAGGTGGAAACATTTAAATCATTTCCTAAATTTGCAGTAGCTGTGGAGTTCACTCATTAATTAATGATGTAATCTACATGTACTGAGTTTCCAACTATTTCATGACTTTAAATAGTAAATTAACACTTGAACTTTACCATGTTCTTCTCCCTTGCAGTTAAAATAAAGAAAATGTGCTGTTTAACCTGCAATGCCTTTGATCACCTCACTGTGCACTTTCATTCAGGTCACACAGGAGTTCTTTAAGGTTTATTTGGAGGAGAAAGCAGAAGGTGAAGGGATTTTCTTGCATGAGCCACCACTGGTTTCTGCTTTAGTAGGAAATCAAGACATAAACAATTTTATAGACCCAGGAAGCACCACACAGGTCTCTTCTGTATCCACACTGCTCTCTCCTGAAAGGCAGTTTCAGAGCTTAGCTCCTACTGATGCCTGGAAGCTTTCTTCCATTTTCCAGGCTAAATGTGTTTGGGATCAATTGATATTGATGTTTTCCTTTATCTTTAACAGCTTTTCACCCTCTCTGATATTTTATATTATTTTCTTTAGAGAAGGCCATCGTATTTCCCTGATATATATATATTCTAATGAATTGAACCAACCACAATTTTTTTATCATTGCTTCCTGAGAAATTTTCTTTATCCCTGGTTCCTCTCAGCCAGCCTCCTCTACACTTTATCCCAGTGTGAATTTATCTCTGTGGATGACCATGCAAGAGGAAAATGCTCCCAATGAAGGGTTACATTTATTTGTATAACAATGCTAATGCCTCCACCTCTCTTGTAGAAATACAACCCTACCAACTATTCAATTTGGATGGTGTTTTATTGACTTTGTGCAAGTTCAGCAACCCAGGATATCCAATGTTTGGAATTCATAGGATTTCTGGAGATAAGGGAAAAAAAAAAAAGATTTTTTTTTTTTTTACTGGAATATTATTCCCTATGGAGTTGAATGGCCCTGTACCCCCAGAAGCCTGGAAATTGTTTTTGCTTCTCCTTTCTAGTCTTTCTAGCCTGCTAGTCCCAGGAAAATATTTTTATTCCTTCTACAAATCTAAATCCTGTGACAGAAATCACTGATTTCCATGATTTTTAAAGGAAACTTCAGTGTCCCATGGCTCCCAAGTTTGGCTAGCAGCTGAAACACCCCATAATTCACACAGCTAATGAGAAAGCAATCACTGGGACAAAGAATTTCAATGCTTCCACATTAGCAGTTACCATTATATGCTAATCACATTTTAATTGCTAACCAGCCGCCACCAGAAAAGAACAGGCTACAAAAGCAGAAAATAAAACCCATGAAGCAGAAGCTTCAGCTTGTTTCTGCTTTCATGTTTAATTTCCATTAGTTACTATCTGACCTGCACATGTGAGAACTACATTGGTTTACAGGAAGCTGGGAGCCATGGATCAGGTAATTCTATCAGAAATTAATCTGACTGATATTTCTTTTTCAGTTTGAGCTGAAAATTTGGATTTTCATACTTCCAATCAGGTTTGAGGAGGATTTGAAATTTTTTTTTTTGCTTCTTGCTCTCAGTTTAAGGTCTCCAAAGTTGGCTGTGTCCAACCTGGGCTTGTTTTCACAGCTAAAGCGTCAAATCAATGCCACTGCACAACTTCCAGATGTGGTGAGGGAGAGGTTTTAGAGCCCTGGCACAGCACTGGTGCAATTCACTCAGCCCTGAGCACCAGAATTTCACCCCTGTGTGATTTGGAAAGTATTGTAACCCCCTTGTCCTGAGAAATCCTACAGAGGAAAGAAGTTTTCAGGAGAATGAAGTGAAACAATCAATAAAACAGCAACCCTGTCTTTTTTTGCCCAGGTGCAGGTTATTTCTACCCAAACATAGGTTATATATTTTATTTCTGAACCCTTGATAGCTCCTCTGGCCCACAGAAAGCCTTGGAAAGGAGTTTAGTTTCATCCTGTCAGTGAGCTCAGAAATCTTTCTATTTAAGTGCTGAGCAAAAAGCAGGGAAGGACAACAATTACTGGAGAAGCACATGGGGAGAAAATTCCTCTGTTCCCTCAGGAGAGGAAAAAAAAACCCTTCAGGACATTATTTATTACATTTATTTGCCTTTGGCCCGTATTTTTAATTTTTTTTATGTTCATCTAGTATGTATTTTTCCAAGAGGAGAGATTTTTCCAAGCCTCATTGCTTTTGCCAATAAAGATCTCATTTACAGTAACAGTCTGACATTTTTATTTTAGATTTCAAGAGTTTCCAAATCTAATTGCTGCAAAAGTTAGTAATGCTAAAAATCACTTATACACATAATCACTTAAAAATCACAAATACACTGGTCTGCAGAGACACAGCAGTTGAGCTATGAACCTTTTGCTATGGTTCTTAATTTTCTATGATTTTTCAAAATACAGCTTCATAGAAAAACTGAAGCAAAGTCAACAAGAAAACCACCAAAACTTGAAGTTAATTGAATTATTTTGATATGGAAGTCCATCCTAAAAAATTACTGACTTCTTGCTATTAGTTCCAGCCTGAGTAGCAGAGGTACAACAACACTCCCAGGGACAGGGTGGGATTTTGGGGATTTTGGGCTGGAATTGGACTGTGCTGGTCCTTGTGGGTCCTTTCCATCTCAGGATATTCCACCACTCTCTCAGCACCTCTGCCTTGTCACCTTCCCCTGGCAATTGTCACCAAATGTCCATTCCACTCATCCATTAGGTGGGGTTTGAGTGCATTTTTTAACTTCTGTGAAATAAAAATTTCACCCATATCAACATGGGACACATTATGACCAAGCAACAAAAAAAAAACCACCAAAAAACAATTTATCACCCACTTGACCAGGAGAGAAACTTGTACTAACAGATATCAGGAGTCAAACCAGATGTTCCCTTCACCTTTACTGGCTGCAAAAACAGCCTCACACTTATATTTATATGCAATATTAATATGGCATTTTCAGGTTCAGTTGTGCTGGAAGAGGACATAAACAGTTGTCTCATCCTCACATTCAAGGAATTTTTTAATTTCACTTGTGAGCTGTCCATCCCTCTCTCTCTCTCTCTCTCTCTCTCTCTCTCTCTCTCTCTCTCTCTCTCTCTCTCTGATTCTTACTGGCATCTAGTGGTACAGTAGGATTTTTGTCTAAAAAAGCAAATTCTTTGCTGGTCAAAACAGGAACTGCCCAGAAATCAGAACCAGCAGGTCCTGGACTTTAGAGGGTTAAGAGAACTGGAGTTTATAGGTCTGATGGTGTCACTAGGCAACAAGTAACTCACTGCAGTCAGCTCTCTCCAACCTCCTTGCTCCCTAATGAAGTCTGCTCTGCAGGCTGGTTTAGAGACAATAATAACAAAAAGCGTCTTTATGCCCTCTTCTTCTCCCTTCCCACAACCAGTTAAACAAAACTACTTCCCCCAAATTCAAGACTGGGGCTAAAATTGCAGGTGCACCATGGTGGAAGCAGTTAAAAACACTGATTTTTTTTTTTTTTTTTTTAAGGTGGGGATGGTTGTGGAGCTCCTGTGTTTTAGGCATGTTTCAAGAAAGAGCTGTAGCTCTAAGTTCAAGACAAAAAAAAAAGGGTGAAAAAATGAAAGAAAATGCCATTTTAACTATGCTGAGCAGTTTTGAGCTTGTAATTACAAAACAGTGTTTTTTTCAAAGACCTATTAAAATACAAATCAAACCATTTTGTGTCTTTTTAAATTGGGAATTTAGTTACGGTATCTTTTTCCTGTGGCTTGCCTCATTGTGTCAGGCATTCTTACCTGTTCTAAGGGATTAAAACATGAGCCCAATTTAAACAGATAATTCTGTACAGTTGTCTTGTAGACTTCAGATTATTTTCAGTAAAACAGAAGTATTCAAGACACTGTGATAAACTGAAACAAATCTCATGATAGGTTGTTTTGCAAACCAGTTGTTCAGCTAAACAAAACTTCCTACAAGCAGGGAATGAGCAAATGATGCTCAAATTCCACAAGAATTGTACAGAATTTGAATATAATGCAAGGAAAATAGATCAGTGCTATGCAATCATGAGGGCGTGTTTTGGGTTCCACATTTAAACAAAATAATATCACAAATATGTTTTATTTATGTGGTCCAAGAGATTACACTTTCTTGCATTCCTCACTTGCAGTTTTGTGTCGTAAATCTGAATTCAGCACCTCCACAACAGAAACATTTCTGACAAGCTGAGCTATTTGTTTTATTTGAAGATGGATCCTTGTACGTTTAGCAAACCGAGTATGTCATGGCAAGTGCAAAAATAGAAGGATTATAGTGCTGGAACAGCAGCCCTGTGTAGTTTGGAATACACACACCATGACCTGTGCCCTACTAACTTGCAATTGCAGCACATTTCCCCCAGAGGTAAAATTCAGACACACTAAACCTAATTTCACACTTCATGTAAAACTAGTCACTCTGTTGGCCTGGCTGAGATACAACATGATTCCTTTTGGTTTTTACAAAGCATATTATGGATTTAATTAATATGGCTACTCTCAGAATAGAGAGTGAAAGCTTTTTCCACCGAGGTCCTAATTCTGCTCCCTGTTCAGTGTTTCCTGCAGGCTTTGCATTGCAGAGAGAGCTCAGAACTGCAGGGGTTTTACTGCAAGTAGGTTTTAATTTTTGCAGATAATAAGCCTTATTTCCTCCTTTGAAATAACATTTCAGACAGTCTCCTTTCATGCACGCTGTCTTTCAGGTTTACAGCCCTCCCTTCTTGTTCTGCACAAGCAGCAAGTTCTTAATCTTTGCCTGCTCCCCACAATAAGTGCCCACACACTCAGTAAAAATTAATTTCAGACACAAAGAAACATGTTCCCAGACTGGTGATCCCTTTTGACAGCTAGAAAACAAGTAATCGTGCAATCATGGAATCAAAGAATCACAGAATGATTTGGGCTGGAAGGGATCTGAAAGATCATCCAGTTCTACTCCTCTGCCACGGCAGGGACACCTCCCACTGTCCCAGGCTGCTCCAGCCCCAGTGTCCAACCTGGCCTTGGGCACTGCCAGGGATCCAGGAGCAGCAACAGCTGCTCTGGGCACCCTCTCAGGAAGGAATTTCTTCCTAATATCCAATCTAAACCCACTGTAACCAAATCAGGTTCACAGAGAACGAACAATTAAACTGATTTGGTAAGGATGAGGTTACACAGCTCTCCAATCTCCTTTTAAGATCAAAGGAGAACTACAAGTCAAATTATGATGTTCTAGATCAGTCGTCCATGTAAAAATCTCAGAGAACTCCTTGAGAGAAACCTAGAAAAGAAATCAAACCTTTTCTCAGAGGTACAGTTTCTAATCAAGGCAGCTCAGCTCCTGCAGGAGTCAGGCCACTGCTTTGCAGAGCAGCAGAAAGCCTTTCAGTGGCCAGCCACAAATCTGAGCCCAATGAGAGTATATCACAGGAATGCAACACGCAAATATCACAAACTGGAGGTGCTAGAGCTGTGCTTTGCCAAGGAATGGTAACAACATCCCACACGCCCTGTGCTGGATGAAAGGGAACCTGCTCTGGCCAGGAGAACTCCAGGTCCATGGAGAACTCTGTGTTCCAGTCTCAGCTGGCTCATCCCCACCTGCAGCTCCAGTTCAGAGAGCCATCAGGAAACCAGGGGAAGGGATTTGCCGTCAAAACATCGCCATGTGGGCTGCAGGAATGCACCCTCACAGCCAGGCAGGTGCTTTTGTACAGGGGAAAGAGTTTCAGCTTACCTTGGGACGTGTAAGGAAGTTAAACTAGAACTTTCCACAGCCTTCTCACTGTAATGGGCTCAGTGACAGCACAGGGGCACTGGTTGGATCTTTAGGATGTTTCTCAAAACCTGTAGCTGTTTCTATTGGCACTTTGCCAATAGAATCCTCCTAGGTCTTTCAGCACTTAAGGGCAAGCACAGAGGTGCTCTGGGCTTTTTTGGACTGCCAAAAACAGTGTCAGTGTTCTCTGCAACTTACATTTCTTTATTCTACAATGTTTATTATTTTTTGTCATTATTAAAACCTTTTATTTTACAAAGCATGTCCAGAGAAATTGTCTCACTATTATCAAGCCACTTTGAGAAGTGCTGGACACCCTCACAGACCTGATAAATCTTCATGTAGCTTATTCCATAATAAATCCCATTCCCAAATCTGGCCACGTGCAAGATTTTATCAGTGGACAGCCCAGCTCTCTTTTCCTCACAACAGTGAGCTACCCCAAGAGAAGGGGAGATGCAACCCCTCCCACCCCACGTGCCAATTCCAGGGCCTGCAAAACCTGGGCTGGGGATGGAACTGAGCTTCTGAGAGGTCCAGCATGAGTGAAAATCTCTCACTGAGCACTTGTGCTTGCACAGTGGCAAAGGAAGACAGTGGTTTTTAACCCCCTGCAACACCAGGCTGCTGTGATTGTTCATCCCTGTTATCCCTGACAATTTAACAGGTACAGCCCCTCCCCGGCATGCAAAGGAAGGGTGGAGCAGAGAGAGTGTGCCACAGGCTGCTCCATTTCCTCCCCAGCTCAATGAGGAAACCACTGTCTGCTCTTCTCAGCATGTTCTTTTTATCACAGAATCACAAAATCACAGAATCACTGGGTTGGAAGAGACCTTCAAGATCATCGAGTCCAACCCAGCCCCAACACCTCAACTAAACGATGGCACTGAGTGCTATATCCAGTCTTTAAACACATCCAGGGATGGTGACTCCACCACCTCCCCGGGCAGGCCATTCCAGTATTTTATTACTCTCTCTGTGAAAAACTTTTTCCTAATATCCAACTTATATTTCCCTTGATGCAGCTTGAGACTGTGTCCTCTCCTTCTGTCAGTGCTGTCTGGAGAAAGAGACCAACCCCACCTGACCACAGGTCCCCTTCAGGGAGCTGTAGAGAGTGATAAGGTCACCCCTGAGTCTCCTTTTCTCCAGGCTGAACACCCCCAGCTCCCTCAGCCTTTCCTCACAGGGTTTTTGTTCCAAGCCCCTCTCCAGCCTCGCTGCCTCCTCTGGATGTGCTCAAGGGTCTGAAAGCCCTTCCTAAACTGAGGGGACACAGCTGGACACAGCACTCAATGTCCTTCCTAAACTGAGGGGACACAGCACTCAATGTCCTTCCTGAACTGAGGGGACAGAGCTGGACACAGCACTCAATGTCCTTCCTGAACTGAGGGGACAGAGCTGGACACAGCACTCAATGTCCTTCCTGAACTGAGGGGACAGAGCTGGACACAGCACTCAATGTCCTTCCTGAACTGAGGGGACAGAGCTGGACACAGCACTCAATGTCCTTCCTGAACTGAGGGGACAGAGCTGGACACAGCACTCAATGTCCTTCCTGAACTGAGGGGACAGAACTGGACACAGCACTCAATGTGTGACCTCACCAATGCTATGTACAAGGGAAGAATGACCTCCCTGCTCCTCATCTTGTCTTGTTTCTGAGTGATTTACCCCTCACAGCCCCTTCCCTTTCCCACTCCAGTTCTGGCTCTGAGTGCTGGTGAGACACCTTGTGTCAGCCCAGGTGGGAACTTTGGGACTCCAGGTACAGAGGTTCCCTGCCCCACAAACACCCAGGCACCAGTCAATCCTATTTCCTGAGAGCCACATTGGTGCTGCCCAAGTCACAACCAAAAATCTAAAAAACACAACACCTGTGCAGCTGGTGGGGAGCAACCACAGGAAACCCACAGCTTCTTTTAATGGAAGAAAGATATTTGCTTTTGAAATGCAACATCTCTTTCTTCTCAGAGACCTGCAGTAATTAAGGATGAACAACAACTTAGATGTATCTTATTTTATTTGCAACACTGAAAGCTTCAATTTTCTTTCACTGAGGGGGAACAATGTGTTTCTTTCCAGTAGGAAGAAAATTGTTCTGTGATTATAATGACATCATGCTGCCTCTCACGGGTTGCTACAAGTCTAAAAGCTTGAAAAAAGGAAGGGCACATGAAGTACAGTACAGCCTTTCAGCTGTTTAACTACAAATTCCTATACATATGCATGTACAAAAATTAAGGAGTAAGGGAACTTTTTCTTTTCCTTGACTCTGAACTCTCTTTCCTTTAGCTAAAACACATCTAAAAATTGAGATTGGAAGAAATTCATGTGATTTTCAGCTTGATTTTCCTCTGTAAAAGAGCAATAAGGCAAAATGAGGATCCAAATACCTTTGACAACAAATGAGAAATGGAGTTATGTTCAAATTTTACAGTGCAATTTCACTGCCATATTTTTTTTTCCACATTTTATACTAAAAAGTATTTGAACAGCCCAAGTTATGTTATAATGAGTGAAAACTGCTTTCATGCCACTCGTAGAATTAAAATACTGAAGTGACAAAGCAAGAATTTGTTTCCAACAATTTAAGTCCGCGCCACGGAAAATTAAAATTCAGCTCTGCTTCATGCTTGGGCACTAATATTAGTAAAGTCTATCTACATCTTAGGGTCTTTGGGACCAAGACCACAATATTTATATATCTTAAGTCCTGTTTAATGTAAAACAGTGGCTATTCATAAGTTTTGCTGCCAATCCTCCTGTTGGGGAGTGCAGGGAGACTGCTCCCAGGGAAACCTCAGTGCTGCACAGACCAACCTTGTCCTGCCTCCTCCCCTGCTGCAGCCAGAGCTGGTTCAGGACCCTCTGAGGTCACCTGCCCCTTTTCTCTACCTCTCATCACTCCTTGTGATTCAGGCCCCTCATCTTTAAGTAGCAGAATTCAGTTCTGCTTAGTTTACTGCCGTGCCTAAAGCTTCCTCCAAGCTATGGCAACACACAAAGGAGTGGCTGCTTTGAGCTCTTTTTTCCTGGGAGTCTGGCAGCCTTGTTGTCATTCTCGAACTGGGAGCATAAAACTCCCTTACAAAAGACTGAAGCAAAAGCCTCAGCCACTGAGGAATTGCTGGATATCATTACTCAAAACAACACTGCAGAAAGCAGCACATTGCGTCTTTGCACATCACTGTTATTTGGGAAATGCTTTTATTACAGAGAAATGGAACAGTACATATGTATTTCATGAAGCTCTGCTTATGCAGTACCAAAGAGATTACTTTCAAGACTGAAATTTTAACATTTGTAAGAAAAGGAAAAAAAAAAAAAAAAAGAGTTTTGTCTGGTAGTAGCTGCTTAACATTTGTGGATAAAGGAAAATGGATCCACACGAATCCCTGAGAGCATGGTGAGGTTATTATTGGCCAGGAAGTGCTTCTGCAGAATTCATAATGCCATGACAGCTCTTTATGCCAATTCCTATTGTGTTTTATAGCTGCACAGACTGTCCTGGTAAGAATCCCAGACATGCCATAAGACACTATCTAGGCTCACCTTCATTTTATAGTTCCTCCTTGCCCAAACTCAGAAATCTGCCAGGGAAAAATCTCAATTTTATAAACTACAATGCAAATGTAGCGTTCTGTTGTTAAGGCTGGGAAAGTTTGGATTCTTCAGCCTGGAAAGGAGAAGCCTTTGAGGTGACCTCATTGTGGCCTTGCAGTGCCTGAAGGGAGCCTACAGGAAAAATAGAGAGAGACTTTTCACATGGGCCTGGAGGGACAGGAGGAGGGGAAATGGCTTCAAACTACAGAGAGCAGGGTTCGATGAGATATTAGGAAGAAATTCTTTACTATGAGGGTGGGCAGGCCCTGGCACAGGGTGCCCAGAGCATCTGTGGCTGCCCCTGCATCCCTGGCAGTGCCCAAGGCCAGGCTGGACAGGGTTTGGAACAATCTGGGACAGTGGAAGGTGTCCCTGCCATGGCAGGGATGGCACTGGGTGATTTTTCTGATCTCTTCCAACCCAAAACTCTCCATGACTCTGTGATTGTTCAAACAGTGAGGGAAGAGGAGGGAGTAGGGACTGACAACACCTTCCACGCAGTTTCCAGACCCTTGCCCATGTCAGGGAATTCCATCACTGGAAGAGGGCAGTGACCCCTCACATCACTAAGAAATGAACAATTTGGCTGTGGCACCTAAGAAACAATCCAGGATCATATTGGAATTGATACAAAAAGGGGAAAAACTGGCACTGCATTTTCCAAGCATGAAGCTACAACCCCATCATCCATTTGAGATCCCAAATCCTGCTCAATCAAAATTCCTATCCAAGCCCCGAGGCAGCTGAGGCTTGGATGAGCACAGAGAGGCTGAATTAGGAGGGAAAGTCTGACCCTTCTCACCAGGCAGAGGAGTGAGGACACAGGTCTGGCTGCATCTGCAAATGGTTCTTATAAATCATCCCAGGCTCTAATCAAACCCTGAACCTGCAAATCTAACAGATTGCTGCTGGGCTTCTGCACTGAGGTTTACAAACACCTTTGCAGTCCTGCTTTGGGCTGCCACAGCTGCTGCAGTTGTGTGGTGTAGGGCTTGGTTTGCTCATCTTCCAAGGGCAAGTCTCCCCTGAATTTTTGGGGCTGGAAAACACAGGATTTATTCAGCACCTGCTCTGAGGGCCTGATGAAAATGATGAGGGACAGGAATCGATTGAGTGTGTGAACTTCTTACAGGCACCAGCATAAATACATATTTTGAAATGGTATTTCTGCAACCTGTCCAACAAATGCCCATACTCAGAGCATGACCATCTGCAAAGGGTCTGATAAAACATTCCTGGAATCATTTCTGGATGCTCCTGACAGGCATGAAATGTCTTATCCAACTGGAGAGAACATACCTATGGATACCCAAACTATTAAATTATATTAGCTTTTCTGCCCACTGTTGCAAGCACAGAAAGAAAGAAAAAAAAATAATAAATCACCTCAAGAAGCTCTTCTTGCCAATGACTCCTGCCAGTCTTTTCTCATCTGCAGCTCAGGCTGTGGCATCCAATGGACTGAGATCAGTCAGCCCACTGAGATCTGCCTCCAGGATCCCAGAACATCTACTCCTGAAATCAAATTTTTTTGAAAGCAGATCCAGCCTTCTGTGACTGCCTGCTGAGCCCCTGCTGAATGATTTCAGTTCAGTGCAAACTTTTATAATAAACACGGTGGCTTTTCTGTTTCTCCAAGTGTACCACTGATTTCAAAATAAAGCAGAATCTCTACCAAAATGCAGATGCAGAAAAGCAAAGGACATTTTTAAAGAACTATATCTAGCCAAGCCCTACTTCAAATAAGACCAATTACTCAACTCATAAACCTATCCAAATTCAGTATATTTTTGAGGTTTTTATTGTAAACTACCATACCACAATTCAAATTCCAATCAAGATCATTAAAGCTACTCCCTTTAAGGTCTGCAAATTATTTGCTACCCTTGCAAAGTGTTCTTTTTGGTGTTTTAAAAGCTCCTCTAGTCAGTCTGCTATAATTACAGGATGAATAAGGATAAACATGTAGGAAGGCACCCCTGCTTGCAAACCAGCTGGAAGCCAGTTGTTATGATTTAAAAACATTTCCAGGCTTCTGCTCTGGCAATGTTTAAGCATTTGCAAATATCCCAAAATGCTGTGTAGGAAGGGAAGTGATAGCAGCTACAGGGAACAGGGAATGGAAATTTCAGTCAAAGAACTGGTGAAAAGAAGTTGGGGGTTGGACTGGAGGATCTTCAAAAGTCTCTTCCAACCCAAACCATTCAGTGGTTCCATGAAAATGGAATTATTGTACACTTAGGGGCAGGTCTTTGGAATTTCCTAAGGTGTCCCTCCCATGGCAGGAGGATGGAACAAATGATCTTTGTTGTCCCTTCCAACACAAACCTTTCCATGATTCTATGAAATGGGCACTGATAAGAACATCAGCAACAAGATCAGATCGTTCTTGTTTACTTTGGAAGCTAATCTTTAAAAGTTTTTCTTTGCCTTTTTTTTTTTTTTTAATGTGGATTGGCATGAGTTTTGACATTGGAGAGAAAAATCAATTCAATAGTCCAAGCCAAGTTTTGAAAACAGTAGCAAACAGTATCAAGCTATCTCTGCTTTATCTGTTTCTACCCAGGCATTTGACAACACACATTTAAAAAGTATCTGTGCATGAATTATGAACTACTTTTATATTAACTGAAGAACTGGCCATAGTGATAACAGTAATCATGGATAAAAATGACTGTGTGTGCCTGTTTCATTTAGAGCATGAATAATTTATCATAACTTTTTTTTTTTTTTTAAATTTAACCCTGTTCTGCTGTGCATTACACTGAGATGACCAACATGAAAAATGAAGTACCAAATCAAGGGTCTTCTTCATGTCACAGTTTCATTGCTACTGTTTTAGAAAGACCAACATAAAGATTTTGAAAAATCATTAATGGAATTTCTTGTAATCTGTTATCTGCAATTCTATTCAGTGCCAACAGTGGCACCCATGAAAGCTGATTTTGTGGAATAATAGAAACACAGAATGATTTGGGTCAGAAGGGGCCCTAAAGGTCTAATTCCAACCTCCCTGCCATGGAGAGGGACACTCCACTGGACCAAAATTCCCCGTTTTATGATAATTTTCACCATCTTGAGTGCCTCTGGAAAGGAATGTTATTGCACAGTCCATGCCTTTCTGTGTTCTCAGTCCCCAGCTGCCAACTGGAGCTGGAATGGGGCATTTCCAACGAGTTTGCCTTTGTCAGAGGCACAGTGATAACTGCAAAAAGCATCTGAGTGACACCCCAAACCAGCACTGACATTTCAGGTTTGTGCTTGTCACCTACTGTTAAAGCACCACTTCTTGTTTTGCCACTTTATTTCACTTTTATAGCTTTATTCCTTGTCTTTCTTTTTTTTTTTCTTTTTTAAATTATAACGCACAAGCTGCTCTGCTGCGTGACCTTTCCCTTCAGAGTGGTCACTGAATCATCAAGCAATGAATGTCCCACCCCCCCATCTCCTTCCTCAGGATTCCAGCACTTCTGAGAAGGTGAAAGGGAAGCATTAGGAAAGCTTGGCTCTGTCCTGTCATGTTGTCTTAGTGTGACATGAAATTCTGTGACATGTGACATTAAAAAAGGTCACTTTGACAACCTGACTACGGGAATGCCAGCATATTGTTCACTGCTGCTGGTAAATGAATGGCAAATCATGCAATATCTGCAACTGAAAATAAAAATATTTCCCTTTTCCCATGTATTTTATCCAGTTTTATGATCTCGTGGAGTTTTAAAACTGTGGAGCTCCTCCAGCTTCCCAGCTTCCCTCCAGTTTTCTCATTTCTTCCTTATGAAATTTTCCTAGTTGCAATGAGGTTTTGTTTTGTTTATTTTTAGAGGATTTATTTAATCTTTTGATGATTTCCGTATTCCTTCTTGCTACCCTGCCCAGACAAAAAGGCAAAAATGCATTTTTAGTATTATGTTTCAAATTTAAAAGAGGGAGAAAGCCAAGAAATAGATGTGAGCAAGGCTCAAATCTTGTCTTTGAAGAATTATCAGCATTTTCATCTATCAGCTGAAAGTCACTCTGATCTGAGAGAGGCTCTAGTCAATACCACAGAAGCCAAATATGTACATTATATATTATATTTTTGTTATATGTTATATATGTTATGTTATATATGTTATACATGTGATATGTTATATTTAACATATATATTTAACATATACTAGATAACAGGTAATATTATATTTATATTTTATATTTTATATTTTATATTTTATATTTTATATTTTATATTTTAGATAATAGATAATAGATAATAGACAATAGACAATAGATAATAGATAATAGATAATAGATAATAGATAAATTATATATGTTATATGTTATATATATATAATATTGTATATTGTATATTGTATATTGTATATTGTATATTGTATATTGTATATTGTATATAATATATAATGGATAATAGATAATAGATTCTATATCATATATCATATATCATATATCATATATCATATATCATATATCATATATCATATATCATATATCATATATTATATATATACAGAGAGAGAATATAACTGGCATGGTAACTTTGTCATGAACATTAATAAAAGATTGTAAAACCCAAAAGATGCAGGTTCTGGCTCACAATAACAGCCCAGTTTTTATATCCCAAACATCTTAGAGGTGTGCACAGCTAATTATCAGACACAAGGAAAAATAAAGGGTTATGTAAAATTTTACATTCTCAGAAGTCAAAATACCGTAATTATATTTTTTATATGTTGTTAATAAGTATCTCAACTGAGTTCTCAGAGATGTAAACCAGGAAAACACTGATGCTCAGCCACCATTGTAGGAAATTAATTCAATTTCCCTGCACCTCCTGAGTCCAGAAAGCAAACTGAGAAAAGAGTTTGTACTCAGATGTCTCCTGAAAAGGAACATTTCAGGAAGAATTTGGCCAAATGGCAATGCAACCCCCCAAAAAGCAAAATAATTCCTAAATTACAGAATCTGTTCCTCACATTTATATTCAGCTCACTGCTCCAGCACATTTTTTTAATCTGTTCCTTAGACTTTCACTGAGACAATTCATAATTGTTAACATAACTGCCTAAAGCCTTTTAGGTGTAAATCAGTAAGCAATGAAGTGAGGTGGAAAAGCAGCTTCCCTGCAACAGATGCGTGCTTGAAAATGAGGTGATAATAGGTAAAAAGGTATTAGGAAGACTAATGACATACAATAACAAGCCTGTCTAATTGTGAAGATTTAATTAAAGCAGAGCTGCTGTGATGCTGATGCAGTTGTTAAGAGACTGGATTTCTGTGTCAGACCGAGATGCTGTTTTAGAACAATACAATCTAGACCTTTAAAAAAAACCTTTAAAAAGGTCTAGATCCCAGCATGTCATAAAAATGTTTTAATCTATGTTTTTACTTTGGGTTGAAGTGGAATTGAGAGAAAAAAAAAAAGGTGTTTCTGAGGTGCTTCAGCAGAACATTATTTGTTAAATCCTTGCCATTCTGCAACACATTTATCATCTGAGAATTTTGTAAACAAGATTGCATGAAGGATGAAAAAGCTGGATGAATGACAAGCTGCAAAACACACAACAACATCTTATTATAAGGTTAGGTGGCTTGTGACAACTCCAAAGGTGCTCTCAGCTCTTTCTCACTGAATTATATTTGCAACTGTAGCTAGCACCATATGTTATTTGGCATTAGCCAGGATGTGTTAGACACCAGAACCAGACTTCTGAGAGAGGAATGGAGAGAGCAGATTTCTCCCGAGGCTCCTTGAACCATCAGTGAAAACCGAAAAACTCCTTTCAATAATTCCTAATAATTTAGGTGAAGGGTCTGGAGAGCCAGTTCTATGAAGAGCAGCTGAGGGAGCTGGGAAAGGGCTGAGCCTGGAGAAAAGGAGGCTCAGGGGGGACCTTGTGGCTCTGCACAAGTCCCTGACAGGAGGGGACAGCCGGGGGGGTCGGGCTGTGCTCCAGGAACAGGGACAGGAGGAGAGGGAACAGCCTCAGGCTGGGCCAGGGGAGGCTCAGCTTGGGCAGCAGCAGGAATTTTTTCATTATAAAGGTTGTCAGACCTTGGCAGGGGCTGCCCAGGGAGCTTTGGAGTGCCCATCCCTGGAGGTATCCAAGGAAGTGGCACTGAGTGCTCTGGGCTGGGGACAAGGTGGGGATGGGTCACAAGTTAAACTCCATGATCTAAGTGGTCTTTTCCAACTTTAATGATTTTATTATTCTATTCTGTGATGTTATCTTAGGAAAACCCTGGTCTAGAACCTGAGGTACATGGTAAGAATTCCTCATTATTCCTCCTTTTAGCCCAGTCCCAATGTCCAGTCTTCCCTGGGGGCTCATATACAAGGCATGGGATTAGAAGGAGAGATAAATGGCTGATCTCAACCCCCAGAAGTTTTTGCTTGAAATCTGTTAGCCAAGTCACAGGAGTTTTTCTTGTATCTGCTGTCACCTTGGTATGTCTGTCCTTTGTGTCTGCTCAGGGATTGTGCTTTCTCCTTTTTATCCCCTTTTTCCTTGGATTCCTCTTCATGCTGAGCTTAGTAACTGCTGTGCTCAAGGAACTCAGTCAGCATCTCTCTTTGGAAAGTGTTAAAACACTCAAGACTCACTTGCTGGGACTCAGAAGTCCTAACATCACCCTTTCCTTTCCCTCCACCAATTTCCTTATCCACAGGGAGTCAACTTTTGCACCCTGTCCAAGCCCATCAATACCATCGTGCCATGTGGGATTTTGCCTGCCAAACAAATCCATGCCTAAGATTGTTTTGAAAAATGGGGTAGTGCAGGAATCACTGAGACAGGCAGCTCTGCACTCCTCCATGGGAGGAAAGCCCAAAACTTTGTCCAAAATTCTCACACCATCTGCACAGACTGGTGTTTGAAGGGCAAACACAGCACAGCCCACCACATCCTTCCCTCTGTTTCATATTCTTCTAAATTACATGTTCATCTTGGGATTTGGTCTACACATGGACTACCAGAAAAAAATATGGAAAGGAGGCACAATCATAAGTCTGTGCTCCCAATCCTGTTATTCACTTCGTAAGGCAGGGACACTTTCTCTGCCTTATTTTGCAGTATTTCATTGAATGGCTCAGAAACTTGAAGGACAAAATAGGACTTTATAAAAACATCTCTGAGGAACTGGTTAATGTATCCCAAATGCAATTACTCTACAGATGATAGAAATTCTATCCTTGTCTAATTCAAATTAGGCAAAATTCAAGTTGAAGGAAATCTTTTCCCCTGTCCCTCCACAAAATAACAGCAAAAATTAACAGCAGATGGTTTGCAAATTATTAGTCATTTCAATAGTCATTCAAAGTCTATTTTAATCCTTTCACATATGATTTTCATGACTTTTCTTTCCACTCAGAGTTGTATCTTCCCTAGTTATTTCAGCATTTTCCATTCCAGCCAATAGACAGAAGTGAACATTTAACTGTGGTCCTGACTTGTACAGAGGGTTTGGTTCAGACTGGTTGCTGTGAATACACATTTATAGCCAAGGAGGGAAAGGAACAAACACAATATTTTACTTAGGCCAAATAAGTAATTTAAAACTGTTTTTCTGTATTTAGAGTTACAGGCTTAAGACAGCAGCCTACAGCTAATGGGATTCATGCCTCCTAACCAGAGATTTTTTCCAGTGATTCCTCCCCAACAAATCTGTTTGATATTTTCTGTTTACTTTGTGTTTTGTATTAATTGATCCCCCACATTAAAAAGAACATCTCCCTAAGGTTTCCTCCATTTTCAGCTTGTCAAATGTTGTTCTGCTTTCACGCACACTCTCCTCACTCCTTCAACACTTTACACCAGGCCTGTACATCCCAATTTATTCCAGCTCTGTGTAATGGTAAAACATGTTGTTTTCAGCATCAGTAATGATATCTCCAAGGAGAACATGATTTAAAGGCTGTTTTGTGCATGAAAAGATTGTGCAAATTAAGTTTCATGAGTCTCAAAAAAGCAGAATTAGTTTTCAACAGTTGAATTAAACAGAAATTACAAAAAAAGAGCCCTTAATTGCTCATGTTTTAGAAAAATCTTCGTCTTGCACTGCTTACTGTCTTTTAAACGTACATTCCAAAGCTGAATGAAATCTCAATGTATTCACACTCAATCTTTCTTTCTCCATCTCGCTTTCCTCCTTTCCAGCTCACTAGTTCTTCTGGAAATAGGTCTGAGATCTTTCAAAATCAAAAATATGGTTGAAAATACTCAAAGTCATCAAAACTCCCCAAAGACATCACTGGCAAACTATGAATCCAGAAAGGGCTGGCAGATTCACAAAGAATTTACAACTTATTTGATGTCTGAGGGCATCAAACTCCACGACATCCCTAATGGGAAGCAAATTTTTTACTCCCCTAAGATTTGAGGAGGAAAATCAGGAAGGATTTGATGAAGCCAAAGGAGAGCAGGGAACCCTTAGAAAACTTTTGGGTTTACCTCTGTTGTATTGTCAGAAGGAAGACATCTTTTAAAAAAAGCATTTCTCCTTACAGGTAAAACCAAAATGAAATTTAAAATTTCAGAGTGAATTCAGAATGAAAGTAAAAAGCTTTCTGTTGCAGAAGACTGAAAAAAAAAGATTCATGACACTTTACTTCCCTCCTCCAAATGTTTCCAGGAAAAGAAAGGACATAATCACCTGTGTACAGTGTGCAACACCCTCACCCCAGGAGTTGTTAAAGTAGCAGAAGAGCTCTATGGGATAGATATAACCATGAAATGAAATGATGAAACAACCAAAAGTGTTCTTCTGTGTAAATATGGACACCCTGTCTATCTCAGACAACACCTCCATGTGGAAAATGGAAAGTCAGAATTAGGTACATGGAAACAGATCTGGAGATTGAGAAAAATGAGTGATGCAAAATAAGTTAACAGAGAAATTGCAGACTTGCAATTGTATCTTTTTTGTTGTTGGATTTTTTTTTTTGTTTTGGTTTGGTTTTTGTATGGTTTGGTTTTTGTTGTTGTTGTGTGAAACAAACTACTTGATTTTATCAAAGAATAATTTTCCCAACAAAACTTTTACCAAATTTGCCTAAACACAACTGTTACCAAATTTGCTCCAACTTAATTTTTTATCTGTTAAACAAGTGACACACACAGGATGTGCTTGTACTGACCATGACTTCTATTTGCAAGGTAGAATCAGGGCCTCATTGATATAAATGACTAAATTCACAATAAATTTAGAAGGATGAGTCTTCACCCAAAGTTTTACTGCTTCTCAGCAGTCAGCTGTAGTTATGCTAATTCAGGAAGAAATTATTTACAGAAAGGTTTGTCAGGAAGGTGGAATCACCACCCCTGGAGGTGAGTAAAGATGATCTTTGAGGTGTTTGCCAACCTGAATGATTCTGTCATTCCATAATGGCTTGATCCTGCAAATTTCTGTGTGGATGAGTGACTGTACTTGCTGTGAGATCTCTCACAGATAAATAAAAATCCCATTTGTAGAAACCAGTAGGCAAAATGCACCTTGGGGCAAAAGTACCATGGGTAGGGAACCATCCTACAATTTGTATGACTTGTGAGCTCTGCAGTCTTAGAGCCCTGTCTGACATTTGACCCGAGAGAGGGCTCTGATCCAAAGGGCAGCCCTGGTGTAGAAATAAAATTATTGTGACCAGAAAATGCAGCAGAGAGAAATTTTTGCATGCTTTCACAGCTTCCAGTTCTGGCTCCAGGACAGAGGCAGTTGGGATCTTTGCCAAGTGACCAACCAAAGGCAAAATGCAAGTTTAGACCCCTGCAAAAGTCATGGATGGCCCATGCCGTGGCAAAGTCTGGGTACTTTTTAATTTGGCCACATTACACATAACTCATTAAATCATTGCTGCCTGCAGAAAAATGCCCTTTTATTTCTGTTGATGTCAGTACTTTGGGTTTGTTTTCCTTCTTCCAGCCTGATGGTGAATCATCTCTTTTTATTCACAAGACAGGACTATGATAACACTTATTGCTGTCATAGTTTATCAATAAATGAAACTTTAGACCAGCCTTGGTCTGTCATTAATTTTTGCACATTCTTAAAGGACTGGAATCAGAATAGAGACTCCAACATAAAAAACATGCTACTTTTAAAGATACAAGATGCATTAAAGTTCATATACAAGGTCTAATTTTCTTCCACATTGTTTTATGTACTGGTGATTACACTGTAGTTTCTGAATAAAATCCAGTGATGAAAAGAAAATAATTTATTGCCAAGTATAGAACACTCTTAGAATTGGAGAAATTCAAGCTCTAGCTTTAAGAGGAGAAATTATTTCTTTGCCTTGCCTTCCACTGGAGCATCTCCTGCTCCTCCACATCTATCCTTCCAGCTGTGCTCCAGCTGTGACCTCACCAGCACCAGCTAGAGGAGGAAGATAACTTCCCTCCCTCGACTGACCATGATCCTCCAAACATAACTCAAAATTTACTTTTTTTTATTCACAGCAGAAGTTCAGTTTGGAGTTCAAGGTCTTTTTGTTAGGAAAGAATGCATTTCGTTGTGTCCACTTCAGTAAATGCTCTGGGGTTAAAAAGTCGTACAGTAAAAAACCTTTTTCATATTTCCTTTTACTAACTTAGGATGACTTTTTTCTTTTTTAATTATCAGAGTTGATTTAGAAACATAGTTATTGGTAATGGTGGTTTCCCTGTGCACCATAACTCTGCTTTAACAGCCTTTGTGCAAACACCAAACAAAAAATCATGTCCATAATAGAATTTAACTGAACCTCAGGATTCTGCTTCACAGTACCACGCTGGCCATTCTCAGTCACCTTCTTCTGACATTTCATGCCCAGATTCACTGACTATTCTGTAATATAAAGGTCTTAGATCCTGTAACATCAGCTTTAACATAAGGTCTTTCCTTTTAGACACAGAATTTACAGTGTGAGTTCATTGCTCATCTGCATCACTTAGGAGTCTGTTTGCTTCAGAAAAATTACTCCTCATTTAAAAAATAAAAATTAATAGCAGAGTAGTGGATCAGTGGGCCAGGTTTTCCAAGCAGGTTATGAAATCCCAGCATTCAATTATCAACCATTTGCAGATTTATTCCTTTGGAAAAGTGTCCTTAGGGTTCTTTGCAGTAAGCACAATAAAATAATTTTTGTTTTCTTATAAGACTGTACGATTCCCTTTTATGGCATAGAAAATTTCAGTGTTCAAGAACTATTTTGCAGAAAACTAATTTGCAATTATAATTTATCCCCATATTGCCATCCAAGATTGCACTTAGGAAGACAAATAGAACAGAATGAACTATAAATTTGCCTCCTCGTTATGAATGATCAGGATCCTGCAAAGGCATTATGCCTGATAGAAATATGTTAAACATGGTCTTTCACTAGTGAATTGAAGCAAGTTTGGTCTTATAAAAATTAAGCTGAAAATATTTTGTAATCATGGAAGATCTCAAATTTTCCTGTGAAGGAGAAAGTGGCCAAGATAGAAAAGATTATGGGAGCAACAGCATTTCTTGGGAGATACTGCTGACCACCTGCTGTACTTAATGGATGAGAAACAAGCTGTACAAAAGGCACCATATTTCACACTTGTTTCTATTTGGACCTTTTTTCTTCTTTTTATTTCCTCAAATGAAGGGAAATAAAACATGCTACAAGAGCATTTACATTAACAAAAACTAATTATGGCCTCTGAAACATTTTTAAATTGAGGTAATTGCTTTTTATGACCTGCTGCTGACTGTGATTCTACTCGTGTTTTGCTCATTTTTTTTCCTTGAAGTATTTTGTTACTCCATTTTGAGGTTTTGGTTCAACAGACATCAAAAACTTAAAGCATTTTATTTTATAAGTACTGAGTTTATCTCACCATTATTAATTAAGGATAGTGACATGTTGTTTAATCAGATTTTTTTTGTGAAAATTGAAGCTGAGTGATTCACATCCCTTTCCTTTAGAAAAGGATATTCTGGCAATGTTCTTTTCAACCTCTCTGAGGTTCATGTATATTAATTTAATCAGCACTTCCCTTTGGACAGATATCCTACAAATATTTTCAAGCACATATTTTAAAAGCTTTTCTTTATAAGGGTTTTAAAGATAAGATAGAGTGAGATAATGGGAGGAATGGGAGGAAGTTCCATCCCAAACTATTCTGTGATTCTATGATTTTATATTCCAGCTAAACCAACTAGGATTTCTTTTGCTTGTTGTAAGTGAAAGGACAATCCCTTCTCTACAATGACCTCCTCTATGCAATGACCCTTTCTATACATTCACAGCACAGTTTTGTCCCTGCCAAAATAATTTAACTTTTCACTCTCTTCCCAATATTCCACCTGAAGACAGCTGTTGCACCACTGCAATTCTAGTTTTACTGAAACTCAGGCATGAGAAATTTGTTTTCTACATCAAGGTAGATGGGTTTTCACCATTAGGAACAAATTTAAGAAATGAAAAATAATTAAAATAACCAAAAGGCTGCAGAAACTTATGCTGCATAGGGTACTGGAAGGTTTTAGGACCAATATATACCTGCAGATGCATCAAGTGGCACAGGGGAGTGTGCCATGACCATTAAGTTGCCACATGCCTTTTTTTCCTCTTCCCCTGCATTAGACTTTATTACTTGGAGCCACAAAAAACCTATTTATTTTCTCCTTAGTTTTTTACTATATCCAGTACAGTTGCACTGCAGTTTTTGGAGGGGGATAAAAGAGATCAGGTCACATTTATTTTTGTAAATTCTAAAAGCATAAGAAAGCAAGAAAGAAATGAGTATTTATAACAGGATTTATAACTCCCAGGCATTGCAGGAGCCATGCAGGGCACTGTTATCATCCACATGATGGAAATACACACCCAGCCTGTCACAGAACCTTATGCAGAGCCTCTAAATGGACAATATAAATGGACAAGACAGAGGGAAATAGAGAGAAAAGTGAATTACCCAGGAGATGACCTGTCCAAGGTCACGCCGCAGCTGCCTGATGTCACTGTGTTGACACAACAGAGCCCCAGTGGCAGCACTACTATAAGTTCTCATCTTTTTTAACCTTGAACTACAACTCTGTCCATGGGACCACGCTGCTCATCAACTTTTAAGTTCACTGAAAGTAGCAACACAGAGTAGGTTTAGTCATTGGATGAGAAGATAGGAGGATTCTTGCAGTTTAAATATTATTATTCCAGTCTGACAAGTTACTGAAAAAAGAGGAGGTGTTAAAATGCTGCAGAGAAGAATTAACTTTCTCAGAACTCAGATTCAAAAACTGGTTTATTTCTAGCAATAAGAGTGAGTTGTTGCCAACATCAAAACAGTCTCATGAATGGCCTTCCTTTTTTCCTTATTGCACCTTCATTCACAACTCCCCTAAGCAAAGGCTCAAAAGATTGCAAAGGGTAGGAATGAAGGAAAACCAGTAGAAATCTTTCTGTCTACAATACCTAATGGTGAAAAGAGTGAAACAGGCAAAACCTCTAAACATGCTGCAAGAAAGCTGATAGCAATTGCAACATAAGAGCAAGCTGCAAGGGTGAGTAAAAGTGATTATTTTTATATCATTATAAACATCACATAAGACATTCAGAGCCCTGAACTAATACATTTTAGATGGAATATAATTTCTAGCAAAACACCTTTACAAAAATGTGTGGAAATAACCACAACAATATGATATCAAACTGAGGTCAATCAAACAGAAGAACTGGAAATTCTTTACTATGATAATAAAAAAAGTTACTTCAAAATAATTGGGCCCAACATATTCTGTTAGTTATCTAAACAAGAAGATGGAAGTGTGAAACACAATTTGTTCCCTCAAGTCTATAAAAGCAAGAGGAAATAACATTGTCAGCCATGTGATTTTAGATAACACCACACAATAAACCCCTGGGAAGCATTAATAGATTGAGAAAGGGAAAAGGGTTGTATCTGCTGTCTAGAGAAGTTACTGCAAACATAAAGATTCACTCCTAAAACAACCACAACAGCATTTAGAATAGGTTTTTCTGTTACAGATCAACAGGATGAGCAGAGAAGGAAAGCCCTTTGTTTTGTAGAGAAGGTTCTTGTATCTGTGCTGGTTTAAGATGAAAAATCCAATCTCTTAATTAGAGGAATGTCCTGCCTGATACAATTAATTTCTAACAAATGTGGCCCATGTTTTGGAATGCCCAGATCATAAATATTATCACTTCAGTTTCTGAAAAACCTTCAAACTTGCCATCATTCTCTCTGACTTCGAATATATCATGTTTCTCTTTTGAATAATACAATGGGAAATGCAACTTCACAAGAGAACCAAAAGGAATATTTATCTGTAGGGAATTTGTGGTCATTATTATTTCTCCAGGTTACAGAAAGTGCAGTTTAAGCCAGCTCTTCCACAGAATGAATTAGAATGCAAGCATGTCCTTTCCAATAAAAAGGAATTCATCTTCTTTTCCACACCAACCTTCCCCACCTTCCTCTTTCTAGGGAAAAATGACTTTTCAGATTGGTGTGGGCAATCCGAGCTTGTGTGTCCATGTTTTTATCCAGCTGGAGATGAATTCCTGGGTACAGTTTGGGGGATGTCTACCAATGTTAAGTGTCAAATCCTAGAAACAATGAGTTTTGACAGGGACTTTGGGTGCAGATCTCTTTAGAGTGTTATCCAGGAAATCAGACTTTAGAGATGAAGCTTAAAAGGAATGTTTTATAAAAAACCCTCTCTCTGCATCTGTTAAAAGGCACAGTGCCCAAGCCTGGGCTAAAGCAAAGTACAGAGCTTCTCAACAGCTTAAGAACTTTTAACATCAGATTATTTAGTCCATCTGGAGGTACATAAATACTAGAAATGGCCAAACTATTGCTCCTAATTTGTATTTATTTAAATGTGGATGTTTGTCACTTGTCAATGTAAAAACCAAGGTACTTCTAACAACAAACATGATTCCGAATATCTCAAAATCATTAATTAGAGCCACACTGAAAAAAAATAATTTTTGTGCATGGCATAATATCCTCTACTATTTGTGCTACTCTGCTGCATTAAATGTTCACTCCAAGGCCATGATATTGCTCCCAACATCCACAGAGCAATGCCACATAAAAATACGAGATGTGTCCAAAGATTTGCTGTGCTGGTACTTCCATCTTCTCAGCAGTGAATACTTAGTGCAGTACATCTCTATCAAGACAAGGATTTAGGCATCACTTATAAGGAAACACTGAGTTTGCTTCTTAATCCTGTGACCAGATGTAAAAGTCAGATCTGGCAAACAGAAATTAGATCACCTGATAGCTCTTTATCCTTTTTCTACCACAGCCAAATGACTTGTTTGTATTGTTCCCTACTGCTGGGCATTGTCTTGATTATTTCAATGATTTCTCCACAATAATCAACACTTGTTTCCTCATCAGTGTGCAGGATGATGGGTTTCTTTTCCCCAGACTAATTATTTTACATATTTCTATACCACACTCTTTACCATCTGTTGACCCAATTACCTAAATGATCCAAATCCTCCTCAGTCTGGTTGCTGTTTCTCATTATTCCTTTTAAATTCCATTTCAGCAACATCCATAAGCCATGAGGGGCTTTTTTCCCATTCTTCCTCTGTATCAATAGATCTTAAGATTGTAATCTAAGGGGTCAGATCCCACTGGAGAATATTCCAAATCTGATGCACGGGACACTTATTTCTTCAAATTATATAAAAGATGATACTAGCTAAGATGGAGAGGGACTATTCACAAGAGGATGTAGTGACAGGACAAGAGACAATAGCTTCAAACTGAAAGAGGGCAGGGTTAGATTAAATATCCAAAAAAAATTATTCCCTGTGAGGGTGGTGAGGTCCTGGCACAGATTTCCAAGAGAAATTGTGGATGTCTCATCCCTGGAAGTGTCCAAGGCCAGGCTGGATGGGTTTTGGAGCAACCTGGGGTAGTGGAAGGGGGTGGAATGAGATGATCTTTAAGGTTCCTTCCAACCCAAACCATTCTGTGGTTCCATATATGAAACTCCTGGCTTGCTATCAGCTTTAGGTGCAAATGTTCATTCATCTGCTCAGCCTACTCCAAATTGCTGAGGATTTTGAAGATATTTCAGAAGCACGGAGCTATCACTGCACACATAAATAATTTGCTTCTCAGCTTTGCTGGGCTTGTCTAACACCAACCAAGCACTAACCAACAGAAGGGAGGCCAACACACCACTGGCTGCTCACGTCCTCAGATGCTCCTGACAACTTGAGTTGTTTTTCTGGCATTCTGCAAGGATTAAACGTTGCACTTTCTACACATGAAAATGGATTTCTGAATTCTATCTCACATTTCATATGAGAATGGCTGTGACACCAACTCAAGATGCTACAGGAAGACTCAGTAAGCAGCAGTGGCTTTGAATTTTGCAAGAGAAGATACCAATACAGTTTGTGTCTGAGAAGGATAGAGGAGGGTTTCTAAGAGGTGGTAAAAAGCCTTTCCTCACTGTGATTTTTAAATAAGTGGGAGAAATCAGAAGGGAATGGCAGATGCACAGAGAGAGTTAAAATGCTAGAGGGTTTTTAGGGCAAGGGATTTGCAGTTTGCTCTAATTGCCTGCTTATTCCTTCATTATGGTTGAAGGGTTCTGGTAATTCACCATTATTAAATATTCAAGGTCTGGTCTGGAGGAAGCATTCTTCAGGGATTGCTCTCAGCACTCCAGTGCCAGCTAAAATCCTGCTTTGTGCCTGCCCATGTGTGCAAATAAAGCTCTGCTGTTCCTGTTTTATTGACTCCCTTTACTAAAAAAGACTCCAAGCATTGTGGTAATGTGAGATTATTTAGGAAATTAGCACTTGTGCATCTTTCATGGAACTTTCCTCATATTAGCAAGAACAAGGTGCTGGCTTTTGGGGAGAAAAGAGCAAAAATGTTCCTTCCTCTGAGTAGAACTTTCCTATGTCCACACTTCCTCCACTCCCACCGTGCTTTTACTCTCTCCTACCGTCATCTTCCTCACCTACAGATTTCATAGCATGAAATGTCCTTTCTCTTACTTCGTTATCAATAAACTGGTGAACCAGTATAAAAACAGAAATATAAATTACACAGTAGGGCCAAGTCCCTTGAAGAGCACCACATCGGTCATGCTGTGGAAATATTGCATTGCTGGAAAGGCTCCATCCATCAGTACCAGGCCCCTGCCATAACAGGGAGCATTTACATGGGTCAAGAGTCCTTTCTCCAAGTCTTCAAAACTAAAACCCTTCTTCTACTGGGTGGAGAGAAACACAACTGTAAAAAATCTGAGAAGAGTTCTTGGCTGCCGCAGAGTTTTGGTGATGTTGAGGTCTGAGTGCTGCAGTGGGAGTGAAAGAGAAAGTAAAAGAGGCATGGAGTGGTTTGGGTTGGCAGGGATCTGAAAATCTTCCAATTCCACCCCCTGCCACGGGCAGGGACACCTTCCACTATCCTGGTGTCCTGGAGTGACTTTATGATGTTGAATTTTACCCCCATTCACCAGTTTAGCCCAGAAATAAGTTCTGCACCTTTAAAACTGGATCCAAGAGAAAAAGGATTCCTGGGCAGTGGTTTCCTCCCAAATTTGTCCTAAACCAGGACAACCAGGGGATTCCAAGCCTCATCCAACCTGGCCTTGGGCACTGCCAGGGATCCAGGGGCAGCCACAGCTTCTCTGGGCACCCTGTGCCAGGGCTGCCCACCCTGTGAGTAAACAATTTCTACTTAACACCTAACCTAAACTCTTTCAGTTTGAAGACATTCCCCCTGCTCCTGTCCTGATGAATTGAACTCCAGTTCCTGACAAATTGTCCCTCTCCTGCTTCCCTGTAACCCCACTGGACACTGGAAGGTGCTCTGAGGTGTCCACAAAACCTTCTCTAGGCTCAAAAACCTCAACTTTCTCATCCTGTCTCCAAAGAGAGGTGTCCCAGTCCTCTTGTCAACTTTGTGGGCTCCTCTGGGCTCTCTCCAGCAGCTCCACGTCCTCCCTGTGCTGGGCCCAGGGCTGGGGCAGCTCTACAGGTGGGGCCTCACCTCAGCAGGGCACAGGGGCAGAATTCCCCCTGATCTGCTTTCCATTCTCCTTTGGATGCAGAAGTCCTTCAAACAGTGCAGGGGTTTTGTCACCCTCTGAGAAGGCTCAAAGCTCCCCCTGGACCTGCCATGACAGAATGTTGGCACCTCAACACCCAGCTCTGTAAATGAGTTTTCACTTTAGCTGTAGTGAGCACACAGCATAATTTCAAATCCAAATATTATCCACTGCTACCTATATATACATATAATTACACAGGAATGGAATATCCTTTCTCAGATCCTTATGCATGATTCCATGCCCATCTTAACTTGGAATGGTTTGTGCTGGATTTTGTTCTGGCTAACCTTGGAGAGCCAGTGCAACTATGGATGGGCAATATCCAATGTCCTGGATTATGCTGAGATTTTTTTCATCAAAAGTTACATGTAATTTATCTTTTGTCTGAAGCCAAATTCTGCTTTTATTTATATTTTGATAACCTAAAACAAAATATGAAGAAAACAAAGGAGCAAAGCCTTGCATTGATCATACAGAAGCAAACAAAAACCCCTTAATAACCTGATGGTGAATTTCAAACTGTGAAATCAGTATTAAAATGATAATTTATAATTCTGAGGATTATTCACTGCCCCAGTTTATATCATTGAAAAGTTTAGAAGCAAATTTTCTGTGCCATTATTACAACTCTACCAGTTTGACACAACTTTATTTTGGAATTCCTGATAGAAATGGGAAAACTTAGATTTGCACTCCAATCCTAATAAAATAAGATTTTCTTCTCCTTGGAACCACTGAATAAGCAAATTCTGAATAGATCTAAGCAAGGATTTTCTGAAAATGGTGTTTGCCAAAGACAAGACAATCTGGTCAGACTCAACCTAGTTGCAAATTTGGTTGAAATTCACCAAAGATTTTCTCATAAAAGAAAAACAGTGTTAAAAGCTGATTTTCACAAAACTGTGGTTTAGTGGTTGGAACACTTCAATACACAGATGATCAATTTCTTTTCTGCCTAAATAAGCTCAAAACACAAATCTTCCCCTCCCTGGAAGATACCCTGACCTGCAGCCTGGTCAGCATATTTGGATTTTTTTTCTCTGCTTTGCATAACTGATTGAATGAACTTGATAATTCTTTCACATCTGCAATAAACCTCCTGTCCATTGCTGCTGGGTTTTTTGTGGGGTATTTATTTTAAAGTGGCTCTGGCTTCACAATCAAAGTAGCATCTGAAGCAGAGAGGGGGAGAGGGAAGGTGTTAGTAGTCTCAAAAAACATTTAAAAGGATTCAATGGTTCCAGCATGTGTATTACTGAACATTTCTTATTTACATAAAATTAAAGTGCCAACAGGAGAGACAAAAATGTACTTTATATTCTATATATACTCCCTATTCTATAGGTAAATAACCTATACCTGTGACTATGGGTTTCCTCCTGAACAGGTAAAAAATGGGATTTATTCCCTTCTGACAGGGAATTACTTGGACCCATGTCTCCTGCATGTTTTACTTCTGATCCACTTCATAAAGGGGCTCCTCTGCTCAGCAATTTTGAAAAAAAAAAGTAAAAACCATAATTAAAATATATATATATAAAAAACAGGCAACCAGACTGCATCAGCTCATCCAGTCTCTGACGGTGAATGGTGGTGGATGGCTTAATGAAGACTGTGAGAACAGGGCAAGCACATACTGATATTTAAGAATACTTTCTCATTTTCTAGCAGTCTTTAGCTTAGGGCCCTCCTGAGCTTCTGATGGCATCTCTGCACTGAATAGTCCCCAGCGGGATGTTTCCTGCCATGAATTTGTCCAAGCACTTTCTAAATCCATGTACATTTGTAGTGTCTGTGACATTGTGTGCAATAAGGTTCTCAGCTTAATTATGCGAGGTGTGAGGACGTGCATCCCATTGCTCACTGCAATCCTCCACCAGATAATGCAATCTGATAGCTCGTTCTTTGGAGGGGGGAAAGGAGGGAGCAGGGAGAAAGAGAATATTAATTTGTTACCACATCTTCCGTGGCACCTGGGATTTTGTTGCCTCCTGTCTACACTACATAATAATTAAGTTTTACACTGTAGGATTATTCTGCACGAGCAGATCCATGAGAACCAACTGTGTCAGGTTTCTCTGAATCCATCCTGAGCCTCTGCCACCTCACCCTCCACACCTTTCACACTTGTGTCAGTGACTTCCCGAAGAACTCTCTTAAAACTGAGACCTGCTTCTTAGACAGGTTTTATACACGTGCAGAACTCTTCTTCATCAATAGTTTTGAGTTTCTCTTGATGCCTTTTGGCACTTCTTATGCCATTTTGGGTTTGGGGTTTTTTGTGCTTTTGAGTATCTGGTTGCTAACATTCATTTTGCCTGTTTGTTCCACAGACCTCTATTTTGGCAACTGATCCTTTGTGGGTTTTTTTGGTACAGCCTTATCTTCTCTTAGCAGCCCTTTCACAAATTCCTAATCTATTGGCCCTCTGTACACTCTGGCAGAAGTTTTATTTCTGTCCTGTCTGTGAATAAATGCATTCTTCCCTCGATACCTTTTCAAGTAGTTTCTAAAAATCTTTGTGGCCTGTGACATGTTATGTTTCCACACAATAAAAACTACCAGAGGTTGAGTTATTCCCTGTTTTCTAGCTTTGGACATAACATTAAGTTTCTGAAGGATGATTTCTTTCTTTTGTTATCCTTCTTTAGCCTCTTGTTTGACCACAGCAGCATTTGATAGATAATAGCTTTTTAACAGATGACATTGTCCCAAACACAAGATCTTTCAGCTGTTCCCATAATGCCTGCAAAGATTTTGTGCTTTCAGATGACCCTTTTGGTTTCCTTTTTAAAAATGCTCCTTCATTTTTCTTGGCAGTTCCCTTTTTTTGCCATCAAGTGTGGGTGAAGTGATCACTGGCTTCTGCCACTCCTGCCCTGCTCTGGTGAGGCCACACCTCGAGTTCTGTGTCCAGTTTTGAGCCCCTCATTTCTAAAAGGGCATTGAAGGTCTGGAGCATGTCCAGAGAAGGGAAGGGAGCTGGGGAAGGGTCTGGAATATGGGAATTATGAGGAATGGCTGGGGGAGCTGGGAAATAGGCTCAGCCTGGAGAAAAGGAGGCTCAGGGGGGACCTTGTGGCTCTCCACAAGTCCCTGACAGGAGGGGACAGCCGGGGGGTCGGGCTGTGCTCCAGGAACAGGGACAGGAGGAGAGGGAACGGCCTCAAATTGCACCAGGGGAGGCTCAGGCTGGAGTTTGGGAAAGGAAATTTCCCTGGCAGAGTGGTCAGGCCTTGGGCTGAGCTGTCCAGGGAGGTTTGCAGTCACTGTCTGTGTGAGTGCTCAGGAGGAGTCTGGAGGTGGCCCTTGGGGACAGGGTTTGGGGGATGCTGGTGGGGCTGGGGTGGCACTGGGTGATCCTGAGGGGCTCTTCCCACCTCCACCATTCTGGGATTCTGTAACACATGGAAGGGCCACCAGGTCACTGCAAGGGAGCTCCTCAATGTCCACAGAGCCTGGGCAGGGCCTGTGCCCCCCTCAGGGGCAGGACAAGGCTGGCACTTCTCCTCCCTGGTTCTTCTTCCCAAATTTGTCATTTCTCTGCAGCAGGGAAGCCTTGCCCTTCCCAGCTGGGTCTGAGATTCCAACCTGCCTGCTTCATATATGTTCTGGGTTGAAAAATGTAACCGAAAATGTGTATTCTATTTTCATCTGTTGAAGTCGGTTGGGAGATATTGTTCTTTATCTCTTGTAACTCTAGGGGGGGAAGAGGGCAGATCCCTTCTGTTAATGGGACACCTGATAACAGCAGATAAGGCAGGGCCTCCTTATCTTTTCCTCCACCCATCCTCCTCCCAGGGACATCCCCTGTGAATGGGCCATTGAAGGCTCTCACATCACTGATAACATCACCTCATCCCATTGGGAGATGCTCCACCCAGCGGGAGGAGCCAAAGCCTTTCCATGGGATAAAACAGCAATCCCAAACACCAAGGGAGCCTGTTCCCACTGGATTCCCAGAGGATGACTGGACCCTTTCTTGAGGATCATCTCTGCTCCAACAGAGCCACATCTGTCACTCTGGGAGGACTCACTGCAGGCTGCTTCCAACACCCTGACCAACAGGGTGTCAGGTTTGCATTCTGACTCTGTCAGTGGCCCTCTGTACTATTGCATTTATCTTATTTTATTTTTATTTTATTTTTATGTTTCTTGTTGCTTCTTCTCTCTCTATTAAATTGTTTTTCTGACTTGGAGTCTCACTGGTTTTGCTTTCAAACCAGCACAACATATTTTACAGATGTCACTTAGCACCAAGTTTCTCTCAAGCTCATACCAACGTGAGCTATTTTATAACACCATGATTCAAAGGGTTTGGGGAAGGCAGTGTCTCGCTTTCCTCACTCTGCTACTCCAGCACAAGTCCAGCAGATCATTTTCTGAGTTTCATTTTGACTGGGGAGCTTTTTTCTCTTCCATTTTTAAGTTTGCAGCCAAGTCAAGAGACAGCTATTTCCCCAGCCCAAATTTCAGCAGTTCTTGAGGAAGAAACTAAAATTTTCCCCTCTTTCAGTGTTTTTCCACCTGGTCACTATTTATCACTGAAAGTTAGATCTAGGTATATTTGCATAAATGTGCGTCAAACAGAAAATATAAATTCAAACTTAATTACACTGAAATATGAGGTGAAATATAATTATCTCAACTTTTATCGTGTCAAGGATACAAACATATTTCAATACTTGAGTTAAACTGTTTAGTTACTGTAATCTGCATTAAATCATATGCTTTATGCTATCCAGAAGGGCAAACTGGATAACAATTTATTCCTGCCACCTTTATTATTTTGGCAAGTACATAGTCCTCTCACATATCATAATATCTAATTGCTTTTTCTCATTCTTTTTTTTTCCTTTCTCTGTCTTTTTTTTGGCCCTGAAGGCTTACATCAGGACATCAATAATTTGCTGCACGAATTGTTTTGACTTGATCTACCTCTGTGTTATTGCAGACACAGCAGCCCTGGCTGGGACTACAAGTTTGACAGGAAAATTCCAGTTACTTTAGTCATCAACCATTCTGAATTACCAAAGGAAAACTATTAACAAATTTCTGACATGAAAGTGCTGCCTCTTATCGCTGTCATGCAATAATTAGAATAAGCAAGCAAGCAAGTGCTCATTTTCTCATTGAGCTGACACATCTTTAGTCTTACCCAGCAGAGCTTTGATACTTAGCATGTCACATACCTACAAAAAACATGAAATTTAAAGAGCAAAACTTTTCCAAAGAAAGTTCCAATTCAGTTTAAAACCCTGTGATGTTCTACACTTGCAGAAATGGCATTTTGGAGGTTGCAGACACCTGATAGGTGAAAACTGTAGGAAAAAAAACCTCTTTATGGTTGAACCACTTGTCCTTAAATTACAGCTCTTAAACTGAAAGCAAATCAAAGCTTGAGACATTGCAAGGCTTGAGACATCATAATTCTAATAAAAACAATGTCAGCAGAAGGACTTCCCCAGTGAGTTTAACTCAGACACAGTGAAGGGCTCCTGTATTTGCCTAAATTTACTCATATAATGCCAAGGATGTCCCTTTAAAACAGTGAGCTCTTCTTCAGCCTGATTCAAGGACTTTCTCTCACTTGGGGTGAATATGTAAATCAGTGAAGGGAAAGGAAGCAGGTGCTCATTTTTCACAATATGGAGATGGCCTGTTTGTTTTTCACTGTCTCTTTTTAATCTCCTCATCCCTAGTTTCCAAGAATTGTCTCACTCATCCAGCTACAAACTAAAAGTATTTTCATATTACAGAATGTTTTTTCTGTCCTGCCCATGATGAACAATTTATGTCTGTATGCACAGGCATTCCTCAGATGCTGTTGGTAGTGATAGAGCTGATTTGGTGATAAACGTGGCTGAATGTTTTTATATTACCTGTCAACTCTAGGAAACAGACCAGAGTTTTCCCATCTTTATTATTTTGAAAATACTCTTTTAGAGTGATATTCATTGGTGATAAGTGGAGGTTTGAGTGTATAACAGCAGTGATTGAATCAGCATTCTTTCTGAAATGATCTTCTTTACAAAAGAAGAAAAATCACATCTTTGAGCAACAAAAAATTCATGCTGCAGTGGCATTATATATATATTTTATCTTTAAAACTAGGTAGAGTGTTTGAGTAGAATCAGCAAGACAAATCCCTTAGAAACCATGGAAAATATTGAACTTCAATTAAAGCTGTGGAGATTTCTTCTCTTTAATTTTTGAAAGTTGCTTACTGCTACGATACTTTGCAGAAATCCTTTGGGCCAAAAGAAGTGGTAGCTGTTTCCCCAAGCTGTTAATGAATTTCACACTACATACTTTGTAATCTCCAGAAACAAGGGACTTAACCTAAATTGCTTTCCCATCATTTTTAAGAGATGGCAGTCTTCCCAATTGTAACATCTGCGGGGTTTTTTTTTAATTTCTTTTTGCTGATGCTCTAATTCACAGCACTAAAATCTGACTCTGATGGTGTTGTCCTGGTTGAGTTTCCCTCATTTCAAACCTCCTTGCAGTAGCCTGTGCTGGTGCTCAACCAGCCCAATGCACAGATGGTGGGCAGAGAGTAACTTTCAGTTTCCAGGACTCCAATTAAACTCTTCCCCTGGGACTTCCACCCACCAAACAAGGTCACCTGGGGGCTGCCCAGTGACAGTGACAAACAGTGCCTCGAGTTACAGAAACCCAAAACCCTCTCAGTGCCATTTGCAGTTTCTCAGGGACCAGTGGGGAAAAACATTTTAACACCACACTTGTTAGCATTGTTAAGAGATAAACGTGTATTTACAGTTAATGAGAATAAGCAATAATAAACACTTGGCCTTAATCTCATCCAAGTGCATGGCAAGACAGGGTGATATAAATTAGGAGGAATGGTGACAGGCTCTCGGGGTGAGTGGAAACAACCACACTCAGAGGAGCTGTGCTGCAGCAGAGCACCTTTCCAGGCTGCTGGGGGAACATTCATTACCATGTACCACACTCGTGTTTCATTAATACGTAACCAACCCGCAGAATTGCTCCCTTAATCTTGAAGATGAATTACTCCTGTCAGGGCTTTGTTCCAGACTTATCTCTACCACCAACACTCGTGCACTGAGACAATAACAGCAACACTCCACTTGCTCTTGGGTATGGGGAAAAAGAATATTCCAAGTAATTAAGAATACTCAGTTTAGACAGTTGATGTTATATTCCAGGAGCTGGTCCTGTAGGTTTCACTAATGAGATACTGCAAGTGCCAAACACCAGTGCTAACCTGCACATTCTTAACCTGAAGGAAAAGCAATTAGTGATACTGTGTGATTGTGGGATTTTAACCAGTTCCTTCAGCTTCTTGCTTTCAGCCAGAAACAAATGTACAAAAATGCCAAGAGATGAAAAGGTCAAAGGTCAAGGAAGATTGAGCTGTAATTAACTTCTGAGTGCATTGCTCTGCAGAGAACTTGGTTTAATGGCCATGTTCATATGCTTGGGCTTGTTTTATTTTCAGTTCGACTCCTTGTCAGATCAGATAATTCTGCTCCTAAAATGATGCTCCTGCAAAACAGGGGAACAAGGAAATTCTTGCAGGCTGCATTTGAGTTCTTGTGATTGCCCCATCACAAACTTGAACCTCTCTGCTTCAGTCTCCACCAGGGATGTGCCAAAGGCCAGGATGGGCTGGGCCAACACCAAAATGGGCTCTGCTCAACCACACAGGAAAGAAACTCCCTTAAATCCATCCCCAGGCTCTCTCTGCTGGGAATTCAGGGAACTGAAACCTTCAGGGAATACATTTCATAGCCTGCAAGTCCAGCCTTGCTTCACAGTGAGGAAAAGTTATCAAACTCTCACAGACTGACCTTTACCAACACAAATTTTAATTTGAGATGTGTGTGCATGTCAGGTGAGCGTGGTGAACACAGTCCTGTTAAACAAGAACTTTGGAGATAGGTGGAATTGGGTCCAAGAAATATTGTTTCAGTAAGTCACAAATTACCAGGATATTTATTTTATAAAAGAAAGTGACCTCACTTTTTCTGCAGTCAAAAAGGGAAGGAAAAGTAGATTTCAAAGAAAAACACATTTCATTCTAAATGAAAAGGAATTTTCTTAAGGAAAAGGATAGCTATATTGGAAAGTGTATTGAATAGAAATATAACATCAAATCAGTTACACAATCAGTGGTTTTTCCTATAAATCCAATATATTCCTGCATTTACATTTTCAGTAGAATTTTTTTAAAAGTCTGCTTTCTGTTAATAGTGAATGCTATAGTTCATTATATTTTATATAGTTCAATATATTTTACTTCATCTTCCCTATGATCACTCCTCCTGTGTTTAAAATAAATTGTGCTTTTGTTTTGCAGAACATGGATTATTATCGTGATTTTGCTGTGATCATTTTATTATATCCCACGGGAAAAATGCAACTTGTTCATTTGGCAACAATTAGGCTATCCCTGATTAAAAAAAAATCAGCTTTAAATACCAGTCAAAATTAAATGTTTTCTGAGTGGAAATGAGAGGCTTGGTAGAGACTATAGAACACTGAGTATTTGGGATTCCTAAGACTTATGCACTTAAAATTGCTGTTAAGCTTTATTAAGGCAACCATATGTAATGTGCTGCTTGGATTTATTTCTTAAGCAAATGGCTCATTTTCTGGGGCATTTCTTTATGGAACAAGTTCCTATCTCTATATATGTCCATTCTATCTTATGTCTAACATCTCATTACCAGGCATGAAATTATATTTTTATGTATTGTTAAACTGTACTTCTTTACCCATCAATTAAGCCTCGTTCTAATCCATATATCCCATTAAAACAATTTACAAGTTTTAAAGTACATTGGGATGTTTATTTTCTTGCCTGCATTTGGAGGAGACAGAACTCCGCGGCGGCAGAGAATCAAGGAGATAAAAATGGCTTTGCAAAGTTGTGGGTTGGAGATTAGAGAAATTCAGACCGACATTCTGCCCTTAGAGAGGACGGGATGGGTGGCCTGGGGAGGGAGGATGAGGTTACAGCCCTTAAGCCATGCCATGCAGGAGGATCCACGAGGAAATCTGGGTCAGTCACTCAGCGAAGATTGCAAACTGCTCAGCAGTAGTGGCAATCTATATTTGGCCTTTGTGTGAGAGGGAGGCAGAAGATCCTCACTCGACCCCAGCACAGCACCAGGCAAGGGGTGAACGTGTTACAGGGGCTAAATCTCCACAAGGTGCCCCACTTCTGAGTATTCCAGATGTGAACTCCTTCCTACAGGCTTTCCACTCATTTAATTCCTATTACTGGTGACTGGTACCAGAGAGCTCTTTTAATTTCTTTTATTTTTTAAAATGCATTTTAATATCTGCAGTTGACTATCATTTTGAATTGCTTGAATGTTTATGAAGGAAATCAGTTATTTCCAGCAGAATTCATGGCTAACCTCTACGTCTCAGAACAGTGAGGATAAATCAAGCACCTAATATACAAAATACAGTAAGGTCCCTCAAATAGTACTAGTAGGATATACAGATTTCTACAGATAAATTTCTATATAAAACAGGAAAGAAACAGATCAGAACAAGAACAGATTTTGGTTTGGCAGAAACCGGAGACACTTCAACTTTCTGAGCACTCTGCAGAATTAAATTTGCTTCTGCTTAACGACTGAGGCACCAACACTTCCCTTGGCAAAGCAGTTTTCCCTCAGAATGACCAGAGATGCAGCAAATTGTGTTTCCTAATGAAAATGAGGTGAATGAATGGCCCCGCTGTTTTCCCTATTATTCTTCTTTCTGCCTTTTAATGGTGCATTACCAAAAATGTGAGCTGCCTTCTCCGAATTGCTGCTGTATTTACAGATCCCATTAAAATCATCCAGGTTGCACTGATGTGTGTTCTAATGGTTGATGGCAGCACCTAACGGTGTGAGCAAGATGGGAACTGCCTGATGTTCCTTTAAATGACACAAGAGTGGGGAGTTACAGGTCATGGGGAGGAGGACTGCCAGCAGCCAGGATTCCCTGGAAATGTTTATGCCTTCTCTGCAAGTCATTCTCACACGCTGTGTTTGTGGGTTTGGTAAAAGCTAATTGCCCTTGCCTAATGGGAAGAGCATTCCCAGTGTGGATTGGCCACTGGAAGGGCTGTGTTGAAGGCAGCCTGTGAGTCCCCTCATGGTAAAAGATCCATAACAAACTCCCTGGAACACAATCCCCAATTAAAATACACAATGATCACCTCTAAACACACAGCCATCGTGTATCTTAGCTCTAAAAACAAAATCAGCCACAGTAGTACTGCAGGATGCATGCCCAAGGCATGTGTGAGGAGAGTTTTGAAGGCAGTATTCCTAAAGGAATACACTCACGGAAAGATGATGCCAGTGCAGAGGATTCCCCAGGGAATGTGATGGTGTTTGGGTGGCAATATTTGCATGTTCACATCATCAAAGCAGGCGCCTTACTATTTGCTGTGTTAGAGATAATAGTTAAAACAAACACAAATTGGCCAAAAGTGAATTAATCATTATTACAAATGAAAAGTTAATTTATCGAAGCATCCAACATTATCAAAAAATTAGTGAGAAATCACACAGTGAATACATTACTGTACTAAAGGTAATTCCCAGTACTTTAAATACACTCTGCAATATTGTAGTATCATCCAACACAAAAAAGTAGTATGATCAACACAAAAAAAGAAAAATAACCTGGGGGGGGCTATTTTTTATGCCTGCGTGTAAACAATCTTTTATTCTGAAGCTTTGGAACATTTCAGTCTGTGAATGTGCCCTTTTAACTACCTGAGCATGGTGGTGATTAGAACTGAAGGGAAGTATGTTGCATAAATCTGTTAAAATCAGCAGAGAGGTTTTAAAACCCTGATTGCCATGTAACCCTAAATTAGTTTCTTTTGTGAGCCTAAATCTAACTTATACCCAAATCTAACTCACCTGGCAGGTCAGCTACTTCATGAAGCAAAAACCCACCAGTTTCATGAGCAAAAACCAACTCAATTGGACTGGTAGACCTTTTGAAAATAAACAAAGGCAGAATGAAAAGAAAAAAGAAAAAAGAAAAAAGAAAAAAGAAAAAAGAAAAAAGAAAAAAGAAAAAAGAAAAAAGAAAAAAGAAAAAAAGAAAAAAGAAAAAAGAAGAAAAAAGAGGAAAAAGGAAAAAAGAAACAAGAAGAGAAGAGAAGAAGAGAAGAGAGAGAAGAGAAGAGAAGAGAAGAGAAGAGAAGAGAAGAGAAGAGAAGAGAAGAGAAGAGAAGAGAAGAGAAGAGAAGAGAAGAGAAGAGAAGAGAAGAGAAGAGAAGAGAAGAGAAGAGAAGAGAAGAGAAGAGAAGAGAAGAGAAGAGAAGAGAAGAGAAGAGAAGAGAAGAGAAGAGAAGAGAAGAGAAGAGAAGAGAAGAGAAGAGAAGAGAAGAGAAGAGAAGAGAAGAGAAGAGAAGAGAAGAGAAGAGGAGACCCTATCATTAATTTTAGTTACTTCCTTTCTTAATTTAAGTTATAGTGATTGTAACCACTGACCTTCAGGAATCCTTTCATTTCTACCCAGGTTTAAGTGGTAAACTGCACACCTTTTTTCCTCCAGCCTGAGCTGATACTTTCCCAAGACAACCATTAAAAAAACCATCACACCAACTCCTTCCTGATGGCCTATTTGCACAGGTTTCTAAAAAATCAACTCAGGATTGTCTGTCTCAGTTTTTAATTAAGTTAATCAGTTTTAATTACAGGTCTAAACACTTCCTCTGCACTTGCCAAAAAAAGCCTTACTTTTTTTCTCACTGCCTCCTATCAAATTCTCCTATGAAGAGCTCAAGCAACACCTGCTCCACATTAAGATCTCTTAAAGACAGGTAACAGCGATACCAATTTTAGTATCAGGTGGTAATATCTAATTACTGACAGAACATCATCATAAAATGGTTATGAAAGTAATAATTTCCTTCTTCCTCAGCAAACACCACCACAAAGTCTAAGAGAAACTGATTTACTTCCATTAGAATTAATTTCAAGGAGCTGCCGAGTTTTGTCACTGTAACTTCAAAAAATGCTAATTAATTCTAGATCAGAATGTATGTAATTATAACAGTTTTCTGCTGAAAAACAAATTACCTGGTGCCTTTGGGGTGAACGACACAGAAGATATTTCATATTCCTTTCAATGGCATAAATATTTTACATTTTAGGTCACGAAAATAATGTGCCAGCCATAAACATCCCCTCTTTTCCCTCTCGAATGTTTAGGGACTGTTTTCTTCCTCCTAGCACAAAGACACTAAATGAGTTGACAGTCTGCTTGCCAGTCAGTTTAATCTCACTCTTTCTCTGGGTTTGTGGGAAAAGTGTGGCATGCCAAGTTATTTTTGGCCAAATGTTACAGTGTGAAGAGCCTTTCGTTCAGTGAGTGGACTAACTGGCAGCTGTTTTACCTGCAGAATGGGAATTGATGTTGCCATGGAAATAGAACAACTCTTTTTTTTTTTTTCTTCCCTGTCTTTGCATATTTGGGTTTGCCCAAGCACAGAAATCAGCTGGAGAACAATCTCCAAAAGAATGAAAGATGAGGAGGACTCTTGGAGGGAGCTTGAAAGCTGTTTGCATCTATTTCAGACAATGGTCATTTATGGACAAACCACTTGAGTTTCTCTTCCCAAGTGGGAAGTAAGTGGAAAATAAAAAATCCACATTTCATCCTCATCTGTCTATCACTGCCATATATTTTCCATTGAATGTTTCATACTGATCAAACTTCACAAAAATGGGCCTTTTTCAAAAGGCAACAGGTACAGTTCTGTTTGCTTCCACCAACATTTTTATTACCACAATGTGTAGCATAGAAGAACATAATAAATGCAGATAAGGCTTACGAATATGCAATAAAGAAATTTATACTTTTGACATATGGTAGGACTCTCCAGCTGGACGACAACAGGAGAACCCAAGCAGTGAAATTTATGTGCCCTGAGATGATGCAGTTCCCAGAGAGACCTCTCCACCCCAGCCTGTCTCCATCTTAAAAAAAAAAAATCAAGGAGACATTCCCATACAGTCACGTAATAATTGTCTTTTTATGAGACAGTGCCTGAACCTTGGACTCTTCATATCGAGTATGAAGTCACTGAAGCTGCTGCAAATCATGTTTTCACAGAGGGAGCATTCACAAAAGGGTGGCATCACTGACACAGTCAGTCATGCTGATTTGCTGTGCTCCCTTGAAGCCTTCAGCCAAAAACCAAGGAGCTGAATCCTCAGAATTTACCTCAGTTTGACAAAAAACGCCAAGAACTTGTGATGTCTGAGGAGCAGGACCACGCTCCTTGCAGACAGGAAAACCACAGTAAGAAGTTAAAAACACACGGGTAAAGTACAAGTGATTTCTGCACTAAGAGGGATTTTGGTGAGAGACAAATCCACAGCAGGTTGGGATTTTCATCAGCACAGATTAGAGGCACAAGCCTTGCCAGAAGCCAGTAGGGTTTGAGTCCTTTGTATAAGAACTTAAAAACTGATAAGCGCTTTGTGGCACAGCATGGAGGATTTGGGGGGGGTTGTTGGTCTGGATTTTTTATTATGGTAGTTAAATACATGGTTTTCTATATTGGGGTAATTTCATCTCCCACTCAAACCTCAGGGCAGAGGCAAGATCTTCCAATTTACCATAACAGTTACATTTGAACAGCTACAGACCAATCAAGGAAGAAAAAATGAGGCTGCTTCTTCTTCTTCTTGCTGAAATTCTTCAGATTTAGATAAATGTAAACACCATTGCCCCTCCAGGTCTTCACATTTTCTTTACCTTTCCTCATTTAGTTCCACATCTACTTTAATAAATATTTAACCACACGCACCAGCACTTCCCATTTACTCTCTCCTTAGCTTAAAGATTAATGCAGCTATCTGAGGAAATATCTTAGCTTAAAAACATGGAAAAATCATTTTGTTCATACATGCATTTAGGCAGACCCATGTTTACCTGATTTTCTTAATGGGATGGAAGATTTCACAACTGCATATCAGTCTGAGAGTCAGGAAATATTGAAAGAAAGAAGAAGAAAGGCTATTTCCCCATGAAAACTTTTTATGGACTCATTTGTGATTCTGATTGGAATTTTGTCACCCTGGAATCAACAGGAAAACCACCACAGCCTGCAGCAGAACAAGAATTTCATTCCTGCTCTAATTATTGCTTTTATTTTTTCCCCATAAATGAGCGTTCCTGCTGGGTTCTATAATTTTCTTTTATATTCCCAGTGCAAAGTATGAAACCACAGTCTAAGATGAGAATGAGGCCTAAATTTTCTATCAGACACATCAAGGACAAAGGAAGCCCTGTGCCTGCATTTACCCTGCACAAACTTACACTTCAGGGTTTTTTTTCTACTCTAATACTGCAGATAAGAGGTTTTGCTTTCTACAAAGGCTAAGGAGGAGACAGATCTGTAACTCACTGCTTATCTGACCTTGCAGGATCCTGGGCCATCTCGGCACATTGTGTGCAACAAGAAATTGCATTTATCACATCTATAGAATATTCAGATTATTTCAGGCCTCGACAGTAACTACCTCAGATTTATTAATCAACAGGGTCATTTTTTTTCTCCCCAGATCAGCCTAAATGTTTTGCTTTGGTTCTAGAATTGTGACCTTTAAACTTGAGCTGGTATTTACCACACCCCTAGCTGCTCTTGAATGAATCATGGCTAAAATAATCTTATGGTAAATTCAGCAGTTTTTTGTGGGTTGTGTGGTGATGAACTTCAATCCAGCCTCCTACTTTTAATACCATATGAACATGAAGCACAAGTGAATAGCAAGCAACCCCAAGGAACAAATTGTATTTTAAACATTCTACTTGTATTTAATGACTTCTAGCCCTGTGTTTTTAAATGGCATTGTATTTAGGTTTTGGTGTTGCATCCACCAATGCAATGTAGCACCAATAAATATTTCTCTGCTGACATTCAGTGCAGGATTCTCTCCACAGCCACACATCACACTTTTTGTCAAGCCAGCAGCTGTCTGGCTATGAGTTAATACATCTGTTTCTGCTTGCATTGATAAAATAACAGAGTCTAACTTGGGCTTCACTTATTCTGTAGGAATCCCTTGGGTTTTTTTAAATTTTCACATATTTTCTTCTAGAGTATCTATCTAATGCATGCACAATAAAAATGAACAGTAACTCCAACAATGCCTGTTTTTCTTCTTTCTTCTCAGTTTAACAATTTTTATTTCTTTATCCCACTTCATTCTGTTGTTAGTTCTCCTGCTGCCATCATCAGCTACATCAACCAGTTGAAGCTACATCAAGCATTTCAACTTGAGTTGAGAAAAAATCTTGGCTTAAAGCAAGCTGAGTTTCAAATCCCCCTCATACATCACAGAGGACACACAGGAAGGGGGGAAAAAAGGACATAAAAACCCAGTTTTTTAGGTCATTAAGATATGAGAAGTTTGTAAGAAAGAAAAAAAGGTGTTTTAAAAGTTCATTTTTTTCTTTTTCCCCCTCCTTTTAGCATAAGTTAATAAAATATGTTAATGTCTATACGTTTACCTTAAGTGAGACCTGTTTTGCCTTTTTCTCTTAATTGTATCTCACAGCAAAATAAACCCTAAACCCGTCACAGTTTAGAACTTTTGGACCAGTAACAAACGAAGGCAGGGCTGCAGAAGTTGGCTGTGACCATGACAAAGGACAGACACTCCCTCAGCTGTGGGCACTGTCAGCACCTGCACAAAGCAGCACAAAGTTACAGGTAATAGCAAATGCCCTCGTCATTTCACAGCCCTTCCCCAAATTTCACTGATTTTCACACCCTTCATCTAATGATCGATATGAAATAATTCCTGTTTTTATTCTTATTTATAATTATCTAAGGATAATTCTTCAATGTCCCTAACGCTGGATGTAGGCTGCTTGAGAAGTCTAGCAAAATAAACAACAGTTGTGAATCACAGATCCTTGAAGATTATTCCTTTGTGCTTTAAAAGGAAAGATGAAAAAAAAATTAAAAAATAATTGAGGAAACACCAATAGTTTGTAAATGCCAATATTTCAGATTCATTTAATGCCCGCTGTTCTTCCAACAGCATCTCTTCCTCTAGGAGAGAAATGCCATAAAATGCTTAAATGGTATTCTTTTTTTAACCCTAAAGGCTGCTTCCCAAACCTCCTTGAATGCAATTTTCCAGCAAGGTTTCCAACACTGTTTCCCAGGCCTGACTCAAGGCCAGTGAAGGCAATAAACAGTCACTGTTTCTAATGACCAGAGATCCCTCTGCCAGAGGACTTCACTGCACCAGCAGATATCCAGATAGGGAGAATTAAAAAGCAATCATCTCCTGCTGAGACTAGAACAGATTCCAAACTGCAGCCAAGGGGTTTTTGGGGAATTTTTTTTTTGGTGGATACGTGCAGGCTTTGCAGATGAAATGCCAAAAGCAGAGGATCTGATTGCAGTGACCTTATTATTGCTCTAAAGATCCTTCGATGGACAGCAAATGTGATGAGCTGCTAAATAATTGATTATTTCAAGAACTTAATGCTGAGTGCTTTTCACGCATCAGTACAACGTATTATTTTATAGGTGTTGGTGTGTCAGCAAAACTCTGAACCACTCACCTACACCTCTGGCTGAGTAGAAAAAAAAAAAAAAAGAGAGAGAGGTGGGAGTCAGAGGCAATTCCCTTGAAAGATGAAAAGCATGGATTGCCATCAGCCTCTTCAAAGCTGAATTGCAGTAAAGTTTTGCTTCACCTCTTTGCACTTAAATGCAAAGTCCTGATACCAGTGTTGGTGTTCAGGAGATGTCATTTGTTTATGGCAATAAAGCAGCAAATTCTCATATGCTTGGAGGATTTAATGGAGATTTTCCCTGCAGGTACTGAGCTTTACCCCACTCACACACAGTGTGTTGCTGTGTGGCAACAGAATTTACTCCTGGACATGGAGCAAACATAATGCAACTTATCTTAATTTTATTTTTTTTCCTTCTCAGATGACCTTGTAGCTTGCCAGATCAATAAAAGTCAAGAGAGGTTCCCAAAGTGTTAAGAAAGAGGGCAGAACCAGACCTGTATGATCAGAGAATACACAGACACAGCAGCTCTGTGGTTTTGGAGGTGTGCTAAGACCTTTTTTCTGTTGTTGGCATCTTTTTCATGAGGATGGTGAAATACTGGAAGAGAGGTCCAGAGAAGTTGTGGGACCTCTGTCCTCAGAAGTGTTCCAGATTGACCAGTCATGGCCCTGAGAAACCTGATCTAAATTAAATCTTTTCTGAACAGGGGGTTGAATTGGATTGGATTCTGGACGAGCCCTTAAATGTAATTTATGATACTGTGAGACATGAGTAGGAGGGAAATACTTGGCATCTCTAACCTAATTTCCAAACTAATAGAGAGATAGAGCGATCTCTATCTAAAATATTACCCATTTAAAAATAAATGCACTTTGTCAGGGTGATAAAACCTCTGGTTCAAAGTTCAAAGCTGTTATGAACATTAGCATTTCTAACAGAGACATACACATAAAATCATCTTGAATACTTAAACTAAATGGACAGAAATTCAAACAAAATCTGAACAAGAAAAGAGGGAATAAATAGGTAATTGACCTGGTTTTCTTTGCCTTAATCTCAGCCATCTTTACTGGTACCAGATCTAAGGGAAATCTTCCCCTCCTCTGCAATAAGCTTCATTTTTCTCAAAATGCCATCATATCTGGGAGGCATTTAGGAGCAAGCTTGACATTCTGAAACCATATGCATTCACAAGTGAAAGAGAAACAAATAATAGTGACAACCAAGCTGTGAATAGCTATTAACATCTCTGGATATTGTGAACTCTCTTCAGACAAGCCTGAACGAGAACACGTTTGGTGTTTCTGTTATTTAGCTGCTCTCAGTTTTCCACAATTCTGCCACTGTTACACCCCAGTGATATCACTTGACTCTGAATTAACTGAATTTGCTGTAATTTGCACCTATAGCAAAAAAATCACTGCTTTTGGCTCCAATGATTAAAGCACGTCATTAAAAAAAAATAAAAAATCAGAGCTAAATGGGATGCATGAAGATATCCATTTATAGTCTAATAAAAGCATGTTAGATGTCTAGGTGCAATCACAACCTTGGTACAAATTGATTATCAACGTTTTACACAACAGATTTACTGATAGGAACCATTTCCTTTTTTTAATCTCTCTCCTGCCTAGCTTCTTTAGCTCTCCTTCACTTGACATCCTTATTTATTTAACACGACTGGATGGCCTAAAATCATAGTTACTCTGAGAACCAAAGACAATTAGCACAGCAAGACATCAGCAAGAAGACCAGAATGCAGGAACAAAGAAACTAAAATGGAAGAACACAAGGTTTGGTTCAACTCACATTTCTCTCTGATTCGTAGCTCTCTTATTTCTATGAGAAAATACTTTCCTCTCACATACTCTCTTGATAAGCTATGAAGTATTAGGCAGCTCCAAGACAGAATATTTGTGCATATGCAACAAGAAAAAAAAAGAAAATATCCTGAAATGGTTTGTTGTTTTGGGTTTTTTAAGTCTTTCTGCACTTTCTGTGCACTTGCCTTTACCAAGGTCCCAACAAATATGCAACAGAAGTGCCAGAAGGAAAGAAAAATATGGTTTTAGGTTCTTGAAGCACAGCAATAACTTCTCTGCAAATATGAAAACTCACGGAGAAATGAAGAGTATTTTGCAATGTAATTACTTCTGGATTATTATTTACAATTATACTTTTGTCTATGAAAAGCTATTCTGTACTCCAATCAAAATAGAGATACCTGTGCTCAACAGAAGTTAGTGACAAACTAAGTCCAGCACTCAAAATATCCTGGGTGTTCTGTAATCCTGGGGCAAACTGAGCAATTCCCGTGGCTGCTCCTCCATGGGCATCAGCAGGTCAGATGGAGACCCCAGAGTTTGTGTCACTGATATTCCTCTGTGCTCCCACTCCAGACATGTGGGAAAGGGAAAAAACTCCCAATCTGGATGAAGAGGTCTGGGGAACAGAAGGTCTCACAGCAGGTGGATCATGGAAAGGGCACCAGCAAAATAAAAAGGACAAAATGCAGCAAAAAAACAGAAAATCAAATGGGTTGGAAAATGTCTAAAACTGGTTAAGAAGGGTCTTGCTCTGAACTTGAATATACATTTGGATTTTTCTCTGAAATTATAGGTACACAGAATTTTCTTAAAATCCAGATGTTGGTGAAGGCAAATAAAGAAAAATATCCTTTTCCTGCCACTCTTTCCTCCAAGGACAATGCTACGTGTTCAAAACCCAACTGAGAATTCATAGAGGACCTAGAGAGGTGCATACGAAAAAACTATTCTTTAGGCACTCTTTCTGGAAAATGGACATAAAATTTTATATTTGCAATTTATTTGGATTACAAAAGTAAGCAGGCAACCAGAAGTTGAACAATGCCAGACAAAATAGGTGATGAGAACCTGCTCTTACTTTTTTATCCATGTCCAAGTTCTACCAGGCAAGGATCTGATAACTCATATTTCCCTCCACCACATCCTATTTTCTGTGGCTGTTAGTAGCTAGAGTCTCTGTCTCCTTGGAATGTGTGCCTCATTTAAATGCAGAATAAAGGAGATGTTTCGTGTTTTCTTTCTTGCATGTTAATTGCACTGATTGATATGACACTGGTCTTCATGCTTTGTACTTTCTTTTATTACCTCCTATAAGCAGTGGAACTCCTTTTAAAGAGCCCTGAGATAAGGCCATGGTAACATTGTAGGGAACAAAAAACCTGCAAATAATACCCTGGCTCTGGGCAAAAGGTGGGAGTTTTTTATTTCAGTGCAACTACTTGTTCAGTATAGTCCAGACATTCCTGATAGTAATGAATATTCTACTATATTTCATCTTTAGTCAATGTGAAATATAAAATAGTTTGACTCATTTTTATGCAGAAATCTTGGTTATTAGATAAAGCCAATATCCTCATTACTATTAAGAATAATTTTAGGTATTGCCATTAAGAAGAAATAACAACATTTGAAAAGTAAGCTTTTTTTTCTCAGAGAGAAATCCCATTTCCCTCTTGTTTTATGTATAAACTTATGTACATACAAAATGCATATGTTTAGAACTCTTTTATTTAATGGGTTCACTGGAAACGCAAGTGTTTCTGGCAAACATTCAGAAAATCAGAAATTTATATATTTATATGAGATTACATGCAACATTTTGCTATTGGAGAAGGTTTCTTAATGCCTTTAAGACTTTGTATTCCTCTCTTCCCATGCTCTTAATTTAAAATTAAACACAGGCACCAACACTGGGGATGTAAACTGTTTCTCTCCCTGATTTCATAGGAACACTTTGGGCACATTTTGTTGGAAAATGTGATCCCAACTAAAACCTGGATGAAAAGCTGGTCCTACAATCTAAAAGTAGAGAATTTTTTAGCTTCCATACCCCTGAGAAGCTCCATTGCAGGGCTGTGGCTCTGAAAGCCAATGGCCCAAGATTCTTCATCCCAACGGGAGACTTTTCAGAAACTCCCCTGCTCTCTTGCTTTGGGCTCAAAAAGCTCAGTTTAAAGGTCTTTCATGACAAAATGTCACTCTAGCGACAGCATTATCCTAAATTCTGCTGTTCCCCAAAACACCAATGCAATACACATTTAAACACCTGAGTTGATGATATCTTCTGCAAATTTCAATTCCAGAATATGGAGATTGTCCCACCTGGCAAAGGCTGATTATTACTCTCATCTCCAAAGAAAAGTTCTATATATAGAAAGGGAAAACAGTTATTTTCACACTGATTATTGAGTCATGATAATTACATTTCATGTGGGAAATATTTTATGTCTAATTCAGGTTGTGAATGATTATGTGCACCATGCCAATTATTAGGATGTGAACCAGTTGGGATGGGCTCCTGATGCAGCACACACTTCCTTACAGACACATTTAAACTGAAAAAAGAGAAATCTAACAAAAAAAATCCCACTTCTGATGATAAACAAAATAATGAATTTTCAGATCATGAGAAATTATTGCATTTCATCATTTGTTATTTTTGCAAGGAAGCTAAAAGCTGATGTGTCAACGCTCTTCAAAGAACATGGAAAATTAGTTCCAGATTCTGAAGTATGTCATTTTAATGTTCCAATAAAAGTGAAAAATTTTAACGTTACCAAAGCATTTCTTGAGGAAAATGATGCTGAACTCTTCTTTTCTGTGTGTTCAAAAAATGTGGAAGCTGAGGTTTGGATCATCTTTTTCACCAGCAGAACAATTCCTTGAAGATTTGCCCTTCCCACGGGTAATGAATTATTGTTCTAGCAGGGCTCACATGTTGCCCCATGAGGAGTGAAAGTTGAGAGCCAAATGGTGTTATATTAATATTATTAATATTAATAACAGTTATAGTATTTCCTGTGCACAGCTTTATAATCCAGGTGTACCTGCTTCAATGAAAAAAGCTGACCAAAATTAATCTTTTCTGTCTTCTGAGAAATGTGGATGTCAAACTAACCTGACCTGTGGGGAAACATTCAGGCTGTGATTCCAACAAGGCTCTGCTGAGCTGGGGAACTGTGTCTTGCTTAACTGCTTTGGGAAACAAAAAATATTTCTGGGAAAAAATAATAGAATGCAACTGAAAATTATTTCAGGGGAACCAGCCTCAAAAATCAAACCTGCACACAGGGATTGGGGTGGGGGGGAATCCTGGGATTTGCTGACATGCCACATCCATGATTTAGTCCAACAGCAAGGGCCGTAATCATTCCTCGCGGCTGTGGCAGGGCATGCTGGGCAGCTGAGAAACGCAAAAAATGAGAGGAAGCTCGTCTTTAGATTGCCTCCCCTTGGGCCAGTTTGCCAGGCTGGGTTAGATCACTCTCTGGTGACAGATGGCTGCAACCCCTGCAGGGCCAGGAACCCCAGCCAAAAGTTCACGGAAGTGCACGGGAGGGTCTGCGCCGCATCGCGTGCCGCGGGCCCAGGCAGCTGCACCCCGGAGGGACACCCAGGGCAAGGAGCCTGAACACTGCTCCCAAGAGCTCCAGGATGAAGGACTGCCTCCCCTGCATCCCAAAATCCAGCCCTAATGGGAGCTCTGATGGTTTAGGAGAATTACTGCCATGAAGGAGGAAAACGACTGTTTGTTTCTGCAGACTATTGATTGCCACCCCGCGACCAAGTCTAGACCTACACACCAGCTGAATCCAAAATACACCTGGTGCCTTACAGGACATGCTCTTTCCATCCTGTGTTCCACATCCTGTTCAGCTGGGTTTTGGCAGTTTAAAATAACAAATAAATTATTTAAAATAAAAATTATTAAAAGTGACAAATTAACAGTTTGGGGAAGCTGAAGATTGCCTCGATTTGGGACACGCCCATCAAGAAAGAGAAAAGGAAAGACATCTCCTTGTAGGATTCTTGTTAAATTCCCAGTCACTCCACACTTTCTGAAGGCTGTAGTCATTTTATTGGTGCTGCTTCTAGAAATTTTGATCCAGTTCTTATCACCTAACATCGGCACAGCTACATCTGGTAATGCTGCCTCCAAAGACAGCAGTGAGAGGCAAGTAGGAAACACCTACAGCAATCACTTGGATCAACTGTTTCCCAAGAGTCTCTTGCAAATATTTATCAACTATTCTGTACAGGCTGATAAGGGGATGGTGCTGAGAGGAATTGCCTTAAAACCTTTCAGAAATGAAAAGACATAATTTTGTTATTTGAAAAGATATGCAGTAGCTCAACAGAATATGCAGGGAAAAACTAATAAAAGGAACACTCAGTGCAACATTGACATAATTATCACTTGCTTTTTAATACTGTACAGTCATATAAACACAGCATGTTCTCAGCTAAGTATAGAAGTTTGTTGAGAATAAAAGTACATCTGATTTCCTAATAAATTAGAAGAATAAGGAACTCCTTTAGGAAAAAAAAAATCAACAGAAAAAAGACCTTGCAGTCACTCTTAGATGTCAAATACCATTAAATACAACTTTGTCTGTTGCTAGAGAAGATAAAAGCTGTATTTAAAAGCCTTGCCAAAAATGTCCTTTTCAGTACTAATTAGCATCAATGGTCAAAGCCGCTAGAGCAAAAGAAGAACAGAGAAAGGGAGGACAAGAGAAATAAGTACCATCACTGACACTAACAGGATTTTTTAAAGCTTTGTCTCATGATACATTAAAGGATATTTTTCTTTTAATATAATGTCCTAAGCTTACAAGTGCTACAAGCAGATGCCCTTCTCAATCTGCATTAAAATCAAGTCTAAAGGCACACAAAGAAGAGCCACAGCAGAAAGTGCCTCTTCCCACTGTTTACCCAGATGACAAATTAGCAATCGTACAGCATAAAATGAAGCTGAGACCTCCTTGTTGTGTTTGAGAGCACTTCTGATTCCTACTTCAGGACTTTTCAGCCCATTCTCTTGATCAACAGGAAAAAACTGAAGCACAGTTAAAGAGAGTTGGTCCACCTGACTGTGTGGATCTTGTCTTGATGCTGTTTACAGTCATGTTAGTTTTATGGAGTCTCAAAATGGGCAAGTTTAGTGTTCAGCAATGATACTCATTGGGAATTGCAACAGGTTTGCCTTTTCTAGCTTTGGCTGTGCAGAACAGCTCCTTGTTGACAATGAAAGCATCAGAGGTCAAGTGACGCAGGAGTTTCTCATGTATCAGAGTGGAAAGTAAGTCATCAAGTCTTTTCTTTCACAGTGCCAAAACCAGCTTGGTCTTATCTTTTCAAAGTTCTGGGGGCCAGGCTGTGCATTTGTTTTCCTTTTCCCTGCTACCTCCAACAACCTGGCACAACTTGAAAAAGAAACTTAAGCAAACAAAAAACCCCAAAATATCCCAAACCAACCAACGAAAAATCCCTCCAGACCTCTGGGTCTTTTCACTTCCATGATCACCTCAATTTCATTCATTTCCACAATTTAATTTCCTTCAAATATCAACTCCCTGCTCACTTCTGATCCACACAAGGTCTGGAGCACATGTGGGAGTGCTGCAGTTCCATGGCTATAATCAGACACGAGAATTCCTACATTTCATAATTACTGCCAGCTCAAAATATGGGTCAGAGCCTAAAAACTGATTAGCCCCTTGAGCTTTTCATGTCTCTTCTTGTCATGAGTGGCATGACAGGGGAAGGAGAATAAACAACCCTCCCCCTCACACTCAGCACACAGCCAGCCCGGGGCACTGAACCCTGGATGCACAGGCTGGGAACAGCATTGCCATAACAGACACACCAGCTTCCCAAATCCAACCTGTCATTCTGCTTCAGTCCTTCCCAGGAGGGGATCTTCTTCCACATTCCTCTCAGACTGACCATGCCCCAAATTCTGTGAGTCATCAAACCAAACTTTCCTAAGTTGAAAGCCTGGTTTGCCCTCAGCATCCTGCCAATATTTGATTTATCACTGGAAAAATCATCACAAGTACAAGCCTACAAGTAGTAGAGCTTAGACTTGGGCATCTTTTCATTATGGATAGGATCATTTTAGACTGTTCCCCTCATACTGAAGAGATGGAAATGGTCGTGCTCCCTGTCAGTCTCGTATGAGAATCAATGAGTTAATGATGAGCTCTAAGACTATTGAGTCACTCTGGATTTGGGATTTCAAACAGGGATGCTCATGCAAAGAAAAGAGAGGTTTCCTTTGTATTCTGAAAAAAGGTGGTCCAAAGGCCCAAGGGACTCTTTTTTAGGAAAGGATCTTCAGTGTATGAAGTGCAATGAAGTCGATCTCTTTCCTTGTAATGAAAACTAGAAATGACCAACGTCAGCATTTCCAAGAGCAAACAGGCACAGTGAGGCACAGCATGTGAACAATAAAGTTTTTAGTATGCATTATGTTTCTGAAGAAAAAGTTCACTTGTACAAACTTGCACTTACTACATATACTAATTAAATCTTCCACTCTACACCAGACACAAAAACCAAAACACTGAGGAAAAAAATAGGGTTGTTTTGTTAAGACAGAAGAAAAAACTTTTACCTCAAACCAGAAAATTGCCACTTGACTGAAAGTTTATGGTATTCCTTTTATCATTTATTTCAAGTCATTGATCTCTGCAACTGCCATGACAGGAAATCATATTATTGCTTGATGTTCATTTTCTCCTAATTATGAATGCCATTCCATTGGACACCCCCATGTTGCCCCAGGAGGCACAGACACACAAAATCCAAATTGCTGCTTAGCAAAATGAATGCCCCATCCCCATCTCCATGGAAATCCAGCTTCTCTATCAGCAGCAGAGCCCCAGATTGCTGCAGGTTAGTTTGTATAAGCAATTCCAACCCACATGGGATGAAGAGAAGATGAAAGTCAGCAGAGAATCCCCAGTTCTTCCTGTGTAAATGCATTTTGTTTCACTTATAAAGTTCACTAGGAAGGGCTGGATGCAACTCAAGAGGAGGAATCAGGAAGGCAACACGAGATTTTCCTTTCCAGCGTGTCTCATGCAGCCTCAGAAATGCTTTCTGACAGCTCCTCATGTGTTGAAGAGGAATTCTTCGATGTGCAATCAGCAAGAGGGTCTCTGTAGATGCAGGTTGGCATATGGTATCTCAAATTTCTCAGTGACAAGTGGCATGTTATCAGAGCAACAGAGTAGCAGGGAAAAAGACGTTTTGCTAATCACTCCCTGTTGCCCACACCCTCAGGCAGAATCATATTGCTTTATGCAGATGAGCTCATAACAGTTTCTTCAATTTAGCTTTTATATAAAAAAGTGCCAGCTCCTAACGCTGTGTCAACAGGCACCCGAGGGCCTTCCACTTTACATTGCAAGTGTATTACTATTTAAAGATGAGCTTTTAGCTTAACATCATTGCTTGCCTTCAGAGTTTAATTACCGCCCTCCCCATGAGGCCCAGTGAACCATCCACTCCTCCCACGGGAGTTCTGCCTGGCAATGATCTTTAACTAAATAAGTAAATGCCAAATAAGCACTTCTTAAAGATGCAGTGGCTTGTTCCCTGCCCAGCTCTGATGCTGCACAAGCCAGGCTCTGGTTTGGATCTCCCTGGCAGCAAGCCATGTTGAATTTAGAGGTCTCAGTTATAAATCTCATCTTGCTGATATAAACTAGAAAGGGGGATTTTAAAAAATGGAAATATTTTTTTTTTCTTTCTGCTGTGTTTTTTGTTAAATTATCCCACATCGTTACCTATAGGCAGACATAAATCATCGAAACAAGAGACTCTTGTACCCAGTTGGACCAACTGTGTCTCACAACGTTGTCAAACCTGGATTTCCTACAATACTCCCCCAAATTATTTTCCCATGTTTCTTTCCACCACCTCTCTCTGCAGGATTAGACTATTTGTGTTATGAAGCAATTCATTCCCTTGAAATAAATATCCAAAACTTATAATGGGTCAACATAGATACACTTAATTCTGTAACAATTCAAGTTATTGGGACAGATCTAGGCTAAACACTCAACAGTGTCCACAGAAAGAGGAATTTAAACAAACTCTTTTTTTTTAGATGAAGGAAATAGAAATTGACACAAGGTTTGGTTTCAGAAATGTGGGACTTTTTACATTACTTTTTACATTACTTTTTAAATTACAAAGCAGCTAAAGTAAAGAGAATCCCAGATGTTAGAACCCTATACCCAAATAGTAACAATCTCTACTTCAGGGCAGCATCCAGAGGTCTAACTGAGCTGGAAAGGAACAGAGCAGGGGATCTGTCCTAACAGGAAAATCTGTCTGCTAATAGGAAAATAACCCACTTTGGGCAGATCCCAGCAGAGCAGTAACCACACCAGCAGACATGGGCTCTGCTTTCTGGGGCACTGCTCAGCACACATTGCAAATGATCATAAAATCACATTGTGAATGTGCCTCTTGGAGTTGTCCCTGGCTTGAGAAACAAAATTCAGGCCAAAGTGGCTTGAAAGAACAGTGGATCTGAAATTAAAACAAAGCTTTCCATCATATAATTACATAAACATAATGGGCTTTTTTTGTAAAGTTGCAAGAAATCCCTTTCTTCCTCTGTGTTTCAGAATATAAAATATCTAATCATAATGTTCTGGACCAAATGAAAGTACTTCTATTTAACCTAGAGAGGGCAAAATACTGTTTTGTTTGAGCATCAGATTGGAAAAACATGCAAGCATCAAGCAAATGGAGTGCACAACATCACCATCTTCAGAAGAGAGCAGAAAGCTGCAGCTTCTTGCAGGCTCCCTATGAATTATGGATGTGGCAGCAGGCCTCTGGCAACATTTTGCTATAATGTTAATTTTTCTCCTTTTTGATTTTCTGTTATTTGTATTTATAAGGAAAGCTGTCAAGCATCAAAACCCAGGAATGTTCTTAAAATATTTACCTGGTCTCTGAAGGTGTGAACTGCAGTTGAATGAAAGCGGTGCTTCCTCATTTTTAAGCTCTTATTTTTGTATTGTTTTCCTCACCAGGGCACTTGCATGTTTTACAAACATGACCACTTCTTCCTTTAAAAACACTAAAATGAAAACTAAGCACACATTTCTCCACCTGTGCACGTCGCAGGGTTTGTTTAGCTACTGTGGAAAAGCCAAGCCATATAAGTGATTTCTCTTCTTTTTTCCTTGGACAAAATCATTCCAAATAATTGAAATGGACATGGCTACCACTTTCAGTCTGCGTTTTAAGCTCTGAATGTGTTTATTTACAGGAAATTTGTCTAAACACTGACTTTGCCCATTTCTTTGAGAAGATCCTTCACTAGCAGATTTGGAGAATGGCATCACAACAGGGGCTGTGCTGCCAAAACCCTTCTTTGAACCAGGCTGAAAATAATGACAAATATACCCAGGTACAGGGATGCCAGGCTCAGATCAGCCATTGCTTCTCTCCTCCATTGGACTTTTAAATAAAAAATATAATAAAAGTGATTGCCCCTTAGCATGTTGTTACTTAGGGTTTCTCTATGATTCTGTTCCCAAGGCATAATTTCTGTGGGTTTTATCTCTGGAGGGTTATCTATGGCTGAAACAAATGGTTCTTAAAGCCCAAACTCACCACTTCAAGGGAGCAGGGCCAGAGTGAAAGGCTGGAAAAAATGCTGGAAGTGAGGAGCAAGGTGATGCTTGTGGAGACAGAAGTGACTGACATCCCTACTGCCCTGATTCTAGAGGGAAAGGTGACTTCCCTCACTTGGCAAGTGAAAAAAACCCCCAGGGACTGAGGAACAGACAGGAAGAGTGCAGCCAGCAGGAATGCTCAAAGCAGCAGGCAAGCCAGGAAGAGACCATAAACCATGTTGGGAGGATGCCTGCTTCTGCAGAGCACCAATGAAAACTTCCATGTTTTGTGGCCTTTCAGCTCCTGTCAGTGTGGAGAGATGCCAGGAGAGGGCAGGGAGCAGAGAAAAAACCCAAACTCCAGCACAGCTTGTTCAAAAGGGTCTTGGCTGTTTATCTGTGGACTTCCCTCTGCTGACTCCTTCCCTAAGCAGCTCCCTGCTCCTCTCATCCACGAGCACGCCCAGGGCTAATTGTGTTCTATGTGTTATTAAATCACTCATGTTGGAGAACTTAGAAAAGCACCACAAAATTCTTCTTGGATCAGTGCTGCAAGTTAACAGTAAATTCACATCAAATAGTCCCTTAAATTTTGATGTCCAAGCATTAAAGAGTAGGACCTTCAATTAATAATAAACATTGCTGTCTTTAGCTTAAAAAGCCTTTTTCTTCATCAGGAAAGACAGCCTTCAACACCTGTACCAAAAAATGTTTTGAAAAGGAGAACTAATTCAGCATCAGCTTTCATTATCTCAGGTAGTTTGTACCTTCCCACAGGGTACCCATCAGGCCCAAGCGAAATACCAGCTCAGCTACAAATAAAGACCAAGCCATGAGTATTTGTTGAAAGAGTCTGAAGGGGGACAGGACTATCTACAGTGAGAGGAGCAAATTATTACTATAGGACTGCTAAAGTTTATAGAGGTGGTCTTCTTTCACCAGCTTAAAATGTCTAATTTATAGACTCATGGCAAAGTGGATTTTTGAATCCTACCATAACTTCCCATCCTGCTCTGACACAGTTACAAGTGTTTCACAGCCTTTCAGCTTCTACATTTGCTCATTTCTGTGTTTTCAGAACAGAAAGACAGAACTTCCTAAAAAGATGTTGGCAAGTGAGTCACTCTGGGAGTCCTCAGCTATTTTCTCCACATTAAATAATCACACTGAAGAGTCTCCCACATGTTACCCAAATCCTTGACAGTGCTATTCCAGCTGTAAAATCAAACCTCTCCTTTGTCACAAGACCCTTTTTTGCATGGTTTAGTGAAAGCAGCAAGTCATGCCATAAGCAGCACAGACTGGAGAGCTGGATGCTGCTACAGAGCCCTCCCACAGATTCCTTCCTGCTCCAAATATGATAATAGTATTATTTCATGCACATACTGTAATCACTGAAATATGTCATTGATCTGTAAACTAGCATTAAAGATCAGATAAAACCAGATTTCTTATGTTTCAGACATGGATTACTGTTAAAATCCAACCCGGAAATTGAAGCAATCCTAAGCATCTTTTTTTCTTTTTTCTTTTTTTTTTTTTATCAGCATTACAGCTCAAAACCATCTGTACCTAATTGTAAGACAACAAATTGTCTAAAAACCAGCGAGGATTAAGAGGACAAAGCTTCTTATGGACTGTTTATATTAGAGAAATTTAAAGACTTCTAAGATCACAGCACTCCTGCACTTGTTTTATTTTGGTCAAGCCCCTGTATTTATCTTCCAAAATGGAAATACACAGAGCACGTTGGTCACTGCCACAGCAGCAGTAAAGAGGTTTACCAGGGTCTTAAACTTTGATGAGAAATCCACTGATAGCTTAAGAGCTGGCTGACATTTACCCCTGAAGTTCATGCAGGGCAAAAAGCCCAAGTGCTGAGCTCCAGTGCTCCACTGACTCCCAGAACTGGAGGAACTGGGCCACTGGAGTAGGGTGGGAGACACTTTGTGTGTCATGCTTCTGGTGTAGCAGAGAAAATAATTTCATTTATGTGGAGTGAGGGACAGAGATTTGGCTGCTGCTGGGTGGGAGGCACAAATGGAAGTGCCAGTCACCAAAAGGGTCACCCCAGAGTCCTTGGAGTGGATGGAGTTATGTCCATCTCTTCCTGACAAACTTCAGTGTCCTGAGCACCTCCAAAATGTTTTGGAGTGTTGTGCTCATTCAGCTGTGCTTGCATTCTTTTTAATTTATCCCCTTTGCCAGCCGTGATTTGTTTCAATCACTGGCTAGAAAGTAATATTGTGCAATTAAATAACAATTCATGAGATGGAGAAGCAACATCGACCTGCCAAAGTCAGCACTTTGCCCACCTGCCACTGCTGCTCTCATCATTAAAGCAGCACTTGGTGCATCTCCCAAAGAAATCCATATCTGCAGAAGGGAAAAACCTGCACATCTGCCATCAAAAATTTCCTTTTAGGGCTCTTTCTTCTTGTCTTTGAGCTCTTTTTTAATTTCTTTTATTCACCTAGATCTCTTAGAAAAGAAATTCTTTAAAAAGAAAAAAAAAAAAGAAGAAATTCAATTTCTCTAAAACACTCAAAAACCCTGAAAAAACTCTTAGCGTCATGTCTCCTGGGACTTCTGATGCACTAAATGAAATGCAAATGCTTTAAAAATAACTGGTAAAATATTTAAAGTTAAGTGAGATGTTACAACTAATACTCTACTCTTTAAAACAAACATGCACATTTTAAAATACAGTAATAAAGAATTGTCTGCTCGGCACACAAACTGCTCTAAATGGTTTCTTCATCTCTGAAAAGCTAGGTGATATTGGCTGAGTCCAGATTAAAAGTTTGTCTTCAACACTTTTTTTTTTTTAAACACAATTTTTTATTTTTGACACAAAAAGGTCAAATCTCATCTTGGACAGTCATTAAACAACACCATCTCTACATTGTGTCAGTTAAAACTTGTATTTAAGGTCATTATGTTAAAGGTTCATGCAAATGAAGATCATATCCTTTGTCCCCCCTCAAATTCTTTCATTACCAGTTGTTAGTCATGTCTCTATTTTTATTTTAGTTACTTGCTTTTCAATAAATCAGCAAAAGATAGAGCAGAACCTTTTTTTTTTTTTTTTTTTTTCAAGCAAAGGTAGCTCTACAGCCTTACACTTAAATGTTATTTTACTTCTAATTTGGGAAGATGACAAAATGAAAAGTTACAGGGATCCAGTCCCAGATATCTCTCTGTACTGAGATGAAGATTATTTCAGAATTAGTGCTGTCCTTAAGCCCACTGCCTTACTGGCTTTGCCAGCTCATAAATCCAATTAAGATTCCAGGCTGCATTTTAAAAGCTGAAGAGTCAATGTGTAAAGCTACAAACAGCACGTCCTCGAGGGCAAATGCCTGTGGCCTCATAACCTCCTTGTCTCAAATGAAGCTGTTTAATTTGATTTTTTTATCCTCTTTTATATCTATACACATGCCTAGCTGTTCTTAGAAGTAATCTTTTAAAGGCAAATTCATATAGATGTGCCAGAAAAGTGCATTATGTCCATATCTCCTGGGCAAGATGGGACTTCCTGATTGAGACATTTCAGTAGAATCAGTCTAATATTTAAAACCTTCATTTTATACTTCCAGGCTTTTAAACAAGATCCTATTCCATCATTAATAGAGAAGATGATAATTTTGTATCTAGGAGCATTTTCAAGAAAAAAAAAAAAAAAGAAATTTTATTTCTTTAGAAAAAAAAAAAACAAAAAAGAAGCTCTAATGCTCTGTAGGGTATTTATTCTAATAATAAAACTTATTTTTCATGCCTGCCACACACTGTGACACAATGAAACAGTTAATAATACAAAATAACTTTTATTCAGGTATTTTTCAGTGCTGATTCTTAGTTCCACTAAGGTCCAAATAAACAACTGTTTTATCTGTTTCTTAGAATATATTTTTTCATTTTATTACATTACTTTATCATTTTAAATTACAAGAGAGTTTGTATGAGTTAGTGTAAAAAAAATTAAATATCTGCTTAATAAAACAGCTCACAAATGTATTCTGCTCACATAAACTCACACAGAAACTTCTCTCTTCTCCATATTTTAAGGCTTGTTCTATACAGATCATCCCAAATAATGTTATATTTTCCATTTGTGCACACCACATTTCTGTCAGTGAAATTTTTGCAACCCACAGGGGGAAGACAAAATAAAAAATTAAAGGAAAAAAATGCGAGAGCCACAACACCAAAGTAAGTTTGGCACCCAGCCTCTAAATGTTGAGATTCCTCTTGATTTCTGTGGAGAAGCATATAAAAACACCAGAGAATGTAATCTTGCACATCTGCTCATTATGTTCAAAATCAAGGATATTCCAGATTTTCTAGATTGCCTGAAGTGGGTCAGAAACTCCAGGAATAACTGGTAAATCCCAGTTTCTTCTCCAGGATGCAGTGCAGATACACAGTGACCACTGTGAAAAATCCTCATTTATTCCAGAGGAGTTACTCCAGGACTGCTGGACATCCCCAAAATTCAAATAAATAATAAATAATTCAAATAATTGTCTTCTTATCAAAGACTGCAGAATAGCAGAGACTCTAAACCAGAAACCTCTCTGGGGGAAAAAACCAACACCTAACCCCCCCAGAACTTCTATTCATTGAAGCTCCTCAAAATGAAAAATTTGCTCAAGTTTTCTGCAGGGAAAAAAACCCCACAAAAACAAACCAATAAACAACCACCAAAAAGAACCGTAGTCAACCATTCTTGTCAAAGCAAAGTGCTTTGTTCAGTTTTGAGCTGTTTTGAGATAATTCAGGGGTTTTCATGACTTTTTTCCCCTTCCAAGCCTTCCTGGATGTCTCCCAGGATGAGCCAGGCTCACTCATGGCCTGGTGCTTCCCTCCTGCCTTATTCAAGAGAGGAAAGTTGGTCCTCCAAGACAGATATGACACTTTGAAAGGGTTAAACTATGGCAGTTAAATCTTGTAATAACTAAGTATTGTCATAATCTCATAATCTTTGTAATTCCTAACTCTGCCAGCCAGATCCTGTTCTGTTTTCTGCCACACAAAGACACACAGACATTTGAGGTCATAAAATGACTGATCCTGTAGACCTGAGGAAATAAAGCCACTATTTATGTGTGGGAGGATAAGAGCACAGAATTCATAAAAATGTACAAATCTGTAAAGTTTAAGACAAGCAGGGAAGTATTTGGTATGGTTAAAATATTTCACAGCAATGGAAGCTTTACAGGTATTGCTTAAGAACACCACAATAACTTGAATGTTAATTTAATTATTAGATTGTTTATGCAGTATTCTTTCTAACCCTATGCCTTCCATTCTTAAATTCAATGCAACAGAGCAATTAAATTGATCTTTGTAAAAATTAAGAGATGAGGTCTCTTTCTGACTAGAAAGTTGTGAAAGAACACAAGAAAAGAGCTCAAAAAGCAGAACAAATGGCACAACAGAAACATACAGCTCATCTTTTTAACAATAATAAAGAAAATTACCTGGTTGTACTACCACTCCAATGTAAACATCACCCCCAGCAGCTGGGATTAGCCCTTAATCTGAATTTGCAATCCCTGAACAACATTTGGAATTTTTAACGAGTCACAGCTTGTATCTTCATATCACCTCTGACTTCACAAAACAAACAAACAAACAATCAAACAAAAACAAAACAAAAAAACCCAAAAACCCCACAAAAAACCCAAACAAACCCACAACCCAAAAAAAACCAAAGACAAAAAAATTAAAAACAACCAACAAAAAAACCCCATCAAAAACAGGTTCCAGATTTATAAAAGTCATCATTATCTCCTAGTTGGCCTAAAACAATCAACCTAAGCATAAAACTATCAGCCTGGAGGAAACTAAAGCCTGGCTGTTATGCACCTGTCCCCTAAACTGGCTTCCTATTGGATATTATGTGATATATAAGAGTTCAGTCTGGAATTCTTGATGGGAATATTGTCCAACTGGGATCCCTAAAAGGCTTCCAAAGCTTGAGGGCTGCTTTGGCTTCTGTGGCACTTAGGATTATTGGAGTGCTCTTGTCTGGGAAACTTTTACTTGCATTTTGTCAAGACACTGAAATGTGTTAATACAGATTTCAAGTTATTATAAAATGTTGGTATTAACTGCTCCAGCAAATGAGAAAGTCACCTTTTCATTCCTTTCTCCTTTCCATTTAGGATGTGTTTTGGTGAGCCTTTCCTTTTTTTCAGGAGATACCTTACACTTAGGTTTGTTTCTCCTCAGTTTAGAAACTTCTACTCTTACCCTACAGCTCTTACTCCCCCAAGGTGTTTCTCCTCCTTGAAACTCTTCCTTTCCCCACCAGCTCATTCTGACCTTACCTCAGATTTTATTCTCCCACTTTTCTGTTTTTCCCAAATAATCTTTTCCCATTTCTTTTCAACTCCTCTAGAATCAGTCCTTTCTCCCCTGTGCTCCTGCATTTTCCTCCAGTGCACTGAATTCCCTCCCCCACACATATTTACTCACAGTTCTGCTCCCAACAACTCTCTCTGCCTCTCCCTGACCCTGCCACATCTGTCAAACCAATTATATCATATCCCTTAAATGGGATATGGATCTCTGGGGATATAAATCTCTGAGCAGTGTTGTTCAGTTGCCCTCAGGAGTTGCTTATTACTGAGGTGGGGAAAAGAGGAATGGCTGTTCCTCTCCCTTCCTTTCCATCCACCCACAGGGGAATTCATGGAACCAAAGGGGTTGTTAATGTTTCTTTCCAAAGTGGAAGGACAGCCAGCCTAAATAATGGGACTAAGGAGCACCAGGGCACAGATATCTCTTTGTTTTTTTCTGATAATAGACCAAGGGATGCCAAAAAAAGACATCAGAAACTGGACCAGCTGGATATCCTGAAGGAAGGCCAAAATACCTGTGGAATGGTTGCCCCATCAACACCAGTCTAGGACCACACTGCAGACACAGAAAACATCAGCAAAGTGGTTCAGACCAGAGTCTTCCAACTAGATTTAATTCAGAGATCCACCTCAAAGACTTGGAAATCTAGGATGATGTAGGATAAGGGAATACAGGTGACCTTGCCCCTGATAAGTACCAGCTGTGTTAATTACCCAACACAGCCTCCACCCTGATGAGTCACAGCTGTATCCAGTAAAGATAAGTGTGATAAAAGGGAGTGGGTGAGCTGGTGAGAGGGGATCATGGAGGAGGAACCTTGAAGAAGAGGAAATGAGAGGCTTATGAAGAAGAAGAAGGATCCTGGGGAGAGAGAATCACTGTGGTGATGTCAGTCTGGGTGTGCAGTTAGAGCCTGTTGTTGGAACCTGCAGTCACAGTCTAGCTGGGTAAAAGCTGCAGTCAGAGCCTGCACACCGATCCCTGCAGTCACAGTCTAGCTAGGTAAAAGCTGCAGTCACAGTCTGCACACTGATCCCTGCAGTCACAGTCTATCCAAGTAAAAGCCTGCAGTCACAGTCTAGCTAGGTAAAAGCTGCAGTCACAGTCTGCACACTGATCCTCGTAGTCACAATCTATCCAGGTAAAAGCCTGCAGTCACAGTCTAGCTGGGTGAAAGCCTGCAGTCACAGTCTGCACACTGATCCTTGTAGTCACAATCTATCCAGGTAAAAGCCTGCAGTCACAGTCTATCTGGGTAAAGGCCTTCATTCTGAGTCTGCACACTGATCCCTGCAGTCAGAGTTCAGCAGGAAATAAGCAGCAGTCAGAGGTTGCAAGGGAAAGCTGCAGTAGGAGCTTGCTGCAGCCAGAGTCAGGGAATGGTTGGAGTCAGGATGGCTGAGCTGTAAAGAGGAACAAACCAGGGCCCTTTTCATGCTGTGGTAAACAGGAGGTCTGAGTCTTGGCTTGTTTCTACCCTATAACAAGAGGGCTGCTGCAACAGGATGAGATCCACCTCGTCCAGCTTTTTGAGGTGAGCAGGGGGGCACCATATAATCCATAGTAGAAGTAGGACCTTTCCAGAAGGGGTTGTTATGCTTTTCCAAGGAATATGCCTTTGATAAGGGAGGTGAAATGAGTCACATATTTCTATAGCTCATCTGAGAGAGGAGAACACAGCTCTTTTTGGAGAAGATGGAGCCTTTCCATGACAGACAGGCTGCCACTTCCTTCCCTGTCCCACTACCCAGTACAGCAAGCACTCCTCCCTTCCAATATTTCCAAAGAAAGCAGAAATTGGTTTTCCAAGGTGGAAAAACATACTGTAGAAACCATTAAAAGATCTTTATACATTATTTTTACACAATAAACCTTCAGGCAATGACAGTGAAGACCCTCTGAGCTCAGTTTAAACTGCTGAGAACCCTACAAGAACCTGGAGGGAGAAACAGCCCTGCCTGGCCATGTTTTAACCGAGTCCTTAAAAAACATAATGTTCAGAGTCAGAGCAATATGGTTTTATGGAATCTGAATTGACACATTATGTAGAAATCTGATTTAGCAGCGGTCATATCTGCTCCAGGAAAGTGGTTTCTCTGCTGCAATAAACCAGGTTTATTGACTAGTTGTCTGGTAATCAGCCTGCAGTATGATTATTATTATTTACTATCACCTGATTTCACTCTTTGTTTAGTAGTGGCTGAGGCTATTCATCATTCCCTGACGAACTAAATTGCCAAAAGACTTTCATCTGTCTTTCACAGGGAAATTATTTCCTAAAATATTTTGAGAAGCATTGCTCTTTCATGTGCACACACATTTATTTATATATGTATGAACACACAGGGGCTTTATGTTTTATTTCAGAAGACATTGCAGCAAGATAAAGGCTTGGCTGCTAAGTCTGCTGTGGTTTAGCTGTTCTAGTCAGTTCTTCTCTGTTAATTCTGGTGCCTACAGTTGTTTGTTTCATAATTCACTACGTGAGTGCCTGCTGGAAGCAATTTTAATACCTGATTGCTCTTGGCTTCCAGTGAAGGAACGTCCTTCATCAGGGACAACAAGATGGGGTTGGTGAGAATTTATGAAGCAATGGCTGGATGTGACTACTGGGTAGAAATCACTTTTATTATGTGCATAAAATGGTGTTTGGATTAAAGGACAACTGTATTTCTCGTGATGACAACCAATCCAACACCTTGGACAAGAGAAGAAAGCCTGCAGTTTGGGGCTTGATTTTAGTGACTTTTATGGAGGTTTTCACTTTGACTGACCTGAGAATTTAAAGGATGACTTAAACACAATGGGTATTCAGTTTTCATGTTTCATAAAAAAGGCAGAGTTGACAAAAATATTTTCTGTAAAACAAACATTGAAACCTATTTAGGTGCTGTAGGTAAGACTCAAAAATAACTCAGAGTCACAGGAGTTTTCATGATGGCTTTCCTTCCGTCACATTTCTAATCATGGTGGTCCCAAAGGTGTCATTATTACAGCTGTTAATAAAGATAGCTAATATTTTCTTTCAAAATATGTGCTTGTAATTAAAATGCCTTGCTGCTGCCCTAAAGGTATGGTTTGATTCTTAAGAACCTGATGTACGCATCCTAAAATAACTCTTTTAACTATTACAATTCTTGCGTGTGTTCCTGTGTGAACAAACCACAGAGGGTTTTCCTGTGATTATTTTATAATAATATTGTGAAGAATAGGGAGGAATATAAGGGGAATAGAGAGGAAAATAACAATGTAGACTCACCACAAAAGTTCTTTCAGTGAGAGAAAGAATTTGGGGAAATTTGAAGGAAAACTACAATCTCATCAGCAATGAAGGAGAAAAAAAGAGATTATCTGGAAGCTTAAAATGTTGTTGCCATCCCCCTCCCACAACTATCAAATGCCATTTCTACCTTCCAGTTCCTCTGTTGGTAGATCCAGTTTACTAAACCTTCCCCATCAGATGGTTTTATGCTCTCCCTGCCATGTTCATGAAGAGTTCTGCTGACTGTCACCTCCCAAAGAAAACTAATTCCAAATCAACCCTTTTTCATTATTGCCTAAAAGGAAAAAAATCATATTCAGAGTCTAATCACGCAAAGCTGATCACACAACAGAGCTGTAAAGTGAGAGGAGTGGTCAGGTGAGAGAATAAAGCTAACCTGGATATACAGCTCCAGATATTTCAGGGAGAAATTTCATTATTCACATCTTATTAATCATACAAGAGAAGCAGTTAATCTCTAAAACTGTTCAGGTGCCATGATGGCAGGATTGGCATTTGATGATCTCTGGGATTTGGATCTTCTCTGTTCTTGCTTTACTGCCAGTTGTGGGTGAGCAGTCTTTCACCACTTAATGAATAACTTTGTTTTGCTAAAGCGCTCAGCTGTTCATAAGAAGTTGTGTCAGGTGGAGTCTGACTTGGGGCAAATTTGAAGTGTAAGATGAACCTAAATATTTACTGAAGACAGGAACAACAAACTGGAGATGTATTCTGAGAATATTAGAGCTGCTGCAGCTGTTTCATAGTCCTACTTTTGAGTGCTTTTCTTTCCCACACAGATGTTTTTCATCCTTCTCTAAACATCTGAAGGGCTTCACAAAAGGAAACAAAAATTTAAAAAGAAAAATTTAGTCTGTCTGTTCAAAATATCCACCTCAAAACTCAAAGTCTGTGCTTAGGAAAGCACTAGGAACAGAGGGAACAGAACAAAATACCATAATTGTTGCTGAGATGTCAAAGATGCAGCTAAGTAAGATTGAAACATTTCTGGAATGTTCAATGTACCACATGGTTCAAGGCATCTAGACCCCCAAAATCTTTCCTACAGTGGCAGCAGTGCTAGGATTTCCCTTGAGAGCATTGTCTGTATCAGAACTGCACAATCCTCCCTCCACAACCGCCCATGAAATGTGTTTTAGGACAGGCAGAGAGGCTGTGATCTAAGAGGCATCTGACAGTGTTTTTTGGTTTATGGGCTTCCTTGTCTTCTCATTGTTGCTGTTTGCAAATAGCTCCAAAGAAATAAATGAAATTAGTCCAGTGTAAAAAGAAATGTGCCAGGAAGAACAAAATTATGCCAGCTGGTCTTTGCCTTATGTTCTTCTGCTATGAGACCTGAGGTTTTTGAACCCAAAATTTCATACCATAATTATTCATTTGAGGTCTTGGAACAGATTTTGTGCTGATTTTATTTAGACACAGTCAAGAAAACATTTCTTGACTGCTTTTTTCCAGCTCTCTTATAAAACAAAAAAATGCCGTGTCACAATTTTTTCCCCAGATTTTTTATAACAAATCCAATTTAGTACAGTAAAATTCCTCATCATAGATAATCCAGCACCTTCTGCTCCAGTTATACTTTCTTCCTGTGCTACTGTTCTTTTCCTCCTAGACTTAATTTCTAGGAATTTAGATATCATTTAACTGTTATTTCCTTACCTAAATAACTGTTATTTCTGTTTATTTAAAGGAGATTTTAGTTGAATATTAATATTATCGTATATTTTCCTCCTTTCTCCAGTAAATAACCCCTCACAGGCTGAGAGCTGTAGACTCGTTGATTTCTTGGAAAACTTGAAAATTCCCAAGAGGCCATTTAAAAGGATTGCTATTCCTCCCAAATAATTTGACTTTTCTCCCTTTGGCAGATATTTTGCTTTGGAAATCCAAATAAGAACATGGAAAAGTGGAATAGGGTGGGGACATGTATAAAACTGGATTTGCATTCTTTGCTGATTCTCGACAGGCTCCCAAAGGAAACTGTTGGAATCCAACCAGGAAGCTGAAACTGGACAGGAAATCCAGGATGCAAAACTTCAGGTGAAGTTCTGATGGATTTGCTATTTAAGATGGAAAATAAGTCAGTAACTGTAAGGATCTATTGATTTAAAGTTAAAATAAATTAGATTGAAGAAGAAATTGAAGTACAATTTTTGTTTTGTTTTCTGCCTAATAAAACTAAGTCAGTCAGACCAAAAGTCTATTTACATATAAAATGGCTGAGGTACCTTTCTATTCACCAGCATTCATTTAAATAAATAAAAATTGCATGAGAGCAGCTAAACAAATTTTCTCATCCTTTTACCAACTTCAAAAAATACCAAACTGTGTCTCATCAGTATTTTTAAAAATGAAACATCATAAGAAATATCAAAAAAAAACAGACTGTTTAAAAAACAGAACTCCAGGGATGCATGTGCACATTGCTCCTGTGAGAATATCGTCTGTTAAATTCTGATTTAATTCCCCTAAGATTAATTTATTCAATAAGTGTACCAAAGGTTTTAATAAAGCAGGAGTTCTGTGAAGCAAATATCTTTTCATTCTTTATTTACAGCTCCATTTGTTGTTAAGCAGCTCTCAGCATTTCAAAAATTTTATAAGCTGTATCCAGTCTGCCTCTCCTCAGTCTGAGGAATCTGCAGTAATCCTGCCTCTTTCTTTTTTCTCTAATTTAGGATGGTGCAGTTTTGTTGAGCATATAACACAAGGAAAAGTTATCTGCATCTTAAAATTACAGTGCACCTGGCAGTAATAACCCAGCCAACATGAATTTTCCCCCTGCCTATTTGACAGTGTGGCCATTTTTAATTCTCTGCCTTTGTGATGAAATAGGAACACGGTAGGTTTTGTCAAAATAACAAGGAATTTGGGAATGCATTCCTCCAGAGAAACTGGGTTATCTCACCTTAGCTGGCAAGTGAAGAAGAGAATCAAAATGTGACAATACCACAAAATAGACACTTTTTCAGTTTTGCATCAGCTTTGACTAAAACACTGAATTCTTTCTTGTATATATTCTTTTCATTCCACATGAAGATACTTCTTGGAGTGCTTAATTAGCTACAACGTCTAAAACCAACAGTATTTTACTTTTTTCATTTATTAATGAAACTATTTTCAGTTTAATCTTTATTTTTCCTCTGGCATACTTGTTCATATGAAGTGATTGATTCTTATTCTGTAGGATATACTTCTGTATTTGTAGGTTTCTAGAATATGGTGATCTTTCTTTGATCTTTTTTCTTTTTCCTTTTGATCTTTTTTTTTCCCCACCAGTAAGAAACTGTTCCTCTCTACTCCTTTTTTTCACCATATAAGACTTCAAAAAAAAAACCCTTTCTGTTTTGTTTTCATCATATATCTTCATTTCTTGCCTGCTTTATCTTTTGTTTTCACAACAGAACTTAATATAGTTACTTTGTTAATTTTTTTTTTTTTTTTTTTTTACTTTTGTAGTATACAGATGATCAAACTGCAGTACATGAGGTTATTCTAATATTTGCTTTCTTTACACTACATCAGAAATGCTCCCTATACTCATTCATTTAATCACAGAGTGATTTGGGCTGGAAAGAACCTTAAAGATCATCTCATTCCACCCCTGTCATGGGCAGGGACACCTTCCACTGTCCCAGACTGCTCCAAGCTCCAATGTCCAACCTGGCCTTGGGCACTTCCAGGGATCCAGGGCCATCCACAACTTCTTTGTAAATAATCTGGGCTCTTGAAAGTCTCTTTTAAATCTTCAGAAATAACTTTTTTTTCCCCACGTTTTGAATTTCACCATTTTGGTTCTTTTTCTTGTAATTTGAGCTACTCTCAAGGTGATTATTTTCAAAACTATTTTCATAGTATTTAGTAGTAGTATTTTGTAGTATTTAGTACTGGAATTTGATTTATATTTAAATACTATTCCCATAGTGTTTAAATATTTCAATCAGATTTCAAAATCTTGTTTTCAAATGCTATTCTCACAGTATTTAAAGGGAAAAGGGATGAGGAAAGGGGATCTTCAGTCCAGCCTCATGCTCAAAACAAGGCCAGCTCTGGGACACATTGATCCAGTTGGGACTTGAAAACCAGCAAGGATGGAGACAGGAGAAAACCAGCAAGGATGGAGACAGGAGAAAACCAGCAAGGATGAAGACAGAACAAGGAGAAAACCAGCAAGGATGAAGACAGAACAAGGAGAAAACCACCAAGGATGGAGACAGGACAAGGAGAAAACCACCAAGGATGGAGACAGAACAAGGAGAAAACCACCAAGGATGGAGACAGGACAAGGAGAAAACCACCAAGGATGGAGACAGAACAAGGAGAAAACCACCAAGGATGGAGACAGGACGAGGAGAAAACCACCAAGGATGGAGACAGGACAAGGAGAAAACCACCAAGGATGGAGACAGGACAAACTCTCTGGATAATCCACACCAGCATCCAGCTGTTCTCATGGAGAAAAAACTCTTCCTCGACACCCAAGCTCATTTCTTGGTTTTGCTCATCCTCCAGACCAAGAGGGACCTGCTGTAGGACCTGCAGTGCCAGGACATGCTGTGACCTCGTGTCCAGCTCCTTGTCCCAACCCCCAGGGCTTTTCCCACCTTTCCTACTGCCCAGTCAGGCTCTGCCAAGGGCTTGGTCCATCCCAAGGCCAGGAGAGGGAGGTGGATGGAAATTAGGAAGCTCCTACATGCCAGAGACAGCAAAACTCTGCAGATGGTGCACCTGCAAATGAGGCAGCAAATCTGAAATCTGCCCTTCACACACACACACACAGAGTTATTTATTACAGGTTTCAATCTTATTTATCATTGATTTCAATTTTAAAAAATCATTTAAAAAATATTAAAATCCAATCATCAGTGTTCATATTTCTCAGTTTGCCTCCCCCATCCTTCCAGGAAAAGGTGAGGCAGGAGAGATCCCAGAACGTGGCATCTTTAGGGTTTGCCACTGGGCTCCAGCCCCACGCTGAGGCAGAGTGAAGCTGGCTAATCACGGTGTTTTCCAGCCTGGAACAGCTCTGTTATCAGCCTCGTGCAGGCTCTGACCCCCAAAGGCTGCCTATTGTGCAGCAGCCCAGCAGCATCTGGGGCCGCCAGCAAGGACAATGGATTGACCTGCTCAGCCTTTGCAAATTGAAGCTGCCTGGGAAAATAAAAAAAAGGGGGGGGGAAAGAGAGAAAATAAAGAAAAAAGTGAAGAAAAAAAAATAAAAGAGAGAGAGAATGAAAGAACCCAGCAAAACCACCCAACCCAGGTTTAATAGCATTAGCGTGTGCAGGAAAAAAATAAAAATATCAGGAATCTTCAACTGCCACAGGCAAAAGTCACTTGCCTGCAATGAATCTGATCCAGAGAGCAAAGAATAATGTTCCAGGACAAAACAATGGATTGTGTTTAGCCAATTAAGAGTGTTGCAGCTTTGAATCATGTTTTATTTTCAAATAAATAAAAGGTGAGACAATAAACTGCAGAAATGTTGGAGTGAAACTGAGTTACTGCAATGAATATGCAGAAAAATGCAAATATAAGGGAATATCTAAATCAGGATATAAGAAATAGGAAATTAGTTGTAGTTTTTTCAAGGCTACCAGTAAAAAAATGGGAAAAGCAGACAAAAAGCACTGATCACAAGTGGATTTACTTCACATAAGGATATTATCCTTGCAGAGGTAGTGTGCCTTTCTGGAATATTCTAACTACTAAAGAAGTTAAAAGATTAATGACATTAGGAAAATTCAAGCAACACTGAAGTTAAATGTTTTCTACCGAGCTATAAAATCCATCCACGTTGGGTTTGCAATAAGGTGTCTGTTTATACTTTTCCTAACACAAAAACCCCCACATTAGTGGTAATTAGATACATCCAGAAAGCAGATTATACAAAAGGCATAATGTATGAGCACTAATTTAATTTTTACCCCAGAAAGAGTTTCAAAGGCATGTATCCCTCCCATTTTTCATATTTAATGATACATTGCATTGTAGTGACAAACTGGTATTTGAGCCTTATTAAATTAATCACTAAATAAATACAAATATACTGTTCCTACGTGGAGGTGAATTAATCCTTGCACAAAGCAAAGCCCTGGCAAACTTCAGTGCCCACTGATGCAATGTCTCCTAATCAGAAATGTCTGCAGTTTTTAGGCTTTTGAGATTGGAGAATTCAGCTGAAAGGTCTTAGCAGAAAAAGATATATTTAGAGGACTATTCCAATCCCTGGAAGTGTCCTTGGCCAGAGCTTGGAGCACCCTGGGACAGTGGAAGGTGTCCTTGCCCATGGCAGGGGTGGAACTGGATGATGTTTAAGGTCCCTTCCAACCACAAACATTCCATGATACAGAAACATAAGGACATTATTGATAAGAGTGCTCAAAAAATGGCAACAAATGTCATCTGCCTTTAAATGATCCATGGCTTTGCATTTAGAATGGCCTGGCCAATTGCAGTTGGAGAGGAGCCTTTCTGGCTAGTGACATATGCATAATTTCTTTAACACCTCTTCTTATAATAAACTTGACTAATGAGAGCAAAACTCCTCCCAAAAAGCAAATATTTCATTTCCCTAATTACTATAACACATCCCACAGATTTCAAAGCAATTGGAGGAAATATACCCAGTTGAAGGAAATATACCCAATATCACAGCCCAAACCACTCCTTCAGGTACAAGTTACTGCTGGCCAAAATTTATAACCATTCCCAGATCCTTTTGCACGGTGGAGCTGTTGATTTGAGAAAAATGGAGAGTCATGTCCTGCATAAAGTGCAACCAGAGCAGTGACCTGGCATTTGAATCATCCTTTCTAAACCTCATGTGGGGTATTTGCAGTTAACAGACAAAAAATATCTCGATGTAATAACCACATTGCAAAATCAACTTTCAAAAGCCTCACATTTTCATTTAAGTAACAGCATACATTGATGATTTCAAAGACATTCAGGGTGTTATTTCTCATTCAAACCAGAAAGATGTGTGGATCTTTAAGTGCAGTTCACCATTCCACGTAAGCACAGGCAAAAATAAAAGGAAGAAAAGGACAGCTCAGGTTTTTATGCTTCATACTGATAATTACTCAATTCTGTATGCTAGCATTTATAATCATGCATTTATCTTCCTTTCTGGGGCTCACCTGGGTAATTACATTAGAAAGTAGTGACTGTGGTTTCAGAATAAGATGAGGATCAATTTTTGACAGGTCACCATTGGAGACAATTAAAAGCAGCTGCTTGTAGCAGTTGGGATTACACCAGTGTGCTGGTTTAATGCAAACTATACAATCAATCTGGAGCACAAGGATCTTTTGAGGACTGAATTAATGTTTGATTGAATGAACTCAGGCATTTTACAAGCCGGAGTAAGCCAAGTGCTCAGAGCCATCACACAAATACTAATTTGAATAACAGCAAGGATGTCAGCACAAAGGCTGAAATAAGGTGCCTTGTTGGGAGAAAAGGATGCCATGGTTTTCTTCAGCTCACATTAAATTCCCCTTTTTAATCAAGATATTCCATATGGTAAATGGTGGCAGAGGGAAGATGTGGCAGTGCCTCACTGCTCAGAGTGCTCAGAGCTTTTCTAAGCTGAAAAACCTTCAGATATCCAGGGAGGTTTGGAGTGCCCATCCCTGGATGTGTCCCAGGAAGGGCTGGAGGTGGCACTCAGAGCTCTGGGCTGGGGACAAGGTGGGCCTGGGGCACAGCTGGGACTGCCTGGGCTGGGAGGGCTTTTCCAGCCTCAGGGATTCTGGGATTCTGTGATTTGATTTTAATCCAAGCCAAATCACCTAATGTTAATAAAGGATTTATGCTTTGAGGAAGGAGATTGCAGTGCTTTAGGCAGAGTTGGATGAGTATTGATGTGTCAAATCTGTTGTCTTCACCAGGTACCTTGGATTCACTTTAATCTGTGCCCTCTCCTCTAGCAGAGAAAGACATGAGGCAGGAGGCCATTTAGACTCCAAATATCTTGTATATTCTCCAAACAAAATTAGCTGGCTCTGGCATTTTATGCAAGGGCATCCACTCTATTTGCCCAAAAGGATGCAAAATCTATTTTAATTCCTCTTCTGAGCACCTGATGCCTGAAGCATCCAGCAAGAGGCATAAGAGATCCTGCAAAAAATGTGTCAAAAATGCCCTTTTTCGTGGCTTTTGCTTATCAAAACCTCAATCCTTATATTCCTGAAGCAAAATATTGAATTTCTCCGTCAGTAATTTACCAACGATCAGCCTGACTGGAAATCCTGGAGGATGGACTTCTCTGAATGAAGGGATAAATTATTCTTTGTTTCTTATCCCTGCTAGTGTTTGCTTATGCTTAAGGTTGATTTCATGAAATCCAGGGAGATTTAAGTCCACTGATTCATGCATCACCCTTGCCCTGAGAATAACAGCAAGTGTTTGCAGCCAGTGCAACTCAGCAAGAAGTGAATGCAATCACAAAATGAGTGGGAGGGAGGAGAGAAGCAAGAAAATCCAGCCTCAGTAACATGAAAAGCATGTACGAGGTGCATTATACACTTGTTAGCAACTGTTAAAACTTAAGCAAGGTGATGATGAGCACAACTGGAATGGAAGATTAAAACAGGGTTTGTACCTACTCTGGCTCCAAAGGATTCATCAGCACTGTTGTTAAATGTTCAGTATCACTAAAATCAAAACTCCTGCAGGATTTCTAATATTAATTCTTACATATTTATGCTAAAACAAGAAAAAAAATAACCAAAAAGGATAATTTAGTGGCCTGTATTGCAGAGAGAAACAATGAAAATTGTGTGTGATTTATTATATCAAAATGCAACTGCATCCTACAGGGTTAATGACATCAACCATCATGGGAAAAGAAGCCAAAATTTCATCCAAAAAAGCCTTTTTGTGCAATTTTTGTGGGGGGATTCATTATTTTTCATATGCAGTGTATGATCACCTGCTCTAAGCACCAGCAGTTTACCAGAGCTGTATTTATTTTTAGGCTGGTTTTTGCTTTTTTTTTTTTTTTTTTGCAAAACCTGCCCGTGCAGCCCCAAAAGCAAAAGCATCCCTCTAGCCAGATTCCCTTGCACAGGTACACTATGGAAATCTCCAAGTCACAGCGTGTCTTGAAATGCTCCATCCACCCCTGAGCCAGTGCTTCAGGGGTCTCTTCTTGCAGAGCCTCCTCTGTGTTTCGTTTAAATTCCAGTGCCGTCATCCAGGCCAGGAATCTCAGCTTTGGGATTCTTTGCCCGTCATCCTCAATCTGTGTTACTATGGGTACTGGAAAGCCTATTACTGTACAGGGGTGGGAGCCACCAGAAAGGAAAAGCACACAGATCTGCAGCAGCAACAGCAACAAAACAAACAAAACACCCCCAAAAAATAAAGGCAGACAGCAAAGAAAATTTGCAGTCACTTGTAGGACCTAATTTTCCGCCATATCTTTTTTTTTTAGGGATGCCAAAAGCATTAACGTTGTTAGAGGCAAATAAGAATGGAAGGTGAGATCTCTGTTCCCTGCCCCGTAGTGTCACACAGAACATCTACTGCACGCTGTCTCTGCTGCGTTTCTCACCTCTGCAGGAAGACTCTGGGAAGTAAATATCATTCACATAAGAACAGCACTCTGTCAACAAGTCTTTTTTACCACTGAAATAATCAATGGAGGAGCAGCAATCTGCCCTGCAGCCTTCTGCACTCTCCAACGTCTACAATAAGATTTCTACATGTTGGCAGTCAGTACAGTTCAATTAATGTTTAATTCATGCTTTCTTCCTGAAGCAAGATGAAAAGACAGAACATTTATCAACAGCAGAACCACAGCAAAAACAAACACTTCTTGTTCCAATATTACCATCTTTTTGAGATGCAAGGCACTGTATCTGAGAACAACCAAAATGTCATCTGCCGTTTGTTTTCCAGGGCTGCATTAAGTTTTGCAGATGTTCAAATAAAATATTAGCCTAAAAAATACCTGGTGAAGGGAATTCCTCAGTGAATGCAGCAGCCACACTGAAGCATCTTTATGATTTTCAGGGAAGATATTCTGGAATCTATACACAGTCCCATTGCATCAAAGTGGGTGCCAGCTAAAAACTCAGTCCTGCTAAAAATATTTTATTTTCTGAGCCCGTGTTTGTGGTTATCAGGTAGATTGCTGGCCATCCAAGCGAGGGCTGCCTGCTCCTAAGGAGCTGTAAAGCACTCCTGAACTGCCAGGATCCCCCTCTCGACAGCAAGCATCTGTCTTGCTGTAGATACAGTGTTTTATCTCCATGACTCAAATGTCCAGGGCTCTAAAAATAAGAGTTTAAAATCTAATTCGTGTCTATGGCCTACCTAATCACCCAGCAGGCCTCAGTAAATGCTTTTTCATTGTTTCCTTTTTTATTGTTTCCTTTTTCAGCTTCCTCTGCTTAACCAGCAGATCCAGCCATTCACAGTTATAAATTAATCTCTTCAACCCAAATGTGGATCCAAGTCCATCACCAGGAAAGGGTGGTGAAGACGGGGTGAGCACAACCAGGGCTATCTGAGGTAATGAGCATCCGCAGCATTTTGATCTGTTGTGACACTTTAGTACAAAATATACCCTACCCCTTTATCTTGAAACTTCTCATATCAAAATATCTGAGATTTCAAAGAAGCAGAACGAAAAATCCTTTGTGTTAAATGCTGGAGCAGTGGAAATGACAGAACAAAGGCAGGTGACATTTTTAGACAATTTTCAGGGTGCCAAATTATTTTACATAAAGGTCATCATCCTGTACTGAAGACAAGGTCCACAGCACATGCCAAGAGACCAAAATGCCACCGACTATGAGAAGTTTTGCTTGGTTACCACCACCCTGAGCAGAAAATTGTTTTATATCAGCAGCAGTTCTGTGCTAGGGTACACAACAATCCGAATCTTTCTCGCCAGGATTGGAAAACTGTACCAAAAACAACTCCAGACATCAATAAGCACATGAGGTTTTTTTCTTTTTAGATATGTCCTGAAGAGATATCTAAATTTGGCCATGTATCCTGGGAATTTAGAAGTCAAATGCTGAGAGTATTAACCTGGAGCAACAAGTAATTAAAGTATTAAATGCTACACATGACAACATGAGAAGGTCTAGAAAACAGGGTGTGGAAAGAAAGGCTGGAGGAGTGGATGCTGTTTAGTCTAAACAAGAGAATATTTTGGAAGATAAACCAGCAGTTTCTAAAGTGGGGAGTGGGAGAGGAAATATTTGCTCCATCCACCATAGGTTTGACTGGGTGGATTTAGTTTCAGTCCAGGAGAACAGTTTAATCACAAGCAAGAAGCACAGGGAAAGCTCAGCATCCCTCAGAAATGGCACGGATGTCAGGGGATCCTGCCCTCAGGTGACCTCCCAAGATCCTTTCCCAGCTAACTGGGACTGCACAGCCCACGGGCAGGGATGGATTGAGTGGAGTGTCCACAGATGGCATCCACAGTGAGCAGGAGTAGGATGGGTAGTTCTGATGTGGGCTGAAGACCACAGTTCAGTCTGATAATTACAATAACCTACCAGTAGAAGGGAAAACAGTGAGGGAAATAACCATGGAAAGAGCACGATTGTGTTTGACTCATACACAGTCACATGCCCAATAAAGCTGTTTCACATGGATTTGGGTGGATGACCCAGCACCAATCCTTCATGTGCAAAAGGATGAACCTGGAATGTCATGTCCTGTGTTAAAGGTCACAACCACAATTCTTTCCTGGTCCTCAGGGCCCTTAGCCCACCAGGCAGTTTGGGAGACAGGATGAATGGGCCCAGAGCCAAATGTGTTTTAACAAGAATCCCACTCCAAGGAAAATGCTTGAAAGGAAATACACTTTATTACTATATTATTATTATTATTGTTGTTGTTGTTATTTGTAAATAGCCCACATGCTGTGGAAAATTTAGGGTTGATATACACAGGAAATTCTTTACCATGAGAGTGGTGATGCCTTGGCATAGGTTTCCCAGAGAAGCTGTAGCTGCCCCTGGATCCCTGGAAGTCTCCAAGGCCAGGCTGGACGAGGCTTGGAGCAACCTGGGATTGTGGAAGGTGGACTTAGATAGGGGAGAGTGGAATTAGATTATTTTTTAGGTCCCTTTTGTGATTCGGAGAGGAGAGGAGAGGAGAGGAGAGGAGAGGAGAGGAGAGGAGAGGAGAGGAGAGGAGAGGAGAGGAGAGGAGAGGAGAGGAGAGGAGAGGAGAGGAGAGGAGAGGAGAGGAGAGGAGAGGAGAGGAGAGGAGAGGAGAGGAGAGGAGAGGAGAGGAGAGGAGAGGAGAGGAGAGGAGAGGAGAGGAGAGGAGAGGAGAGGAGAGGAGAGGAGAGGAGAGGAGAGAACTATCTGTGTTCCAAACACTATGGGACATTTCTCATCTGGAGGGAAAAGACCATCCAGCCTCAGGTTAAGCCCTCCTAAGGAAAAGCCTGTCTAGGCAGCTGCAAACTGAGAGCTCAGTAAGGCAGTAAATGATATTTCTCCACGTTAGGTGATGGGTTTTGATTCTTTCACTTTTATCAGATTATGCTGAGTACATGAGAAAATAAAAGCAGAAGAGATGCTTCTTGTCTCATAAGCACAGTTCAGATAAGGACAAGAAGGGAAGTTGTGCTTCCTTTTCAAAAGGCAGTGGACTGAGGAGGTATTGTTATTCAGCTGCCAAGAGCTCTCTCCCTTATGTATAGACATCAGTGTTTGTTCTGAAATATTGTCTGATATCTTAATTGGAGGCAACTTTTCACACATGGAGAAGTAAGGCACTGCTTCACTTCCTTGCAGGGACAAATCCTGTCCTTGCCCCTGGCAGAGGGATATTGTCTGGAAGGGGGTGCCACAGCTTTCACTCACACAGCCTCATGCTCTGGTGGGATCTGCTTCAAAGAGTTCCCTTTATATTATCCGAGATTGTTATGGAGTGAAAATTATCCCCTGTTCCAAAGTGCAACGTCCATCTCTTGGGATTTCCTGGATCACAAGCTGGAAAAATCAAACCTGCCAAAGTGTGGAGAGAACAAAACAAACCTGAAAGAGCCCCACACTGAACTGTGAGCAGGCAAGTATGGCGAGGAACTCCCCAGTAAAGCATCCCACAGATAAAAAAAGGAGTTCTGAACTCATTACTGTGAAAGTGGCCACTGCAGTTGTATTTTTTTTAATACTGTATCTATGATCCTAAAATTATCCAGCTGTGCTTATAGGAAAAGTAAAGGATTTTGTATTAACTGGGACCTTGGCATCTTCAGCTTACTCTTACTAACCTCACCATTTCAATTTTGCCTTTCAGTACAATTTTCCACAAAAATACAAAAAGAAATTAAATTAATGACTGAATTTTTACAGCAGTAAAAAAGGTATCCCATCTGTACAGGAAATTTTTAATGAAGAGCAGTTTGGCTTGGTGAGAATAATGCCATATATGCTTTAGAGTATTTCATCTACTTCAGTCCACATCTGTACTTATCTAACTTGTGAAGTGGGCACCTTACAGCATCAATCAGCTGAAGTTACTCAAATTTTTGATTTTCAGAAGCATTGAGATGCCCTCAAGAGGCAAATCCCCAACATAAACCTCTCTTCCACCCTGGGAGGGAGCTATACAAGCAGGTGCAGTTAAAATAGCAGTGTTCCCATGGGATTTGCTTAATAATATAAAATTCTGATAAATACTCAAGAATTTTATTAATAGCTTTGTGGTAGGAGCTAGGTAATCCTACCAGTATGCAGCAGTTTGCCACATCACTTCTCTTTAAATTGATTAATTACTTTGCCTACTTCTTCTGTGTCTCTTCCTGTCTGCTTTTTCCCCCAAAGAGTGTAAAATTACATGCAGTTGTAGAATGAGATTTTTACTAGGAAAGCAATTGCTACAGAAAAGAAGTTCAAGAAAAATTTTGCTGGTTTCTTCCATTTTTAATACAAAATTATCCCATTTTCCTTTAATCTTGACCTAACCCTACCAAATGGCTGTTAAACACCTGCCAGGTGAAATGCTTTTTCCTTTCCCAAGGAAAGCATTTCAACACTCAGTTCACCAATTCAGCTAATGTTTAATTCATTTCCTTGTCAGCTAGCTAGATTAAAAGAAAGAACATTTGTCAACAGGAGGGAGGCAACAAGAATCCAGCTTTGCACTCCAGTCCTAATTTACAAGATCACAAAGTTCTCCTTTCTGGGTAAAACTTGTCTTGGGAGGAGGGAGACCAAAGCTGAGATTGCAAACTGTAAAGAGGCTACTGGAACACAGACATCACTGATGATGGATCCTTTAGGCAAAGTCAAATTTATGATCTAGTTAAAATGGAATATCCTGGCATCTAATGTCATCACAGCACTAATGAGATAGATCTGTTGCAGCAAACTGCCTTCTCCCCTGAAACACATGATTTTCTTTATCTCCTCTGCCTCAGCTTGCCTCTAGTTTTATACCAGGCAGGGTGCAGGAGCCGAGCATGCTGCAGGTGAGGATTTTTCCCCAGGTGCTTTGCAGCATTTCTGCATTCACTACCACTGTAAAAACAGCATAAGGAATAGAAAACACAGCTCAGGGAAAAAAAAAATGCAGACATACTCGTTCTGCAAAGACTTACAGAGAAAGGAGAAGGGTAGAGAAAAAAAAATCTGTTATCTCTGAGACATTTGTATTTCTTTCTGAGTCATGAGAAGAGCGGTGATTAATCACAGGCAGATGTCATGGAACAAGACACATAGCACAAGTTGTGTGTGAAATGTAGACATTACCAGTGGAATCACAAATCCCAGCCTTCCTAATTGGAGATTCCCTCCACCAAAATGGAGACTATGCTGAAAACGCTCATTTTAAGATCCATGACTTCTGTCGCAATAATTCAGAGTTTTGACAGCACCATAAAATGCTGAGAATATCTGGATTCTGGTTTATTCCTCGTACGTCTACCCTTTCCAAAAATACATTGATTTTTATAGGTGTGACAAGATGGTTCAATTCATCTCTATGGGTAGCAATCTTTCATATCTGTACATGAATACTGGGAGATATTTTGAGCACACCAGAAAGGGTAACAAATGCAAACTGCTGTAGGCTCCCATATCTGGCAGAATGACATCCAGGAAACTGCAGAAGTGCTGCAATCTCTACAATGTAATGACACTGCATCAGATAATGTACCCACCTGATGGAAACTGCTAAAAATCATATCAAGGAAGCATAAGGGGAGAAAAAAATAAGCAAATATGTGCAGGAATAAATACAATGACTGACCTTCTGTTTGCTTTCCTCTATTCCCCCCCCTCCCCAGCTGCTTTGATTTTAGTGTAGTCAAGTCTTTGTTGATATTGCAGCATGAAAATGAAAGTGGAAAGGGGGGAGATTAACCCTAAGAGGAAAGAGGAACCTTTGCAGATCTCATTTATTCTGAGTTCTTCAAACTAATCCATTTGCAACTCAATCTTATCAAAAAGGAGAGGGGCTCCTTGCTGCAATGTTCCAGGGAAAAGGGAAAAAACCTAAACCAGCTCACACTGAGCAGTGTCTCAGCCAGAGGAATTCAAATACAGATTTTCCTCTCTGCATCCCCCTCAGCACTGTGGCTGCTTGCAGCTTGCATCCCATGTGTTTCCAAAAGAACCTTTTGATTCAACTAAAAATTAACATTTGAGTTCTAAATAAGAAAGAAGCCTGTGCAGCCATCTAAATTCAACCTCTAACAGAAATTTGAAAGAGAAATTAAGGAATTCCTCTTAGTCTGTGGATCATAAATATCTTCCTACCCCTCTATGTTTCCCAAAATTAGGCATAGGCTCAAAAACCTTATTTGTTCTGACCCCACACTAGCAGAATTTGCTGCTGATCTTTCCCCTACAGCAATACTGCCTCTAAATCCAAAGCTTCATTATTTAATTATTTTCTAGCCTGTGAGCACAGCCCTGAAAATGAAACATGAATATAAACTCGGGCAGTGGCATTTCTAAGACTGCAGCAGAATTGGGAATCGAGGCCTCATTGTTGTAGATAATACAGAAACCAGGAATGATGAAATAGTGAAATGCTAACCTGAATCTCAGTTTATATTTCATTAGGAGGGGTTGAAGCCATATGATTTTTTATGGGCTTCCTGGAGGTGGTAAATCTAAACAGGAGGGATGGTAGTGAAATGTGAGCTTTGCCACAGCATCATGGATAACCTGTCCCCACAAAAGAGCTCCAGTAAAATGCTGATCCAAGGCTTCTCCATTAGGGGCAGATTTCTCTCATGGTTTTACAGGAGTCAAAAATGCATCATCAACAAACAAAAATCCTCAGAGTGTTGAGACTTGGAATTATGAAATCACGACACCAAGAGTGGAACTGAACTCACAGGTACCTCACGGGACAAGGTGTTGCTACTCCCTCTCCTATACAACTCCCTTCCACTCTCTCTTTCATTTAAGGTAAAAAAAAAACCAAAAACAAAAACAACAACAAAAAAAAACAACACAACAACCTGCTGGCAATATTCCACAGCTGAAAACCACACAATAAAGACACCTTTCATGCAGATCTTGTGTCCAGGGAGCTGCTTCCTCCCTTTCCTATCAGGATGCAGCAGCATTAAAAACAATGGCTAATGGGGCTGATACTCCACTGACACCCAAGCAGGTCTTAATTGCTGCAAGGGCAATCTCTGCCAGCTTTTCACTACCAGGGCTGCTTCTGGCAGCTTCACTAAGCTTATTTTTACAATACAGCATTCATCTGTCTATCATCAGCTCCTCCTGTATTGAAATGCCCACCCCAAATATTGGCTCATCAAGAACATTAAGGGTATCCTTACACTGAATCTCATGGTCTTTCCTATAGTCCTGAAAAATTATAAACATCAGGAGGTGATCACTCAAAGAAGCTATTAGGTTTAATTTTAGCTCTTCTTTTTTCTCCTCCAGGAGAGGAAAATTGATATTTTTAAAAATTCTACGAGTAAATGAACTTGAGAAGAAAAGGCTGAGCATGTGTTTTACAGCTCCCCACCCACAATGGCAAACCTGAAGCAGTAGTAAACCAGGAGTAACATTTTCTGCCTAAGCTCAGGACTTTTCTTCCCTTTTGTAAGCACCAACATCGTGTCATTTTGAATGATAGGGGTTTTTTGTCCATTTTTCCTTCCAATCTAATACCTGTCACAACCATCACACCACTGAGAGCCTTCTCATAGGCTTTGGTTAACCCAGTGATCCATGGAAAAGCAGAACCTGGAGCCTGCAGAAGCCTCTGCTTCCTGAAAGCTATATTTGCTTATAGCTTGCCCTTAAAAACTTAGGTTTGTGCATATTTTGGATCTTCCACTTGCTTTACCTTTTGAGAAGGAGAAAAAAACCGAAGCACAAACTCAGCTGAGGCAGTGGGATAACAACAACTAAATTTTAACAGTGTTGAGTGATAAAATATCCCTGGAGATTGGAGATGGTGGGGGGAGGACTCAAAAGCATATCAAATTAAACATCTTCGAGTCCTCAGGGGCACAGTCAGAGGGGGGAGGGAGAAGCTGTCATCTCATTTCTCCAGTCAGTGCTGCCTGCAGTTGCAGGTTAGGAAGCAGACTTTCTGAGCAGAGCAAGAATCTATTTGTTGAAATGCTCTTCCCCCAGATTCATCTGCCCTTTCTTTCTCAGTGTTTTTCATGAGCATTTCTTCCATTTTCATCACCTCATGAGGCTGATGTTTTGTGGGTTCCTTTTTTTTTTTTTTAATGACGTCCTCTGAAATATTAATTCAAATATTTCCCAGAAAAAAAAAACCCAAATAACAGGCTTAATTAAGGAAAGCTCTTTTACCCCTCTTTTTTTTTTCTTTCAAATAAACCATTCATTCCTCCAATCATTAATTAAAATTAAATTTTAAAAATAAAAGCAATGGATGCCTCAGAACCTATCAATAATTAATTAGGGAATTAAACTGATCAGCTAGGGGTGGCACATGTGACAGCACAGGTGTCCTACACTGGTGTGGGGAGCTCTGAGGGTTGGAGAAAACGGGTTCAGCTCCCAATTATGGGGCTGCAGGACAGCTACAGGTTATAGATTGGCTGCTTGTTAATTAAGTGGCAAAATGCAATTTCAGCCTCTGCCCAGCTTTGTACTGCATGACCTTCCTTTTTCCTCCTTCTCTGGAAAATAAAATTAGTTCCCCTGGCAAGTGACACCGCTCACCTCCTCTAGATTCTTCCCATCAACTTGATGTAGTGTTTTCCGCTGCACGGTGACCACCCTCCAAACCTTTCAGCAAAGAAATAACCACACTAGTGATTTATTTATTTTTTTTAAGGCACTGAATGCAATGAAGATTTCAGATTTTTTCCAGCTGCTCTGAGCTGCACCAGCACCAGTAATGTCTGTAACCCTTCCCAGGGATTTGCAATATCAACCCTCCAGTGTTGGAATGGCACACAAAACAACAGAGGCAGGAGGTCTGCAGTGAAAGGCTGCTCCTCAAAAAGAGGGCGAGCCTGTTTATTTTTTCCATTTTTATACATTTGTGGGTCTGGTTATGGATTGACTTCTGGGGTTACTACCCCTTCACCCCACTGGCCAGACCAGGTGTTAACCAACATTATTTTCAGGCTAGAAATATGTAGACAAAGGACAGTGAACAAAAACAAGAAATGTTCCAAAGTGTGAGAAACTGAAAAACTGACCCTTAATATTCCACAGAAACTAAAGAACTAACTCTATCTTATGAACAAGTAGAAGGCTTTAAAAAAAACTCCAAAATCCAGGGCAACACTCCAGCATTCTCCAAGTGCCCAGCTGGCACTGGGAACAACGGTATTCCCAGAGAATATAGTGGTGCCTTAGGATTTTAGCTTTTATGTTTTCCATATATTTGTAATCCTGCAATTCTTTGGTGTATAACTCTAAACTCCGTACAGAGTGTGAGCTACTGCCCTCCTATTTTGGTCAGACACAATGATGATTCCTCTCCAGGCCTGGCAATCAAGGACATCTCACTGCCTCAGACCCTGAGAGATGTAAACAAAAGTGAGATGGGGGGGAACAAACTTGGGGTAAATGACTTCAATACCTGAAGCTGTAATTGGAAGATTAACTCCCAATGTGCAAATGGACCAAACTTATAAAAGTGTGAAAATCTGTGACCCGCCGTTCATTTTGGGTGTAGCCCCTGGGAGGCTTCATCTGCCTGAAATGCACCTGAAGGCCCTTCAATAAAAAGACCTTCTTTTTATTCCCTTAATTTTATCTGGCCTCCATTTTTAGGCAGCCCCAAAAAGGCATCAACAGCTATGTGGAGAGAGAGATTAGGTACAACCGGGGAAAAAGGAAAAGGCAGAAACAAATAACATCCATTAATGGCTGCTCCGTCACTTGGGCTCTCGGCATCTCCTCATGGCGCTGCAGCCCAGGGAACTCTGCTCAGTCACCTTGGGAGCAGCAGCAGTGAGGGGAAGAGACAGACACAGGGGAGGGCAGGGGCTGAGGGAGTTTCTGGTGCTCCTCTGTCCTGGGGTGACAGGACATTTTCATGCTTTGTATCCCAAATCGTGTTTTTTTCTGTTCCCATGTTCTCAGTCTGTTTTGTCTATAGCTGAGACCCTCCCCCGGCTGCTGGCTTTTGGCTTGCTTGCTGCTAGCTTTAGGCTGCTTTTTTGCTGGCTTTGCTCTCTTGCTTTCTGCTTTTTTTGCTTGCTTTTTGCCATTTTTCTGCTTTTGTGTTTCCCCTTCTTTCCTCCCTCCCTTCCCTGAAGACATCGGACCTGCTTCGGGCCCTGATTCGGGAACATCAAGGGAAAAACCCCCGGAGTCTGCACCTGAAAGAAGCTTTGGCACCCTCCCCAGCAGAGACTGCTCACCCTCTCTTGGACTGGTGAAAACATTTCTTGTCATCTCGGACTGTTTTTCTTGTGTTGGGGAGTGTATTTTCGTTGTTTCTCAATAAACAAGTTTTTTCCACTTTTCCTCTGAGGAAATTCCTCCCGAACCTGGTGGTGGGGGAGGGAGTTGTGGGGATTTTCCCCTAAATTTGTCCTAAACTAGGACATCCTTGCAGGCCAGGTCTGGGATTTCTCCCGGTGGTGGCTCCGGGCCGGGCGGGCAGTGAGTCAGTGTTTGTCACTGACAGCGGGGACATCTGCAGTGCCCTGACAGCCTGTCACCACCAGCCGAGCGGGGTGGCACTGCCGAGCTAACAGCTCCGGGAGACCGTAAACACAAAGAGACCAGAAATAAAAAGGCCGATGAGAAACGCCAGGCGATACACAACGAATTACACAGCACAAAAAATAGAGTTTCTGCACCTTAAACTAGATTTGTTCTGTGGGTTGGTTTTTTGTGGATTTTTTTTTTCAAACTTTACAAGCCTATAAGCTAAGGAAAGGCCTTTAAATTTCTCTCAGACCCCCAAAAACCTAAAAATAACCACACACATAGCCCAGTGGCATGATGTGCTCACTCCTGCCTATGCCAACATTGAGATTTATAAAACAGCTCATTCAGCCTGGTAACAGCATGGGACATCCCCCACGCTGGGCTTTCCTCTCCAGGGATGGAGAATCTCCTTCATAGCCAGCAACACCCTTGCAGAATGCCTGCAGCCCTTCTGGAAAGGGCAGAGCTGCTGTTTGGCTCACAGAATCCCAGAATCATTGAGGTTGGAAAAGACCTTCAAAATCATCGAGTCCAACCTGTGCCCAATGCCCACCTTGTCCCCAGCCCAGAGTACTGAGTGCCACATCCAGTCATTCCTTGGACACTTCCAGGGGTGGGGACTCCAAACCTCTCTGGGCAGCCCCTTCCAACGCTTGTCCAACCCTCTCCATGAAGAAATTCCTCCTGATGTCCACGTGAACCTCCCCTGGTGCAGCTTGATGCCATTTCCTTTTGTCCTGTCCCTTTTTCCCTGGGAGAAGTGGCTGGGAAAATACCCTTGGCTGGCTGCAAGGTGAGCTGGCCAAAGTGTGCACAGGTAAACAAAACCAACTCTAGTGCAGAAAGTTCCAGAAGAAAGCTGGAGCTCTCCTTTTCCTAAAAAAACTGGTACTGTTCTGAAATGGGTGAGAGCAGACAGATCCTGGAAAGGACAGGGGGTCAGGACCTTGCTAGAAGGGCACTGCTGCAGGAGGAATTTGAGGAAGCAGACATGGGTGGGAACTGGAAACTGGAACCTGTCCTGACAGCCTGGATTTGTTTTTTTTTACCAAGTGTTCTGTTGAGCTGGGCATTGCTAACGCACATTACAGGCAGAAAGTGACATTAACTGCACTGCCCAGTGCTGCTCCCTGCTCAGAGGACACGTCCTCTCAGATTCACATGTCCTCTGCTCCCTTAGGCAGCCTGGCCCTTCTGAGCCTCCCTCAGGACTCCCAGGAGCACACCTGCTATCCCATGCTATGCTCCTCTTATTTCTAACAGCAGAGTTCTTGGCAAGGCATCACCATTTCTTTATTTCATTTTTAGTTTGTTTTGTAAAAAATGGTGGAACATGGCAAACACGGAAAAGAGAATCGTCTGAAATTTCACTTTTTTTTTTCTTCCCCAACACTATTTGTCTATTTAAGGATTCACAGGAGAGTAAAAGCTTCCATTTAATGAGTAAATCAGAGTGCATAATTTGGCCCCTGGCAAAACAAGGCAGTTTGAATGCTTAGTCTGTGTGGGTTTGGTTTCCCACTGTTTCCTCTGCAACTCAATACTCACAGATGCAGCATCTCTTCCCTGCCTTCTTTCCCCAAACTGCTTTTAACCCAGTAACCTCTTTTCTTCTTCCTTTGACTGCCTCCACAGCTGGATTCTTTTTAGCTTTGGACACACCCACATTCTAGGGATGTCCAGAAACAATTAACCAATTAAGTCATCCAAAGCCCCGAGCATAGTTAACATTCATTTAGAGCATGAAAAGAGCAACACACCTTCGTGGGGCTTTGCCAATTACACGGTGTTTCAGCCAAATGCAAATCATGCCAGAATGAAAATTCCAAACTGTGCATTATGTTCATTTCTAAACCCTGTTAACTTAATTAACTCTTGGTTAAATGTGCACTGATCTCAGACGTAAAGCATGTTTGATGAGGCATTATTCATTAGGCAAAAGAAATTCGCAATGTGCAAATCATTTGCAACAAGAGAGAATACTCCCTTCCTCATATTGTATACAACTCACACCCAATTTGTGGTCAGTGAAGGTTTATTTTCTACTTGTACTCTGTAATGCTCTTGTCAGTTTTACTTGGATCACAAAGCATCATTTGAGCAATTCTACCCATCAAATGTGGAAGATAATATTCTGCATTGTCAGTACCATTTAAAATTCAAGAGCAGGTAATATGAAAAATGATTAAACCATCCAACACTGGTTGTATTTAACCTGTGTTGCCACTGCTAAATCCTCACACTGAGTGGCTGCTTGGTGCAATTACTGGAGGCACAAATCCAGATCCTCAGAACCTGTACCCAGCAAGCAGACAGCCTTTTCTAAAAATAAATAAATAGCAGGGAAGGGGCTGATCATTCTCAGCAGAGCTGAGGCATTTTTTAGTGAACAGAGATCCACACCAGAAATAGCTAGAAGAAGGTACACTTCACTAGCTGCTTAAAACTTCATTGTTTGCAAATTGATTATCATATCAGGATACTTTACTGTTTGTTTGGTTGGTTTTCTTTGGTTTTTTTTTAAAAAGGAAAGAAAAAAATAAAATATGCCAAAACCCAAACCTGATACCTGAATGTGATGCACACTACAGCAGAGATTCCGAGTTGGCAACAGGAAAGTAATCTGGCTGCCTCCCAAAGCAGGTGCCATAAAAACAAATTGTTATTGCCAGGGAAGACAGGCATTCCTGACTGCATAAAAAGGAATTAAATGAGATAACAACTCTGCTCTGCACTAGAACTGAGGCAGCAGAAAGCTCCTTCCCTCCAGAATCCTGAGCACTCTAAGAGGCAGCTTCTAAAAATCACAGCTGGATGCATCTGTCCTCCTTTCTCCACACAAAGTGAATTCTGAAGCCAGAATGAAGGCCAGCTGAAGGAGCAAGATCAAACTGATGTCACCCACATTCTGCACCCCTCACCTAAGGCTGCAAAATAAACCACAGGTGAGAAAAATCCCCTTGTTGGCACAGAGAGGCTTCCAGAGCACAGAGAGCACTGCACTGACACTGAAAAACATGCAAGCAGGGCACCCTGTAGCCATTTTCCTGTCATTAGGTATGGTAAAGAACAAGAAGAGACAGATACCATGGCAGGTCTAAAAATAACATCCCTGAGTTAAACAGAGTTATGGTGTCTGGCTGTGGGCTATATTTCCTGTGGCCAGCACAGTAGCATTTCCCAGCTTTCCTCAGTGCTAAGCTGAGAGGAAATGCTCCCCTGCCACCCTCAGAATAGAAACATTCAGACTCTGGAAGGCTACACCATCTCTGTCTTTTAGCATCAGCAAGTCCAGAAAAGCTCCAAAGGGCATTTTGATTTCTGTTTCTTCTTTGTGGTTGCAGAGGTGGGCAGAGCAGTGCAGAAGCTCCTGTGCTTATTTCTGCTGCAGCTCCCTTTGATGTACAATTTGCTCCAGCCCATCCCTGATCCCATCTCTGCATTCCCTGCTCGGGAAGCCCCTGTACACAGAATTTCCCATGTGGCTGAGTGACCACAGTCAGTTTATGCAGCACTCTGTGAACACAGAGCCACTTTTGTCACGCGAGCTGAAGTGCTACCTCTGCTGCTCATCCCAAGCCTGCCCCTCCTCCCAACACCCCCTAGTTACCTTACTCTCTAGGTATATTGCTATATTTTTAAACAGCATCTAGTTATCTTGTCAAAAGCTGCTCTGAATTTGCTTCTTCGTAAAACAGACCGCCATATCCCACCTTTCCTGCAACTCAGTACCAGCAGATGTTTGCTCAATATTCGCCTGTGACAATTTCTGCTGATACAACACACGTTGCTTCAAAGTAACCCTTTGAACCTGAATTGGACTACAAGCCTCATACATACACCTTAATTTTGCATACTAGAAGATGCTGGGTTTGGCATGAAGTCAATTTGCATGCTGATAGATCTCTTCCCCTTCCAGTCACAATATAAAAAGTTAACATACTGCTGTCGTAATTCAGTGTACGTCAAATCTGATTCCTTTTGATGCATTCAGCCACCTACTGTCACTTTAATGCATTTTCCCTGCACATGCATGCACCCTGTTTCATGTGAAAAAATCTACATTGGCACTCCATTCAGTTAATTTTCCCCCCAAAGTTAAAATATTTAAATAGAGGTGTATTCATCTCTTCAAAATAGTCAACATTTTCAGGTTAGGGAAATGGAGAAAGAGGAACTATTCCATTTTCACAACAAGTGAGTCAGAAATAGTTTTACACTGAAACTGCAAAGTTAATCAGTCATTTCTTTATCTTGTGTGAACATCCACTCAGCTTAGGTGAAAACACATAGCTCCTCTAATTTACCATAGGAAAATAAGACCGGAGAAAGGAAAACAAAAAGATGTTAGAAGTACATATATCATGCATCAGAACAGGGTAACTCCTCATTCAGTCCTGGCTGCAAACAGTGAGTGTAAAGAGACAGAAAGAAAAGAAAATGACATGGAGATAAAAAAGTTAATTCACAAGTGCATGATGTTTTTATGCCAATATATGCCAGTCTCACACGCAACACACCAATGGCATTTTCCTCAGGAAGCCAGGGAGGACATTTATCTGCATCAAAACACCCATCTGACTTTTTAGAAAGGTTTTCCTCTTTCATTGTGTTCATTTAGCAACATGATTTGACTACTTGCAGTTCCTCAGCTTCCCTGGTACAAATGATGACTTCTTGGCACTAGCTATGCTTTGCTGTAAAAATGCATGAAATTGCACTGCTCAGGCTAATTCTGACAGGAACCTTCTCAAAAAGCTGCCCAGGTACATGGTGTGGGTCCCTTCCTGCTCTGGATAAACTCTCTGGATAAACAGAGAACAGCACAGGGAGGCCGTGGAGCTGCTGGAGAGAGCCCAGAGGAGGCTCCAGGATGAGCAGAGGGCTGGAGCAGCTCTGCTGGCAGGAAAGGCTGGCACAGCTGGCATTGTTGGAATGTAAAAGGCTTTGGGATCATCTCATTGTGACCTGGCAGTGCCTGAAGGGAGCCATGAAGAAAGATGGAGAGAGACAATTTGCAAGGGCCTGAAGTCATAGAACAAAGGGGAATGGCTTCAAACTGAGAGAAAATAGGGTTAGATTAGGTATTAGGAAAAAATTCTTTCCTGTGAGAGTGGTGAGGCACCTGACAGAGGGAACTGACAAGAACATTACAAAGTACAAGTGAAAAATAAGCCTTTGCTGACCATGAATTGAGTGTGAGTTGTGTTCAATACGAGGAATTACTCTCTCTTGTTGCAAATGATTTGCCTAATGCAAATTTCTTTTGCCTAATGAATAATGCCTCATCAAACATGCTTTATGTCTGAGATCAGTGCACATTTAACCAAAAGTTAATTAGAATGAGTTTCCCAGAGAAGATGGTGCTGCACCATCCCTGGAAGTGTTCAAGGCCAGGTTGGATGGGGCTTGGAGCAACCTGGGATAGTGGAAGGTGTCCCTGCCCACGGCAGGGACGTGGAACAAGATGATTTTAAAGGTCCCTTCCAAGCCAAGTCTTCCTATGATCCTTAACTAAATACTGTATAAATACATGTCCTATACACTGTTCTGAATCACTTGCATGGTAAAAAACAATCCCAGCAAAAGCAAAACGGTAACATATCCTCCGCTATAAAATTAAGAAAAAGGAAATGATTAAGATGTTGAGAATGCTACCACTTAGTGTCACTGATCCTTCAAGGTATTAAGCACAAGGGCTGTTGTCCTCCTTTAGCAAATCTTTTAAGATTGCACAACCACTTGAGCGAGCACTGAGAATTTTGTTTACCCAGATCTATTCCCAGTGATTGCAGAACATGAGGAAAGAGCCAGCAAAGATTCTCATTCCAGTTTTGTCTCCCCACTGGAGTTATCATTAAGGCTGAACCTGCAAGCAGAGAACATCACCCATGCCAGCAGAGCACTGGGATCTGTCAGATTCGCTGCCATTGACTCACTGACTGATTTTGTTTCCCCCATTTCTGGGTCAGTGAGTTCTAAAACGTGGCCATTTTCCAGGCAAGGATGAACTGCAGCAGAGTCTGCCTGTGAATCCAGTGTGCTCTAGCTGGGGGAAAGGAACAGGATTTGGTGCTGAGCCTTTGTCATTAGCATTTATGTGTGCACATGCACATGCACTTGCCCTCCAAAATTTCACCTTGGAGGAGAAAACATTCCCCTGGAGACAGAAAGGGTTAGGAAGCACAGAACATCTCCTCATTATAATACTGACAGGTTTCTGGCCTTGAGCTCTATTCTTTCTTTTCAGTAAGCATTTCCTGTGGGTTTGAAAGGCAGAGGTAAAACTAAGTTTACAACATATTTGTGTGTGAAAAGAAAGAGTGAAAATGGAGTCTATAAAACAGGAGTGGTCCTAGGATTTCACATATTCATTAATAAACCATTTTCTCCAACTAAGAAGTCTCTATGGAATAGTGAAAATATATCAGATTCCCTGAGTCACTTTTAGTTTATTTCTTTAACATTTTAAATCAGGTATTTCAGCTTCACCCCTAGTCAAATCCCGTGAATTTAGACAATACCTCATAAACCTTTAAAGAGTAATCAGAGATGTAATTGCAGTGTTTTGTTAAATTATTTTTGTGACTGAAAAAGGGGCAGCAACTCAACTGCTCAGTGCTCCGTAAAATCAAGGTTAGAAGAGACCTTCAGGATCATCCAGTTCCACCTCAACACCACCATCATCCCCTCAAAAAACCATGTCCCCAAGGGCCACATCCAGACACCTCTGGAACACTGAAGATGGTGACTCTAACTCTCTAGGCAACTTATTCCAATGTCTGATCACTGTTTCAGTGAAAATTTCTTTCTAATACCTACACTGAACCTCACCTGATTTAATTTAAGGTCGTTTCCTCGCATCCTTTCACTTGGGACACAGCAGAAGAGGCCAAGCCCCATCTCACTGCCTCTCCTGTCAGGGAGTTGTGGAGAGCAATGAGGTCCCCTCTGAGCCTCCTCTTCTCCAGATAAACACCCCCAGCTCCCTCAGTTCTTCCTCATAGCATGAGGTGTTTTCCAGACCCTTCCCCATCTCTGTTGCCCTTCTTTGGCCATAGGCTACTCAATTCTGCTGTTCACAAAACTCTGTTTTCCCTTTTTTTCTTTAGTGTTTTTTTCTTTCGTGTTTCTTTCTTTCGTGTTTTTTTCTTTAGTGTTGATTTCTAGAAGATTGAGTTTAGATGCAAAAAAGGCACAGAGGGAAAAATGTTCAGACAGATATTAGTACCAATTGTCAACCCAAGAATATGCCAAACTGGCAGTAGCAAGTCCTTTGAGTCATCAGGTTGTTCTCCCAAAGACAATATTTGTTTAGACTTCCATTCTTTCTCTACTTCTTATCTGGCAAGAAATGGCTCCACAAGGAAACAAAGTGAGAACAACGCTGGACAAACACTGAGTATTTATCCTCAGTCAGCAGGACTGAGTAAGGCTCTTGAGGCAAGCTGCTGCTCTGCTGCCCACCAGCAGAAATGTGCTTTCTATCAATGTAATGCAGCAATTCATTTAGTTTTAAGTCACCCTTTTCCATTTTACCATTTAGGTCATAAATGATACTCATGGAATCACAGAATGGTTTGGGTTGGAAGGGACATTAGGGATCATCCAGTTCCAAACTCCTGCCACGTGCAGGGACATCTTCCACTAGGCCAGGTTACTCAGAGCCACACCCAGCCTGGCCTTGGAGACCTCCAGGGATTGGGAGCCCACAAATGGGGTTGAGTGAAACAAATGAAAAATGGGATTTCTCGTGTGTTTTGAGTGGTATCACAGGTGACAGCAGGACCTATACCAGGAGTGGTCTTGTTCCTACTTTGTGCCTGGGAAGAACGTGGTGTCCTCTGAGCTGTAGTATCTGTCTGGCCAAACTGATGCCCAAGAGCCCAGTGAGAACCAGGCAGTGTTTGCACAGTCAGCACAGGACAGTCTGGCACTCCACCTCACTCCCTGCTCCTGTTTTATTTACCAGAGGAGATGTGGCCACTGAGCCCTATCTAACAACCATTTAAGCTGGCTGCAATCATTCTGCTCACTCTGATGCAACTTTGATTACATTAAGCAAATTGGAAAAAGGCCAGGTGGAATAGAAAACACTTACCCTTGTTTTGAGAGAGCGATTAACCTACATAAGGACATTTCTCATGGACATTATCAGCATCTAACCTCATCTCTCCTATCACAGGGTGCAGGAATTTTGCCTCAGGGATTTTGGCATTGTCTTCACTACCCTTAGCTGTCCTAAGCTTACCTTTTAGAAGGTCACCTGAGGAGTGGACTGAGAGACAATAAAGTAGAGAAATGACCACAACCCTTCCCAATGTATTCCAACAATTATATCAGCCCAGGCTACCTTTGGCCCAAGACACACTCTAAAAATTAAATAATTTTAAGCAGTCTAACATTCAAGGCCATAGTTTCCAGATTTCATTGCACTTCCCTGAAATTAGCAAAGTTTTTCCTTAAGAGTATGATTATTTCATGTTAAAATCATACTTAAAAGCTAAATATTGTCTATGATAGGCAAGATAGATCCTGCTCTTTTATTTATTCACAGTAAAGTGCATTTTCAGGATGTCAGATTACCTGGGAGCTTTCTTCTAACGTTTTTATCTGAGCTCGAATTTGCCACAATCTCTGTGGCACAGAGACTGAGTGACACCATGTTTCAGCCATGATCCCACCAGAGCTGATTGCAGACTACTGATTTTGATATACCCAGGAACAGTTCAAGAACTAAAGCAGCTCCTTCTGACCCACATTTGAAGTGGAAACTTAGTGTAGATCAAGAAAACATCTTATTGCAGAAGAAAGCACTAGAGAAACTAGAGTCTCCTGAGGGAGGTGATTCTGCACCTCTGTTCTATTCTGGTGAGATCCCACCTGGACTACCTCACCCATCTCTGGAGTCCTCAGTCCAAGAAAAAACATGGACCAGTTAGAGCAGGTCCAGAGAAGAGCTAGTAGTGACAGACATGAGATAATGGTTTTAAACTAGAAGATCCAGAATAGATACCAGAAAAAAAAATTGTACAAGGGTAGTGAAACACTGGGACGTGCTTCCCAGAGAGATGGTGGATGCCCCACTCCTGGAACATTCAAGGTCAAGCTAAATGGGACTTTGAGCAGCCTGATCTGGTTGAAGCTGCCCTTGATCATTGCAGGGTTGGACTAGATCACCTTGAAAGGTCTCTTCCAGTCCAAACCATGATCCCATGATTTAATTTCTTGTCTTGAGCACTGGGAGCTTTGCAACCTTTGAGATCCAGACCCTTTAGGGGCCGCAGGTGCTTTGCTGAAGGTGCCACCTTCCAGCTTCTTAGCAGTCATCACACATCACTCAGAGCAGGTGACTTCTCCTCCCCTCCCTCCCTCTGTCAGTTAACACACACATTTGAAATTCTACTTAGCATTCCTCTGGTTTTTTCTGAGCCACGTTTCCACAGTGCACGGCCGTAAACAGTCCTTGGTGTTTGTAACCTGATCAGACATGTGACAATTTTCAGTTGTCAGAACAAAACTGACAGCAGTTTTAACACAGGTAACACAGCCTTATACCATTCCAATCTCCAGTGGGAAATGCACAGTGCTCCCCACATAGCTCAAACAGTGAGGAGACCAAACAAGAGGATGAAGTAGCAGTGGTTCAAAATCTAAAGAAAAAAAAAAAACCAAACCCAACAAAAACCCACCACAAACAAACAAAAAAGTAGGACTAGATCATGAGTTTTATTTGGCTTCAGAATAATTATACATTGAATGAGTTGATTTCTGAAGCTCATGGACCCCACTGCTGGTTGAAAAAATTCTTCTCAGTGTGAGTATTATCCTGGGCATGCAAGAGACAGAGAGATGGGGCATTAATCCCATCTTAGGGTCATATCCTGCACTTATGCTCCTTACACACCTATCACAAGAAAGCAACTTTCTATATGGAAAAGTAACAGAATATATTAATATATTTTTATATGATTAATGGGGCTTAGCTAAAGAAAGAAACATGGGGCAGAAGCTCTCTGCAGACCATTAAATAACTGAAGGACTCAATGATCTGAAATGAAATGTAGGGAAATGAGAGTGACAGCTGATTAAAGGGTAAAAATATCAATTATAAAAATGATGCTTTGGTCTCTGAAAGGTGAAACTGTACAAAGAGATCAACTGACCAAAATATCATACGTTTACCAAACCTTTTTAAAAAGTACACCCATCAGGTGAATAACTCTCTCAAAAACTGTCACGGCTTAATATAATTATTCAGGAAAGCACTTATTAAAACACAATATTAGTTTTGGGGTGTGGAGGGTTGTTTGTTTTATGTTTGTTTGTTTTTACAGAATCAAGATTAGAAGAGACACTCACAATTATCCAGTCCCACCATCACTCCAGCACCACCATGGTCACCCCTAAACCATGTCCCCAAGTGCCACTTGGGAAAGACTTCACCTAGAAATGACCTTGATCACCAACAGGAAGATAAATTTTAAAGACTGACTGGCTTCAGATTAGCCTAAAGATTAATATGAAATTTTTGTGAATGCTTTAACATAAAACTCCTGGGATCAAGGAGGAATTACAAGAATCAGCTACTTAAAAAAAACCTGCCAGAAGTCCAGAAATAAAACCCCTCCCTCAGAAACAACAATGGTTTTCTTCATTCTATTAGTACATCTAAATCCAGGTAACTAAAGAAGCATCCTAGAAGAAATCTCAATTATTTTTTAAAAGGAAAAGAATAGACAAAAGGACAGAAACTGGCAATACTTTTCTGTGAAATATATTCATCTTCCAATTACAAATACTGATTTTTGACATTAAAATGCTCTGGGATTGCAATCGTCAGGCTAGATTTTCCTCAAATTGAAAAAAAAAAAAAAAACCCCAAGGAATTTTAACACTGAACAAATTTCACAAGTCATTAATCTAAAAACTTTAATATTGAAGACTTTACAAATGAAAGAAATAAAACATTAAACTCTGTCCTGTATCGCTCACTGTACCTTTTACAGAAATGAATAGAGTGTTCTATTTTCTACCTGGCTTTGAATTTTGCCAATGAAATAAAAATTAGGAAGCACTTGTTTAATGACCCTCAATATTTTCCAAGGTCAGATACCTACTATTCATACGTTCAGACTGAGAAGGGGGAGATTTGCCAGCCCTGCTCCTTGTGGGGAGCTGGACCAGGACAATTCTAAAGGTCCTTTACTCCATTAATGATTCTGGGAATCTGTGAATAAAACTCCTGCCTCTTCAGAAATTGTTCCCAGCTATCTTAGTTGGGCACATGGTATCAATTACCATAATACTCCGGTTCTTTGCAATCTTTAATATATTTATTTTCACAATCCTTTTGAGAGGCAAGGAAGTCTATTATCCCTATTTTATAGATAGAGGACTCAGGTATGGAAATTTAAATGGTTTCTGCTAAATATTTCTATTCTATTCCTCATGCTTAGGGTTCCTCGGTGCTGAACATGTGTGAACATTTATGCAAAAAATACTGAAAATATGCTTCAGTTCTCTTGAGTAACTTCATTTTCATTATTTCATACCTGATAACTGCAACAATTTCACAGGACTGGAAAGCTTCATTTTGGGCATTTTAATTTAAACACCTGAAAAAATCCTTAAAACTCGTGTTAGGACATTATTTTGTGATTTGATAATTTATCTGGATTCAGCCAAAGCCAACTACTTAATTAAGCAGATCATTTGAATGGCCTTGTAAATACATTGGCAAATTGTGGATTTTATTTCACAGACATCAAAGAGGTGTAAAAGCTTCCTGATAACACTGGCATCACCTTGGTATGAAATGCAAGTTAGTAATTCTACTCAGAGGGAGGAAATGAAGTATGAGTGTTCTTAGCCAGAGAATCAATGACAAATTACAACACAGAAGTTAAAACAGTTCTGTAAGAGTTACAGTCACAAGGCTCATCTACATAATTCAAGAAGAGCTCCCCACATTTGTGATCCCAAAAGAATATCAGCAGGTTAGCACACTAAACCAAAGCTATCATGAAAGAAAAAAAAAAAAAATATCTTGAAACTTTATAAAACAAAACACACTTAAATGCGATCATCTACTTCCAAAACTGTGAGACATTCAAGGCCAACATAGCCCAGGACATTTCTTCCTGAAAAAGGTGGTCAGGCGTTGGCAGGGGCTGCCCAGGGAGGTTTGGAGTGCCCATCCCTGGAGTGTCCAAGGAACACTCCAGTGCTCTGGGCTGGTGACAAGGTGGGGATGCGTCACAGGTTGGATTTGATGGTCTTGGAGGTCTTCTCCAACCTCAATGATTCTGTGATTCTGATTCTGTGATTTAACTAGAGATATTTTGCATAGTTCTAGCAGTAGAAGCACATTTCACTTTAGCACTCAACGTGTCTAAACTTTTACTGCAAATACATCATAAAAACAATGAAGTGGGAAATGTAAATGTGGACAAGTTAGCAGGGAAGAAGATCTATACTGATCCTCTATAAGCTCAGCGATATTTTCTCCTCTTGGCTTACTCAAACCTTAATCACAACCCCTCACTATGTTTATATCCCCGGGAGCAATATTCCTTTGCTTTAGCATACTCTGCTCTCTTTCTGGCAGATTGTTTCAAAAATATTTTAAAGGAGATGCTCAGCGTGTTGCTAAGACTCCTTCCATCAAAGTTGGAACAACACATTTCTCCACGGAAAGAGTTCACTCCATTTCGTGTTCAATCTCCTGAGTAGTGTGAATTTATTAACAGCTTTGAAGTGGTAAAAAATGTGATGTGTGTTGTGTGTACAGATGATCCAAACAGTACAAAAAAAACCCAGCCAGGAAATCAATAAAGTAGCTTTTTAACAAATGCATTTCCAGCCGATCAAAAGAATCGCCTAACGGCTACATACGGCTGATCTAACACTCATTACATTATCATTTCAAGGAAACATCCTTTGCTGCTGAAAGGTGAAGTCTTTCTGTAATGAGCCCCTTCTGAGTCAGCAACAAGACCCCTTTTTATGGTGCTGAGACAAAATAAATATGCGACAGACACCGGGGAGGAATTATTCTCTGCAAACAAATGTTATTCTGCATGCAAGGGCTCTGCCAAGGCTTGCTGCTTGGAAGCGAGGAAAGCTAAAGAGAAGGGGGTCTTTAATCTAGGGTCTTCTCATTAAAAGAGGGACAGTTTAATTAATAGGTGCTTGCCCATGAGGGATGGTGTAGTGGGTGGATTCTGGATGGACACCCCAAACTTATCAATGCCTTTCTATCACTTCCCTCCACAGCTGGACAGGGGGGAGAAAATACAGCAAAATTTCATGGGTTGAGATGAGGACAGAAAGAGATCACTCACCAAATGCCATCCTGGGCAACACAGACTCAGCTTGGGGATATTAATTGTAGTTTTTACCAGCAAAATCAGAGCAGGATAATGACAAAAGTAAAATAAACCCTTAAAACCACCTTCCCCCCACCTTTCCCTCTTTCCCAGCTCCCTTCTCCCTCACAGCAGCGCAGGGAAATGGAGAATGGGGGTTATGGACAGCTCATCACACGTTCCTGCCACTGCTCTTTGCTCTCCACTACATTCCTCAAAAGATTCTGTAGAAGCAAAACCACTTCCTAAAAGTCCCTCCTAAGGAAACAAACACCTCTTAAAAATAACCACAACACATTCAAAATTTTCTCAGAATTGTACTTTTTCTTTCTTTTTTAAGCAATGACAGTGTCTTGAGGCCACCACATGGCCTCATAGTTCATTCTAAAGTAGCAAGGAAATTCAGTATCTTCCAGCTGTCTTTGGATTACACAATCAAATTACACTTTCAAAGGAAAGTGCTGGTTTCACAAAGTATCACTGCCTTTAAACTTGTCAGTTTAAATCACCTGCAGCCGTGACCAAAATCTGTGCAATTGGGGTAGCCATGGACCATGATACGGGAGACCAAATATATTTCCATGGCTTTCATTAGAGGATTACTGATAAAGTTATTGATACTCTGTTTTCCATGGTGCCTTTCTCTCAGGAGTAATGTGGTTTTTCCATAAAAATTTTATTGGCACAAGAGGCTTCCCACAGGGGCCAGAAAGAAAATCAGGAAATCTTGTCCTTCACAATGCTTGAAGGAGAGTCAGGAGATCCATTCCTCATAAAGGGAATCATGACCCTCATAATTAAGCACAAAACCAGGATTCATCTCTTCTGATAATCTGTTTCTTCACTGTTAATGTTTATGTCTGAAGCTCTTCAGCCCAGCCTGACTTGACTGGATAAACACACATGATTTCATGGGGGAATGATTTTTCTAACCAAACTGAAATGTCTTGCTCTTGAAAACAAAAATCACATGTCAGAAATGTCTGTTTCTCTTGTTTTGTAATGAGAAGATAAAATGGCTCAGGTGTCGGATTATGCCCTTTTCTGACCCAGAGATGGGGCAACTGAGAGGTGTTTTAAAAGCTTTTCTTTCATTTTCAGTCTCATGTGAAGGGTGAGACAATACAGATGTTACAATTCATGCTATCACAATCAGAAGCCAAACTATTTCCTTATTACAAAACATTATAAATGTTTCTTGATCTGTCAGCTTCTGCCACACAATGATGCTAGAGCCTTAAAGCAAATCACCTAAAATTACCCCTCGTGGGTCCTACTATAAACCATCTTTCATAGTTCTGTTTCTCCAAAATACCTGGTGTTATTTGCAAGGCCATCATTTGAAACTTGTTTCCAGCTCCATTTCTCTCTCAACAATATCTGTCCTATTCCATGAAATTTCTAAGTCATCATTTTTTATCTCAAGGTTTGCATACAGATACATTCTATGTGAGCCTCCTGTCAGGCTTTGAGAATTCCCTACAAACCCATTTCCTACACTCAGGGACAGGCATTTCCCAGGTAGGTGTTTGTGTGTGATGGGCCAAATCCCACACTGACCGTCCCGAGAGGGGTCCTGCTTTGCAGACTGTGGCATTTTGGTGACATCTGCACACCAACTCCTGCCATTCTCTGTGCAATTTAACAGCTTCAAAGGGGGAAGGAAATAGCAGCCTTCCCAGACAATTCACAAATCAGCAGGAAAATGAGAATAACTTTAAATATGTTCTTTTTTCCCCTCCCTTGTCTCTCTGAAAACTGACTTTTTTACAAGCACACCTCTCCACTCCAAACTTCTCACTCAGCTTCCAGTTCCAGTACTATCCAGTAGGAACTGGATACTATTTCCTGCTCTAGGACTACCAACTTTCATATTTTTGTTAATATGTTGACATAACAGACCTGCCTATTTCTTTTCTCTCTTTTTTTTTTTTCCTTCTATTTCTTCCTTTTTACCTTCAGCTCCCTGAAAGGGTTTCAGAGGATGCTGGATGAAGAAGGCACTACAAAAAAAAAATGTGGGGAGAGGCAGAGGGAGGAGAAAAAAAGTGAGTTTTATAATGTCCCTAACTCACAAAGGAGTTTTATAATGTCCTTTTACCTTTCCCTGGGGGACTGGAGCATTTCTGTTGCTTTAACCAGCTGTGGACTGCAAAAAAACCCCTCCAAGTGTGTAGTTGGAAATTTCCTCACACTCATAACAGGAAATTAATGTTGGGCCTCAGATTGTACATGGAGTTTGTTGTGGATCACAGGAAACTGAGGAAGATCCTTTGGCCACCATGTGTTTTGCTAGAAAATAAACTCAAAAACAAAGAAAAGAAAAAAGCTTTCACTTCCAGTACTTCCAATCAGAGGGGCAACCACTAAGATGATGCAGGCCCTGCACTTTTCTTCTGTATTTTATTTCTTTTTTGAAGTTTTTGAGTGAGGAATATATCCACCTCCCCAACCCACAGTTCAGGTTATTTTAAATGAGGTACTGAAAATTTAGGTGCTACAACCTGCAAGGCTTTTCAATAAAGTTGATGACACTTTATGTAAAAGTTTATGTCCTTGCATGCAGTATGAGATGCTGAAGTAGAATTTTGTTGCCTTCATTTTAGTCTTGTCTTGCCACAAAGAAGATTGTGCCTTTCAATATTTTGTAATTTATAGCATGGCTCTGCAATGGCTAAATATCCCCTCGATTTTTATTTCCTGACCTGTCCCTGAGGCATTTGAATATGCAGGAATTTTCACACTCTCATTTTCTTCTACAGATGGCAGCTAACGTTAAAATATTAACAATCAAGTGAAATAACCAAAACCTTTACCATTTGACTCTCCAACTCCACCCTTCCCAGAAGCATAGCTAATTTATATGATAATTAAAAGGAAATTGCAAAATTTTCAGTTTCCCTGGAAGAGTCTCTGAGGTGAAAATATCGGCTATTACAATTTTTTGCAAGGATGGGAACAATAACTGTCAATTTTTTAACACACTATGGTAAGATTGCAATAGAGATTTCTGTGGTTTTAGTAAATGAAAATATAAGAATGTGTTAAAGTATTCAATGCATAGCACAGTAAAGAAATTCTAAATACACAGATTAAACTGTGTCGTTTGAACAGTGAGACAAGTCTGTGATAAACACTGACTTCTAAATAAAAATATCAGTGCAGTATGAAATAAATAGCTCATAACGAAGGACACATTGTCCTCATCCTGATTTTTCTCCTCTAATGCTGTTTTTTTTTGGGGGGGTGAACTTTTTAAAATTATTATTCAAAGTTATAAACCAATTGTCACACGCTGAGTCACACTTCTTCCCTTCCAGGCAACTTTCTGAGCTTCCTGAACACATCTGCTGTTGACAAACACTGGGAAAGGTAAAGCAAACACTACTGAAAGGTGCTTTTTGCTTCTCTTGCTGCAAAGAGTGTTTGCTCTTCCCCCAGCGAGCAGCTGCCACCCCAGTCCATGCAGATGGCATCCCAGCTGCTGTGTGACCACAGTAAAAGGGTCAGGTACACCCAGCCCAGCAGGTAACACGTTATCAGCACCACAGAAAACGCATCTTCTCCTCCTGATCCAAAATAAGGGTCCTTGAATGGACTCAGTATTAACTGCACTACGAACTCTCCCTAAAAAGTCCCTGTGGCAAGTCCATATACATTTGCCAGGCCACCAAGTTCTCTGTGTCACCTTGAATTTTCATCCTATAATGATTTTCTATTTTTTTTATTTTACATTACTAAAGTATTTAAACTGCATGTTAAAAGTATCTCTTCCTATGTGGCTTGTATGCATGGTTTATCATGTATTATTATTATTTATTATTATTAGAAATACAGCCTTCAAGGTCAAGTTGGATGGAGCTCTGAGCAATCTCATCCAGTGGAAGTTCCCTGCCCATGGCAGGGGGATTTGATCTGGGTGCTCTTTACATCCCCTTCCAATCACTTTATGTGGTTTTATGGCTCTTGGCAATGGCAGCTGGGTGGCAAAACCATTGTATGTGGTTCTTAAAGGTGCAACATCGTGATCAATGTGGGATCAAAATCAGTCTGAGGGAACGGAGCAGATCAGAGAAGGGGCAGAACACTCTGATTTTCCTTCTGTCTTCGCAGGGATGCTCCAAAGCCCATTTCAGTCTTCTCAATTCACGGACAACAGAAGCAGCACAGACACGAGCTCTCCTCAAAGCACTTTTGTCTCCACACAATTCCATTCTAATTTTAATTTCTTCCATTAAACTAAACAATATTTAGTTGATTATTAAAATTTTGCCATTAGTTGAGAACTGGTGCTTCAAAATACCATTTTGTCTTAATACATAAAAGTTGCCCTTTACTATGATAATTTTCTGTTTTACTTTGCAACAATAAGAAAACAAGGCCTGAAGGTGTTTGTAGACAGAAACCACAGTTTATTGGAATAAATAAGGAATATGAGAACGTAGTTTTAAAAAATAAGAGATGCCCAGACGCTTAGAGAATCATAAATAAGAGAAGTTGTAAGGCAGATATTTTGTAAACAGTTTGCTAAAACACAGCATTTTCCTTCTCCATTTATGTACTAGTTAAAAAAATTAATGAAGGTCAGTATTTATCTACTGTATATATTTCATAATATTTTGCAACACTTGGAAATAAAACGAGTGCTCCATGTTCCACAAATATGATTTGAAGAAAAATTAATAGAGGCTTCGTCTACAACAAATGAATCATCTCTTCAAAGGAAATTTTAGAGTTTAGAAAAGTGACAGAAGCCAAGCTAGAAAAATTACATTCTCAAAATCAAAGCTATTTAATCTTGCCTTCATATGGCAAGATTAAATAGTAATGGCATAAAAAGTAAATACCACCAAAATTTGAACCTCAAAATGGGGTGTTTTGACATTCTGTTGTTCCTTTGTGCATGAGTGGTGTTGCTCCTGATGCCTTACATTTTAGTTTTCATGTTTTCAGATTCTGTGGTGCCCAGGTGTGCAGTTCTGAGCTCATATTAAGTGTTTGTGAGCTCTCTTCTCAGAGCAGGGAGACAAAACAAATCCTTTCCAGATGGAGACCAAGGACAACTTTCAGTCCCAAAAGCACAAACAAGGGTGGCTGAAGGGAGAACAAGAAGGATGGGACCTCACAACCTGGAGCTGTAATTGGATAATTAAACCCCAATATGCAAATGGACCAAAACTTATAAAAATGTAAGACCTTGTGACCGGTTGTCCATTTTGTGACCATTTTGGGTCCACCTTGGGTGTAGCCCTGGTCAGCCTCTTGTCCTGCCCAAGGTGTATCCTTAAAGGCCCTTCTGTAAATCCCTACTTTATTCTCCAGTTCTGTCCAGTCTCTGTTCCAGGTCAGCCTTCCCAAGGCATCACTCCCATCAACACATGCTCATCCCCTTTTCCAATATGACCCCCAACACACACGGATTAGCAAAGGTAAATATAAAATCTGCACTATTTCTGAAACAGTTCTGTGCAAGCAGACTCCATCTCCAGTGCACACAGGTATAAGTGCTTGATCAACAGATCCACAGCTGCCACCAGCTTGGAGTGAACAAACAGAGGAGTTTTTTGAGTATTTAACAGTCACCTAAGTAACCAGTGCAGCACACCTCTGAAGCTGACAGTGCTCAAATCTGCCCTTGTTGCTGCTTGGAGTTAAACATCACGTGAGGTTTATTTAGCAGAGCACTTTCCCCTCTGACTTGCAGCTGTCAAAGCAAGGCAGGTGTGATGTGGTGAGTACAACATCTGAAGTGTCAGCTGGGACCCTTCAGTTTTGCCTTACTGCAGGTTTGTGGCACTGAGCTGGGGGGAATTTGGCCACTGAGAATTGTGTTCTACAAAATCCTGGTTGCCATGTCACCATCAGCCAGTATTTCATCTGTATCCCCAAAACTTAGGTTTTGAGGTGAGAGTTTCAGAGATGTTTCCAACAGGGGGTTCATCATTCAGAAGAAATTTGGGGCAGAGTGATTTATTGTATGTGTGGCAAGAGGGGGAATATTTATCTCTGCTCTTCCAGCGAGGATGGCAACTGGGAGGAGGAAGGTGGCAACGCCTTCTGCCAAGACAGAGCAAGAACTGCACAAAGCACTTAAATCAGGCAAGGCCACAGTTTCAGGTGATTCTCACACCCAGCTGGGCTCAAATGACAGAAACCAAGAATGTTTTACTGTCAGACAGAATGGTACCTCTAGCATGCAGAAGTTCTGCTGCTTTTTCAGCCATGCTGCAATGACCTCTATGTGGCCTCCTAATTTGAACACAACCAAATAAATCTGATGGTGAATGAAAGAGTAAAAAAAATAATAATAATAAAATCTACTTTATGCTCACAACATTAATTTAAAATAAAGTATTTCCTTAAATTAAAATAGTCTGGGCTGCTGTGTCCAGCCCTGGCTCCTCAGCACAGCAGGGCCAGGAGCTCCTGGAGCTGAGGAAGGGCCTGGAGCATCTCCGTGCCCAGGAGAGGCTGAGGGAGCTGGGGCTGCTCAGCTGGAGAGGAGCCCCAGGGAGAGGGGCCTCAGCCCTGGGGGTCCCTGGGTGTCCCTGTGTCTGTCCCTGTCTGTCCCTGTGTGTCCCTGTGTGTGTCCCTGTCTGTCCCTGTGTGTCCCTGTGTCTGTCCCTGTGTGCAGGGAGGGCAGAGCAGCCCCAGGCTCTGCTCCAGGCCCAGCAATGGCCCCAGAGCCACGGGCAGGGGCTGAGCCCAGCAATTCCCCTGCACAGGGGCACAGCTTCTGCCCTGGGCAGTGCCAGCCCTGAGCAGAGCCCAGAGGGGCTGGGGACTCCTCCCTGGGGACATTCAGAGCCCTCTGGACACAGCCCTGTGCCCCGGGATGGCCCTGCTGGAGCAGGGAGGTGGCACCAGTGACCCACTGTGGTCCCTTCCAGCCTGACCCAGCCTGGGATGATGTGAAAGAAAGCAAAAATAAACCTCTTCTCTTTCCTGTCCCCAGTTCGCTTATCAAACCATGGCCAGGTAGGAATTACTGATTTTGTCACGCCGCTTCTGATCAGGATGCAAAAAAAAATCCCAACAGGCAGATTTCCAGAGGAATTAGCTCTGCATATACAATCCATTCAGTTCTGCAACAAAAGCTTGATTTAAAACAGTAGGCGTGGAAGGCTGTCCAAAGATTCTTGTTACACAACTGCTTTCAAACCTCTGACACAGCAATGCACCATAATGGCCGGGCATTATTTGTTTAACTCTTTTGCTCTGGGTCCCTGCTGGGCCTACATTCATTTTTTGCCTTGGTTCCTGTGCCCTACATAGCATCCACAGCAGCCATTTATCTGCAGCAATCCAGCTCGGAGTTTTTCTGGATTTTATGACAGCACTGCTTCAGATTAACTGCTCCCTATTCTTCTGTGAGCCAGTTAATCACTGTACCTCTTATTCTATTACTGGGTAATCAAAAAATTAACAGCAATCATCCTATAATGGCAATTCTGTGGCATTACATTAGTCAGCTTCCTCTGTCCTGAGCTGCTTTTAAACAAATTGCTCCTTTTTTAATAATTTAATCTATTTTTTGTATTCTGAAGTATCTCTCATATTTTGATCCTGACCTACAGTGATTAGTTCAGGTAAATTGTTTTCATAGCTATTCACATTAGAATAAAAAGAAGAAATCTCATATTTGAAGTGGTTTCTTCTACCTAGAAAATTTCATTCCCATTAAAACTTTGTGTTGGGAACCCAGGTGATTCTTTTGGTAATTGATTTTTAGGTAATTAGGCATATTTGCTTTCCTCAAAATTGTCTCAAGCACTCTTCAAGCAGTATTATGGAGGTTACCTTTGTAAAGCTTCTCCTGCCCACAGTTAATTCAGCAGTGACAAATTTCCCATAGCAAACAAGAGCCTTGACATCAGTATTTCTAAGCAGTTGCAGCTAATTACATGACAGGCCCTAATTAGAACAACAGCATGACCTTCTGTGTGTAGATGCTCACAGAACTACAACTGAATGCAAACAGAATTTCAAGAAGGCTGGTGACACAAAAACTTTCTTCCCATATCATACAGGCACACTCCACATCCCCTGGGATGTCTCAAACAATTCTGATGCTGCAGTAAAGTCATATATTATGCTAATAAGAGGGTTAAAGATATTTTTTTCTTAGACACCACTCAATTCAGCAATTGGTGGCTCCAGGCTCTTTCACAGCACAGATGAACAAAAAAAGTCATGGCTGACTTTCCCACCATCTGGCAAGCAACCAAAATCCAATAATCCAGTAGGTGATTGGAGCATGCTAAATTACAGAGCCAAAGAATGGTTTGGGTTGGAAGGGATCTTAAAAGATCATCCATGGGCAGGGACACCTCCCACTGTCCCAGGCTGCTCCAGCCCCAGTGTCCAACCTGGCCTTGGGATCCAGGGGCAGCCACAGCTGCTCTGGGCACCCTGCCCACCCTCCCAGGGAAGGATTTCTCCCTGATACCTGACTCAAATTTCCCCTCTTTCGATTAAAGCCATTCCACTTTGTCCTGCCACTCCAGTTCCCACTGCAGAGCCCCTCTCTGACTTCCCTGTAGCCCCTCCAGGCCCTGGAAGGCTGCTCTGAGGTGTCCACACAACCTCCTCCTCTCCAGGCTGGGCCACCAAGCAGATTCCCAGGGTTCAGGAAATAGGGAATTCCAGGTCCTCTACCAAATACTAGAAAACAACCTCATACCCTAAAGTAAACACACGTATCTGACCACCTTGTTTTTGATGATTTTCTCATTTTAAAAGGAAAGAATGAGGATGGCAGGCAACTCAAATGCATCTATGACATCAAGATGTACCCCAAAATGAGAGGAAGAGTTTCAGCTGAGTGCAGCACACACCAAAATCACTCATCAAGAGTGCAACTAAAAAGTTAAAATCTCTGCTAGTCAGCCCCTTAAAAATGCAAATCAACAACAACAAGTTACTGAAGGTACCAGTGGTTACTGGTTATTCTCCTCTACTGTTTAATCTCATTTAGAAGGTGTCATGTGCTATTTGTTTAAAAAAAAAATCATTGCATCAAGGTACCTATTTTTTCCACAATTTTATTATTTTTTTCATGCTTTCTGTGAATTAAGTAATTGAAGCATCCAGTCAACATGAATTTGAATTGTTTTTATCTCACTTAAATATGTTCATGTCTCCATTAGCAGAAATAGAAAACAGTTGTTTGATATGACATAGTTATGTGACTCAGCTTTTCAAGACAGATTGTCTTAGGAACTAGAAGAAAAGAAGGGACTTCAAGCAAAACCTTTCTGTGCTGCTCATTCTCATTGAGAACAACCTTAAACCACCCAAAACTGAAGCAAATATGCTTTAATTGTCAAAAGTGATTGCTTTACTCCTTGGAGTCTCTTATTAAAGATGCAGAGTAGGTGAAAGAATTTGCAAATATTATTAAAGGTGAAGTTGAATTAAAGAATGAAGACTCCAGTGCAGGGAGGCACTTAGTTGTGTACTGAGGGTCTGCAGTGGTTGTGGCTGCTTCCCTAAGTCTGATTCTATGTCCTGAACAGCAGCACTTCTATTTTTTTTCCATTTAAATTGTGTGAGAATTCCATGCAGAGAGAGAACACAGGCCCTGCTATATACCTGACAGCCATTTTCAAATTGCATTTAATGATATGACAAATGGTGTGTAATATCTGTGAGAATGATTTTAAAGGGTTTGCTCAGTAATCCCATTATCTTGATTAGGCTGCTACGATAAGCATCTTTTAAAAATCTTATTTGCTCCTGGATTTTCCTTTGTAGTTTCATTGCACTTTGAACTGAATTGCAGGCATCATCTTTCTGCCACAGCCTCCTATTTTATTCCAGCACTTTTGGATGTTATTGCCCCCTTGGCATCCCCAGATGTGCACTTGCAGATTTCACTGCCTTGTTGGATGTGCTTTCCCCTAGGTCATTGCTGCATTAGGACAAATTCACTGCAGGAAAGAAATGGACACATTCGAGCTCTTCAAGCCTTAGAAAAAAATGTGTTCTGCCTATGGTTGTGCAAAAATAAAACAAAATTAAGAGGCAGACTGGTGATACTACTCTCTAAGGATGGAGATTCTTAAACCCCCTGGGTAAGGAGCAGCTTCTGCTTGTGCTGTAATCAGGTAATGCACAGCCACGTGTCACTGTGTACCACACCCCTGAGGAATCCTGGAATCACACAGGACCTGGAGACCTTACAAGCCTCCCTCTGCAGGAGCCTGACAGGAGCAGGTACCTGCAGACTGCAGAATTCATAGTGACAGAAAAAACCCCACATTATTTTCAGCACAGACATTATTCCAGCAGCGTGGTCAGCACTGCTTCCGTAAGATGACCTAGAAAAGGATATGATTCCATCTGAGGGCAGCAGGGATGGGATAAACTTCTTAAAAATGGGCAAGCACACATCTGTGAGCCCAGCTTTGCACAGGAAAGATTGGCACTAGTGAATTGCTGGGTGTCCAGAGCAGGGAGCAGGAAGAGGACAAAAAAAAATCAACTCACATCAGCTGATGGAAGTGCACCAGGAGACTTTTCATAATATCCTGATTTGCAAGGAGTCCATTAAGATAATTATAGGCCAACTCCTGGCCCTGCACAGGACACCCCTAGAATCCCACCCTGTGGCTAAAAATGTTGTCCAGACATTTTTGAAAGGCAGTAAATACCTCCCCCCAAAAAACCATGATGAATGAGGACTCTGAGGTCTGTTAAGGACTGTGAGGTGTGATTGGTACAGAAGAAACCACAAAGAAAACGTTGGGGGAGGCAGAGGAGAGAAATCAGCACAGGGAACACTCCAAGAAACTCTCCTGCCTGTGGTTATTTAGGATGCCACATACAAGATATGTCTGCATCACCTACAGAAAGCAAACCTTTGGCATCTTCTTAACTGCCTAGAAGGCCAGTTGTGTGATTTTATCTCAGATTTTGAGACATTAAAATGTGAAGGAAGTACACGGAGATGCCAGCAACTCCATGGGAATAATCAGTCCCAGCAGAGATTCAGGCAGGGAGAAGTTTTCCTGAGCACCAACCCTTTGCAAACTTGGGATCCAGTTGGCTTCTCCTCAGTGCCAAGCTCTTCTGGGAAGTCTGGTTCACAGGACTGTGTTTCCAGGAGAGGACCACTACATAAATTGCAATATTAATTTCTAATTAATTGTAAAAATGAGTTTTGAGTTTACCAGAAGTGGAAATATTCAATGAAAAAAGCAGAATTAGAAATCTCCTGGAGATGTACTGGTGTCAGAGCAATCTACCCTGAAAACCCCTCTTGTTCTGATGCACACCTCTCAGCACACAGCCTCAGAGAGCTCAGGAAGATGATATTTCTAAGTTACACACAACTCCCCATGAGTTTTTTGCATGAAAACCAAGTCAGCAGCTGAGATGGGGATGACCTTTCGACTACAACCACTGCTCCCCTCCCAAGTCATTTCTCTAGAGCTCCATTTCCCTGCTTTATCTTAGCAGATGATACTATTGCTACTGCCAGTGCTACTCTAAAATTCCTTTTATCTGTTTTTGAGCTGTTATGTGCCTAATAATTATAATGTAAATGCGCTTTCATAGCTACTGGGCAATCCTTGTTTTTTCTCTCTTCATAATAAATTACTCATATTAAATTACAAACAGCAGCCTGAGGCTGTAGAGTTGATACCCAGAGGCTATTAAAAACTTTCAACCTCCTGTCTGACAACTGGGGAGTTAAACAAACATCCTCACATATGCTAGAGTTACAATAAAAGCCGTAATTATCTGTGTATTTTAAAGGATGTTAACTACCCCACAAATTTATTTTTCTTAAAATTTTATGAGGATGCAAAGCTACATTTTACATCTTTTGCTTTTTGTTTTCATTACTGTGTGGTTTGTAACACCATCTTACAAGCCTGAAAGAAAGAAATATGTTTTTGGTTTTTTTATATGGGCAAAGGAATATTCATTGCCTCTAAATTACTCACTCTTCCTTAGTTTCCAATAGCTCTAAAGGACTGTAAGAGTTATTTTCAAGGCTTTCTTCTTAGTGGATGATATCACAGACTTGCACTATAATTTTTATTTTTACTATTTTACACTGTTTTCATTAACCAGTGTGAGGAACCTGAGGTCGCATACAAATTTAAATCAGATTTATTTTTTTTCTCGTTCCCAAGCGATCAAGAGTCTCTTCAAGCTGGAAGAAAAATAAACACATTTCAAACGGTCTCAAAAAGCTAATGGGAGTAAAAATGCTTGTTATTAAAATAAATGCAACTTTCTTGGGCAAACAAAACTGTAGCTTATAAATAGATTAACCCTAACAAATGAGGCAGGTGCAGGTGAGCTCTAAAGCCTGTGATGTGTCCTGAAAACAAGAAAGGACTCATCTGGTGAAGATAAGACAATTGTTTCATGCTTCCAAGCACTCTTAAAGAGCTGTTTGATTTGAAAACTACTGAGATGATTAAAAAGCACCTACCAGCCCTTTTCATCCTTATTTTCATGGGAATATAGAAATATAATGCCACAACCCAGTGTTCAGTAGAAATGCAGATTAAAGTGATGGTCTTTCTGTGCAGAGCATTTTGTCTTTATTTATCCACGGAGCTCCATCTTATCAATTGACCAAAGTGTTTGAACACCTTTTTATTAAAAAATAATGTCTGTGAGGTACATCTATTTTGATTTGGTATTGGATATTTACACTGCTCTGCTGGACATTTAGACTGTAAATATTGGATGTTTACATTGCAAGCACAAAAACAGACCCTGAAAATATTAGAAAATGTGGATTTTTTTGTTCCTTCTCTGGAAGAACAGCTGTTCTCTGAGCCAAAACCACACAGGGACCTGAAAATCCGAGAGAAAAAAATATCTCTCCTCTGTGACTTAATTTTCATCTCAGTTTCTGGGAGGAAGGGGAAGAGGGGAGCGAGGGGAAGGCAAAACAACCTGGGAGAGAATGATGGTTTATACAGACAATAAAAATAAAGACTTTTACACAAACAGTCCTTATTGTAAGAAAGTAAATCAGTTAAATATGGTGGAGATTACGTATCTACATAGTGTTCACTTTCTTCCTGACACTCTGCAGAGATGTGGGCATTCTCTTCTAGGTAAAGCATCACAAACAAAGAACAAAAGGTCAAAATACCAAGTGGAAAAGATATTTCCCAATATTTGGAAAATATTTTTCAATATTTGGAAAAAAATATGTGTGGTAAAACTGAGTTGCTGTGAGCTCATTTGGCAGAAGAACTTAATTTTTCCCCTGTTATTCTGTAGGAAGCGAATGAACCCACAGTATTTAAAATACAAGCTATTCTTATGAAATAAAGCATTCTTAAAATGAGAATAAAGCAATTTCAATCCATTAGACCAAGAGAGAAAAATAAAAATACATGTGGTCTGTAGGAAAAGGGGGTATTTTTTTCCCTTAATATTTCCCTAATAGATTATTCCAAACATGTTAAGCTGCTTTCAAGAAATCTAGGTGACTCTAGAAAGATTATGCAAATAATGATTCCATTTCTGTTCTTTTTTTGGTGAAGTATCTCCACCATTTTTAATGTAGCAAAGTCCCAGCAGCCCATATCTCTACCACACAGCTGGCAAGCATATCTAAAGGATTATGCATAATATGCATGTGAGCCCATGAAGCAAATGCATTTATTCAGGACTGAAAAATGGAGGAAAGCTTTAGTTCCTGAGCCACAGAGAAAAATGGCTTAAAGAAATTTCTATTTCTATTCCACCCTTTCCCTCAAATCCCAACCTCTTGCTACCTGCACCTCCATTTTCATGGCAAGCTTAAAAGCATCACCAAACCCACCCTGCTCCCTGCCAAGCCAGTGTACATTTGAAAAGGTGGGTTTAGGGTGGTTTTTGGGATTTTTTTGTTTGTCTATTTGTTTGTTTGTTTCTTTTTTAGTGGGTTTGGGGCTTTTTGTTTATTTGTTTTGTGGATTCTGGATTTTTTTTATTTTCTTAAAACTAGATGGATGTTGTGCTGGTTTTTTTCCCTCCTCCTCCTTAGGTAAGCATTTGTCACTGACATTTGTGAGAGTTGCAGGCTCCCATCAAGACAAGGCTGCTGTGGATACTGGCAGGTGTGAATGCAAGAGAATAATTCATTCTCCTCAGACTTATTCCTGAGGCAAGAAAATGTGCAAATGCTCTTCTAAACCCAGGAGCTACACCTAAAGAATAAAAAAAGAGAAACCAAACCCAAAAATATTCTGCTTTTTTGATGATAATATATCCCAAATAATTAATACTTTCCATCACTCATCACTGTTTTAAAAATGCTATTCCCACTAGTAGGGCAATCCTTTAAATATAGTGCCCAGACTTCTACTTTTATAATGTTTAGTTTTGTTAAAGAGTTTCTTTCCACTGCCAGAAACCCTCAAGGAATGTGGGTGTGGATGGGCACATTCCCCCTCGAATCCCACTTTGGTAACAGCTGGGTTTAAAATTTGGGCATTCAAAGTTGTCTAAGGAATCCTGTGTTAAGGAATGGCAGCTGGTTGGACTTTTTGTCATCATTTATAGTCTTTGGGTTCCCCACAGAGTTTAACTCACACATTGTGCACCAGCAGTGACACCAGCTAGAGGAAAATGAGTTTTTGTTTTGGGGCAAATTGAAGAAGAAGGTTTTGAACTGAATAGTTCATGTGCTGATAGCAATCAAGTCAGGACAATGTGAAGCCTCCACACCTCCTCAGCTTCCAGAGGGGGTTTTGCCAGTGAAATCCAGGCTGCCACAACTGGAACAACTGGTTCCAGAGAGGGCAAGGACATCCTAACTGCTCTGACTTAATGCTGAGCTGCTGAAGCAGGAGATTTCCCCACCTACACTGGTGCAGAGCTCATGAAGAGAAGTGAATTTCACTGTTGAACTTCAGCATCAGATTTTTCTAGTATCTTATTTCACAATTTTCACCTGTGGCTTCAGCCTTCGTCCCAATACCAATATCCTAAGAAGAGATAGCAAGTAATTAAAAGGCTGCCTGCAAGAGCCTGGCACACCCAATTTGTGCCCATTTGGGAGCCTCTAAATGTCACCCAGTAGAAATGTGGATCCCATGCTGTGAGTATCACTCTCCAGGCCAGTAAATCTGCCTTGCTGTCATTCTCAGATCCCTCTGAGGTGTAATCCCAGAAACTGCTTAGCTGACAGCTCTGTTGTTCAGCTTTTTGAATCTCCTTCAGAGTTCTTGCTCTTTTCATCTATTTTAAGAAACATTCAAGGCCAATAACAGCAGCACCAGGCGTTTGAACATGACCAAACTGGGTCTGTTCTCAGTTGTTCACCTCTCACATTAAGCTGCCCACAAAGGAAATCAACCAAGCTGGGATACTGTGGTGGGTGAGAGGCTGGATATTCCCTGTCCATGAGTGCTGGGAAGCAGAAACCTCCTGTGCTGAGCTGATCCCACAGCCTGGGCTGCAGATGAGGGAAATTCTGTCCCTGTGCCCTGCTCAGGTGAGGCTCCACCTGCAGAGCCCTGGAATTCCCAGCCCAGGGAGGACGTGGAGCTGCTGGAGAGAGCCCAGAGGAGGCTCCAGGATGAGCAGAGGGCTGGAGCAGCTCTGCTGGCAGGAAAGGCTGGCACAGCTGGCATTGCTCAGCCTGGGCAGGAGAAGCTCTGGGCTGAGCTCAGGGTGGCCTTGCAGGGCCTGAAGGAGCCCCAGGAAAGCTGCAGAGAGACAATTGCCAAGGGCTGCAGGGACAGGAGCCAGGGAATGGCTTCAGACTGAGTAGGGTTAGATGGGATATTAATAAGAAATTGTTCCCTGGCAGGGTGGGCAGGCCCTGGCACAGGGTGCCCAGAGCAGCTGTGGCTGCCCCTGGATCCCCGGGAGTGCCCAAGGCCAGGTTGGACACTGGGGCTGGAGCAGCCTGGGACAGTGGGAGGTGTCCCTGCCATGGGAGGGGTTTGGAATCAGAGGATCTTTCAGGTCCCTTCCAACCCAAACCATCCTATGATTCTCTGATGACCCCAGAGGTCCTGTGAAGGGAGGGGTTCTGACACCCAGCAGAGATTGCACACGAGATGTGCCACCACTTGTGTCACCTAAGGCACAGTCTGGCTCTAAGAGATCCTGAGGAGGACAGAGAAAGGTGGCTCAGCTCTCTCTGTGCTAAAGAGCAGGCTGGAGCACAGGCAGACCCCCATCTGACCCACTTGGAGATAATCAGATAAAGAAGAAGGAGCACAAAGTGAAGCAAGCCTTACTAACCCGTGCCTGTCACAACCTTTGCTTCCTCACAGGAATTACTTCCCTTGACCTGCCACCTACTTCAGAGCATTGGTTAACCTTTTTCAAATTAGAAATTATAATGCAGGCTTGGAAAAAATAAGGGGAAAAAAAGAAGAGAGAGATGATAATTCCCACTGAGACATGAATCTCCAGCTGATAGAAGGAGACCCTGATTCTGCCAGCCAAGGGTCTGACCTGTGATGCCAAAACTGAAAAGATGCTCTTACCAGAGGGGTTAATTCAGACAACTCTTTTAAAATGCAGATTTTCTCCTTTTTGCTTGTCTTGATTTCAAGCACAGCAAAGCAGGGGCTGTAATTAGAGAATGGGTAGTCGGCACTGTTCACCAGTTGTGCGTAAGCTTTAAACTAATAACTCAGCAATTAGAAGAAAAATGAGCAGTAATTACACACATTTTACTCACTGCTAGACAGATGGAACATTTTCTGCTCGTTATTGGCAAACTGTCACTGCGTTTATTTCATTTTTAGTGTTTACTGTTTGTTGTAGTTTGATTAGGAATAATTACAGGCTAGGAAAAATACGAAAGAAATGAACAGCCTTTTCATTTTTACATCCTTAAAGTGATACAGCCACTTCTTCCCCCATTTTCTCCAAGATGAACATGCTCTCTGTTTAAAACTTCACTGAAATCAGGCTGCAGCTAATGGGGCTTGGTGAGAAAAAGGAGTAAGGCAGTGCAGGAAAGCCCAGCCTCTCCAGAGTGGCTGATAAAACACCACTGGGGTCACAGGCAGCTTCCCTGCTGGGCACTGCTCCATATTGCCAAGTTGTTGCATAAATTGGTTTATATTTATTGCAGCTACAAGGCTTTAGTCAAAAGAGGCATCTGAGCCAGATCCCAGCCCCCAGGGCAGGAGCTGCAGGGAACTATCCTTGCCCTTAGTCCAGGTAAGCAGGAAACTCAAGAGGCTGGAGGCAGGACCTTCGTTTTTCCACCTTGCTGGAGTTTGCTTCCCTATTCTACCTAATTGTGGATTTCTGAGCCTTTATGTTGCACCAACCATGCCTCAGTCCCAATCTTTGGGGACATTTTGAGGGAAGGGAGTCGGTGGCTGTCAGCTGTGGTTAGACTGAGCTGCAAAGTACCCAAAACCATATCCAAAGTTTCCAAAGGAACCAGGCACTTGGAGAAATCTCTAAATACTGAAGCTTTGTAGCAGGGATAAAGACTTTCTGTTTTAATTCTACTCACAACAAGGTTTTTCTAAGCTCCTACCTGGAACACATAGAGAAAAACCCACCAGGGTGTGCAGGACAGAGCTCATTCCTTGCTCAATTCCAGCATTGCTGAGATCCCTGCACAGCCCCTGCCTGCCCTGCTCCAGACTCCTGGATATCACTGGCATTCTTTGTAGCTAGGATAGGGGAAAAAGCAAAGGAATACTCCTATCAATACACCCTTCTGACATTACAGACTAAACAGACCTTGTGACAAGGTGTGGGAGGTGGCTCAAGCCTGCTTTGCCTCAGGAATCCATCCAGTGATGGTGCAAGGCCAAAATAACCACTTGTGTGAAGATTTCCTCTGCTCTGCTTCAAATATTGCCAGCACAGTTTTATTCATCAACCTTCTAACCACCTCTGCCTTCTTTAACATTTAGGGTTTTTTAAAAATAAAGGTTCAAAGCAACAAACCTGAGGAAAAAAAAAAAAAAAAGGATGATTAATTTCCCTGCAAATATCATGGGATTTGAATGTTGGGGATGGGGTGTATCACTGATAAATTGATTTAAATTCCCTGATGCACAGAACCAAATACCACTTGGAAGAATAACAATACTAATGAAATCCTAGGAAAATCCAAACCAGTCCTGCTATGAAATCTGCCTGCAAACTTCACATGAGGCAGCACTGGATAACCTCCCATTTATGTAAAGAAGTTTCCTGGCTTTATGGTAGCATCTTTAGGGCAACATAATTTTGGCCTGGCTCATAAATCCTGTATTAGGTTGGAATGGACAACCTTATGATTGAGAAGCCTTCCCCACTTCCAGACCTTTTGCCTGGTACAAAGCTTCAGCCCTGTATCCACCTCTCCTTTCACACCTCATAGCCAATGGTTTTCTCAGCAACAATAAACAAAGGTTCTCTCTGATGCCACAATTGAACATGAATGAACTCTACAGCGCAAGGCATCACATGAAGCAGCTTTTTCAAGGCCTGAAACATACAGCAGCTCTGAAATAGAAAATTTCCTTGCAAAAAAGAGAAAAGTCTTTGAATGCATATTATTTTTAAGGCTTTTCTGACTGCCCTTTAGTTATAGCTTCAATTTTTTCTCCAGAGTAATGAGCAGTGGATGCTTCTTCTACACTGCCAGCTGAAAGACCAAACAGAGGCTCTGCAGACCCTAAAGGCAGAGATAATGGGGGGGAAAAAACACCATCACTACAGGAGCAAGACAGAGGCTTTGATTGTTGCAGCAGTAGAAAGCAACAAGATGGTAATGGCAAAGAAATGGAAAGCAGGAAAAATGGCTGAAAGAGCAAAGACTGTGCAAGCACAGAGGACCTCAAATGATGTAGCAAAATATTCACTGGTGTTTTGTGCATGAGGCAATTTCTGTTTATGAGGCTGTTGTGGAAATTTCTAAAAGAAAAAAGGATTGTCATCAAGCATAGAATCATAGAAAGAAAGGAAAAATTGAATGGCCTGGACTGGAAGGGAGCTTAAAGATCACCTGATTCCAAACCCCTGCCATGGGCAGGGACAGCTTCCACTGTGCCAGGCTGCTGGAAGTTTTACTCAACCTGGTCCTGAATGCTTCCAGGGATCCAGGGGCAGCCACAGCTTCTCCAGGCAACTCATGCCAGGGCCTCACTACCCTCACAGGGAAGAGTTTTTTTATAATATCCCATCTAATCCCACTCTTTGGCACTGGGAGCCATTCCCTGGCTCCTGTCCCTGCAGCCCTTGGCAATTGTCTCTCTGCAGCTCTCCTGGGGCTCCTTCAGGCCCTGCAAGGCCACCCTGAGCTCAGCCCAGAGCTTCTCCTGCCCAGGCTGAGCAATGCCAGCTGTGCCAGCCTTTCCTGCCAGCAGAGCTGCTCCAGCCCTCTGCTCATCCTGGAGCCTCCTCTGGGCTCTCTCCAGCAGCTCCACGTCCTCCCTGTGCTGGGAATTCCAGGGCTGGGGCAGCTCTGCAGGTGGGCTCTCACCTGAGCAGGGCACAGGGGCAGAATCTCCCCTTTCCTGTTGCCCCCACTGGAGGATGAGCTCAGGACAAAATTGCCTTTGTGGGCTGCAAGCACACATTGCCAGCTCATGTCCAGCCTTTGTCTAGGTTATATTTATCCAGCCATATGATGGAAGGCAATTTCAAGTGAGTGGGGAACTGGAAACCAGCTGGTTTTTATTATTTCTGAAGTTGGAACAAACATGATCCAACAGAGCTGGGGCACTACACCAAGTGAAGCTTCTGCCCTGCAAACAGCAGCTGGAAATTGTCCTTGCAATATTATTCACTCCCTGAACACTCGGGAGCACACTCCTGGCATCCATGGGGTACAGCACCAAGGTCAGGGCACTCTCTTTTTCTATCTTAAATTCATCATAACTCACAATTCATAATAAATCGTATTTTCCCTTTTGCTGTGCTCTGAAAGGAATAAAATAAAACCATTGGCAGTTTCACGTTTCTCATTTTCAATAAAATTTGGAAAACAGCACTTTCCTCATGGTGACAGAAGAAAGAGAATTTCTGTCTCATTGTAAAGCTGTGCTGTTAATGATATTTAATTACCCACGCTTAATTACACCTGGCACTCTCCATCTTTGGCTCCTAAGGATTTTCCTAGTTAGATGATTAATGTGCATATAAGTGTGGAAAATTTCAAAGCTGGTGCTTAACCTTGGCACCAAAGCATGGCAAACTCAAGCATCTGAATCCCCATAGCTGGGCTCCATCTCTTTGTTGCACTTTATCAGTACAAAGGGACTTTGATAACACAGATACATTCCACAGAGGGGTTAAAAGAACTGTCCTGTGACATTTGCTTGAATCTTTTCTTTTTTTCCCCCTAATAAAGGCTTTGCACCAGGACAACAAGCAGAAGCACAGATTTTGGACACTCTTAGTTTGATCTACACAGGGAGAGTTAAAGAAAAATAACAAATTTTATACATGTGCTGGAAGAATTGAGTGCTGTAAATAGCATTCAATAAACCTGAAGTAAGGATGAAAAACTTCTTGTTATCTAGCAGATCCCAAAGGCACCTCTCACCTAATTTTTTTTTAATAGATCATAACTCTCTAATTTCTATTCTGCTCCAATATGTAGCAGTTTTGTAAATGGAGATTCTCAGAACTGTGCTTCATCAGGGTCTCCACAGGAGCCTGCATTATTAATTACATGTTATATAACATTGGAATAGTATTCCTGAATGGCTTTTCGAGTAATTTTTAGAATAACCCACTTATGTCCTGGAGGATAGATGTGAATGTTAGAAGTCCATAAGGAGTTACCTGTTTTGACCAGAGTTTTTTTATTCTAAAGATGGTACAAGCAGGATGGAATTGTACATATATATATTATATATGTGTGTATATATATATATTTATATGGCAACAGTGAATCTTAGTAAAAGATTTTGAAACAATAGCAATGGGTCATGTGACAAATTTGAAATTTTATTCTAGAGTAGAGATTTTGGTTTGAGTTGCATGAGATTTGGGCTGCTCACTTCTTGCATCTGCGTTGCATAAGAATAAACAAAATTTACATTCTGGTGTTGCAATCCACCAAGTGACACTGGAAAGTTTTATGGAGATCATTTTATGTTTGTTTTGAAAGAAAAAGTTGCCTTAAACTAATTTGTTCAATTTCCATTCCATCTACAACTCTAGTCAAAGAATCCCACTGGCTAGAAAACAGATAGATAGATAGATAGATAAGCAAGCAGATTGAACCTAGCTGATAAATAAACTCTTGAGAAATAATCAGACTCTGTCTCTTTCCCTTGCAATAATTTAAAAAATGTCCAATGTATTTTAGCTTTAAAAAAGTGAAACCCCCCTCAATTTCACTTATTATAGGAGTTCCAGTCACAGTTTACAGCTGCACCATCACAAACAGTGCAAGAAGTTAAACAACATTTGAGAATCCAAAACTGTTCCCTGGCAAATGGAATCAAAGAATCATTAATATTGGCAAAGACCTCCAAGACCATGCCCACCTTGTCCCCAGCCCAGAGCTCTGGGTGTCACCTCCAGCCCTTCCTTCGACACCTCCAGGGATTTGCACTCCAAAACTCCCTGGGCAGCCCCTCCCAATGCTTAGGAACCCTTCCCACTCAGAAATTCTTCCTAACTCAAACTCTCAAAATGTGATTGCTTATCTTAAACCCAACCATGTGGAAAAGTGCTCCAAACAGCATGAAAACCTGAATGAAGCGTGGTTTGGTAGGCAGAAAAGCAGGAGCAGAGAAAACAAGAGGTCATCGATGAAGCAGCACCTAAAACCCAGGTTTACTTCAGCAGAAGCACAACACAATTAAATTTCCCTTTACTCTTCCAAGCAAAACCCACGTGGGCTTGGAGGAGGTATTTATGAACCAGTTCTTGCTGACTGTGCTAGAACACCAACATCTTTCCTGAGGAAACTAAAGTAATTGTTGCTCCAATATTAAAGCAAATATTCCCCTTCCCACTTCTGACTCAGCTTTGAGTGGAATAATTTCTCCAGTTATTAAAGAGGCAGACAACCCATGTAATTTCACTGCCAACTTCTTTCAAACATCGATCCAAGGCAACTCCATTAATGGGTTGTTTTATTAATGTGCTTTGTCAACTTTATTAACCACTATTCATGAGGACTCTGTCCTAAGGGTTTTCCTCTCAAAATTAAAATGAAGTGAACAAGAAGAAAAGCATCCCACAGTTACTTGTGCATTTTATAAACAAAGGTGATTCTTAAAAATCTTTTGGTAGATAGAGAAGCTCAGCTTTTCCTCAGCAGTTTTCTGGGTGCCAAGATACATCTGGTTGGTGAGGTTTGCTTGGATTCATCCACATTACATGACTTGGGGATGAAAAATCAGACATGAGTCAGCAATGCACTCTTCCAGCCCAGAAAGTGAATTGTGTCCTGGGCTACATGAAAAGCAGTGTGGCTTGCAGGTCAAGAGAGATGATTTTCCCCTGCCACTTCAGTCTGTATCCAGGTCTGGGGTCCAGAAAAAGAACAGCATGAATTTGTTGGGTTGGGTCCAGAAGGGGACCACAAAAATGGTGAAAATGTTGGAGCACCTTTCCTGGGAAGAAAGGCAGAGAGAGCTGGGGTGGCTCAGCCTGGAGAAGAGAAGGATTTGGGGAAACATTATTGCTTCTAAGTTTACAAGGTGCAGGAGGCTTATAGAAAGCATGGAGACCTTTACCAGGACCTGTAGAGTGCAAGGAGCAATAATTTAAATCTGAAAGAGGGTAGACCTAGAGTGGACCTCAGGAAGAATTTTTTTTGTTTGTTTTGTTTACTGTAAGAGTGGTGAGACACTGAAAGAGATTATCCAGAGAAGCTGTGGCTGTCCCATACCTGGAAGTGTTCAAAACCAGGTTGGATGGGGCTTGGTCTAGTGAAAGGCGCCCCTGCCCACGGCAGGGAGGTTGCACTTTAATGGCCTCCTGCAATCCAAACCAACACTTAATTGTCATCAATATAAAAGAGTAGAAAGCCTCTTTGGAGAAATTCATAAATTCCATGGAGATCTGGATAGGACTTTGGAATACCTCACTGGTTCAGGAAAATGTCATTCTGTTATATTTGTTTCTCCCACTTTACGCAGAGGGATTAAAGAAGGCTCTTTACTTCAGAAACAGATCATAGCTGAAAGTGATACAACTGTAAAACACAGTTTTGTTTTACAGACAAAAGAGGCTCTGATAATCTCAATCTCAATACTGACAAATAATTTTTAAAATCCTGTTGATCACCACAAATAATTGCCTTAACCCTGAATATTTCAACATATGTTTTAAAAGCTGCTTTGTTTTAGACTCAGACTGTGCTGCATCGGTCTGCAGTAGTTCTTGCACTAATAAATCTAAATACTTCTGCTGTATTTTAAATAAGTAGGTAACATCAGGAGCACTGCTGGAAGCTGAAGTGAAAAGACAGCTGAGCTGAATCCTATTTGCCACTCCAGATGGGTAAATCACAGAATCATGGAATGATTTGGGATGGAAAGGACCTTAAATCTCATCCAGTGCCATCCCTTGCCATGGGCAGGGACACCTTCCACCGTCCCAGGTTGCTCCAAGCTCCATCCACCCTGGCCTTGGACACTTCCAGGCATGGGACAGCCACAGCTTCTCTGGATAAATGTATCTTCCACCTTTTGGGTTTTTTCCCCTCAAGGAAGCCAGCTCCTTTCATCTGAAGTGTGTATATGAGTGAAGGGCAGCTGTTAGCACAGAGTTCAATTAGCCCAGGGTTCAAGTACAAGTGACCTCATTGTGAATCAATAGCAGTGTTAAACTGACAAAAATAGGAAGAAAACATGAAAATATGGCCCCACAGAAGTCAGAGGACATTTACAACTTGCTTCCACCTTCAGACTTAGAAAGAAAAGTCACATACCTGCCCTACTGAGCTGATACAACTTCCTTTCCCTCATGCCTTCACAGATCATTTGTCTTTCTTGCACTACACACAGAAATCCTGGGGTTTGCCTGTTCCCATCATCCTTTCCCTTGAGCACTGACCACTGCAGAGCATCCCTGGAGCTCAAGGGAGAGTATGAGAGGACATTTCTTCCTCCTCAAAGCCACTTGCTGCCTGACCAGCCCTACTCACCCCAGGCCAATCCCTCAGCACAGCTCCATCAGTGGACTCCCATTTTTATTACCAAGAGGAACAAAATTAAAATCTTTGCCAGCTCATTCTACAGCTTCTCAAGAAAATTCACATTTAGAAATGCACAGTGTGAAGTGAAGCCAAGGAGAAAAACAAACCCTGCAAAAAGCAAGTTTTACAGGCACGATGTTGCTGGTGAGGGAGAGGGAAGTTTAGCAAAGGAAAACTGCCTTTTAACTCCAGCTTTTTCAATATAAGAAAAGTCTCTGATAGAGCTGACAAATGGAAAACAAATTTTCACCAAGTATAACCACTTAATAGACTTTCCTTCATAAAGTATTAATCTACTTGCTTCCCTTGACCTTTTTTAATGCTCTTCCCTCATTTTGTCTTCCACCTAGAGCCTTGGTAATGTGAGGAACAAAGAGGTGCTAAACAGTGATGAAGACAGCAGTGAATGTGTTTGCTTTTATGGCCTGAAAAAATTCTCTCTAAATTTTGAAAAAGGCACATGTTACACTAATAGGTGTCACACAGAAAGAATTGGGAGTGGGGAAAAATTACTAAAGAAAAGATATAATTATACCAGTAAGGTGGCTGGATGGAGGTGAATGTTAAAGTGAACAGATGCTGCCTTGCCAAGTGACTCTTTTAACAGCTGCTGTAAACCAGACACCACCAGAACAGCGAATATAAAGTTATTGATGTTACTAATTGTACTGTGTCACATTTTGCACCATTGTTCTGTCAGGTTCCTGCAGAAATTTCTGACAAATACACTACTTACACTTTTCAGCCAGCTAGTAGCATTTTAACATGCCATTCTCTTGGGGGGAAAAAAATGTCAGAATAGAAGGTATTTTGAAAAACTTGCTTCATTATGAACTGGTCCACTGTCACACACAAGAGCATTTCATTCCCCTGGCTGCTGCGAGAAAAGTAAAAGAAATAATTAGACACAGGAACAAAATGTAGAACTGAGGCATTTTTCATTCCACTTATTAGCAGCTAGAACATTCCTGACAGGAGCAGGCAGAGATCCCAAGGAGAACTCAGCCACAGGGTGTTGGCCAACACTTTCAGAAACATCCTCCTACCTCGCACCTGAGAGATTGAGGCTGGCACTCAGCAAGGTTTCCAAAAGAGCTGGAGGTCACAAATGAACTCGTGTCCCCTTTATTTAACTCCTTTCCTAAAGGTCAGAGACAAGACCAGGGGAAAAGTCAGGAGCTGAACTCAGTTTTGAGCTGATCTGAACCTGGATGACTCTTGGTACATTCTCCCTGCCATCAGCATTGCACTGCTAAGAAATAGAGCTGAGCATGAAAGGTCATTGATTTAGTGGGATTATGAGCAGAAGTGTTCTTGGATAAAGAAAAACAACTCCCCATTTCTGCCCTGGAGTCCAAAAAGCAACCTGAGGAGTGAACTTTCCAGCCTGATTAAATAAACCAAGGCCCTTTGTCACAGAGGCAGCATCTACTCCAGGAAGAGCCAGAGAAGGTTTTGCTGATTCATTTGCTGCCTATCAAGACTGAATTATGAGCCCTGTCTTAGAAAAGGAAATTATCATCAGAAGCTTTTTGATGGAGATTTTTTGTAAAGATAGATACATCTAGATCTAGATCTAGATAGATATAGATATAGATATAGATATAGATATAGATATAGATATAGATATAGATATAGATATAGATACAGATATAGATATAGATATAGATATAGATATAGATATAGATATAGATGATATAGATATAGCTCATTTGGTCTTCAAGGTCAAAACAGAGTAATTGTGGCTGAACAAATATTTCCCCTGGCAACCACGAACAGAATTTCAGTCACACTTTCTGTGCAGAAGAGTTGGAAGGCAAGGTCAGAGTCATGCTCAAACTGAGATTTAAAAACTCTGATTTCGCAGAGTCTTTCTTTATACAGGAATGCTTTAGAAATGTTCATAAGCACAGCTTTTGTTGGTGGCTTCACAGCTTTGTTGCCAAAATTCATCAGCTGTCACAGGTGAGGCAAGGGGTAAAAGAGCAAAGAAGATTCTCTATGGGTTATGTTGCTCACAATTGATTTGGTAAGGCTGCAATTCAAAAAAAGAAAAAAAACCACTACTATAAATAAATTTGAAAGCACAGATCAGATCTAAAGCAGATCAAGCCAATGAGGTGTCACACCTTTTTCAGGCTTTAACACAGAAACCAAAGCAAGGGGTTATTGTTGATTCAGCAAAGCCACACAGAAGTTAATTATCTGGTATTTCTAAATTATTCACAATGTTCCCTGTCCATCATTTGGAACTGATGGCTTGTTAATGCTTACCTGGTAAATACAACGTGTCTGGGTAAATACAAATATGTGGCTAAAGAAACACAGAGACAACCAAGCTAAACAAAGTCCATTTGAAAGGGCAAAGTGTATTCCATATTTTACACAGGGCTGTGGATAAGTAGAAAGGTTGACATCAGATAAAGATGCAAAACTGGGAAAGGATTGTGAGCTTCAAAGGCAACGAGTGCTTGGGAAATTGAACACAGAGACTGGATTATATAGTTGAGGACTCAGCTGAGCAGCCCACAGAATTGGAAAATTGTCTTTCTTTTGATTATTGGTGCATGTGGCTGATTTAATAAAAAGAATCTGGATGATGCATAGAATAGGAGCCTCCTTGTACTCCCTATCCAGTACAGAATAAATCAACTTTCAAATACATTTCATATGGAAGGAGTTGAGCAAGACAGACAAGGTTAAGTGAAGGAAAAAAAGAAAAAAAAAGGGCTGACTATCAGGTAAATAACACTCACTGACTGAACTGATGGCAGAAAATAGGAGTGTTGTGGATTTATGGGTGAATTTATGTAAGTATTTGTCAGCAAGAGTGAATATGGTTGACTTCCCAGAAATACCAAAATACAAATAGAAGATCTGTTAAACTGCTCACCAAAAACCTGCTCACATTAAAATCCCATCAGGCCCAATTATTTGTGATCCCATTATCCCAGACAGGAAAAGGTGAAATACAAAGGGCCTGGTATTACATATGTAAATACAGAGACACCCAAGCTGTGCTCCCTGCTAGAACTCCCAACATTTCATCTGAGTCTGCTCTGCCTGCACCGTCCTGATGTTTCTTCCCAAGCATTTCAAACCCAATTCTTCACCTCATGCACTTTATCCCCTTCCCATTGCACTCTCCAAAGCAGTCACAGGATCCTTCCTCCCACCTGGCTGTTAGACCTCCCTGTTCTTCCTTTTCCATCTCAAAATCTCCTCTGTGCCAGTCCCCTGACAGTGCCAGACGAGAGCCATGGGCCACTGCCCCAAATTTCAGTGGCCCAGGAGCTGTTGTCACCACCCCCAGCACCATCAAGTTTATGTCTTACCAAGAATGTCACGAGACATCAGATGGAGGGATGAATCCAGTGGTGCCATCTGAAGAACACGAGAGTTGTCATCTAAATCTATCAACTCAATGCTCTGAATCCCCATCAGCACACATATACTTCCATCTTAGTCTTTATACTTGTATTTAAACTCCTAACAGGAGAATATCTGCAGGCAGTTCAAGGACAGGAGTTTAAATTCAGATCTACAAGCAAATGCAAAGCTCAAGTCATAGTGACCTCATGTTTTTAATTGGTAATGCAATGACAAAAAGGTCTGGCACAGTGAATATCAACTGAATGAGGACCCATTTTGTTTAGAGACTGTGCAGCCCTTTTAGGTTTTTGAGAGTTAATTATGCATTCCTGACACTGAGCAGTACAAAATGTTCTTTAGTGCACTGCAGAGATTTGTTGGGGTTGTGGGCAGATCACAGGAGCTGTTCAAACTCCATGGCAATGTGCTGGGGACGTGTCACACTGGAGGTGTGGCTGGGAAGGAAATGAAAGGAAAACTGCTTTTTGCTGCCTGACCAGAGGTGCTGCAAAACATCTGTAAAAGCTCTCTAGCCCCATCCAAATAGATTTCAAATACATTGGAAAATTCCTAAAGAATAAAATCTGCTCTTGGTTTGTGATCTATTCACCCCCCAGCCTAAATTTTATTTTTAGAAGAGCTAAGCTGTCTCCATGCTATATCAAGCCTGCTTATCCAACTCTTCCATTTTGATGGATGGATTTAGGTCTGTGTGACTAAACCTTGCCCCTTTCTGCCCAAGAAAGAAGGAAAATAACATAATTTACATACATAAGGTGATGCAAATGTTACTTTCACATAACTAGCCTTGTAACAGATCTCAGTACACTCTTACATGCTGAATTTAATAAATATCAGGAATTGTGTAAAGTTCTGGACCTAAATGATGTCACTAGACTAAATGGTTAGCTGGAAAAACAAAATCCCTCAAAATAATTCTGTCAAAATTATAGAGCTGCAATTTGCAGCAATCATGTTCCATTTCCTTATTCTTTCAGGTAATATTTCTGCTTTCCCAAAATCATCACGCAAAAAACACCACCCCAAAACCCCCAACCAAACAGCAGCTACAAACAAAAAACAAAAATCACAAAAATAAACCAGTAACCATCTGTGACACATGGAAAATATATCCATTAAGCTATAGGTTCAAAAGTTCAGCAGCTATGAATTCAATCTATTTATTAATTTTGCTGCTATTTCAAACTGCATCCACAACTACTGACTGTCCAAGCCAGTTAGATCAAACTCAGGTCAGTGCCTGGTGCTCTCATGCTGTTGATCAACAAAACCCCATTGTTCTGGGGTTATTTTAAATAATTTTCACTTTTCCATGGGTTTTTTTCTACTCTATGCTCCAGTGTTCCACCAGTCCTTCCAGCTCCACAGTCCCTTCTATTTTCCAAAAGTTTCTGAGCACTCCCCGATGTGCACTGAGCAAAAAGTGATTGTCACTTGTTCCACCAGTCCCTGGGCTGTCAAACAATGCATGATTTCTTTAATACCTCCTCAAGCTGACAAGATTGAACTAAATTGCATTATTATGTACTTCAGTGCAAAAAGATGGCCTGAGCAATTCCTGCAGTTTCCTCCTCATACTTTTCAGAGAGCAGGGTGGTTTATTTTTGCAATATTGCCACCAAGATTGCCTGTATCATTGTTGTTGTTGGTGGGGGGTTTTTTTAGCAGCATGATTGCTTTAGGAGAGCTAATTGTGATATTAAATATGATCTTTCTGCCTGCCTGTCCTCAGGGAAAAGAAAAATCAAGAATGAAGCATGGAATTACAATCAAGCCCGACATATGTACGGAGCATGACCTTCTCTGGGCTCTCAGATGTTGTGACTTCCCAAGCCAAAGAGAAATAACAAAGTGAAAAGGGAAATATGAGCAGTGTGGAACATGTTTGGTCACAAATCAGCAGTAGAATGTTTTTTTACAAATATCTCTGAAAAGAACAAAATTATTACTTTCCAAAGACGGGGTAAATTAGCTGCAGGATGAGACAACGTGCATAATGTAATGCTCTGCAGAGTTAATCCTGAATTCCAGCTTGCATGCAGAAATCTCTGTCTGAAAAGGGCATTTCAGAAGCAGACAGCCCTTCTGAAATCCACTTTAGAATTTACCATCAGAGAAGCAGAATGAGGGGAAGATTCTCAGCCCCACCCCTTCAGAACACTGGTGCACATCACAAGAAGAACTATTTTTATTATGAAATGACACATTGGACAATCCCATCTCTACAAAGCTTTTTTTGCAGCTGGCATAGATAATATATTAAAAGGTAGCCCTTGAGAAGCTGGTTGCTCTAGGGCAGAGTTATTATTTTGAAATTAATTTTTTTGCACAAATTTGCACAAAATTTTTCCATGCCTGGCCAATGAATAGACAAATGGTTTCACAGAATGAAAGTAATTCAACACATGGAGAAAGGTGGAAAGGGGATGGGGAAAGATGGGGGTATCCCACAATGAACAAAACATTCCTAGAAGCAAATATGTCAATCTGTGGGAGGGGGACACAGCTATCATTAATTCTGTTTTCAATGCAGTTCTCCTCTATTAAGCTGACATATTTGAAGTTCTTGATTGGCATTTCCTTATTTTAGTGAGAGAAGCCTCTCGTGTCAGCACCCTGGACAGCGCACACACAACTCCAGGATTCTTTTAAATTTGCTTTTAAAGAGGGATGCAGCTCTGAAGAGGAGAAATAATCATCTGTGTCCTCACAGCTCATAACCTCCTCCAGTGATCGAAGCCGATCATTTCTGGCTGTGCTGCAGCACATCCTTCTGCAAGTCACTGCACCTTGAGGTAAACACTAATTGTTAAAGGATTGTTTTCATTGTGAGAACCTTGCATTTATTCCTCCTGTCACTGTAACGAGCTCCAGATGTATCACCACAGTCCTTCCAGCCGTATCAGCTGGGAATAAATAATTCCTGCCTAGATGTTCAGTAAGAAGCTGGAGAGTAAACTCCTACAGTCTTCACTTTGGGATAATTTTTCCAGAACCCAGATCATTTTCTAGGCTCACCCAGTTGCTTCCTCATCCAGAATACAGAATTCAGCTGCATGCCTCACTAAAGCTGAAAGCAAAAGTTTTATCATCTCCTGGGTTTTTCTTAATATTCGCTTTAACCATTGGCAGCTCAGTGGTCTCAGCACACCAGCGCAGGGCAGGCTGCACCCACACGACCCCAGAGCACATTCCAAGGGAGACCCCATTCCATATCCATGGTTCTAGCAGGATTGCTGGTGGGAAAACTCTGTGGGAAAGAGCAGGGTGTGTCTGGAGAAGGGGCCATTCAGAGCTAGGGCAGCCCTTTTCTGTGACAAACCTCCTCGTTTTGGCTCCTGGAGATGAGCACAGCACAGCACAGTGCAAGAGCAGGTTGAGGACTGGCCGTGGACTTTTTGGGGGGGATCAAGACCACCAAAGACCCCCAAAGGGCTCCAACCCATTTCTGAAAAGGTCTGGAAAAACAGACAATGCATAAGAACTAATTTGGATGGAAAGCAAGGACTTTGTCTCCAAGGCAGGGAACACTTCTCTGTCAAATCCCCCAAAGCCTGGGAGCATGTGCATCCCAAGACCCTGGACACTGGATTAACACTGGTGAGCCTTTTCTTTCTCTCTCTCCCCCTCTATAATTCATATTTTTCTCTTGCTTTTCCCTTTACCCAAACCTGGACACTGTATTAAGGCTGGTAAGCTCTTTTTCTCCCTTTCTTTCCCTCTCTCCCACTCTATAATTCACATTTTTCTCTCTCTTTTCCCTTTACCTAAACCCGTGTGCTTATATCAGGAGATCAGGCACCAACACACCAATTTCCATGCCAAGTGTGTCATTCAGTCATAAAACTCTGTTTCTTTTGAAGACTCTCTGACTTCTGTTGTTCCTTTAAACCAAGAGCATTTACAACCCCTGGGTGCTCCCTTCCCTTTCAAGGTGGGACATCCAAATGGCAAATCCTCACTCCCTTCTGGTCACTGGGCAGCAGGAAATGGACACCTGAGTTGTGGCCTCTCTGCTTGACCCTTAAGGTTGTTCCCAAAGGGGAGGGAATATTGTGATACAAACCTAGATAGGAGCTAATATTTCTATTTAGAAGCTAAAAATATCTTGGTTTTTTAGGGTAATTCTTGTGCCCAGCCTGTTGTGTGTGATCAAGTGCCACCCTGTCAGGACAAGATTTCTTTACTGTCCAACATTCAGCCCCCTGAGTAATTTGACAAGGACCATTTCATGTTTTCTCCTGGATGGTAGAAAAAAATATTGATTAAGCCAAGAACAGACCCACAGAACACATAATTTTTGAGGTATCCCGTGTGGCCTGGGGGTTGTTTTTGTAATCTGTTTAATAAAGTTCCATGTAGTTTTTGTATGCTGATAAATGTTTTTAATTACTTTCGTGACAGTAAGTCAATTACTTAATGTTACAGTCTATTATCACAGTACTCCTTCTCTAACATATTTTCTGAGTCTTCAAAAAATAAATGAAAAAAAAATTCAAGATCAAATTTTCAGACAAGGCCTATTTTCCATAAAACTGAAAATTATGTTGACATCTTTTGAGGTTTTAGGGGTTTTTTGAGGGGATGGGTTCCTTTTATTGTGAAGGTCTTTTCTTTTTCTTTTTTATTCCCAGATCAGCCTTTCTGTGATTCAGAATGGGATTGCCACTTGGCTAATACATTTTGAAGCAGCATGAAATTAATGTTCTGTACTATATTTTCAGGGAATGAATAAATCTGATTAGCACGAGACCTCCCTATCGTACACTGCAATTGCACTTGGCTGAAAGCTAGAATTATACCCTGAATATAAACGAGATGAAACTTAGGAAAGTGATCAGCAAGTTATGCAGAACTAGATATAATTATCTATTAACTAATTATAGCAGGGTTTGAGTCAGAAATACTATTGAAGGAAAAAAAATTGCCTATTTTTAATCTAGTTATCTTTAGATGGTTAAAATCACTTGCTGGAGGTAAAATTTTGAAGTCACTACATCTGCCTGGAAAAGGAGAATGTCCCAGGACCTGAATGATGGAATTCCATTCTCAATAAAACAACTAAAACCAGCCTTTGGTCACAGAGGTTATAAAAAATGCTTTATAAAAGGTTAAATATAAAATCTTCATATATGGTCCAGGTTTCAGCCACCCATAGAATGAAGAAAATTTTCCAAAGAACCAAAGCTTCAACTTTCAAGTCAGAGCTTCTCATAATCACAAATACATGAGGAGAGCAAATTGGAAAGCAAAGAATTATAGAGGCAAAGTGACAGAGCAATATAAAGTAATAATATAATAGTATAATAATAATGAAAATATAAGATTTTCATTATTATTTGTCACCAACAAGGGTCCAGCAAGATTTCCGTTGGGACTCAGATATCTTCCTTCCACTTTAAGCACTTGGTCCATTCTGCTTAGATTTATTTCTACTCATTCTTCTGCTAAATCAATAAACTAAAAACCACTGCACTATTTAGAAAACATTGAAATACTTTTAAAAACATACTTTTGAACTTCTGTTGTTATCAGGATATCTATGTCACCTAAAATCAAGCTGAGATTGGTGTCCTTTGTACTCTGTGAATTCATGGTAAAGGTGGTACCTGCCCAGAAAATCTTTAACTCTTAAAAAAAAAATTTAAAAGAGGAAGGAAAAAGAAAAAAACACAAAACAAATGGGGCAAAAATAGAAAAAGAGAAGAAGGTAGGAACAAATTCAAAGGCAGGCACCTATAGGGCCTTTTCCCAAAACAGACAGAAAACAAGAATAGTCTTAAAAATACAAGCAAGCTCCATATTTTGTTTCATGGCTTTGTTCAGTAAACTACACTATCAAAATTAGAGGTTTTATTAAATGTCAATACTATTATAAATTTTCAAATAAAATTATTTTAAGGTTTTCATTGACCTTATTTCCCTCTCTCTCTATCCCAGCAAAGTTTTGTCTCGGCTCTCCAGAGAAGAATTATTGAAGTCTCTCTACTTAGGCTTAAAAATAAACCCCAAAATTGGCAAGTACATCCTCTGTATTGCCTAAGAACCAACGTGGTATTTCAGTTTAGCTAAAGTGACATGATGATGGGTTACAGAGAGATGAAATGAAATCATATTGCTAAACCTAACTTCCTAGGACACCATGGGAATACTACATGAATCTTCATATTCATGAGGCTTAATTATAGCAAAATAACCAATCTGTAAAATACAGCTACGTTCAAGTACTGATTTCAAGACTAAAACATGAACAAAGAGAAGATGTTTCCCAGGAGATGCCTCCACAAGATGTGCAGAGGCACAAATGTAAGCAAAAAAAAAAAAAAAAAAAAAAAAAAAAAAAAAAAAAAAAAAAAAAAGACAGATCAACAGATCCTGTAAGATGGAAGAACTAGAGCAGCAACCAGGGAAAGAATTAACATTCCTTTGGGAATGTGGAGAGTTTAATATATTGTATAAAAGGTCTACAGCAGCTGCACTTCTTGTTACTTGGCTATCACAAAAAAAAAAAAACAAAAACAAATAAATCAAAGAGAGATTGGAAAACATTAGGGGACAAAGAACATGCATTTCTTTGCCAGGAACAGCAGCAGACAGGGACAGGCTTTTTATAAGCCAAAAATTTTGAAACAGTGGTCAAACAGTATTGTGTCATTTCTGGTGATTTAACAGTTTTTGCCATTTCTTGAGATGCTGTCATTTCCATTTTTTCAGGTGAGACAGAAAAATATTGCCACTATACAAGTGATTTCAAGGAAAACCACCATAGTCCAAAAAGTTTAATCTCAATTTCTCCACAGTAACTAGTATAAATGTTAAATCCCATCCTAAATCCATAATCCATCCATTACTGAGCAGAAAGCGATTTTAAGCAGAAAATATCTATATAATCTCTTTGAGACACTTCTGGTCCTAGGAAAAGACAGGCACTGGGAGATTTAAATCTGCATTTCATCAGCCTGTGGTTAACAAGCTGAATTTCTTGTTCCCCTAAGGGAGTATTTCCACCTTGCTTGTTTTGAAAGATGCTCCTCTTTACCTTCTCAAGAAAATCCTCCAGGCAGATTAACATAAAAAGTGATTGTCTGTACAAAAACTGAGAAGTATTTAGAGCTACTTTTCCTATGAATTTGGCTCAAACCTCCTCATTTAGAATGTAACTAACACATTATTCCCTACATTATTACAGATAAGGCAATTTCAGAAAAGAATTGCACACCAGACCACACGTTTGAATGAAGAAAAAATCCCAGCTAATGCCTACACGTCAAAGAAATGGCATGCAAGAACCAACCATAAATCCTATGATTTCAGAAGGGACTGGCAACATTTTCTTCATGTTTTCTACTTTCTTTTTTCTTTTGCCAGCTGGAGGGGTTTTATCTTCACACCTATAAATGCTTTACATCTTTTTAAAAGTCTTTCAAAACACCTACCAACAACTCCACACACTCCAATATTCTATTTAATTCAGTGTCAAGTTTTAACGCTTTATTAACATCCTGAGAAATGCCAGGGCTGTGCTTACAGCAGCTTAAACCTGAACTGGGAAAAAAATGGGAACATGTATTTTAAAATACATAATTTTGTGAAAATTATTCTTCTTCCACAAGATATGAATCACAAAACCTAAACTTCATTACCTACACAGAGCATTAATGCTTTTGGATGCTTTCAACATTTGTTTTCTACAAGATTTTAGTTCCGTGACTTTAGACACTGGGAAAAAAAAATATATAGCTCCAGCTTCCCAAACAGCACCTACTATTGAAATGGTAATTTTCATTTAAATATAGAAGAAATAATAACATTTGCATTTAAACTGTAGTGATTAAGCTTCAGCCAGAAATTGAGTTACTTATCTTTTGGGGGGATTTTATAAATCCCTGTCTCAGTAGCAAGTGGTGAATAGAAACAAAACAGACCAGCTCTGGTCCCAGCTTATTTTAATTTTTATGTCTGCAAAAATAAGAGACCATAATATTTACCATTATGAAACTGCTCCCACAGGACAAGGTGCTCACTACAGTACAAATGGAAAAGTATGAATGGTTCCATGAGTTTTATAAAAAAGGGGAGGAAAAAAAAAAAGGAAATGACAGACAGACATCTGCCTAAGGAGCCAGAGAAACCTGATTAGATGTAGGGTTCAAAAGAGCATTAGGTTTCCAAATGGGTCTGAGGCAAAAGAAGCACAGCTCTGAAGAGCTTAATATCCAGGAAGACATTCAGTGTTAGGTACCAAAATCAATCAGTTGTGTTCAAATCTAATCCTTGGTAGTTTATTGCTTTAGCTGAATATATGCTGATAGTGCAAACAAAGGTTTTCCTTCAGAGTGATAAATGTGCTGTGAGACTCACAGGAACAGTTCTGGCTTTTCTATACCCCAGCCAGGGGGAAATTGGACAAAGAGAGTTTTGATTTATATTGTTAAAAAAAAGGAAGAAATATGTGTTTATTTGGCTTTGTGACCAAGCTGAATGAAAATTTGATTATTCATGCAGCTGCTGTAAAAGCCCAGTCAGAGACTTGTTTTACCTATTACAAAAAACCAAATCAGTCATTGCCAGAACCAGTTCTATTAAATTCTATTAAATGCTAAGTAAAGACTTATATTTGCCCTTTACTACCAAGACACAGACAGAAACCAATTTTTGTCTGTAAAAAAATGAGTTATCTTTAAACAACAAGATTTTCAAAACTGCATCTGTCTTGAACTAGGCATGTTTTGGTGCTGAAGATTTTAACTTCAGAGGAAAGCTTTCACTTAGATTCAGAAATGCTTCTACAGCTAAATCCAATATTAATAACTTTATAATAAAATCCCTCTTAAAATGAATGACATCCATTGCTGACCAAACCTCCCACAAAAATGAACACAGCAGATTTTCAATCAAGGAATGGTTTGGGTTGGGAGGGACCTTGAAGATGACCCAGTCCCAACCCCTGCCATGGGCAGGGAATCTTCCACTGTCCCAGGGTGTTCCAAACCCCAATGTCCAACCTGGCTTAAGTTTCCTCAAAGTTTGCTTTAAACAAGGTACACAAAGCAGGCTGCAACTCCATAAAATAAATCAGGAGCATCAAAGGAGATTTGGAACATTTAAAGGTATTTAGATGTGAAAACAAAAAGCCCATTCTAAAGGAATTCTTTTGAAGAGAAAACAAAATTTATTGCAAGAAGTAATTTCTTGGTGTCAAAAGATCACTTTAAAAGGGATGTAGGTTGCAAAATCTGAAAGAAATGTCACAATGTAGCACTTTCCTGAATATTCTGTGAAGGAAAAGAAAAAGAAAGAAAAAAGAAAGAAAGAAAAGACTGTTCTGTACTCTTTTTCTGTTTTAAAAGATTTAGAAATCTGTATGAACAGATTGTATGAAAAATATCAGAAAGCTAAAAAACAACATCGTTTAGAAATGCACATTACTGTTTAAGAACTAAGAGCCATTTTTTAATTCCCAGTGATTCTTATTTTCATTAGGATTAGCAACACAACATGAATTTTTTGAATTCATAATCAACAAAATTTTTTTAGTTATGAAATCAACAAAATAGTAGCAACTTCAAATCTTAAGCAAGCTGGATTGACATTCTGAGCCATGTCCAAATCTAGGAGAGCACTGTCAACATCTTTGAGTGTAAAGGGGATTTACCTTTTAGGATTTTTTTTTTTATATTAATGAGTGGGAACTTCTCATTTTTAGAATCCTCTGTAACTTAAAGCCAGAACAATTTTTAAAAATAATGTTCATTCTTAATGCTCAAGTTATTTTAATATTTTGGGTAATTAATATGTTCATCCTTTGGGTAGTGTCAGCTTTTTGGGTAGCATACATAAAGAGTGAATACAGTAAATACAATTAAAGTGATTTTGGGGGGAAAAAGGCAACAAACACGCAAAAACCCAAAGCCTAGCAAACCAAAACAAAGGAAGCCAACAACTTCAGCTGCAGCATTTTAATAAAAGTCTGTTATCTCTGCTCCTCCCTCCCCCTCCCAAAACAGACATGTCAAACTTGGATATCTCTTGCTCTAGGCAATAGGCTGATGGATGCTATAACCAGATGTCCTCTGCTTATCATTAGACAAGGCACACATTTCCCTGACCTCCACGCTGAAATATGCTCCAAATTTCGCTTGCTTTGTTTAAAAGCAAAACCCAAAGATAACCACGCTCCACGAAGCCACCATCTACCTCTGCATGCGTCCTGTCTGCACAAAAACCAGCCAACATCCTCCCTTTTTAAACCCCCAAGAGAGATTTTCCATTTTTAGACAATTGCTTGGAAGGCAGAAGCTTCTGCTTACGAGCAGAACACGGCAGTGACAGCAAACCGCAGCCAGAAGGCAACAATCCATTTATAAAGGGCAACACAAAGATTCCACAATCCCCATTCATATTCTGCTGCAGTCACCTGCTGCTGGAGCCTCTCTCCAAGCAGGGTTTTTGCAGCAAGGAGGAGCAGGGGCAATTAATAGGAGTGCTCTGCCATACATCTTTCTCTCCTCTGCCTTCTCTTCACCTCTGTCTGTTCACAGCCACACAGAGGTCCCACAGGTCACAGTCCTAGGGTGCTCCATCCTTAGTGGGGTGATTATTCTCAAGGTCTGCTCAGCAGAGAGAGCTAAAACAGCTCCCTCCCCAAAGGCAGGCAGTTGCTGAGCTGGGAGATGCAGCAGCATCCTGTGTTTGCTCCTTAGGGGTAGCACAAAGATATTCAGGAGAAATCCCAAAGGAACCACAGGGGACAGCACAGCCGAGACCTCGGCGGGGTCAGGAGAAATTCCTGGTAAGGTTCTGATCCAGCCCAACCCAGCAGCTCCTGAGGTGGCTGCTGCTGCCTCCCACAGCAGAAAGCAGCAGCTGGCACTGCAGGCCCCCAGTGCCAGATGTGGTGGTGGAATTCAGGCTGTCCTGGATCCTCCCAAGGCTCCCCTGTGCCGTGGGGAAGCACAGAGCGTGGCCAAGGACGTTCAGGCACTGCTCTGCCTTAGGCTACTGCCTCGTTTGCTGGAGCCTGGAGACTGGCCTGTCTCATCAGAATACTGAGGTGAATAATAAAACACATCCCCACGCTTGCCACGGGAAGAAAACACCGCTGGAATTATTTTCCGTAAAACTATTGAGAAGTTTTGCAAGATGAGGACACTCTCCTCATTTTCACCCTGATTAATAGCCACGGTTTGGACACAAATGTTAAGCACCCAAGGAGCTTTTGTGGTACTTCTTCTTTAGATGAAATTGAGCAAAACAAAAATAAGTGTTATGACTTTTGCACAGGAAGAAATATCTGGCAGTTCCAGTAAGAAGGGAGCTACACAGGGATTGTCATCGAGGTTACATATTAGATATTAACAAAGTCTGGTCATGCACAAACTAAAATACAGCACACTGTAAGAAAAGGGAGGAATCCACACGTTTGGGAAAGAGGAAGTGGTAGAAGCAGATCCAGTTTCAGAAATTATTCAGTTTTTTCCAACACAAAAAAATGACAGACGTCAAGTGTATCCTTTCCTTCTAAACCAGAAATTATCCATCTTTGAGGCAAAATAAAAGGGCAGAATAAAAGCCTTTGCATAAAATAGGGACTCTGCAATAACTGCCTTGGTGCACAATGAGAATATCAGATGGCATATTGGGTAACAGCTACATTTTCTCTAACTTCCATAATTTCAGTTTCTTTAACTATCAGTCTATAGAACAAGTACTTTTCTATAAAGATATAGTAATTGAATAGATAATAGAGCAGTCAGTGGTGACAGTCCAGTGAAAAGGGAATTCCATTAAAGAACAAGTTGCTTTTAAAATCATCCATAGATAACAGAATATGAGCTGCTTTACATCAGCAGCCTTAAATACACTTTTTCAGTGACCTCTGGCACATAATAGGGTACTTGCTTTCCTCTGTTTTTCAGTCTTAATCAATTCTGTCAACAGCTATTATATTATACTGCTTTTATATTCCTGTCTAGTCACAATATTTTCAGCAATTAGGTGTGAAATCAAGACAAGTAAATCTGTTAGATTAAGAACACTATAGATAAAAAATGTCATGTTCCTTAATTGACATCAGCAGAGTTTTTCTGCAAGCTTTGCCAAACGACAGGAACAGAAAACCTACAGAAGAACCAACACAGGTGTCCTGGGCTGATCCCACAGTGTGGGGAGCAGGAAAGGGGTGAGAGCCCACCTGCAGAGCCCTGGGCCCAGGAAAGCTGAGAGAGACAATTGCCAAGGGCTGCAGGGACAGGAGCCAGGGAATGGCTCCCAGTGCCAGAGGGCAGGGCTGGATGGGCTCTTGGGAATCAGGAATTGTTCCCTGGCAGGGTGGGCAGGCCCTGGCACAGGGTGCCCAGAGCAGCTGTGGCTGCCCCTGCATCCCTGACAGTGCCCAAGGCCAGGTTGGACACTGGGGCTGGAGCAGCCTGGGACAGTGGGAGGTGTCCCTGCCATGGCAGGGGTGGCACTTGATGATTTTTAAGGTCCCTTCCAAACCCAAGTCATTCTATAATTACATTAACAAACACAGTCCCAATTGTGACTTCCCATGAGCAGGAACTGACAGTGCTACTTGGGGAATAAAATACCTTCCACTAAGTTGAGGCCCACTGCAGAATCTGTCTGTGTTGGGTTGGAAAATGTAACCAAAAATGTGTATTCTATTTTCATCTGTTGAAGCTGGTTGGGAGATATTGTTCTTTATCTCTTGTAACTCTAGGGGTGGAAAGAGGGCAGATCCCTTCTGTTAATGGACACCTGATAACACCAGATAAGGCAGGGCCTCCTTATCTCTTCCTCCACTCATCCTCCTCCCAGGGACATCCCCTGTGAATGGGCCATTGAAGGCTCTCACAGGACTGATAACATCACCTCATCCCATTGGGAGATGCTCCACCCAGCGGGAGGAGCCAAAGCCTTTCCATGGGATAAACCAGCAATCCCAAACACCAATTTAGCTGGTTTTCCACTGAATCCTTGGAGGAAGACCACTTTCATCTCGCCAGCACTAGATCCTTTTTTCTACAGGATCATCTCTACCCCACCAAACCACATCTGTTACTCCTGGAGGATTTATTTGAACTGCTTCCAACACCCTGACAACAGGGTGTCAGGTCATATCTCTGTCAGGGTTTTCTAGGACTTTTGTTTGTTTGCTTGTTGGTTTTTTTGGTGGGGTTTTTTTTGGTTTTTTTGGTTTTTTTTAATACTACTGAATTTGCATTTTCATTATTCCTAGTAAAGAATTGTTATTCCTGTTCCCATATTTTTGCCTGAAAGCTCCTGATTGCAAAATCGTAATTATTTGGAGGGAGGGGGTTTTACATTCTCCATTCCAAGGGAAACTCCAGATTTCCCTGACAGATACCTGTCTTTCCAAACCAAGACACCATCTCTCTTTTCTGTCCTAGGTCTTTATTCTTCGGAAGGAAACAATATTCCTCCCTCAGAGAACAGAACCCTTGTTTTGAGGGACAGACAATCAAATTAGAACAAGGTTTGCAAAGACTAAAATCCAACCCAACCAGACAATTTTGTTCAGCGTCGTTTTCTGATCTAAGTGTTTTCCACTTGAGAGAGACAAGACAGGCTCCAGAATTTCACTTCACAGAAATGAGCTTCATCTCTTGTCACAGGAATTTCCGAGGAGGAGACTTGCCCTTGTCTGCAGGGACACACACGTTTTGACCTCAGTTACCAAGTATTCCCCAAAGGCTCCTTATCCTACACATGAGGGACATGCTGCTTTTCCTCAGACAGGCAGGAAAACAGAAAAAGTGCCCCAAACTGAGCAGCTCTGTCATCCACTTAGAAATTGAGGGCCAATGCCAAACAGCTGTAGCAATAAAAAATTTCATTTTCTGATCTATCCACTGCTAGATCTTCAACCTGTAGCCAGGGTAGCTTTATATAGGATGTTTAACAGGTGGAAGGCTGATTGAAAAATCTGATTTATTGTCTTTATTTACAGGCTAAGGCTCTTCCAAATGCATATGCATCTATAGTCTAATAATTCAACTAAACTGCATGTCACTGTTTATGTCACCCAGAGTGTCAAGAAATATTTAACTCCATTGATAAAAACAAAGAGAAAGCCATCAACATTGAATGTTTCTCAAATTGCAAAAAAGTTTAAGCCGCAGCTTTCTGTTTGTGCTGCAGATCTTTCAATTAGTATTGTAAATAGTTTGGGTTTAGAAATGCAAGTCATTTCAGTCTCTTCAGACCTGCGTGTCTGGTCTTACACAGGTCCTCCTGTAAATCACAGACAATCAATTCAAAAGGTCAGTGCTGATTAAAGGAAATAAATCACATATAGGGACATTTTTTAGACTGCAAATTACTCTTTTATGTCTTCTGAAGTAATATCTCTCTTGCTTATTTAAGGTACTATGAGTAATTAAAAAAAAATAAAATAATGAATGTGTGTAAGAAGAAGTTTCCTGCCAAAATCCGATTTTAAATATCTTACATTGCTTCAAGCTTGGCTCTGTCAGAGTAATGTTCCCTAAAACAGGTTTTAGGCTGCAGCCAAGCTGAGCTATCAGAAACAAGGCAAAATATTCATCCTCAGCACTAACAAAACATAGGAGCTTCCCTTGGTCTCAAAGAGCCATGGATTTTTCTACAGTGCTCACAAAACCTTGAAATGTAGACTTAGATTTGATATTTTTCAAGTCAAATATGAAGACAGCAAAAATTATTATAACTCCATGTTTCCTTAATTTGCCCACTTTCTCCTCTCCCCTCAGGTAAGTTTATTTTCATCATTCCTTGTTGGGCTTACATTGCATTTTGCAATGCTTAGGTAGATGGATAAATATTACAGAGTTCATAGGTAGGTCCAAATGATTATGAAGATAAAATAAGGGATTTTTAAACTTTTTTCAAGTCGTAAAACATTCTCAATAAGATCCCAAAAGAACTAAAATTAAGAAATTTGGTTTATAGAATTGAACACTAACCACAAGCTCAGTGAGAGAAATATTTTGAAAGCATGGCCTAAAGTTTGCACAGTGGGCATCTCGACAATACCCACATAACTTTAAATCTAGCAAAGCTTTGAAGCAGATTTGATATTTTCCCTGTGCTCATGCAGTGTCTCAGCTCCTGTATGTGCAAAATGGAGATATCACTCACTAAATTGCTCCTGCAGAAAAGATTTATATAGGAAAAGGGTAAAGCCTTGTGTGGGAGATAAATATCATTAATTGTTCACTGCAGTACAGCAATATTCTGACTCTCCTAATTCCTAGCGAAAATTATCTGCTTCCTCCACAGTTTGCAAAGTGTGTCCTCAAAGACAGGAATAAAGGATGAGAATGCTGAGTTGCTTGGCTGTGACATTTTAATATCCTTTGAGCCACTGCAAGACGCTTGTGATTTATCAAAACAACATTTTCCCACATCTAAAAGCTCAACATTTTATACATCCAAGGAATATCTGCACTGGTGCCTGAGTGTGATGGGGAAACAAAAAAAAATTAAATCTCACCTGAAAGGTGAGGCACCTGAAAGAGCTGAGGCTGAGAGAAACCCCAGAGCTTGTGGGCTGGAAGTGATTCTGGATCTTGGAATGACAGAATTGAATTAAACAATCAATAAAGTTGATCCCAGGCAGTCCCAGCTGTGCCCCATGCCTACCTTGTCCCCAGCCCAGAGCACTCAGTGCCACCTCCAGGTGACACCTGCAGGGATGGGCACTCCAAAGCTCCCTGGGCAGCCCCTGCCAAGGCCTGAGCTCCCTTTCCATGGGCAAATTCCTGCTGCTGCCCAAGCTGAGCCTCCCCTGGCCCAGCCTGGGGCTGTTCCCTCTCCTCCTGTGGCTTGTTTCCTGGGAGGAGGGGGAGATGGAACACGTTGGTTTAACAGAGTGGTAGGTAACAAAGTTTTGAATCAGCACAGGGCTACCAAAAGGAAATAATTCATAGAAAGAATTAATTCATTCTCCTCTGCCCCTGTCCAGCATAGTTTCCCACTTGCTCTCCCAGACAAAACAGATGCAAAAAGGGGGAGAAAATTTGGATAATATGGTGATTTTATCCCACCTTTCCCCTCCAGCTTTAAGTTACTGAATGCAGCAGAACACCTGTGCTGTTTGCTCTTCCCACCCCTTTCTCTTCACAACTTCTCATTTCTCATTTGTAGACATTGTGCAATTTCTAAATTTCTTTAATTAGAGGGGTGTGGGGTGGGGGTGATGTTAGCACAAATTTTATTTCAATTCAGTCTTTTATTCTAACGAGAAGGGTGACTAACACTGGGAGATGTGGGGAAAAAAAGGAAGTGGAGATTTATAATTTTTTTTTTTTCAAAGAGTGAAATGTTAAATATTCAAGTTCCCAATGAAAAGGTTTTAAATGGAAAACAACTCTATTGGAATCACTCATGGCTTGGCCTCTCCCCTGGTGTTTCAGAAGCGGAGAGAAACATTCCCTCTTCTTTTGGGGACATATGGACACGTTTGGACTGTGTCACAGGCAGCTGGTTGTGCTGAGACCTGGCCTAATTGCTTCTCCTCAGTGTCTCCCCAGTGCTTCCAGGGTGACAGGACACAAAACTAATGGGATTTGGAGTATGGAGTGAGCAGCACAGAGCCACTTCATTTCTCCCTGCACATTCTGCCACTGATCCGCCCTGAGCTCGACTGCTCTCTTCCTTCTTGTAAAAAGCCACTTCTCAAATCATCATAAACCTAAACCACTCTTCCTTTCCCTGCTCTTTTAGTTTCCTGCTCCATTCTATTCAGATGGAATTCAGTCATACAGCCAGCCCAGACTGCTTTGAAATTCCTGTCCATATTGTCTTGAAAGCCAGGAGGTCCTCAGTGGCCTAATAGATTGTTTGCTGTTCAAATAAAAATAATTTGGAGCCAAGTTTCAACCCAAATTATCATTTTATGGGCATCTGTGAACTCCAGAAGAGAAAAACCCTAAGCAGGGGCATTAAATGATGTTCCATCATAACTGTAAAATAGAGATTGGGTGAATTATTAGAGGGGGAGGTGTTTGAACCTTCCCAATCCAGTAGCCAGACACAGATACAGAATTTCCCTGTTCCTCATTAATACACCAGATTGAATCCAGGGCTGATTTGCCCCTGCAACGTGTCTGAGGTTAAAAATGCCTGTGTACTCAGCTTAATGGTCTCCCATTAGGGAAATGCAAAATTAGCATTGATTTTATTTAAGAAGGGCATCCCGGATAAATGGTGTGGTTAAATGGCTACACACAAAATTTTTTCTGAGCTCTGGCAATTTCTTTCCACAGAAAATATCCTGTTTGGTTATGATACAGTTTGCTAATGTCCATATGTTAATTAACTCAAAATACTCCTTCTCCCAAAACAGGAATTCATGAAGGAAAGTGGAAAAAAAAAAAGGAGCACAACAAACAAAAAAATAACAAACCCACCAAAAACCAAACCAACAAAAATAACCTGCTAAGATTGGTAATGGAACCAAGCAATCAATAAAAACCCACACAACTTCTGTATCCTCAGAAATATTTTTTTTCTTAGAGAATTATATGGCTAATTTTCAAATAGCTTTCACTTTGAAATAAAAAGAGGAAAAATACGAAATTTTGAAAATATTGAAAGGAAAAGTTCTGGCTTTTTCTGCATCCCTTGCAATTTTTTATTTGTTTTTTCTGAACTATAACTTTTTCAATAGGAAGACAGCATTTTTAGCCAAAATACATACACTTTTTCCTAATAAAGTATTTGGCAGCAAAGGATATTAATCCTGAGAGAGAGAGAAAATAATTATGCACTTCAAAACAGTAAGGAGGAAGATATTTTTGATTCTAAATGCAATTAATTTTCATTAATTAAAACAACATGAAGGTCCAGGTGTGGTGGAGATGGAAAATTCAGGGCATTCATAATTAAGGTCCTCTGTTCCTGTGGACTCCTTCCAATAATTTATTATCAGGTATCAGATGTGGTGAGAAAATAAATCTAAATGAAAGCAACAAAACAAAGACAACACATTTCTTCTTCTTTTAGATAACTATTTTTAGGTATTTTTTAATGACAAGCAATGTATAACTATCCCACTGAATTTCCTCTCCTCTCTCCTCATTTGGGGATCTCGAGTCCAAGGCAACAAGAGCTGCACAAACAGAAATCTGAAGCACTGGTTTGTGGGTTCATTACTGATTATATAAAACATTCCCCACCAATTTATCAAGGGTTCCTAAGCTTCCTTCACACTTAATCTCTTTTATTTCATATTTTAGTACTTGGGAAGGAACAGGAACCTTGGGTTCAAGGAAAGGATAAGGTTTTAGGAGATCTTGCCTGAGGATTTGCAGTGAGAAAACTGAGGAAGCTTTGTTTCTTTGCTTTTCAGTTCCCCTCGATATAAAATGAGAGTGATAATTCAAATTAGCCAAAAAGAGGTTTGGGGCTTTTCATAAAGGAAGAGAGAAGCCAAAACAGGCAGAAATAAAGGTTCCCTTGATTCTCAACAGAGTTTGGGACAGGGAATTCCTTTAGCTCTTGAGAAACAAGTCAGCTCTAAAATGTGCTGTGAATAACCATTGATAAGGGTGCAAAGAAACCCAAATAATAAACAGAAAGAAGAAGCTGCATGAAAGAAAAGGAAGGCAAAAATGCAGTGAAGAACTTCTTTTTCTGAAATCCCTTTTGAAAACACACAGAGCATCTCACAGGATCTTGTGGGGCTGCTGATTTGGAGGGGTTTTCTTTTCCTCCCCCCTTCTATAAAAGTGCTGAATGGCTGCCGTGACACAGCACACATTATCCCATCACTTCTTATTTATGGATGCACTTGTGCTTCCCAGCCCTGAATGTGCCTTTCAGCAGGTCATAAATGCACGTTTGAAAAGCAGATCAACTTTGCTTCTGTTGTCCTAATGCAATTTTTTCCAAGAAAATTAATGTCTTATTTGTTTGCAGCACAAGGATTTCATGATATCCAGCACACTTAGGAATTCAAACAAAGCATTTAAGCAGAATAAAAAGTGTTATGCAGATGATCAATCCCCTTATTCCTCTGGATTCTTCCCTGAGACTTCACCATTTAAATACAATACAAAGTTCACATTTTTTATATTCCAGTTTTCTTTTATCCCCACTGTTTTTTTCCTAACCTCTACACTACATCTGCAGCTCCTTCCACATTTTATTATTTTGCAGTGCATTCCTAATTATATTTCCGATATATACATTATAAATCAAAATATTTTAAATTCTATTGCATATACATGTAAAAATATCAGTGCTTATGGAGACTTTTGAAATATTATATGGAAAATTTATTTTACATAAATGTTTTTATTTTAGAAGACAGTGAATATAGTGAGAATTTCTTTAATTGAATATAGATATGTAGTTTTAGTATCTTTTCAAATCTGCAAAATATTTTGTAAAAATATTTAATATCTCTTAAAAACGAGGTTTTTAAGAGACGAGGTTTATGAGTTTTAATACTGTCTAGTTGTGTATACCCACATAGAGATTTTTAGCATTTCAGTTGGTGCCATTTTTCCTTTTTCTTATCAGAAAGACTTTTTAGTTTTTAAACAGATACATTTCCTTCAGTGTTGTGTGAAAAACAGTTTTAAATTGGATAGAAAATGGAGTACATGGAAGGATTCTCAGTGCTCAGTACAGAAAATGCACTCTTGGAGGCACAAAACAAATGTGAAAGAACAGAAAGAAATGTTTCTTCCATCATTATCACTCAGGTATTGCCTGAAGGATCAGTTGCAAGACAAATATCAGAGGAAAAAGGATGTTACTTTCCTATGGTTTATGTCTCTCTACAGAATAAAATGTGGGTTTACTAAACAATGGTATTTAACCAGCAGGAGGTTTTACAAAAGGAGAGAGGGAAAAGAAAAATAAAACCAACCTCTGCCTCCTCTACAAAACCATAATCTATTTGTCTCTTTGTTAGTTCCAAAATTCAAAACATCACCTCCACAGCTGGGCCACAATGTATTTTCTGAGTGTGTGAGGAATTTGCTTCTCTGTTTTAATAGAGAAGGGGGGGAAAAATCTCTAGGAAAATAAAATTCCCTAGGCATGCAATTGCAAAACAAGAGTGCTATATGTCAGCTGGAATATGTAATCCCTGAACAGAGCCTGCCCTGACCTTCCACAAGTACCAGGGCAATTGTTCTTGGGGATTTTATGAATACCAGTGTCTATTTGCAAAGAAAGCCGTGCACAAAAGAGGAAAATGAATTTGAATTTGCAGTGCAAGTGAGCATCCAGCAGTGGGCTGTACCCCAGCTGGAGGAGAGCCAGCCTGGATGGCCGGGCAGGGAGCCAAGGAGACATCCCTGGCACGGTGCAGGACCAGGTTCTGCAGCTGGAGAGCCGAGCTGGGCACGGAGGGGCGACCTCGGCATCATCTGCAGCGGAAACAAAGACCCAAAGATGCCGAGGTGTTCATTTCCCCAGCCTCTCCTGCTGCCAGCCCAGAACAGCAGCGCTAAAACACTCGAGTTTTGCATGGGGAAGTTGTAGAGAACAACCCCTCCGGGGCACTGCAAGGAGAGATAAATCCTTTGGAGGAGGAGGAGGAGAGAATGAAGCCAAAGCATGGAGATGAAACCGCAGAGATGCACATGGGATGTGCCTCTGAATTCTCAGCTGCACACATCCCTCCCAAGCATGTCCCAGGGCCAGATTATTGCCCCAAGCTGCCCTTTTAGGTCCCCAGGGCTGCATCTGCTGCTGTCCAGCTCCAGGGCCAGGGTGTGGAACATTCCCCCCTGGCAGAGGTGTTCAGTGGCCACAGCTGCCCTGGAGGAAGAGTTGGGCATCCCCCAGGGAGGCAGGGCTGGCCCAGCTGCAGAAGGGCTCACAAGGGCATCCCCTCACCTGCAGCACTGGCATGGATTTTGAACTCCTCTGTTCACCCAGGCAGCAGTGGCTTTCAGTCCAATTCACTGCACAAGATGTGCAATCCTGGAGGTGAAATCCCGGGATTTATTCCCACTGAGCGCACACAGCAGTGAGGAAAGCGACAGTGCAGACAGGGAGGAAGAAAAGGGGAATTTCTGTAATCCCAACAGAATTGGTTACTTCAGAAGGAACGGTGAGTAATCCACAAAGGTACCCAAATCAACACAGAGCCATTCTGATGGCAGCAAGGGGAGGAAAACCTGCAGGCACAGCAAAGGACACAACGAGGTAGGAGAGAGCAAGTTGCCACAGACACATACCTACGGCCTTCATTGCATGCACCCATAATTCTCCCTGGCAGCTGCATGATTAATTCAAAGATTTATTGATTTTTTTTTTTTATTTTTTTTTTTTTTTTGCCTTGCTCAATCCTGTTGACCTGCTTTTGTTGACAGGTCTCTGTGGATCACACTCCTCTGGCAGCTGAAAGCGTTGGCATCACGTCGGTCTCCAGCGGCCCACAGGAAACATTTCAGCTCATTCGACACCACCAGCAGGGCAAGAACGTGCAGGAATCATTTTAAACAAAAAAGAAACACGGGAAAAACAAACTCGTAGGCAACTTTTGCTGTGAAAAATGCCTATAATTACAGTCATAATGCAGTTTTGGTGGTGGTAGAGAACATCTAAACAGTTTAATCCTTTTTCGGTGCTCTAACTTCTATAAAAAACTCACTGGCTTTAATTTCTGTAGGTATTTTTGGCACAGCAACTGCTCACAACATAAAATGTTTAGCCTTTGCATCTAGCACCTTTCTGCAGCAAGACAGAGCACCTGCCCCAGCACAGCGTGAGCTCACATGGCAGATCACAGGCTTTAAAAATTCACTTGATTCTGACTAAAAGGTCACCTGGCCTCCTTCGTAACCTTCCTCCAGAGGGAAAACACACACGCAATTAAAATGTGGCTGTACAGATCAGCAGCCCAGGTACAACACTGGTGTCACAGCAAATGAAACAAAGCCCTACCAGACAGGCACCTCCAATTCCTTCTAATGAGTCGTTCTGCTAATGAGCCTCTCAATTAAAGTTGGACTCTTGACAGGGAGGGCAAACCAAATGAGCTTCACTAAGACCATCTACAGCCCCCAAAAAATTGTGGACTTATCAGCCTAGTAACACACTGCTCCACAGTGATGCTTTGATTGAAATCACTACCCGGTACCAACACATCAACAATAGAATATTCTGCTTCTGGGTTTGTTTTGTTTTTTTTTTTCCAGATGTCACCTGTAGATATCTCTTTGGATGTATTAAAAATAACCTAAAAACCACGGCTGGTGGCAGTTTTGCCACTCTGCTCCCCTCAGAGTGCAGCTAAACCACGTCCACAGCCATAAAGGATTCCCAGTAGCGAGGCACACACTCATTAAAATGAATCTCGTGCATCAATTTTGTCCCCTCACATCAAAGCTGTCAGAGCTCGTTGGTGTTTGCTGAGGTTAGGCTGGGTTTTGATGGGAAACCTCAAGCACACAGTGCTTAATGTGATCACCTACTTATCCACTGCTGCTCAGGAGGGTGACAAGATCACAAGCTACTGGCAGGGGAGATTTACAAGGAAGAAAACAACGCTACAATTGCTATTTCAGAAAGCAAAAATGAAAATAAATCATGAAACTAGGCCTAAAACCAGCACATTGATTCATCAAAGCATGTCCCTGCTTGTAGAATTTTGATACCAAATCTGACAGCACTGAGCTTTGCTGTCTATAAAATCAGACACCACGCCCCTCCAAATCCAAATCAAACCAAAGTGATGAAAATATTGCCTTAAGTATTCATGGAAACATCTATAAACCAAAAAACTGCCTGAAGAATGGCAAACAAAGAACAAAGAAACAATGAGGAAATGTTGAGTGAGCACCTGGGAAGGCTAGCAGTCAGTCTGCTCTTATTTCACTTTTAATAAAGAGATGGTAAACATCAAGTGCATTTAAATGCAGGCCATATTTATTTGAAGGCTCTGCAAGCCCCAGAGAGAATTAATATTACAGGAAACGTAGAGGCTAGAAAAAGCTGGCCAGGTGATAAAAAGGGATTCACCCAGGAAAATGAAAGAAATTTCAAGCACATCTGGAGAGAAAATAATGTGACACAGATATTTCCAGTGAAAGACTAACTGTGTCACTGAATTCAACCATGCTGAAAGAAACCTCTTCATGACTGGCAACATCAGTAACAAGGTGGTAAAACAGAACAGTTTGGGCATCAGATTGGATGATGGTTATGCATGGCCCAACAGAGCCTCAGGCCCATGGAGAGATGTGATAAGTGCCCACATATGTATGTGTGTGTATATATATATATATGTATGTATGTATGTATATGTATACACACACTGATGGATACAGAGATGGAAAGAGAGAGAAAGGCATAAATCATTAAAAAAATAAATATTTGAAGCTTTTACCCACAAGCAGACTTGAAATCTTCTCTCTCTCCCCTTCTGTTTAATTCTCAGGAAGGCAAAAGCAATTCTAAAGAGGACCTGAATCCAATCAAGTTTTTCACATGCTTTAATTTAAGTAGAGAGGAAATAAATTAAAGGGTTGAGGGAAAAAATTGAGAAAGAGGATTCAGGGGTTGTTGGGTTTGGGTTTTTTATTTTGGTTTGTTTTAAAGTGAGAAGAGGGAAAGAGTCCCTCCCATTGATGGAAATGAAGGGCTGTCCAAAACTCAGCGGCAACAGAGGGGAAAGAAAAATTATGATACACTTTTCTCCTAGACACGCTTCATTACTGAAATGTCAAAGCCACTGCTACTATTTGTGAATCCCATTAGAATTAAAATCGCTGGATATGGTGAGACAGAGCAAATTCTGACTTTCTGGATATTAACCACCCCCACACCCCATTCAAAGATATTTTTCTCCACCATCTCACAAAGCCACCAATGTTCTCTGCCCTCAGACCAGCCAAAATGTCCAGTCACACTGAGGAAAATCCACAAGTTCCCTCTACAGGGAAATACCAGCCTGTGTCATGTTAACACTTCCATTTCCCTTCCCTGTGCTGATTAAAGGATCAGAAACCACTCCTGTGCTACAACCACATTGCTCACTTTCCTCTGTGCTACCAAAAAGTGATTTTTTGACACGTGGATCAGATGCTTTCCACTGTCATCCCCTCAAGTGGCTCCTGGCTCACACAAAGCTGTGAAATCCTTGAAATCCTTGCATCCAATGCTGCCCATACCAGGAAACATAAACTCAAAATTATTCACCTGATCAAAATACTCCAACGTAATGGAATAGGAAGCAAAAATGGAGCTCCGAGAAGGCAGAGGAATGGTTTAGGTTGGAAAAGACCTCTAAGATCATTGAGCCCAATCATTAATCCATCTCCCTAAGTACCACATCCACATGTGTTTTTAGCACTTCCAGGGATGGCAATTCCACCACTTCCCTGAGAAGTCTGTTCTGACCACCCTTCCAGTGAAGAAACTTCCAAATATCCAACCTAAACCTCCTCTGGCACACCTTGAGGCCATTTCCCCTTGTCCTATTGCTGGTAATTATAATTTCCTTCAGTGAACTGTTTGTAGTACGTGGCCTTGCTCAGTTACAATCTTAGTCCATGAGACAGAGGGAAGGTGAAAATTGTTTGCACAGGCAGGAAGTGCTGATTTTTTACCATCTCCACTTCCTACTGCTATAAGACACTGTCCTCTTAAAAGAGCAGAGTTCTCAGGAAAAATGTGGAAAACTACACATTTCTTAAATAATGCAGTAAATATTTTTTTTTCCTAGGTCCCTCAGGAAAACAACCTTGCTGAAAGAAAAAGTGAGGAAGCAATATACTGTCTTTGGAGATGGGCAAGTGCAGTTTGCATGTCTTGAGGAAGCTCAGAAAGCAGATTACTGTAACAGCAAACCTGCAGCCTGACCTGAGCGTGGCTGAATGCTGCTCCCATCAGCCTTCCAGAGAGTCAAGGAAATCTCTCATGGAGAGGTTTGCCTCCTGTGCTTTCTGAGTCCTGATACAACTTTGAAGAGAGGAATTAAACCTCACTGACACCTTTTGGGTAGAAGGTAGCTTACATGCAGATTTTTTTTTTTTCAGTTTTATGTATGTTGCTAATATTTAATCTTAAAAAAAATTAATCTTCATCTCACTCTGCCTGGAACCAGAAGAAATCTTGCATGCACAGCATTGAAGGGCATAGGTTAAATAGATGTTGGTTGTTTGGTTTTTGGTAGCTGTGGTTAAGCACTCACATCAAAGCAAAGCAAGAAACATCATTGCTCATCTCTACTAGACCCAGCTCAGTCAAATGGCTGGACTGTAATAATCTAATTCTGATCACCAGCAATAACCTAATTCTGATCACAGGACTTCACACAGGACCACCCTCCATAAAGAGTTTGGGTTTTTTGGTTTTTTCTTGCACAATGTACAAATCTGGTGGCTGAAAAAGCAGCTCTGTGCGAACTGAGCCTCTGCTGGAATTTCCAGACCCCAAAAGTGCCTTGCTGTGTTTCAGATGCCACCAGGTGCTAACTCCTGGCACTCACTGGCTGCTTGCTGCCGGCCACAGCAGCTCAGAAAAGCCCCTTGTGCAGAAAGGGATCCAAGAGCCCCTGAGCCCTTTAAAGAAGAGGCTGAGGAACCGTGTGTAAATAAATAACACAACTCATTCTGCCAGATGTAGGTCAGTGTACAGCAGTGGCACTTCCCAAGCTGTGGTCCAGTGTGACTAATTCCTGCTGGTGGGAAGCAGGCTGGCTGGAAGGCTCATCAGTTGTCACCAGCATGTCAATCACAGCCCTTCAGGCACCGTGCTCCAGCCGTGCTCACCCACCTCTCCTCAGAGCTGCTGTCCTTCCTTTGTGTCCTTCCACACTCCAGTTCTGCACAGTTGGTATTACCTGCTTCTGCCCTTGTCTACCTTTTTTTTTTTAAGCAGTCACAGTCCATGTATAAATCAGAGAGACTCTTGCATGGTGTGTCATTAGAGAGGAAAATGGGAATTCAGAAAGGTCAGGGCATGAACTTACTCGTGATCCTGCTCTTGGCACTGTTCAGAAACACAGAAAAACTCAGAATCCCTTGCAGTTATCAGGATCAGGAGGCATTCCTAACAAAAACACTGAGTGCAGTGACAGACCCAAGTTAATTCCTCAGTCTTTGTTTACATCCATTCTTCATTCTGCTCTTCTCTCTTGGCTGATCCCTTACGCTGACCCTCAATTCCAGTAATCCCTTCCTGCCCTCCTTCCCCTATAACCACACCCATCCTTTGCTCTCTCTGGGACTAATTAAGGCATGAGTGGGCTCTGCTCTGTGCTTTCACCTGGGCACTGCACAATCAGCAGTAATTTCACTTTCCCTTCCAGTCCAGCTTCACAGTTCTGTGTGTGAAGAAGAAATGAGCCCAGCACTTGACTCCCCTCTGCCTTGCACTTGCTCAACAGGAACAGAAATACAATCTGTGCTCTGGCACTTTCCTATACTACTATCCCTTGGTTTTATTATTTTATTTTTTTTAATTCATATTTTATTCATTTTTGGCTGTTATATTCTTTGCAAGGCTTAGGCTGCATTCAATGGTTATAAAGTCCTCACAAAACAGATTCCAAAAGTCTCTTTCTTTGGGAATGGTTTGTGAAGGAAAGCAATAAGAGGGAAAGGAAGTTTGACCTTTGAATGAGCCCTGTGCAGCTATCCATCAGATATTCTGGGGTGATTCTAGGATGAACACAATGCTCTAGGCTGATTAAAGCTTTCATGTTTAGTGCCACTAATGCAAACAAGAAGGATTTGGTCACGGGTACAAGAGCAACCTGCACAGCCTTGCTCTCCCTATCACAACTCAAATGAATTTCAGACTCTGCTTCAAGTCAACTGATGATGCAAAATTCTTCAGAAAAGAAGGATTTTAGGCAAACAGACCCTGTAGCTGCAGCTGCAGAGCTTGGTACAGCAGTTACCTGCACTTTGTGAGCCCCTTGAGACTTCTCAGGGTTACCATCAGTCCTTAATTTTGCTGACACTTCAGAGCTGGTCAGACAACACTGCAAAGTTTGGTTGTTTGTTAAGCAGCTGTATCCAGTGGAGAGAGCTGAATGTGCCACCTCACCATTATTACTGGAGTTTTCCAGCATGAAAAGATTTCTCTGTGTTTGCTGCTGCAGCTCAGTGTTTTCTGCTTTTCCCCTAAAAAAGATTCATCCAAATAATTGGGTTTGCTTTGCTTTAAAAATCTTTTTTCTTGATACCTTTGGCCCTAGAGGAGACTCTGTAAAAGCTTTTTAGCCTCAGATTTGCTGTCACTTCAAAAGAGAAAGTGCAGGAGCAAAACCCCAATCCTGGAACAGTTCCCTAACACAGACAAGCTCCTGCACACCTTTCCAGGCTGCAGCTGTCCTTGCATGTGGAAGCTTCACAGAAATTGGTATTTCTGGCTCCAAACATGGGCACCTTCCCCTTTATTGAACACGGAGGGTGATTTATAGGGATACTCCTTGGAAACCCTCTGGTAATAGGTCTTAATGTGTTTCAACTCCCAATTACTTTACAATAACCTGGAGGCACGACATAAAATTGCAGCCAGGAAACAGAAGATGCTCTTGCCCAGCTATATTTATTACACATTTCCATTACTCTGGACATCACTGTGCTCCTTGAAAACCAAATTTACAGATATGCCCAGGATAGCACATTGTGGCAAGACCAAAAACATTGTACAGTTTTAATCAAGGAACACCCTTCTAAAACAATCTTTCTAAAATAGGCAGGAGATTTTTACCCTATAAAAGTAAAAACGTGCTTTTGTTGTTTGTTTTTTGGGTTGGTTTTGTTTTTAAATATTGTATTGACACTAAAACAACAACAACAAACCCAGCTGGTGTCTACAACAGTATTTGCTGAAATAAAGGATTCTGGTGCACCTTCCATCTCCAGATCTTTCTATCCTCATAGTCAGAATGGGACTACAGATAGACAGGCATATAAAATATTTACCCTAGGTTGTTGTTGAAAGAATTGCATCGGGGTTTAAGTCTTTCAGAAAAGAAAAAAAAAGCTTCTCTGGCTTCTGTTTGAAATGGTTGTATCATCTCAGTGGAAATGAAAGAATCACAGAATGGAGGGGATCTGAAAGATCCTCCAGTGCCACCCCCTGCCATGGCAGGGACACCTTTCACTGTCCCAGGCTGCTCCAGCCCCAGTGTCCAACCTGGCCTTGGGCACTGCCAGGGGCAGCCACAGCTGCTCTGGGAAATCTGTTCCAAGCCCTCCCCACCCTCACATAAAAAATTTCTCCCTGATATCCAATCTAAACCTGCTTTCTGACAATTTCAAGCCATTCCCCTTCATCCTGTCACTCCATCCCTTGTAAAAGTCTCTCCCCTTCTTTCTTGTCAGCTCCCCTCAGGAAATATTCTCATCTTTATCCTCTCCACTCACACACTTTATTTTCCTCTTTGCTTTTCTTACTTTTCAAGTAAATACTGCTGTTTTTTCCCCACAAAAACCTTGTCCTCTTCAAACCACGATAAACATCACTCTGAAATATATTTATAACTCTCTGTATATTCTTTCCTTTCACAGTAGAGGTTTCCCCTAAAGCTGGCCCTCATTTTTGAAGGTGTTAATGAATAACCAATAAATCAGTTATTTAGAACAAAAAAAAGAGAAGAAAATCAATCAGAAGTTGATATTTTCCTATACTTTAAAGCTTCCAATACTTTTCTGTGTGCAAGACCAAAGAATCTAGTCTTGCACACTAAAAGAAAATACAATAAATGGGTTTTTTTACAGAATCTGTTCTAATAAACTATGTTTTATTTTCATTTAAATTCCCAACTGCAGAACTGAGAGACTGTGAGATAATAAAAAACTTGCTGAAGTTTGTATTAGATTTTTAATGATTGTAGCCTTGTCAACCATTGTCAGAAGGTGCATAAAGAAAAAAATAAATTAGATTCAGATCCATATAGTTAAATGTTATTACACAGTTTTATCTCCCCAAATTTGGGATTAAAACCAATATAGGCTAATAAACAATAAATTATCTGTAAGTGGTAGCAGTCATGTTTTGAAGAACTGCCATATTTTCTCCCTAAAAAGGAGATTAGAGAGACCTGGGTGTCCCCTTCTGATTGCAGGGTGAAGGTAGGATTGAGGCACTCTCAGATATCATAAAGGTAGAAGGAACTCAGATTGCATCCTCTCAACCTCTGTTTCCAGAGAAAACATGCATATTTTCTTATAACAGAGAATGAATAAACTCAGAAAAAAAAAATTAAGGTAGTTAATCATGAAGAAATTAATGTTCTTTTTCTCCAGCCAAGGCTCACACATACAGATGCACATGCGCAGACTGTTTTAAGATGAAGCAAAATAAACACCTCCATCCACTCTTGTGTTAAATAGTTGCAATATAGTTTAGAGAACCTGAAGCATAATTCTGCATCAATATACACAGAATAATGGAAAGCTTGGTTTTGTACTGAAATACAACTCTGACCTGTGTTGGCTGAAGTGATGGTGAGTCCAACAATTCAGATATTACAGACCCCTCTGTGCAAACACACCCAGTATCCAGTTTGCTCAATGACAAAAGATTATGATATTATCAAAACCCAAGGGCATAATGAGGAAGTGAATTTACCAAGTTTACACTGGGCACTAGCAACATAGAACTGATCATCAATTACATGGTTTGTAAATATCTGCCAAATGCTTAGAAAGTTCTTTGAATTCTAATTTTTGAAAAAAAACCAATATTGCAAGGTGATGTCAGGAATCAGTAAAACATGGAGAGAAATTAAATCTATAATATGAGCCATATAGACACACAGGTATTGCCATCAATGACACAATTTGTCAGAAAATAAAAATTATTAATATACTGAGGAGGTGTACAGAAACATTTCCACACACTTGAGCATCATAAACAGAAACATATTCCTGAGTAGACTCTGCAGCAACATTTAACTTAAACTATTTTTTTCCATTTTGCACAGCCTTGGAACAACACATTTCCAATTTCTGCACACATAAATCATTTGCATGTGTAACAACAGCTGCACTCTGCATTATATATAATTCAGATATGCACTATACTGAAAACATTTCTCCTACCTATTCATTCTCCCATGAATTTCCTACAATATTTTATGCTTTAAAATGTTAAATTTTCTTTGCCCAAATTCCTGAATAGCGCCTCACATTTCCTCCCTCTGTCAGTAAATGGATTAATGCACAAAACTGCTTTAGTACAGATTGTTTCACTTCAATATGTTCAGTTTATTGCAGTGCTTAAGCCTCCACTGTTATCTGTGAAGATATCTGGGATGAAAATGCTATGAAACTATAAATATTGATTACATACCTCATTTTAAACATAACCAAACTAATTTAGACTCAGGATTTCTTCTAATCCACGAGTAACATCACTACTAAAAACAATTACAACCCAGCACATGTTTATGACACTGGAATTTCTTTGGCATGCAGGAGCTCTTTATCAAAGTTAAAATGCAAACCCACTGCCACAGCACCCGAAAGCTGGTTTTATGTCTGGTATAAAACAAAAAAACATGTTATTTTCCCCTCAAGCAGCCTAGAAAAGCAGGGCTGTCTGAAGCCTTCATGTCACACACACAGAGTCACAGGGATGCAGCAAGGCTGAAGTGAAATACATTACTGGGAGGATGACATCCCACCCAGTTATCACTGAACCAAAGCAAACACCAGGCATTTTCAGGGGGAAAAAAGAAACAGGAAACATCTCTGCCATTGCCAGCTGGAAAAAAAACAACAAAAAACAAAAAAAAAGCCATAAGATCCTACCTGAGACAAGCGAGACTGTGTCTTTCTCCCATGAGACAACAGTGATGTATGCCTCCACAGAGGAGGGGATAATGCACTTGAACACTGCTACATTGCCTCTCATGGCTTTCTGGTCCTCCACACGGACTGTATAGGGTTCCCGTAAAACTGCAGGGACACACAGGAGGGTTGTTAAACAAACTGCAGCCCCACATCTCACCCTCTCCCTCAATTAGCCTTGCCAAGTGCTCCCCCAGAATCAGGCTGTGGGCTCTTATCTCAGTGAACAACACACAAGTTGATACAAAAGCATTCCCAGAGCTATTTGTTTCCCCAAAATCTGCTTCTCGTACTCTGTGTTCTTTCCTCACCCATTTCTGGGAGGCTCAGGTAGGAACTGCATATTCATGTGGGTAAATGGTGTTATGTTTTGTGTTATTTGTGCAGTTTCCCCAGCCACACTTCTCTTCACAAAGGGTTTTCTGCTCTATCAGAGCACAGAGGTACATGCAGGTGCTGTGTGTGAACGAGACATCCAGAGGGGAGAAGAGAAGGTCAGTGTCATTTGGGATTTTGGAGAAGAGTGAACCGAAGGAGAAAATCGATGGAGGTGACAGAGAGAGAAAAAGAAATGTGTGTCAGGAACACAGAGAAATGAGGGTAAGAGGAGAGCTACATTTGATTGACCAGCCCTGAAAGAAATCAGTTAATGGGGAAAAAAAAAGCCAGAAACAAAGCCACAATTGTATTAAACAAAACCACTTTATAATAAAATCCAACATGGTTCAAAAAATGTTTAGAATCAGAATAGCATTTGTCTTGAGTCAGAAAGAATTTAATGGAAAAAGAGAATAAAGAACAACTAGATGGATAAACAGGACAAAAGCACAACTGGAAAAAGCATTCCCACCACGCCAACCTCATATTGCTGGGATGAGATGAAGTTGCACTGGGAAGGAGAATGGAAAGAGGGGAAATCCTGAAATGATTCCATGAGGAGTGAGGGATGAGCATTTCTGTGAGCAAGAGCTCATGGAGAAGGTGGCAGACCACAGCTATCAGTGATCACCTTCTCCAAGAGCTTGTGTAACCTCTCAATCACAGGAAAACACAATTTGGAGAGTTCTGGGCCAAGCAGCCACACTACCAACTGCAAAGTCCTTTTTTTAAGGTCCTGTTTTTATTTGCAAGGTTCATTTCTCAAGCAGAGGGAGAAGTCTTGTTTTGGAGTTCCATGGATGAATGTTTTACACCTAAAGGAACACCAGTTCAGAGCCTTAGCCAGCAACACTGCAAGTTTTAGCCTCCTTTGTGTCACCACACTAGTTTATCTAAGAAATGTAAAAATTGGAGAGCAATCCTGGGAAAAAATACTGCCCAAAAGAAATTTGAAACAGAGACACAATAAAAAATCCAGAAAAGACAAAAATAGACATTGTCTCAAAATATAATTCTACCAGAGAACTTGCCCACAAATTCATGAAAGTAAAACCAAAAGCTCAAAAACCAGAACTGAGTTTCAAACAAAGTTGGTTACGATGTGTTCATATGAATATTTGATTTTCAAGCTTTTTTTTTATGGACAACTAAATAATTTCATAAGAAGCATGGACCATCACAGAACTCCCCATATATGCAACATGATCACTTGCTTCTACTGGATGCTTCTTGTGCAAGAAAACTCACTTTCCCAGACTAAAATTTTCATGAGACATGAATTTCATGGAATCCTGGTTTTTATTCTTGCTTCCCAGTGGCCTACAAACTACAGATCTCTGAATATTAACTTATTCTTAAGAAGAAGAGAAGGCATTTTATTATTTAAAAAGAAAGTCTCAGGCAAATCTACTTGTTAGCTGTTCACAGTTTTTTTCCCTGTGAAACCCTTGTGAAGACAAATCTCCAGAGGAAAGGGTGTTCTCTTCTGAAAAAATCAAGCTTAGCACCACCAACAATAAAGAGCTCCCAAGAATTTGCATTTGCCAAGGGTCAGCTCCCAGACTATTTTCTGTTTATTTGTTTGAATATTTTAATTAACTGAAGCAGATAGACCAAAATCTTCAAAAGCTGTGCAGTCGTGTGTTTGTGCGTTGTAACAAAAGGCCTGATTTTGATCCCTCTGTAATTCCCCACTGGCTGACCCAGCCAGTACAGAAAACAGATGCAAAACCATTCTGCTCATTTGCATATTTTAGCTTAAAGAGAAAGCACTGCCCGTGGACCCACATCAGCTGCTGAATCATTGCAGAGGACACAAACTTCTCTCTCAAAACAAAGAACAAGTGACCACAAACAAGGGAGGAGAGGTGTGATTTTAGGCCCAGCATTACTCTTCTCTTCCAGCCCATGCACAAAATCCATCTTTTTCTCACACGGTTCTTTAATGTGCAAGCATGGTTTGATTGTTGATTTGATTATCAGTTTGCTCCTCCTTATATTTGTGCTCGACTGATCTTTGGAAGCCTAACTTCTCAGAACCAAAATAATTCAAACTGGGGAGGACAGGAGAGGAAAGAATTCACAGTATTACTTAATATTGTGAAGAGTTTAGAGGTTACATTTCTGGCCAACCTCCCTTGACTGGTATCTGATGCTACTCTTTGAAACACCCAAGTTTCCTCCCTCCTCAATCCCACCCAAACCCAATAAAAGATTTTACTTACCAGCCTTAATGTGAACATCCTGACTCCTGATTTTCCCTGAAGGATTTTCAGCTGTGCAATAGTAAGTGTTATCATGGATTAAGTTATTAAAGCTTGAAGGAGGGAAGGGGAAGATTTGGAGAGTGCCATTGGGGTGGACGTGGCGGATCCCTGGGACATCGTAGATCTCCTCGCCCGTCGCTAGGTACCATCTGAGCGTCACCGGGGGGATCCCCGCTGCTGGACAGGGGACCAGAGTCCCTGTGGTGCTAGCAAACACTACCTCTTGCAGAGATGCATTGACAAAATAGAGACTGGCGTGTAGCTCTTCACTGAAAACTGCAAGACAAAAAAGAAAGAAAAAAAAATTAATAATAAAGAACAGACCTTGAAGACCTGAGAGGTTTCAGCCGCACGCGAAACGATTCGACGGCGACACCGAGCCAAACACGGCGACCAGGGGAAGGTAACCAAAGCATCTGGATGCTAATGTCAGCTCTGATAAAATAATCAATAAAATAATAAAATGTTTCTTCTTATCAAAGAAAACACCTCCAGGTTGAACACTGTAAGTGGTTTACACCCAAAAGTGGAATGAGAAACTCCTTTTGGTGTAAAGGGACTCAGATTCACTCACTTCTGCACTTGCTGAGGCAGGACTCTTCCTACAGCCTGCAAAAACCTATCAGTAATCTGCTTTTATGAAATTTCCAGCCACTAAATTTCTGCCCAGAGCACAGGCAGCCTCTGTTGGCATCCCTAAATTTATTTTTAGAGTCTTTCCATGGCAAAAAATATTTATAAAGTAATAACAATAGCCGACCAAATAGTGAACTAAAATTCCCATAACTCCTTAATAATAATAATACATGTCTATATTTAATACAGATAGAGCTTAGTAAATGCTTTCTATCATTTGGTCAGGTCTTTCTAGCAAAGACCTCTAAACCTAGGTGCCTGTGATGATCTTGGTTCTGCCATCTGTGTGACTCCATGGAATCCCACTCCCAACCTTAAACTGAAGATTCTGTATCACTGAAAGGAGTCAATATTACTCAGATCACCGGATTAACCCCTTCAGCCATGGGCTATTCCTCTCTCACTGGAGGGACTGAAGTCTCCAGGTGGTTTAAAGATCCCCCAACATTTCCTCTGAAGTACCTTCCTAACCTCTGCTGGAGAGCTGATAAGCCTAATACATGATTTTTGTTTTCCAGTAAATAGTAGGATATATTCCAATACCACAAATCTGCTTTATATTTGCATATAGTGCCCACTTGTGAAAAAAAAAACTTGTCAGTTTGGGTTGACACAAACACAGAGACTTGGATGTTTCACTATATCTTGAATGCAGTAGATTCTGACAGGATTTTCTAAAGCAAGGCTGGTAAGGGGTCAGTTTTTGAAAAGGTGACCCCACTGGGGGAGATCCCAGCGAGCAGTGATGAGACAGATTCCAGGGGAGCCTTCATTTGCACAAGAAGGATTCTATTATCCTGCAGAAAGAACTTGCAATCCCAATGCTAAGCCATGAACTCTCTTGTCTAACTCTGCCACTGCATTTTATGATAGTTTGGAGCACAAAATAGACAATTGTTTCCTTTTCTCTTTTGATATCTTGCAAAGATACAAGGTAGGATGGTGTTAATTCTAAATATCATCAGGAGAGACTTAAAAGAGAGCAAAACTGGCTCTGGGAATCCCTGGAAATTAAAAAAAACGGGAGACACCCTCTCCAACAGGGAAAGATGTCTGGCATGCAGGAAACAGATAAATGAGTGGCACAGAGAAGGCTGAAAGACATTTGGAGCTTCAGAAAAGAGAAATTTCAGCTCTGGAGCTGAGCTCCTGCATTTAGATGAGGCAGTGCCAGCACAGAGTAAAGTCCCCTGCAAGAGAAGTTCCACCTAGTGGGTGCAATCCCTAGAGGATCTCAGGCATCTGGAAAGCAAAAATAGGCACAATAGGACTGAGCACAGGGAGAAGCTGAATCCTCATTCAGAAGGAGTGAATAAGATGCTGCCACTTCTACATAATCACATTTCTAATTATAGTTGTACTTTGAAGCAGAGAACAGCATTGTTGGGAGCATAATAGAGAACTGAAAAAAAAAAAACAATTTAGCATTGTTCATCTGCTGTACAAGCTTTTCTCTACAAATACAAATGAAACAATCAACAGGGCATTTAAATTTCCATTGGCCAACAAGACATGCACGTAGAAGTAATAAACACAGTTCACATTTGCCAGCTTCTATTATGCTGTGCTGCTTCTTAGCACATATTCAAGCAAGTCCAGTAGCTTTCCTGGCCAAGAACAAAGAGGTAAATACCAAATTACAAATGCCATAGAAATAGAAAATATCAGGAACTCTGTTTGACACTTCCATAGAATCTAACTTCCCCATCAAACACAGCACAGCTGAACAAGAGACTCATACCAGCAGCACAGAACAATGAATTTTTTCCAGCTGCTTTGTATCCCCTGTAGAAGCTTTCACCACTTTTGACAAACTCTCCATCCATCAGCCAGTACAATAGTGTCTCATTTTAAACCAGCATCTGCTAAGCATTCATTTTAATGGCAGCCACAAACACACCAAGATCCCTGGAAAATAATCACAGTGCTCTAATACACACACTCATACACAATGCTGACAGCCCAGATGCTTTTTTTGTGGTGGAATTCACTGTGTGAGACATCCAACGACAAAAATGGGATTTTGGAAGCTTTTATTAAGAAGATATTTCTCCTCAATGTTCCATAGGAAGAAAGGGATCAGCTGAATGACAGAACAAGTGATTGATTGAAACCTAATTGAAACTGAGACAAGTCAAAGATGATGTGTCATTAATTATATGTTTCTTAATGATAGAATATGATCCAACTAAACATTGTATTCTTCAGAAAGCAGAAGTAACTCAGACTGAGAGTTGCAAGGGAGAGTGGTAAGGGAAACTGGTGGAAGTTATGGAAATAAGACAGCAAAGAGAAATACCTGAAGAATGAAAAAAATAACAGGTAATCATAGAAGAGAAAATAATACCCAAGGCAGAACTGAAAACTCTTGCAGCTGAGTGACTGCACTTGGCGTGGACAGAGATCACATCATTTCCCAGTGTAAGGGAAGAAAAGGCAAAGATTATTCCTGAATAAGGGTTATTTTTTACCAAACCAATAATTCTGGAGGGAAACAAGAGCAAGGCTGCACCTCAGCCGTGCTCAGGTGCCCCAGCTGGAATGAAAAGGTGACAAACAACCTGCACCTGCAGGCACTTTAGGGCAAGAATTCAGAGATTTGTATCCTTTACTGAATGGGTAAAGGAGAACATCAACAGCTTATCAGATCAAAGGACAAGATGCACTTCTGGAATCTAAGGTTCAAGAAATACTCCTACAAGAATTTGGAGAAAGGCATGGGGGAGGGAAAAACGGAGGGGAGAGAGGGAGGGAGATGGGAGGTGGATACATTTTTGCAAGTTCAATCAATATTCCTTACTCTCAAGTACTTTTAGCTTGATAAGGAGAACTGACAAAGTGTTAGAGCCAAGAAAGTTTCTCCTGATTTTCAGGGGAGACAACACTGCTGTGCTTAGCAAAGGGCTGGGTACATCAGCCAGATGCAAAATTTCTGCTGGCATTTGAGAGAGCTCTTTTCAGCTGACCTGATCCTTTACAAGCTGCCCAGTGGGGCTGTGAGCTGATCTCCCCCAGCAAGGGAGAGGAGCCCTGCGAGCCAGGCTGGGCAGGTGAGACCAGGATGGACACACAGCTGTGGAGACTGAGGCTGAGTCTGGCATTTCCAACACCTGTAGCTGTTGGCACAGCTAAGAATAGACTGATTTTTTTTCACAGAGGTGGCTCTTTGTCTCTTCAGGCAGGTCACTCCTCCAGGTCCCTCCTCCAGGTGTCCAGCTGAGCACTTGAAGGTCTTCTACAAGGACCTAGCCAACACCTCTTGCCTCTGAGGCTGGGATTTTTCAAGGTTTCACAAGGCAAACCAGGCTGAAACTGCTGTATCTCAGTCCTCCTTTTTACTGGGCAGAAGGGGGTGTTACTGAGGTGTGTGAGAGAAGAGCCTAAATTTAAATTAAAGCATTACAATCCCCGTGTGGGATCTGAAACAAGGAGGGATCAGCACCAACCACCAAGGAGATGAGAGAAGAAATGCAAAAGCAAATCACGAAACTATCTGTCCTCCTCCCTCCCCAATGTCGCCCCTTCAGGTTGATTCACCTGCAAGAACCTTTACCCTAAAGATGCAAAAAACTGAAAACTTTCCTGGAGTTTGCATGGAACAAAAGAAAATTTTGTCTCTGTTCAACTCAGTGCCAGAATGCAATGCTGAGTCTTGGTGTTGTACATAATTCCTTTTCATCATGTGCTCTTTCATCTTTTAGTAAATTTAAATAACATTTCTCTGATTTTGAAGTTGTCTTTTTGGGCCTCATGTTCTTCCAAAGCCCTCTTCCCATATTCTGCAATTGGCCATTTGAAGCCCCACTTTTCTCTTCAGCTCTTGAAAGAACTGAAATACTTTTGGTTGAGAGACCAGTCAGCACACTTAAAAATATGAATAAAATGTCTCTGAACAATTAATTGATACTTATATTTAATTCACCTTCCGTACCCTTTTCAAGGACTAAATGCTGTTCCTGTAATGTCTTTGCAAGTGGAAAGTTTGGTCTTAAATGAATAACAATTTCAAACTAAGGGACAAATTAGTTGTCATCCATTTGATTACTCAAATCCAGCATGAAATATTTATATAGATAAATTAAAATATATGAATCAAAGTGAAAGTCTGGAGCCAAGAGACCACTGAGATTATTTAGATAAAATAAAAATCAAACCAGAAAACATAAATTATGTAATTAAGCAGCTGACTGCACTCCTGCACTACGGCAGGTTTGTAGGAAGAGCCTGAACTGTGTTACAGTGGAATTTCAGGTTTGCCACAGCTTTGGACATCAATGTTCCTCTCTTTTTCTCCTCAGTGAGGTTGTGATTGAGGAACTGGGCAACAATCAAATATTTCCTTCAGATTTATTGGATTGTATAAGGTGCCACCTTAAAATGTAAGTAATTTCTCACTTTTAAATACAGCTGCCTAAACACAAGAAATGTAGAGGCAATGCCAAGGAGTGTAATAAAAACAGAAAAATGAAAAACAGAAAAAAAAAATAAAGGAAAGGAAAGAAATGAGAGGATTTAATAAAGTCTAAGATCCTAGTGCTGAACTTGGAATGGCAGACACCTGGGATTGCTTTTTGCCATGGTGGGCAATGCATTCCAGAAAAAGCTGATACCTGGAAAAAGTTTTGCAAACAGAGGCAAAGCAGCTTGAGACATATTCCCCTAAGAAGTTTAAGGACTAGGAACCTGTGTATTCTGAACAGCTCATCAAGATCCAATCAAAGTTTAAGAAAAACAATAAAATACCAATGTCCTGCATGCCTTCTGGAAGAAGCCTTTCCCTAAAAGACCCCAGCCAAGGTGCCTTGGGTAGGAGAGCAGTTTTTGGACCCTCCTGCACAGGTAATGTAGGAAAAACACAGCCTGGGCTCAGCTGAGACCCTGCCTTGAGGGGGCAAATCACCCACTTCTCTTGGTCCAGCATCTCCAGCAGATGGAGAGGAATCAGGACAACTTCCCAACTTTCCTGAACATCTCAGTTAACTGGAGAAGTTCAGCACAGGAGCCCCAACATTTCTAGCTCCTGGGTGGAAGTTTGCTGCCCACATTTACAGACACTTGGACTGTGAGCTCAGCCTGTCTGGATCATTCATGAGCCAAAAAGCATCACAGCCTTTGCCTGTCCTTTCACCAGCAATTCCTAAATGCACCTCCAGGCTTCAGAAAATACAGAAACAGGGTGGGGGTTTTTTGTTTGTTTGGGGTGGGGTTTTTTTGGTTGTGGGGTTTTTTTGTGTGTGTGTGTTTTGTTTGTTTGTTTGTGTTTTTGTTTTTTGTTTGTTTTTTGTTTTTGTGGGGGTTTGTTTGTTTGTTTGTTTGGGTTTTTTTCCTTTTGTTTTGGTGCAAGAGGTGGCACATAAAAAGATATAGTAGGATCAGAGCAAAAAAAGACAAAGGTCACAGATATCCTGAGTTGGAAGGGACCCACAAGGATCATCAATTCCACCCCCTGGCCCTGCACAGGATCATCCCCAAGAGTCACGCCAGATATTCCCTTTCATCCCCAAAAGAGGACAGGAGGAGGAGATTAAATAAAAGAGGTTATTTCACAAAATGGAAGATAAAGGTAACAAGACAGGTGGAAGTCAGGAGGATGTTAAGACTCAAGGAACTCCCCAGGATCTTATCTCTCTTGAAAGATCTGCTATGAGCCAGGCAGCTCCTTTTTCACTGGCCTGAAATCAGAGTAAAAGCAGGGAAGAAAACATCATTGTGACCTCAGTCATTAAAAACCTGTGGCTGTGAGGTAGAGACCTAGAGAGAACAAAAGACCCAATTACAGCAAAACAATTGAAATTTTTTTAAAGTAAGAATTTAAGCCTCATTTTTCATATGGTCAGTGAAAAATACTGAAATCCTCCGTAACAGAGGAAAATAAAACATTGATTTTTCACTGTAAATACAAATATCTTGTAAGGCAATTTAATGGAATTAATCTAAATAGAAGCCAAAAAAAATATCCCAAACCAACTTATGTGGGAAAATGGCTGAAGCCATCTAAACAATAAATTATATTTAAGGAAACTGAATTACCAGGATCATAATACAGGTTAATTACCCTGTTGACATCCAAACAATACAGTATGCTCAAATAATCTCTTCTGCATAAACACACACACACAGAGAACTGATAAATGAAACATTTCTGAATGTACTGCTGTAGTAGAAACATTACAAATGCAATCACAAATATACTGATTACTCAATGCAGAACAGGGAGAGACAGCCTGAGTGGGTGGGAGGGTGCAATGCTGATGAGCTGTGTCACTATTTAGGATGATTTTTAAATTTTTTTCAAGATTCTATACTGGATCACCATGACTGAGATTTAAAAAAAAGAGAGATTAAAGAAAAAAAAAAAAAAAAGGAAGCTAAATTGGCCTTTTTTTCCTCCAATAAGTCTCCCCTTGATGAACTAAAAAAAAGGCCTTATTTGAAAAGAATCAAAACCTGATTAGACACTTACAAACAAGGATGTTATTATCACTACTCAATTATCCAGTAACAGGCTATGCAAAGTGACCTAGAGAAATCACTGCAGCTATTGTGGAAAGATCAGAGTGATGAGGCATTACAATAATCGTGTCTCCCTCTAGGGGCTTTATCTAATGACTAACACACAAGGTTGATAAATATTAGAAATTTTATTACAGCAAGGGTAAAGCAAATGTACTTTTACAACTTTGGCTTTGATTCTGGCTCTGGACAGGGATTTCTTTTGCTCCTCTGAATTGATGGGGATTGAACATTCTTCATTGTTTGAGGGGAAGGAGGGTAAAACACAGCTCACACGAGGAATAAGTTTCAGGTGGAGGCAAAATAAGTAACTTCAAGAACAGGAAAACAGCACTGGATAAAGATGCTCTGACCAGAATCCAAAGTATATCTTATTAAAAAGCAATGGATAAAATGAAGAAGAGTGAAAGCAGCTCTAAAAAAGAGTTATGAGAGAATGTTAAAATCAAAATAGCTTTAACGTGGAAAACAAAATTAAATCAATTGTCCAGAATTATTTGATATTACAAATATAATTAGCAAAGAGATGAAGATATTAAACTAATACAATTACAAAAACACCAATTAAGCACCACCACCCACAACAGTTTTAAGTCAACAAGGGAGAGCACAATTCTTCCCACAGTATAAAATCTCAAAATGCAGAATTATTTCCCGTGTTATGTGTTGTGTAAGGGCAGCCAGTATTTTAGGGCTCAACAACATAAATTTGCTATTCAAAAATAAACAAATTTGCTATCTGGTGTCCACCAAAAAACCCAACAAAAATGATGCTTTTTCAAAATGCTGCACTGATTCAGTGTGCCAGTGCTCAGCCTTTTATTCCAAAGGGTTACTCGTTTGAATCAGTTTCAAAATCAGAACCACTAATGAGGATAATTAAGTATGCAGTTGGTTTTGCCCACAAATAATAATCGCTAAGGAAAAAAAGCACTCAGCGTTACATTATCATCCTCAGAGGACAGAAACGTCCATTAAATCAAAGCAGGCTTCCACAATTAAAAGAAGAGGTCCTCAGGTGAAACTATAAAAAGAAGCTGAACTCACAAGGCAGGGAGAGAACTGTGGGTTTTGGTGGAGTGCACAAATGCAGAGTGGCAAATGCAATGGATGCAAGTGATGGGAGCTTTTAATCAGCTAAAAAGGAATAATCTGTGGTTAAAACAATACCAACCAAAAAAAAAAAAAATCCAAACCAAAAAACCCCAGATAATTGTCAATCTATGGGCAAAATGATGCATCTGTGCTTCTTGAACCCAAAACCCCAATTCCACTCATTCCTATCATAAAGAACACACTGCAAGAACACCAAATGCAATAGGACAGAAATGAGAGAAGAGCTTTAGATTTGTTTTTCTCTCAAAAAATATTTCATAAACAAGAGAAATAAAGACAATCAGATGTGCCTCAGGTTTTTGAAAAATGGAATGAATCTATATTTGTATAGTTTTTCTTTTAGCTGGATTATAAAATTATCATTTTTCCATAAACTGAGCCATAATTTTCAATGATTTATTGGCTGAGATTAAATAGGTTTCAGTCTGGGGCTTGTCTTCAAAATGCTGCAGTTGACCTAATGCTTCTGAGAGACTCCTGGCAGCCACCAACTCCACATCTTGATGGGACAACAGAGATTTACAAATAAACAGCAAAGCTGAGCATGCTTTTTATTAGACCTGTCCAGGAAGGAGAGAAATTTTAAAAAAAATCATCTCTCCCACACAAAAAGGAAAGCAAAATAAATCAAAATTTTCAGTGAAAATAACAAACAGGACCTTATCTTTTGGGTTTTCGTGTGGGTGAGCTCTGCTTGTGGTGAGTGAGTGAGTGAGTCCTACTGCCAGTGTGAGCCTCACAGTCCTGCCAACCACCCATCTAGGAAACTGAAGAAGGAGAAAAACCCCAAAATCTCAAGAGATTTTTAAATCTCTGCATTTCAGCTCCATTGTTCCACACCTCTGTTATTCCTGAGTACCTACAAAAGTGGCCAACAAAAAGATAAATCAGCTAAATGGCTTCAAACTGATAAAAAAAAGTAGATTTAGGTGAGATATCAAGAAGGAATTCTTTACTACTGTGAGGATGGTGAGGATCAGAGAAGCTGTGGCTGCCCCATCCCTGGAAGAGTTCAAAGCCAGGTTGGACAGGGCTTGGAGCAACCTGTGGAAGGTGAGATGTTCTTTAAGATCTCCTCCACCCCAAACCATTCCATGGTCCTGTAATGCCACTTGTGCCCTCAGGAAGCTTTCAGGAGTTCTCACCAGTGATGATGGCAAGTTCAACAGGCTCCTGCATCTACAACCTGGATGCAAATGCTGTTGTCACGGCTGAAAACTGACTGCCTTAAAAGCTTCTGTAAATCCAAAACAGGGCTGAACGTACACCACAGACAGCTCTGCCCCAAAACTGTGAGAGGAGAGAAAGGGAAAGGAGAACAGAGGGGAAGATCTGGATAAGGCCTGATTGTATCCTACTCCTCCCCCATACTGAGACATTTTGGAGGAAAAGTGGTTTTCTTGGATACATTGAGGGGAGGCCTTAAGCTTTGGTTTTCATATTTTCAGATTCTGTGCTGCCCAGGGTGCAGCTCTGAGCTCACTCTCAGGGTCACTCAGCTCTTCACAGAGCAGGGACACAAAACAAATCCTTTTCCTGCTGCACACCAAGGACAGCTGGGACAAGTGTTCAGCCCAAAAGCACAAACAAGGGGGGGCTGAAGGGAGAGAACAAGAAGGATGGGACCTCACAACCTGGAACTATAATTGGACAATTATACCCCAATATGCAAATAGACCAAAAGTTATCAAAATGTGAGACCTCGTGACTGTTTGTCCATTTTGTGACCATTTTGGGTCCGCCTTGGGTGTAGCCCTGGTCAGCCTTTTATCCTGCCCAAAGTGTATCCTAAAGGCCTTTCAATAAATCCCTACTTTATTCTCTAGCTCTGTCCAGCCTCTGTTTCAGGTCAGCCTTCCCAAGGCATTAGAGGGAAAATAAGATTGCCTCAAGGGAAAGGTAAGAATGGAGGTTTGGGGTTTGGCTGAGCCTGCACAGTTTCTGCCCAGGCACCATCAGTGAGCTCATCCAGCAAGGGCAAGCAGGAGAATCTGAAACATGGGCTGGCAGCCACTGGCATACAAAACATGAGGTTTAACTGCAAGAAATCACACAGACATTGCTAAATACACTGGGTATTGAAAGAAAATGCAGAGAGAATTAGGTGAAAGCTTTGGTGGCACAGTATTTCCAACACTGGCACCATTTAGGTACTACATTGGGTAGTCCCTGCTAAAGGAAAATGCAAAATCTGCCAATCATGGGAATAATAAGCAGAGTAAGCTTTTTACCACTTCCTGAAAAGCAGAATTCTTCCAGAAATGCTAAAGATATGAGCAGCACTGAACTCTACTGGACTTCCTAGTTAGCAAATGTTGAACAGAGACTGTAGTCTCAACAATCCCAACTCACCACCATCACCACCAGCACATCAAGGACAAAATTCAATATTAATGTGATGCATTTTTCACCTCAAACTTCATATAATATTGTGGTATAAGCGCATTTCCATTCTGGAAGTGTTAAGTTTATTGTCTCTCACTTCCCCACCATGATTCTTCTTCTTCCATATCAAAATTAACTGCAAGTGATTTATGTAAGTACAAGTCCTTATTCCCCAAATCTGCAGAGGAGGAAGAGGTCAGGGTACACAAAAATGCAGGAATAGAAGAAATTCCCAAGTCACAGGCAAGGAAATCCACACCCCTGAACATTAATCTGAAGGGAGAGGAGATGTGGGATCTGGAAATGGCTCTGTGCAACAATCCCTCGCCTGGATTAGAAATCCCTCCAGGACCACAGACCCACCTGGCATTTGGATTTCCTCGTCTGCTGAGGGTTCTCAAGCCCCTGCGGAATACACAGCACGTCTCAAACATTTTGCTGCCCTAATGCTGCTGGATTTTTCCACCCGTGGGGACAAGCCCTGAGTGTGACTGGATTCCTTCTGACAGCCTGCCTGTCCTATCAGCCAGGGCTGAGTCACAGCAGCAGAACAAGGGCAGCCCTTCCCCGTGCCCCAAACCCAGCACCAGTGGAGGAGGGAAGAGGGCACAGCTGCCTGCCTTGCTCAGGGGATGGCTCTCAATGAACATCCAAAAAATAAAGAGGAGAGAGGGAGGAAAAGAAGCAGAAAGTCACAAAACCCACAGAGCAATTGCTGCTGTTAAGCACAAACAACCAGCACTAACAGATCTGAGCAGTCTCGCTGCTGTAGAGTAAACAGGAGCTGTACATAGAGACTATTTTAATATATATATTATTAGTAACGATTAGTATATAGTTACTATTTCAATAATGAAATTGCTGATAGGCTCTGAAAGTGATTTGGCTCTATTAATCATGAAAATAAACCCAAGACTGACAGAGGAAGAGAGTAACTCACACACTACAACAAACAAGATTGAATATTGCAACACAAGTGCACATAGAATAAAAGGACATGCAGTGACAGAAGAAGAAATGTCCTTTAGCTGAAGGTCATAGTTAAGTTAAATATTGGGAAGAAATTCTCTATGAAGGTGGGCAGGCCCTGGCACAGGGTGCCCAGAGAAGCTGGGACTGCCCCTGGATCCCTGCAAGTGTCCAAGGCCAGGCTGAACAGGACTTGGAGAAACCTGGGACAGTGAAAGATGTCCCTGCCCATGGCAGGAGGAGGAATGAGATGAGCTTTTAGTTCCCTCCCAACCCAAACCATTCTGTGATTCCATCCTATAATGAGGAAGAAAAGCAGCATTACCATTTGATTACTGCTCACATTTTTTCCTAAACTGCTTCCAAGGTCACTATGATGTACTGACTTTTGTTTACATCACACTAAATAAAGGGAAGGAAAATGCCCTGGCATTCATGGCTATTTTTACAGAAGACTAGAGCTATGACAAGCTACTGCAGTCTTAATTTAAAATAATAGCAAAAAAGCAAGATTTTAGACTCTACCTGTCACTTAAAGGGGAAAGAAAAAGAGGATATAAAAAGAGAAGGATAGGTGCAAAACAGGTCTTCAGGATTTAATTTTGTTTCTTAACAAAACCGAAAAAGTTATGGAATGATCACTCCTTTACCAACTGCAGTCTGGTATTCCCTTTGTCATGGGTTTGCTGTATAATTCATACAATATGGCATACAAAGCAATAAGTATATTAATATTATTATAAAATAGAGACAACCCGTGAGGAATTTCTTTTCTTCAATGGGAGACAAGATCTCTGGAATTTGGGTTTTGCTCGAGGAGGAAAAGTTTTAAGAAGAAGAAATTAAATATATCTCAAATAAATTAAAACAACATTCCTCAATATTAGTATTCCCTCTAAAATGGAGAGAAGACACTACCAATGTAAAAATAAGTTATCCAAGATAAGTTAACCAAGTTAAGATAGTTTAACCAAGATAAGAGTATTTTAACATTCTGAATCCAAAGGTAACATTCAGTTTGGAAATGGCTCGTTTAGAATGTTAACCATCTGAGGAATAAAAATACGTAAGAAAATACTATGAAGATAGTACAGAATAAGTATATAACACAGATTTACACATCATATACTCTTGACAAAATACAAGATTAACTTGCCTTGAGGGCCTCTTTGTTTACCTAAAAAATAAGCACACGACTTGCTGAGGTGTTACTTGGAAAATCTGGATTTCTCTTTTGCTCCCCCCATCAGGATTTCTGTGTCACATCAAGGCAATCACAGGCCTCAAAGACCAACAGCAAAACCCAGCATTCTTTAAACTTAATTGAAATTTGAACACTTAAATTCCGGTAACAATCTGAACTTGGGCCTTTCCTAGGTGTTTTCCACTAGTTTTTTAAAAAATATCACTTTTTCACCGAAATGAAATGAAAATGAATGCAATGAAAATGAAGTCCTTGCACCTTCTTGCAGCCAAGGAAGGTATTTCTGACCACACTGGTGTCAGCTCAGCCTAAACAAACCTGTTCCCTTCCAGTTTTCCTTGGGAACACTTCACAGAGACCAAGTCTCAAGAGTAACTGCACAAACTCGTTTGTTATCACTTTTGGGAGGATGACAATCTTCAACATAAATCTTTGTGCAAGGAAAAAGAGTTCTTCGGTGTTCAGTTTCTTTTTTAAAAAGAATAATTCACCTTTGTTTTGTGTAACAGCAGAATAGGGTGTTATTCCAAATGTCCAAGTACCCATCACCCGTGCTCCAACAGTGGCTGATAAAGGACGTTTAGGGAAGGTCTGTCACAAGCCTTTCCTAGTTGTGACAGCTTATTTAAAGCCCAATATCACACAAATAACTAGAATTACCTCTGCTGTTTGCAGTGCTCTGCACTCATTTTCTTCCCCAATCACCATTTTATTCCCCATTATTGCATGATCTTTCTAACTCCTTATAGCTCTGCTTCTGTGCACTTTGGGCTCTCTTGAATAGTGCTCCATCAGAAGACTTTAATATTTATAACCCTCTTCAGTTCATTTATGTCAACCAACCCCTGAACCAGCAGAGATCACTGACAGTGTTTTCTCTCCAGCAGGAAAATCAATTATATGTTTCCTATTTCTTTCCTAGCCTATCATTAATCTACATGAGGACCTCTCTTACCCCATGGCATCTTTCTTCCATACTGCTTGATATGACATTTTGATGAACTTGTTTTAAAGATCTAGTTTTGTTATACTGACTCCATTCTCCTTGCCCACCTGCTTCGATACCCCTCAAAGAAAAAAATCTGTAATAATTTTTCAAGCACAACTTTCCTTTTCTAAGTCTGTCAGATTTCTTTCCCAAGTGCATTGCATTTATTTATGTGCTCTGAAAACTTTGTTCTTTAAGGCCTGATAACTTCTAATTCTGTTAGTCCTTTAAGACAACAAAAACCTGTGACATTAAGTACCCAAAACAACATAGCAAGAACACATCTGATTTATGTCTGGCATTTTCAGAATTTTAAGAAGTTATTTTAAATTCATTTTTTAGCATCAGTTCCTTGGGGATTGGGATGGTTTGTCCCAGATGCCCATTTTCAAATGCTTAGGTTATTTGGGAATTTTCTAGGTTCACTATCTTTCACCTTCACGTTGCTTTCTAAGACTGCAGGATTTAACATGGTTTTTCTTCAAGATTTCAGCCCTGGAGGATAAATTCTCACCAATTACATGAGAATTTCTTGCCAATTACCCCCACACTTGTCAAATCCCCTTATCTTTAAGTTTCAAACCATCTGCTTGCTTGTCCTGTTTTGGTTTGTATCACATCCTTACTTACCTTTAAATATTTCCTTTTCCTCCTGTAAGTTTTACTCCTTCTTCTCAACACTTTTTTTTTTTTTTTTAAACTGAGTTTTTGGGGCTGGGCAGATAATACAGGCTCCTACAAGAAAAGGCTGAGCAGAGAGCTGCTGAAATTCAACCTTTTATTCAAACAATCTGTTTCAAGCAAGCCTTTCTCTAATATTTCCTGTGTTGCTGGTACATCTTGGAATGTTCCAGCTGCATCTCCTGTGCCAGAGCAGGACAAAATCACCTTCCCTGGAGGCTCCAAACCACAGCATCCACCTTTCACCTCTCATCTTCATTAGCCAACTCTACCCAGCTGAAAATATACACCTTTTTCATTCATCAGTCACATTCAACCATAATATTTAAGGCTTAATACAATCACTGTATTTGGCAAAATAGTTTCTCCCACACACACTTCTGCTCCTAATCAGAGCTAATTAAGTATGTGCATCATACAAATTGACAGCTATGTAGATTCTGAAGCAGAGTTTAAAGTGTAAATAATGATGAGATAAAAGGGATCTTTTGAGCAAAATCAAAGTATCAAGTAGTCATTATGTGTAATCACTATTACAATTTAATGACATTTGTGCTAGAATAGGAATATGAACAGGAATTAAAGTGTCTCATATATATGACTACATTATTTTTTTTAACTCTATGTTGGTTCCAAAGGGTTCACAAAACATCAGCTTTTGCTTGAGTCTTCAGCAGGTGATTCTGCTGCAAACACAGAAGCCAAGCCAGCCTGGATATGAGACGTGAGGAGGTCATGCTGTGTGTGGCAAAGATTCTAATTTTTATCCTTTTAATCTTGCTTTATGTGTTAAATATCAATTTCAGGACTGGAAAGCCACGACTGGAGGCTGCTACCCCATCACACACACAAATTTGTACCTAAGATACAGAGGTAACCTCAAAAAGATGTGAGAGTGACACACAAACCTGACTGAAGGGGTAAAGGGGAGGCAGAGGAAGGAGGAGTAAGATTCCTTTGCTCCCATGAACCTGATAAGCAGCAAATCATGAGAGAGCAGAAGCAAGAGAGAAAAAAAATCGCTCTGCTTTTAAATTTCCTATGCATTTGTAAAAGCTCTAATTCTATGACCAGTTCAAAGGATAACCACAGGAGTCAGTTCTGTGCATCAGCAGGACAGTGGGTTTGCAAACATCATTGTCTTGCACAGGTTTCTTTTTAGAGGTGTTTCTGTATCTAACATTTCTCAGGGGATCAAGTCCTGAACGTGGCCTTACTAATATTTCAATGCATCACTGAAAATGTAACATGAGAGGAACAAAATAAATAAAACAGAAGGCCAGGAGTACTCAGTGACAAAAAAAAAATACTGACTTTTAAATGTTATTTCACACAAAAGTTTATATGAAGGGGACAGGACACAAAGGACACACTAATCAAACAGAAGACCTTCTGTAATTTGTAGAAATATCAGATTGTGCAGCAGCACCAGGTGAGTTCAGGGCACAGAGGGATACCAAGGTATCCCTAGGGCCTGTTTGCATTTCCTAATACAGAACTTGATGTAATAGAGCAATTTGGGGTGTTTATCCAGCAATATTTTTTCATCTTTCCATTTTTTCCTTTCTTCACTCAGATTTTAAAGTTATCTGGCTTTATTGATTACTATCACCTTGAGCCATTTCCCTTTGTCCATTCATGAACAGAAAAAAAACCAGTAAGATGAGCTGATTGACAAAATCACTCTTGGGTTGTTCTAAGGTTTCTGGCTTGCAAATAAAATAATTTTTTTAAATATGCCACCCAACCAAACCATCCCATCCCCTATATAATTCACATCTAGATTTGTCCCATTAAAACCATTCTAAACATTTCAGGTTATTTTATTATTCTATAGTGAAAACAAACACTTGGTTTAAGCCTGTGCCTGTTTTTAATGGCCTGTTTTAACTCTCCCATTGATCTGTTGTCATGTTTAATCAAGACAACAACAACAAAAAAGAGTAGCAAGTAGGGTAAGCTTCAAGTACTGCACATTTAATTACATCAAGGATTCGTTGGGGAGGAAGGGCATAAATTGACCTTTGTATCAGTTTTCATGAGCTTAGGTGTTCTTTTTAGGCTCCCAGAATATCAACACTGAAAATGGGAAAATAAAGTGGTTCTGTGTTTGAATTAAACAAAAGGCCACCCTAAGGAACAGTCTGCAAAAGAACCTGAGTAGCAAGAAGGTATTTTTAGGTTTTTCTAGTCCATCACTCACCAGCACAGCACCTCCCCATCCTGAACAAGGTGCACACAAATATCAGAGCTGTCTTTGACATAATTGAAAAGAACAATGCCACAGCAGTGGGATGGATCCCACTGTGCAGACACAGTTGTGTACCTGGGCAGGCTGGAGAACAGCCACAGGAACCTCACTGGGCTCACAAAGCCAAGGGAAAAGATGGGGAGAGACTTTTTACAGGGGATGGAGTGACAGGACAAGGGGAAACGGCTTCAAACTCAGAGTGTGCTCAGATTGGACATTAGGGAGGAATTGTTCCCTGGCAGGGTGGGCAGGCCCTGGCACAGGGTGCCCAGAGCAGCTGTGGCTGCCCCTGCATCCCTGGCAGTGCCCAAGGCCAGGTTGGACACTGGGGCTGGAGAAGCCTGGGACAGTGGGAGGTGTCCCTGCCATAGGTTTGAAATCAGGTGATCTTTCAGGTCCTTTCCAACCCAAACCATCCTCTGATTCCATGATACAGAAACCTGTCACTTCCATTGTTCAGCTGATATAACAGGTTCAACAGGGGATTTAAAATAGTCTTAAATGCTAAGTTCCTTCTCCTTAAGAAGACTGGAAATAACTTCTTTCTTCCATATTCCTTGGGATCCTTATTCTGTGCTAGTCACTCACTAATAAACAAATGCAACTGATCTGGTGGGAAAAGAGACAAGCAAATTATGCCTCACAGACCACAAGCACTACACCAAGCTGAGTCTTTTAACTATTAAAAACATGATTAGTTTCTCCCTCTTAAAAATACACAAAATATCAGATGAGTCCTAGAGCTGCTTTGGGGATGGTGAGTCCCATTTTGTATTTCCCAGCGGCCTATGTTCAAATGATGTCACATGTCTCAATCTGAAATGTTAAATTTGGAGAACAGATCTTACACGCAAGTAACTAAAAATGATCAGAAAGAAAACAGCCCAGATTTCCCAGGGAGGCCTGTGCAAGCAGAAACAGCTTTCTCCATTATCTCTATTTGGTTGGCATCTAAATACAGTTTTACAGTATACAATAGTATTGGTTTTAGTTGTAGATTAAATTTGGATTTAGCAAAACACAGCTAACACAGTTAACACTCATGACAAGAAATAAGAGTTTATGGGGATTCCAGAATGTTAATCAACCAGCAGATTCAGTAACTACATTCTGACTTTCTGAAAACCTTATGTGTGATAACGTTCATTAGAATGGTGAGATGATTCATTAACATGTCAAGTACAGCAGCAAGATAAGATAAATAAATATATGAAACTGGCTTAATCTCAGTTGGTTTGCTGTAGACCTCATTATTAAAGAAAACATATGTTTACAGAGTATTTTTATAAAGTAAAGTATTTATTACAATTGCAAATGCATGTTTTAGTCCCATAAGGGGATGAAAACCTACTCAGGCATCATAAATGTCTGCAGTAGAGACCAGAAACTGCCCTCACAGGAAGCAGTCTGAGAGAAACTGTCTAAGAGGAAAAAATACTCAGAAGCAACACTGTTGTCAGGTCTACATGAAGTATCTGGGGCTGGTGTAAAGGACAGGAATGGAAGAAGAGGGGCAAAAATCATATGAATTATATGATTATTTGATTATTTACTGGAAGGACTGAGGCAGCTGCAAACTCCACTGAGGGCACTGTCCCCTCTGCCAGGGACATCCACCTCTGGTCATGCAAAAGGATCTGCAACCACTGAAACATTCTGCTGCCACAAAAACAGTTTTAAAGTCTGCTTTGCAATGCCTGCACTGAATTACTGCCTGATTTCAGGGGCAGATTTTCTGCAGGAATGTCAGTCCCTGCTTGGCCATCACTCTCCAGCCCACCTGTGCTGGCAGGAGCCAAGTGACAAAGAGCACCAGGCACCACAGGTTGCCCACGCTGGGCACCCTCAGGAATTTAAAGGTGTCTAAGAGATGATGTGACACAAAACTCCATTCTCCTGCCTGGAGCAGGACTCACCACAGAGGTGTCAGGGTGCAAAATCCCTCTGGGCCCATCCACACAGACCCATGGGTGCTCAAAGATGTGAGGGCTGAATTAAAACCTTCAGAGAGACTAAAATACATAAATCCACACAGACATGAGGTAGAAATGCAAGTTTAGTTTTAAATAAGTAGAGAATCCTTTAAGTGCCTTAATCAAATAAGAATCTGCATTAGGTAGTAAGAAAAGACCTGAAGCCTAGTTTAAAGTTCAATACAGAGTTAATCAAGTTCTAGACATGATGAAAACAATGTAGCCTTGCCAGCATTCCTAGATAGAACAGACAGAGTCATGTGTGAGGAATTTGTGTAAGAAATCACAATGACTTTCGCACATCGATCTTAGGTTAGGAGAGGTCCAACAAGACTGGAAAAATCGTGTTTGTACCTGATTTGCTAAAAAAAAAATAAAATGCACTGCTTGGAAGATGGTAGCACACTCATGGACTCAGATTATGGGTGCTGTCACTGCTGCTAAGATGCTGCTGCTTCTGCTTGGGACTCGGGGACTTTATGCTGGAAGGTTTCTGTATCCTGGCACGAACTGTAACATCAACGCCTTCATGAGGCTAATTTTGCCATGCAATAAAGAACTTTTACTCTTACAACTACCCAGCCTTTAGTCTTCAGTGAAGATGTGTTGCAACCCCGGGCACTGGGAATTTGAAGATTTCTGTGCTGACAGGTATTGATCCTGAATCAAACACTGCATTTGACCTGAGGCCGTGGAGAAGGCTCCCAAAATTGAGTGACAGCACTGGGATTGTGGGTGTGTAGTTTGAATAGAAGTGTGTGATATCACAGGGTGGAAAACTTAGAGTTTAAGGCTTTAGAATATAGTAGTATGTATAAAGCAAGATGGAGGATTTAGGGCATTGGCCAGTCCTTCTTCCTCACCTTCTTCTTCATGGCTCTGGGTGGTATTTTATAATTAGGTAGAAAAATCTGTATTGCGGGCCATGGGTTGTTGGTTATTGGGTTAAAAATAAAAATGATTTCAGTGTCATTTCATAATTGGACAGTTTGTGCTTAAAAGACCTTGGAAAGAGATAGAGAGACAGCCATTTTTCACTTTGTTAGTTAGAACTCACAGCTTGTGAGACTGTACCATAGATAAGAATTAATAAACATCTGAGTCCAAGCACACACACAGAAAAAGAAGAAGAAAAAAAAAAGGGAAAAAAAGGAAAAAAAAAAGGTAAAAAGCTATCAAGATGCGCCAAAATCTCAATGACACACAGGATTTGCCCACACTGCTGAGGAACCTTGAGGTTCCTCTTTGGACCCTATGAGCAGTGGTAACACAAACATTGGTAGCTGAAAACCAGGCAAGAGCACTCCATGCGCGAGGCTTGTCAGGATGCACACAAAGAGCTGGCAGGAAAAGAGGGAGAAGTCAAGAGTCTTGAAGCACACTTCCAGTTCCTGGCTGTTGAAGGCCCAGTAAACATCATCCTGATGCAAATGCAGCATTAGCTGTTTGATGCATTTGAGCTCAGATTCCTTTGTGATTTTACAATGTGGAGTCAACCTAAACTAACATTTTTCACACAAAAGCATTGTTCCTTTGAAGAAATACCTAATGCTTTTAAGCAAGACACGATTGTTTAAAAAAAAAGACAACAAACCTTTTTTTTTTTACAAATAGATCATCCTTAAAGGATGTGCATTGTCTACATGGAACATGCACTTTAATTTATACTCAGCTGACACTAAAATGCCTTGTTATTGTTGAATTGCCTTCCTGAGTATACATAAACACCCACTTCTTCCCGGCCTTAACATTTCACTGAAAAGAACTTCCTCACTCCTGTTTGGCATAATGAAGAAAAAAGGCTTTGAAACCAAATGAGGGGAAGAAAATAATAAGGCTACACACATTAGGCTTTTACTAACTTTAACAGCAGTTAGGCACAGAAATGATCTGCTCAGGGAGGGAACTGAGGGGCTGTCATTAGACCTCTTAAGAACATGATCAGTGCAAAACTCAAGGGACCACCACAAGATGGAATGTGGGGAGACAGAAACATAAAAAGAAAAGACAAAATTTTTAAAAAAAGGAGTAAAATAAAAACCCAGCACACACTTCTCAGTCTAATTAAAGGACCAACCGAATGACCCAGAAGGTGGAGAACAGAATTTACGTCCAGCACCTAAAATATAAAGCAGCAGTTTTATCAGGCTAAAGGAAAGAAACAAAATAAAAAGCCAAGGCTAGTGTTTTTTTAAAACATTGAAGCTAACTTGGTGTTAAAGACAGAAAGCAGCAGCTATTTTTGTGTTTCTAAATGCCCTTAATGCATTTTCTAGTGGTTCATATTCTAGCAGTATGCTTCTCGTGCACTGTACTTCAAGTGACTCCACTCAAATAATAAGGTCTTTGAACTGACCTTGTGAAAGTCTTCCCTTGGAAATGCACAGATAGAAATGAACTTTAAAGGTCAGCCTTAGAGGGGAGAGAAAAAGGATCTGGTTTCTAGGCTGCAGCTCATATGTGCAGGTAAGGGGTGGCTGCGTTGCTTGCAAATGAGAACTGTGAGATGGGAGCAGACTGATTTTCATTTTAGTTCAGGAAATCAAAACTAAAAATTCCAAGAGACCACTTATTGCTTTGTCACAAACAGACTTTCCTGGATATAACCTACTGGCAGTGCACTTTGTAGCCAAATCAGCCATTTAGGAGCCTTTGGAGCACCTCCTCCCTCAAGACCTGCATCCTGCCCTACTCAGCATCGCTCGAGGAGATATCCAAGCCAGCTTTCCCACAGTCAAAAGGGATCATTCCCACAGACCAGGAGAGGTTTGTGGAGCAAACACACAGCTTTTCTCCTGCTGCCCACAGGCTGTGAGCAGGGCACAGGTGCTTTTCCTTGCCTTTCCCACCTGGAAGCGGGGTCACCACAGGCGCAGCGAGCGGGGAAAGGAGGGAATCCTCTCCACAACTTCCCCATCCAGCACCACATCCGTCCTCCTCTCAAATGTCATTGGCCCAATTGAGGAGAAAAATAATTAGTTTCACTCTACTTCCTGCTAATTACAGAGTGTATAATCTGCCAAACGATGTACACGCTCGTGTTGGCTGTGGCCTGCTGCCTCCCCCTGCTATCGCAGGCAGCGAATGGCTTACCAGTGACAGCTGGCAAACCAGCCTCTGGGAATAAAACATTTTAGCACTTCATAAATTTCTAACAAGGTTTCAAATTGCTTCAGTTTCCCTCCTCTCAGCTCTGTCAGCCTAGCAAAGGAGTTGGGGGGGGGGGTGGACAGAAAGCTGGGGGGGGTGGGGGGGAGGTGAACACTAATTAAATCCGCAGCAGAAAAGTACAACTTGTAAGATAGTTCATTATTTTTAATAAGCAGCAATTAGACCCCAACTCCGAGGGAAGCTGGATGCTTCCTGTGATGCACTGGCAGCAGGGAAAGCTGAAATCCATCCCTCTGCCTCAAATTCTCAACGTAGTAGCGAGTCAAGCACTTTAAAGTGCAGCTGTATAACATGATAAAACTTAATGGGAGGTGACACACAATGCACTGAAAACTCGGAGGGAACATGCAGCAGAGCTGGCATTAATGTTAAAAGTTTTGTATCACCATTCAGATAACAAATGGTTTCCAAATCCCCCCATGAAGCTGCCATCAGGATAAAAAGCTGTCTTATCATTATTACTATTGATCAGACAATATGCCACATTACACTGATTCTGACACCCTGACCATAGGAATGTGCCTGGAATAAAAACAATTGGATGCAAACAGCTATTGATCATATTTATAGCAGGTTCTCTCACAGGTGCAAGTCAGCAACTCTCCACTCAGTGTGAACAGACAAAACACAGAGACTGATTTAGAGGCCAAATGCCCCCAAAAAATCAAATATTTGTGCATTGGACATTATAGAAGTATTGTAAAAGATGGAGATTTTACATAGGATTGTGGGAAAGACTAAAGAAGAAATAAGTACTTGGTAGAAACAGAATAAATGTGTTTAATAGGAAATAAACAGCACAGTGGAATAATAGTGTCATGTTATTGGAGCCACACTTCTTTTGCTAAAATTGACCCTTATTTTGCCTTCATTTTAGTAGCAGTTGAAACAAAAAGCCAGTCACTGAACAGATTGATTATTTTTCATTATATTTAGCTCTGAAAGGTCAGACTGGTGCTAGATTCAACTTGGGAAATAATAAAAAACAAAGAAGAGGGATAAAAGTACCAAATCTGACCTGTGTCACACCTGAGAGTCCTTCAGTAGAGTGCAAAATCCTTCAGGAGGGAATAAAAAAGATACCAAAACCCAAAACAAATGCACAGCAGAGCAGGTGGTTTATATCACAAGGAGAAAGAATCTGCCCTCAGGACCACTATTTGCTGTGTCCTCTTTCCAGGAGAATCTCTAACCACAGATATCTTCCAGATAAAGATCTTCACCTGAAAACATGTTTACTTCTAAGTCAAAGCTGAATGTCTACAGAAAAAGGCTGTCAAACACTTGAGCATTTTCATTTCAGAAGGGTGAGGCCTTATTTACTTCAGTATTTAATGGCAAGATCAGCCTTAGGAATCCCAGACTCTTTGCCCAGAGACCAAGGAGAAAGGCTGGAGCAAGGAAGACCTTGGTGGAAGAGGTATGGGAATACATAAATGAACAAGATTTACATAAATCCATGGGTCCTGGTGAAGTTTTTTATGTTCCCTCTGTAAATGAAATTCACCTCTTATTTCCTAACTCAAAAGTTTACCCACAAAAAGTAGTCAAATTTTGCTCCCTCATGTCCAGCATTTAATTTACTGTGTTATAAGGAACTCAAAATTCACCTATTTTCATTCTCTTGCTGCTTCATCAAGAGGCAGGAGGGATCTTAGGCTCAGAGGAGACAGGGAAAAATGTGTAAGAAGAGGAAGAAAGGGAAGGGAAAAAGAGGAAAAATGGGCTCAAAAGGAAGTGAAAATGAAAGCAGGGCAAGAGAAGAGATGATGAAGATACATACAGCATTTCTATCAGAACTTAATTCTAAAAGAGACCAGAATTCCAGACTCAGGCCAACAGAACTAAATCCAAAACCTTTACTTCACTGTCACTTCTCAAGCACGAACCTAAATGTCCTCAAAAAATAAAACCAAGACCACCACACCAAGTACATCCACAATGCTCTACTGTGAAAAGATGAGTGGCAAATGTATTTTAAACCAATTTTTCTTCATCTTACCCAAGTGACTGCTCAAGCAGTAATTCTGGAGACACTCAGTGCTGCTGTGATGGAGACCTGGCTGCTGCTCCATATGTCTGTAGCCATGGAATTTTGAGCCACTTATCTCAGCCACAGCACCAAAAGTGCCAGTCAGCAACATTCAAGCAAGAATTAAAACATATTTAAAACAAATAAATGAATCTTAGGGGGAAAAGAAGTATAAAGGTGTGTTCAGGAGGCCTGAAGCTGCTCAGGAAACAAACCTTCTCTGTTATTTAACAAAGAAAGAAAGAGACAATAACAACTTCTAAAACATCTTCTCTCCAAATGAGGGTGTAAGGGATAAATGTTATTTTTTGCTCAAATGAAAAAAAAAAGAAATCACACAGAACACTTTTATTCTGACTAGGAAAAAATTAAGTTTTGTATTAGAGATGGCACAATGGAGCCAGCTAGCTTTATTCTGAAAGCACATGTAAGAGTTCATTAATTTTCATTGCACTTTTAAAACTGGTGATATAAAAACATTTGCAACTTTATCGAATATGTTGTTGAATTAGAATTTCATCAAAATAGTTTTCCTCATTAAAAACAAAGTTTTGACATGTTACATGACATCTGGAGCAAGTCTCAGTGGAAAACAGAATTAAGAGAAGAAAGGATCAACTGTGTTTTCTTCTCTCAGTCTGTTGACTAGGGAAGAAAAAAAAAGAGGATTTTAGATTTGCTTTTATAAGTATGGGAAACTCAGAAACTTCTCCCCATCTGGGGAGGGATGGCCAGGGATGAGGGTCTGGTTTTGCAGATCCCAAGGGGAGGCTGAAGGGTCTCTGTGGGCAGTTACATGCAGCTCCCCACACTGAAACCTCCCCAGACCCTCCTAATTATGTGTTATAGAGCTCACCCCACACCCCTGTGCACCCCACGTGCCTCATTTTGGGGGCCTCTCACCTAATCCAGAACATGTGATGCCTCCTCTCCTTATTAAAAAGAGCAGGCATGCAAATTTGTAATATCTTTCTTTCAGCCAATAGATTTTTGCCTTGCAGAAACAAGACCTTCTTCTCTAGAGAGTTTTTCCCCTCACTGTTTAAAGCAATATCACTTTTTGCATGTAAGAAGTCAGCAGAGTCCTCACCAGCCAAAGTTCACCTTTATTTTATTCTCCTACAGTAGGAAAAGGTCACAAAAAACATTCTGGGTCAATCCAAAGCTTTTTTTTTTCATCCTGGAGCACATGCTGCTCCTAATCCCTGCTCTCATTAGGGCCAATAATGCACCCATAGGCTGAAGTAACCTGCATTACATAATTGGAGGGACACTGTCCTGATAACTTCCTGCAGCAGCACCAAGCACACACGGCCATTAAAAATGAGCAACACACCTCATCTCACCATCAGAGCAAATTAAATAGCAGAATGAATGTGTAATAACCAATATTTTGTACCAGAATGGAAAAAAAATCTAATTGTGTCACCCTTTTGCCTAATCCTCCCAGGACAAGTCGCAGTCTCCTCCAGAGCCAGGGGGTGACCTGAGCTTGGCAGTGCTCCCAAAACAAATTTGACTTTCATCCTTGACAGGCAGCAAGGCTGAGCAGGTTCATGGGTCTGCCCAGGAGCTGCCTGGCTGCTGGTGCTGCCTGCATGTGAATTCTGCCCCCCAGGGCTGCCTCCCCACCCTGCACCCCCTCCCCAGCCCTTTATCCTCCTCTCCCAGGTGGAGAATGGCTGGGCTGGCACTGTGACAACACTGTGACCTGGCCAAAGGACGTGTGGCACCCGAGCTCCCAGGGCAGAGAGCTCAGGGTGCTGCTGCCCCAGCTCAGTTCTGTGTCTGTACATTGAATTTCTCACCAGATGTGGAAGCAGTGAGGGCAGCAAGGTGCCTGATGCCAGCACCTGCTGCAGGTGTCAGTCTGAGAGCAGGTATTGCACCCACACAAAGGAAACAAAGATTGAAGGTGTCTCATGCTGGTTTTGTGTGGAAATCCCAGCTGCTCTGCTGGTCCTGGCTTTGCCCCACTTGTCCGACGGCCCACCCTGCCAGAAGTTCCTCTTCACTGCACAATGTTGTGTTCCATCTGTTTTTTATTGCCCGTAATAATCTTTTAATTCCTTGACCTTTCCTTAACCCAAATTTTCCAGATCCCAAATCTAATTTCTTACAAATCATTAGCCTAGGAAAATCAGAGCTCATCCCCATCAAAAATACTGATAGATCTCACTGCTAGCTGCTAAAAACCCAGCAATCCCTTCCTCAGCATGCAGATTCAGGCAACAAGTTAACATTTGTAAAGAATCTTTCACAGTTTTGCCAAATTATTGATGAAAAAGCCAAACACACACAAAAAATCCTTTTCGTTGTATTGCTTACTAAGTGAAATGCAGAATCTTCCATCTCATATCAGCATTGCCTAAAATTTATTAAAATAAATATGGAATGGAGCTCATATTAATTAGATTAAATCCACATATGGAAAGTCCCTTCTGAGTGATGCCTTTGCCTCATCACCTTGAATTTACACCTTCCAGACTTTGGTTAAAGGATAAGGAGCAAGAATGTTTAAGCCCAGATGAGCCATTTGTGGCCCCCATAAATCTGCATACCTGGAGCTTTCACCACACCATCAAATATTAACAAATGCTCTTAGGTTATTCCAAGTGCAGAGACAACAATTTAGAAGTATAAAGCCACTAAAAGGTCTTCATTTAAAAACCTTTCATTCCAAATCTTTTATGCCACATGAATTCTCATGGCTGGGAGGCATTTGGGGTTGGAATACTGCACACCTAGAGCAGAGAACTGGACAGCTTTAAAAATCTGGTTTTTATCCATGCCTTTAAACTCCATGGGCAATCCCAAAAAAGTCCAGGCCCATGGATGACTGTGGCAGATGTGGAGTGACAGAAATGTGATTACCTCTGAAAAGGACATGTATATAGGTCAACCAGGATATCAGATACCACCATAAATACAAAGACAAAAAACCCCATCTGCTCCCAGTTCCATTTACATTTGGATGTTAGAAGAGATGTTAGCTACCTGGCTGTGATTCACAGAATATTATTACACCATTACGCTGCTGCATTATGGAAGTGAGGTAAGTGTTACATTATGATATAATGAGCATATGTTATGCCTAATATCTTAATAGAGAGTTTCATTGACCTTTGAATGTCAAAATTAACAGCAAAATTCATCAAAAATTCTGCTTCAGTTCAATGCAGGGCGTGGGCAAAAATTGCTACAAAGTGCCAGAAAATATCCAACAGTGACCTGTCTTAAAAGAATATTACAACTTTTAATATTCATTTAAGTAGGATTTAGACTTTTTTTTCCCTGATGTTAATGCTCAGTGCTAACAATATTTTAGGATGCTGTGTTTTACTCTGATGAACACATACATTAAGGAGTGATTTTAAAGGAGATATTAACATAACATTTACTGCTATTTTGAAAGTGAAGTGGTGACACAGGAGAGCAGGAGAAGGATGAGGGCACGTTTCCAAGATGTAAAATGATCTAAGCAGGACAGCTCCACAGCGATAATTTCATGACATAATTTTAAGACATCATTTTTCATCTTCAGGAGTATTTCTACAGACAGCATCTGTGCCCTTTAGAAGATGCAAGGAGAAGGCAGAGAGGCTCTGCTGGTTCTCTCAGTGTACAAAAATGGTCATATCAGGGAGAGTGCAGCTACAGAACAGCAGAGGGCTGATAAGGGAACTGAGGAAGATGTAAAACTGGGAATATTTTAGGGTAAAAAAATCAGCCACTACCTTAACACGCACTGATGAACTGCTCATGTGATTAGAGTGTCAGATAAAACAGTGATACAGGCAGATTTTCCACCCTATTTCCTGAGGTTATATATTCATTCCTGCACCAAAAAGGTGAGCCCCAGTGCCAGGGGGAGCACGGGAATCCTTACAAGTGTGCTGACACTTCCCTTCCCAAGCAACAAAAGTGTAGCTACATCCTATTGCTAAATGAAATGAGTGTTTTCCCTTGCATTTTGAAACAGCTGATTTAAAAGGGATTGTTACACACACAAAAGAGTTGATTCTTCCTAAAGGTGTGATTGAAAGAAAGCAGAGGAGAGCAGTGTTTTATCAAAGAATTTTCATGTATATTGCAGTATCAAATTTAACAAAATTAAATTAAGTGTCAAAAGGTGCCAGGCAAATCCCACACATAACTCAAATAAAATGCTCAATGATTCATTTTTTTTTTACTCTATGAGACTCTTTGGAAGAAAATGCATCTAATTTTGTTCAATTATGTTTGTATCTGATTTCTAATGCACAGAAGTTAATGGAAAGACATAAATACTGTCCTCCTCCAAGCATAATTATATCAGAGAGGTGCTCACTGAGGGAGTAGGAGAAATGTTTAAGTTGAAGCATAATCCTGGTAGAAAAACAAAGGTGGCTGTGAAAATATTTAGGGTGGGAAATTGGAAGGCTGGTTTAAAAGCAAAACAAATCAAGTTCTCTCCATACAACTAAGAAGTTGTCCCACCTCTACATCTACAGAACATGGTTTTGAGAAAAAAAAAAACAGCCCTCAAAAACATAATGGGGATGGAAGTCATAGCAGTGGTTGGGAGCTTGGGTGTAAACTTTAACAAAATCTCCAGTGCTACCAGGCAATCAAGATTTCCTATAAATGATGCTTGAACTACACTGAACAGATAAGGTGAGGAAAAAAAAAAGGTGAAATGTAATTGTTAGCAATTTTTCCAAACTGCTGGTATTTTCACATCTATTTATTCCTATTCCTATCCCTAGCTCTCCAGCTGCCCAAATGTTCCTGCATTCTTATTTTAGCCATTACATTTAATATTTGTTATAGAAAAGATCTTATCCTAGACTCTTTGGCCTGTAAACTCTTTTAATAATCCTTTTTCTGGTTTGTTTTTTTTTCCTCACCTTAACTTTGAAGTTGCTGATTTAAATCCAGTCGGGAATAAAAAACAGTTCACGAGACAATTTTCTGATTTCTGTCCTGATCTGCCAGTCTATCCCAGTATAACCAGCACTGCTGTTTCTCTTTAAGGCTGCTGGAAGATTCCCCTGTGAAATTTAGCAAGATCACAGTGCTCCTTGTTAATAGCAAAATTTCAACACACAGATACAAGTCACGGGTTTCCACCACATTTTGAACATACTCCACTTGGAGCCTTGCCATCCTAGGACCACTTGACTAGATTTGCAAGAATGATGAGCTTTAGTTTGTGTAAATCACCAGCTGAAGCTCATTTTCAAATAGAGCTAATCAGAAATTATTACTGAACCCAAAAGTGAAGAGGCCAGCTCTGCAACTGTGGTGCTCACTAGGGTTGCAAACTAATTCATCAAAGTTCAACTACCTGATTTTATAAGTTCTTCAATGAAGAATTCTTCTTCCTTCTTTTATTTCATTGAAAAAAAATTAAAGGAAGTTTTGGAGGGAAAAATTATTCCCCAGACACTTTATCAGATAATAAAACCATGATCACAGTGCGGCCTGTTGGCACAGGGACCCTTGAACAGAAGGCCTGGGGTGGTGCTGCCTCTCAAGAGGGGCTTCTGCAGCTCTTCATGCACGAGCCAGGAACAGGGAATAACACAACTCTCAGGGAACAGAAATACATAAATCAGCAGCTGTTGAAATACATAAATCACAGAATCCCTGAGGCTGGAAAAGCCCTCCCAGCCCAGGCAGTGCCAGCTGTGCCTGATCCCCACCTTGTCCCCAGCCCAAAGCACTCAGTGCCACCTCCAGGTGACACCTCCAGGGATGGGCACTCCAAAGCTCCCTGGGCAGCCCCTGCCAAGGCCTGAGCTCCCTTTCCATGGGCAAATTCCTGCTGCTGCCCAAGCTGAGCCTTCCCTGGCCCAGCCTGAGGCCGTTCCCTCTCCTCCTGTCCCTGTTCCTGGAGCACAGCCCGACCCCCCCGGCTGTCCCCTCCTGTCAGGGACTTGTGCAGAGCCACAAGGTCTCCCCTGAGCCTCCTTTTCTCCAGCCTCAGCCCCTTCCCAGCTCCCTCAGTAAAGCCTCCACACCCCAGCAGGTGTTTCCACATTGGGAAAAGTTTAAGACTCACCCCTTGCATTTCTTACAAGGTAAAGGACCCAGAAACATCTTTGCTGTCCTGGCAGTAATTGGTTCAATGCCAAGGTAAAAACACTGATAGGTCTCTTTAGCTATTCCTCAGAACGTAGCTAGATTCTATTGGCAGCAAGCCAAATTGTCCCTCCAGGAATATTAAGTATTTAAGAAGGAGCACAAAACAGTTCACAAAATTTTTAGGGTGTTGTAGCAGGGTGTCAGGCTTCTCTGACACCAGTGCTCGGCTTTTCCTTTGTACAATGTTCATTATTTTTTGTCATTATTAAAACCTTTTACTTTACAAAACCCCTCTGAAGAGCTGCCTTATTATTATTAGGCCATTTTGAGAAGTGCTGGACACTCTCAGAGACTTGACAAATCTTCACGTGGTTTATTTCCATTCTGTCCACGTGCAAAGATTTTGTCACCTGAGCCCTTCCTGGGCCTCCAGCCCCTTCCCAGCTCCCTCAGGAATTCTCCATTCCCTTCCCAGCTCCCTCAGGAATTCTCCAGCCCCTTCCCAGCTCCCTTCCCTGCCCTGGACACGCTCCAGCCCCTCCAGGGCTCTCCTGCAGGAGCCACAGCTGGACACAGCCCTGGAGCACAGAGGGACAATCCCTGCCCTGGTCACACCATTGTACTGGGTAATTACCACAAGGGACATGTGCATTATTAGCCTCAAAGCAAAATATCTGTGTCATTAACACATGATCTATGAGTCTGTAATACAGCCTTGGGAAAATGCTAAAATCTGAAACGTCCAAATATACCCTTGGAATTAAAAGCCTCGACTGATCGGGTATGAATATAAAGAAACCTAAGAGAAAAGAGCTTTTTCTTTAGCACTTCTCCTCTTCTACACCTTTAGCCTCAATTTCATTCCAAAACCTTGTTTTCCCCTGCACCATCCTCTCTCTCTGATTCTTTTATTAGGCTAAAAATTCGGCTTTCCAGATCTGCACATTAAATGTACTTTGAATGAGGAAAGGGAAAAAAAAATCCCAAAGCTTTTCCATCAAATGCTTCATTAGAAATGCATACTCACAAGCTCTTCTCGAGAAATTCAGAACAGAAAAAGGTGGAAGAAGCTTATCAAATCATTAAATATAGATGTGCACAGTTGACCTGTTGAGCATCAGAACTTCCATGTATCATGAAGAGAAACTACAAAAAACTGAATTCAAATGGAAACTGGAATATTAAAACTTTTTGTGCAAAGCCTTTGGTTTTTAAGAGTTATAGCAAAATAACCATTAAGTTATTTTAATAGTAATGAAACTCCTCAATACTCAGAAAGGTCTCTGTTTTTAAGGTCATAGAGGACAGAACCAGTGGCTGAGGAATGCACTCTTGATGATTAAAAAACCCCCTATTTTCTAGCAATAGAAAAACTAACACCAATTACTCTGGTGTCAAAATTTCCCCTCGAGTGTGTGTGTGTATGCTAATCACTCACTGCCCTGAAGACAGCTGAGGACCTAATTTCATCTTGCTTTCTTAGGTATCAGAGTTATCATAAAATCACAGAATAGTTTGGGTTGAAAGGGACCTTGAAGATCATAAAGTTCCAGTGTCACAGTGCACCTTCCACTATGCCAGGCTGCTCAAAGCTTCAGGCACCCTGAACTTGGACACTTCCAGGGATGAGGCAGCCACCACTTCCTTGGGCAGCCTGTGCCAGGACCTCATCACAGTCAAGAATTTTTTCCTAATATCCCATCTAACCCTGCTCTCTGTCAGAGTGAAGCCATTCCCCCTTGTCCTTGGAAATTGTCTCTCTCTTCATCTTTCTTCTTGGCTCCATCAGGCACTGGAAGGCCACAATTAGGTCAATCTAAATCTTCTCCTCTCCAGGCTGAACAATATATCCCTGATAGCAGGGATTTCCCCAGCCTTGGCCTAATCAAATCTCATCATTTCCTTACACCTTCCTGCTCAATAACAGTCACCAGATGCTGCTCTGATTCCATCTCTGCTGATTTTGGTCTCCTCCTGACGTTATCACAATCAAGTTCTAATAAAAATCCCCATTTCACACCACATCCAATATATTTCCCTTGCAGCCATCTGCAGATGTAAGCATATATGTAGTTTGCATATACAATTTTGAACAGGAAAATTGCATAGCGGAAACTGAAACAAAACAGGAGACTATTAACTGAAAGCAAAAGCAGTAATTTGAAGCAATTAGGACATATTTTGTGCTTCAGATGAGAGCCATCAGCATACAGCTACTATATATACACATCTTTAAACTTGAGGAAAACACAGAGACATAAAGACACAGAACTATGGAGAAATAAATGTAGCCCTAAATGTAGAATACTTGAAATTGTTAGAACCAAGACATAGGAGTAGAGGGGGAGAAAAATCAGCATCAGGGATATCAGGACCATGAATTATTTTTTATACTTATAGACCATAGATATAATTTTCAAGGTTGAAGATCTTTCAGTAGAGCAGAGTGAGCTTGAGAATGTTTGGGGCAATATTTGAGGCGGTGTCCCTGAGTAGAGAGGGAAAGAACCTGATAATTCCATGTGTTTTCTGTTCCTACTCCATTCATCACGGCTGAGTCCAATATAAATAGTTTCACAAGGTCAAAAATAAATGGGAAAACCCATTATCAGTAATACCAAGGAGCCAGTTAGGGCCAGAGGAGAGGAATGAATCATCTTTCGTTACTCTTAAGGAAATGGGATATTATAATTAATGGGGAGAAACTGCATCTATTTCATGCATATAACATGAATTCTAAGGGAACCAAGACATTTTTGACAAATTGGACATTGCACACAACATACTTACTAATTCATAAATTAAAAATACATTCTGTTACCCTATCAAAGGAAATTTGGCTTGTTTCTGTCTTTCTCAGCAATCTTTTTCCTTTTCTTTTTTATCACCCAAGTTGCCAAAAGAAAAGAAAAAAGGAAGCTCACATTTTTGAAAGAAAATCATAAAGATCATAAAGGAGTTCACATCCATCTTGAACCATCATGCTTCTCTGCATTTCAGATTGAGTTGAAATTTCTAATTGAAATGATTTTTTCATGAGTTAAACTATAAAGGAGAAATAAGTGATACATTTAAATTATTTATCCATCGTATTTATAATTAATTAGGTTTTTCTCTGTGCACATCCAGGCTATACCAGAGCGTTTGATTTTTAAAAACTCCTCTATCATCAGGCAACAATGGATGACTGCTTTTCTCATGTCACTTTTGTTTTAGTTTGCTCCAGAGATTCAGACAACTCCCGTTCACTCCTTGCTTTAATGCATTAACCCTCTCAAGACACAAAGGACAGCAAGGACCTTTCCAGGGAGAGGTGCTGGGCAAAGCTGAGCCCAGACCACACCTGTATGAGCTGCTGGAGGTGTAGAGGTGAGGAGGGAAATGTTGGGATCAATCCCAGTTAAATCCAGGTCTTTCTTCCTTGTTTCCACTGAAGGACAAGAGGGAGAAGTTGTGGCTAAGTGAAGAGCCCCCAAGAGCACTTCTGGTTTCAAGCAAGGTAAAAAATTTCTTTCCTCCACCTAAAAAAAGAGGGCAAACTGCTTACAAGAAGCATGGAGGGCAGGAAATTCTGAAGGAAAACAGGAATGAGGTGTTCCATGTAATTCTTCTATCAGAACACTGCTCCAGGTGATGCCTTGGGAAGGCTGCCCTGAAACAGAGACTGGACAGAGCTAGAGAATAAAGTAGGGATTTATTAAAAGGCCTTTAGGATACACCTTGGGCAGCTCAAGAGCCTGGCCAGGGCTACACCCAAGGTGGACCCAAAATGGTCACAAAATGGATGACGGGTCACAAGGTCCCACACTTTTATACCACAATTTTTATCCTACCACATTTATCCTGTCTGGAAATAAATAGGGAGAAGGGCTGGGATTGTTTTGCACACTGGTGTTGAGTGAATAAGTAGCAGGAAGGGGAATGTAAGCCCTCTCAGAGTGGTGCCTTGAAAAAGAAAAAAAATGTAAGAAATCAAGATTTCAAAGTTTCCTTTTGTCTCTGATTAAAATTATAAGCTTTAAAATGATTAGCTTTAAAGTACTGAGTAAAAAAGAAAAGATTTAATATTTCTTCCCTGGTCTCAAGAGTCAGAAACATCCCTCTCTTTAAACAAAGGCTGACAGGCATATGCCATTACAGGACTCCACACACAGGTGGGCCTTTTCAAGGAAAAGAAAAAGTATTTTGCTGTGCAATAAAATCCAAGGCAACTTAAAAAGATTTGGGTGGGGTTTTTTTCTAAGAGACAAAAGGTGCTGCACTTATAAAACAAGGAAAATGTTAAAAAAAACCCCTTAGGACTGGATAATTTTCACAGATGTATTATTTTTAATGAAGGATTAAGAAATTGCTAAAGCTCATTTTCTCCCAAGGAACCTGGTGACAGTGCAACAAAAGCTGCATTTCTCCTGTATAAATCACAAAACTCAGAATGTGAGGCCTCAAGAAAGCACAAAACTCTGCAAAGGCAGTCAGATCTCAGCATGAAGTTACACCCTAGGTCTAACAAATATTTTATGTTTTCTAACACTTACAGTACCCTGCCCAAATTTTACAACCAAGAAACAATGAGACTTTAAATGAAGAATAATGGAAAGGTGTGCTGAAATCTGCACCCTTGAATTGCCACAAAGAAAAGGAGAGGAGGACTGAGCTGCTTCATCCCAGGTCTGAGCTGAGGGGGAAAGTGGCAGCACCTCTGTGCATGCCCAGCTTGAGGGAGGCTGGGGTATCCCAGAGTGGATGGAAGATGTCCTTCACAGCCCCAAAGAGCACACCAGGCTCTGCAGCACAAAGCTTTGTGTGGGAAACAGGAAAAACAGGGCTCAGTTTGGGGGCCCAGCTGGCAGCAAGGCCAGAGGGACCCTGGCAGTGCCAACCCAGCCAACAGCCACGACAACCTGAGCACTCCCTGTGCCACCCCTCTGATGCCCTCCAACCACTCTGTCCCATGAAAAGTTTGCTGCTTTCCACACACAGTTTGTGCCCTGGCTCTGTGAGACCACAGATCCCCAGTCCTCACCCCTGCCACATCTGAGCCGGAATTTTTTAGGGTGGAAAAATCCTCTAAGCTGACGGGCTCCTGGCACTAACCTGACACTGCCAAGTGCAGCACTGAACCGTGCCTGGAAGTGCCATGTCTTGGGTTGCAATATGTAACCAAAAATGTGTGTTCTATTTTCCATCTGTTGAAACCAGTTGGGGAGTTTTTTTGGATTTTTTTTTTTCTTTTGTATAACCTATTTCTCATAACTCCATAGGGGTAATGGTGGGTGTGTTCTGTTAATATGCAGCTGTTAAACCCAGCTGGGGCAGGGTTCTTTATCTCTTCCAGGACCCATCCTCCCTCCAGGGGATATCTGCTGTCCATGGGCCATCGAGGCTCCCTGCAGGGCTGATCCAATTCCATCATCCATGGGAGATGCTCCACCCAGAGGAGGAACCCAGCATTCCTACCTGGATAAAAACTGAGACTCCAGAACACCAGCACAGGCTGTTACTGGATTCCCAGAGGAAGGACAGGACCTATCTCACCACCACTGGACCCTTTCTACAGGATCATCTCTGCTCCAACAGAACCACATCTGTCACTCCAGGAGGACTGATTTGGACTGCTTCCAACACCCTGACCAACAGGATGTCAGGTCGTATTCCTGACTCCATCAGGGTTTCTAGCATTTTTTGTTTGTTTGCTTTGCTACATTTGTGGTTTTAATGTTCCTAGTAAATCATGTTATTCCATTTCCCAAATCTTTGCCTGGAAGCCCTTAATTTCAAAATTATAATAATTTGGAGGGAGGGGGTTTACGTTCTCTATTCCAAGGGAAGCTCCAGCTTTCCCTGGCAGACACCTGTCTTTCCAAACCAAGACATGCCACTTCTTTGGGGGTTTTAAATCATAGAATCACAGAAAGGTTTTGGTTGAAAAAGACCTTAGAGATCATCTCATTCCACCCCCTGCCATGGGCAGGAACACCTTCCACTATCCCAGGTTGCCCAGAACTCCATCCAGCCTGGCCTTGGACACTTCCAGGGCCAGCCACAGCTTCTCTGGGCACCCTGCGCCAGGGCCTCCCCACCCTCACATGGAAGGATTTACTAAAAACACCTCCAGGGCTCTCTGTGCAAGACCTCCATGGTCCCAGGAGGTGAACTAAGAGGAGTTCCCAGCAAACCTGCAGCTCCCTCCCTGCTCCTCAGCACAGCCAGGGCTCAGCAGCACATCAGGGCTCCCACAGGTCCTCTCCGTGGGAATTCTCAGCTCACCAGCACTGGGGATTGCTGGATCCTCCTGAGGTTTGGAGCCCTGACTGCTGCTGCTCACAAGGGCTCACTGCACTCTCATCTCACACAAAAAACAACCAAATTTAAAAACAAAAATGAGAAATCCCACCCCTCCCCGAAACACAGAGAGGGAGAAAGCTCAGTACACACCTGCCATCATCACCTTAACACATGCTGTGGGTAGAGTGAATCAGTCAGGACGCTAAAGGTCAGCAGCCAAAACCAATATAAATTGAAAACCAATTAAAACACATCTCTTTGGTTTGGGGGGCCCATCTCTCCTCCACAGTGTGTGTTTTTCTGGCACATCCAGCTCAGAAAATGTGAAGAACTCTGTGAGACACACCTAAATGTGAACCCAAGGTGAGCAATACACCATCCTGCCATAGGATCCTTGCATTCTTGAAATGCAAGAACAATGTGATTCTCCCTCAAAATAAATATGGTTTACAGCCCTTCTATGCAAAGCTGCTATATTGCATTGTTTATTTCTAATATGAAAGTTATATAGGATATAGTTATATAGTGGTTCTTCCTCCCCGTAGGGGGGCTCAATTTCACCTTTTGATTTAATCTTGTTTGATGTTTCCCTCACCATTTTAGAAATGTTTTCAAAGCAGGCAATCTCCTGTTGAATCTACCTCTTAAAATAAAGGCCTATTATGGTTGATGATTTATGTAAGTCAAGAATAGCTGTACAAATCCTCATGCAAATAAGACTTGAAGAAAAAAAACCCCACAGGGATTCCCATGCCCTCAGGTACTACAATGTTTTAATTCGGTTGGTTACACAAACCCTACCTTTCCGAGAGCCCTTTTTGTTTTTCTTTGTCAGAAGCACAAACTTTCTTGTTTCCTGGCCTAAGGGCTTCTTTTGTTTGTTTGTTTAGTTAAAAAGCTGTGGGTTTGGCAGCCTGCCTGGTGATGCTGCAGGGATTTCAAGTGCTCTCCTATCACTTGCAGGTATTTTTGTTGTCACAGATTTAGGGTTTGACTCTCAACCCCATGTTCTACCAACAGCTGCAGGAGCCACCCTCAGACATCTTGAGCAAGATCCCAAGAGTTGGGGGAGACAAATTTAGTTTCCTTCTCCCCACAGCAAATTCCTGGCAAGTACCCATAAACAGAGAATTAATGTTTTATATAGATTTGTAGGTGTTACGGATAATCCTGTGGTCATAAAGGGACATCTCAAGGTGAGTGGCCACTTATGACAGAAATAAAAACTTAAAATATAAATTTTAAATACATATATGAAATTTTAATATATTTATATATCATTTTACATATATTTTTATATAAATATATAAAATATATTTATAGAAATATTTTATATAAACGTATTTTATATAAATATCTCTATAAAAATATCTTTCATGCAAATATACAAAAATATATATAAATATATAAATGTATAAATATATAAATATATAAATATATAAATATATAAATATATAAATAAATACATAAACAGAAAATTTAAAATTTAGAAATAAAAAACATAAGAGAAAAAGGAAAAAGAAAAATTAAAAAAAAAAAAAAAAAAAAAAAAGAATTGAGGGCAACATGGAAGAAAGGAAAATAAGTTGTCTCGTGATCTTGGCACCTGAATTCATCCAGTACCACATTACACCCCCTCAGCTTTTAAAAGACACTTCCAAACACAAATAGACCAAGATAAACCCGTGCACCTGAGCAGTCACTTTGAGCCCCCTGTAAAGCACTTTTCAAGGTCCACCTTTGAAACTCAACCAGCACCTGATCAAAAGTTTGATCTTGGCTGCAGCAAGAGCCCACAGCCAATGCTAGCCCAGTGAACTGCTGTAGCAATCCTGATGAATGATGAAACAGATAATAGCAATGACTAACAGAACAGTGTAAATAACATGAGAAAGAAGAATTTAATTTTTCACTCTGTTACGCAAGATTTATTTCACCTACGGAGTTGGCTTTTTTAAAAGACTTGGAGATGATGTTGTGGAATTGAATCACTGTGGCTGAATGTTGGCCTCAGACCCTCACAGAGCAAATCTCCCAGTCAAAAAAAAAAAAAAAAAAAAAGAAGAAATGAGAGAATTTTGGGGGGAGCAGGGCAGGGGTTGAAGACAACATCATTTTTGCTGGATGAGAAAGACTTAATGGCACCGTTAACTTTTATTTATGGGAAAAGATTTGCAGAACATGGCCCAGTTCTACTCAGAAATCATCTGTAGGAAGGAAGGGGCAGCTCCTTCTTGCCTGTCTGGACACTTCCACCAGAGAAGTTCAGAGGAAAACACCCCTTGCTGCTCATTTGATTGCTGGGGGGTTGCTCTGTTTGTTCTAATTCAATCATGCAGTTGAGCTGCAGCCCAAACAGATACAGATGGGACCACAACTGGCAGGTTTTAATTCTTCTCACTGATTCTCAAGTGCTGAAAGGAAGAAGATGCTTCATACCAGCTCAAAATTTGTGCTTGTAACAAGGAGAAGAGGTAAGTGTCAAAGGAAGATGGGAAAGAACTCAACTCCTCTAGAAAATCTCTTTAGATTCTTGCCCCCAAATACATCTAAAATACCACAGCACTCCAACCAGTGTTTTTCCTTCCTGTTACTCAAGAGAATCCATTATTTATAAGTGTAGCAACACAGAATCACAGAATGGGTTAGAAGGGACCTTAAAGGTCATCCAATCCCAACCCCTGCCACGGGCAGGGACACCTTCCACTCTCCCAGGCTGCTCAGAGCTCCATCCAAACTGGTTTTAAACATTTTTAACACCAGAGGCAGCTTCCCAGCTGTCCTCCTTTTTTTTAGAATGCACCCACAAAGTCATACAAGCTACAGCCTGGGTGAAGACAACAAATAAAGATGCAGAGCAGTGACTTTCTATCACACAGCAACAACTTCAGGTTGCTGAGAGTCACTCGCAGAAGGAATTAATTGCTGGCATTTTACAGGCTCCAAAAAAAAAATCACACATTCCCTCCTCCACCTTGTCATTTGATGATGCTGCCTCTACAAATCAGGCAATCTGCATTAAAAACATTAAACTATTTAGATGTATAAAATGAAGCCTATTTTTCCACTGATAAATACATTTAGCTCATCAGCGTTAATGGGAGCTCGAGGCAACATAATTACAGAACACATATAATTTGAATTAGCTACTGTGAATCAAAAGTACAGTTCAGTTTTACCCTGTCTGCCTCTCCTCTCTGCAGCCATCCATATACACCTTTTTGCCACATTTTAAGACTGCAAAGCTGCAAAAAAAAATTTACTGGAATAAAGTTAAACATATTTCCCTTTGTTTTTAAAGTATAAAAACATCAGCTAATTAGACAGCACTTTTTAAAAAGGATATAAATACTTCAAACCCTCTTTAACTCTCTCAACACCAAGTCGTGTCCTCAAGTCTTATCCAAGTTCATGATGGAGCCTTTCTAATTCTAAAACCTACTTTTCTCCATTTCCACTGATAGACAAACAAAGTTTTCATCTTGCCTGCTTTTTATCTCACTCAGTATCCTCAAATTCCACATGAGTGTCCTCTAACTTCATCTTCAATGCCTTTTTTCTCCAGGGAAGAGGAAAGAGATCAAAAGAAAGGAAGTGCAAGGAAAGCAGGGAAGAAAAATTCTTTTGATAAAAAATAGAACTCATGATAACTCTGTATTTAAAAGAATAACATCAAATTTTGGTGGAAATGTACATGTCTCCAAATTAAAACTTTAAGTATAATAACTGTCAGGTTAATCATAATTGTTTACAACATCTGACAGGCAAGAAAAATTCAGAAGTAATAAATAAGAGAGAGATTGCCCCACCCTTGGATCCAGAGCAGAGAACCTCAAGACTTTCACATAAGTAAATAAAAAATGAGGATTAGCCTCTTTTTGCTGTGGAAAAAACCATTCCATCGAGAAAGAGATTAGGAAATCTCTTAGAAAACATCAGCTTCTCCTCCACTTTGTCACAGCATTTGTCTGCTTAAGTAGGGCATCCAGCTATTTTGCACTGTGAAAAGCAGCTTTTCCCCCCACCTTTATCTCCCCCTGTAAAAAATGTTTTCTTTAGCTTGACAACCTGGACATGATCAGGTGAGTTTGACCATGGCACACGTCCTGCACCCACCTTTGGATTCAAATAAACCACAGAGCTGGGCTTTTTCAGTGGCTGCTGTGCTCACGAGGTGTTGCCACTGAATTAATGCTATTAAACACCCAAACCCATTAACTGCACAGATGATTAGTGAGAAAAGGGGGTGAATTACTCTAGCAGACAGCGTTTTTGTGCAAAGGGATACCCAGCTTCTGTAAAGAGTTTATAAACCTCAATATATGCCACTAGCTTCAGCCTTGACAGCCCACCAAGAGCAAGTCAACCATGAATTCTCTCATTGTCAAATTTAATAGAATCTCAGCAAAGGGGAAATCCTCATTCTGTGCTGCAAACATTCAGAGTCACAGCCTGCTGCTTGATTCTTAATTATGTACAAACCTATTTAGCACTTCCACTCAGAATGCCATTTTTGTCTGACTAAAACTTTTAGGAAGTATTTTTAAAATGGAGGGAGAGAGTTCTTAGTCAGGAATTAATAGCAATTGGAGGCTTTATTTTACACAAGACAAAGTTTCCAACTAAACAAAAAGGGGCATAAATTTTCCAAATTATTTTCTCTCCATTTTTTTTTCCTTAAAGGCAAGTTCTGTGAATATTTGTGGTTAATTGTAAAAAATCAGATTGAGTCTTTCTTCCCTCCTCACTTCTATTCCGTGCTCAGTAGAGGCAGATTCTGAAACAAAGACATCAATCACAATGTAATTAAGAATTCATTAGAAGTAATGTTTTACTACCTGGTTAAAAAAAAAAAAAAAAAAAAGGAAAAATAAAAAAGAAAAAAATACAAAGAGAGAGAGGAAAAAAAAAAGCAAACTACAGAATAACCACAAGAAGTCTTACTCCATTTTTGCAATGGAAGAGGCTAATTGACCAGGTTGAGAAAGTTTTAAGGGTTAAAAAAAGGAATGGAGTGAAGGTTTGCCATTCAGTCTTTGACCACTACCCGCAGTTTTCTCTGTCGCCAGCCTGAATATCAAATACAAATAGTAGCTTAACATTCCTTGTTAAAATTCAGCCTGAATACTGTATTTTCTAGTAAACATTTCTACTAGATCTTCTAACAACAACACAGGTTACCCAGCACTAGAAACATGCTGTGTCTCATTATGCATTTTAACTTTCTCCTCTTTCTTTCTCTTTGATGCATAGAGAACAAAAAAAATAAAAAACCTTGCGCAGGCTTATCCTTATTTAGGTTTCCTACACAAACCCACTGCATTTTTACAGAGCCATGATGCCATAAAATATTTATAAGGCCAAATGAAACCAGCAGAGATCTTTGCAAAACCATTTAATACCACCAGCTTTCCCCAATTCCTGCAGAAGGGGACTGAAAGAATCTTGTTAGTTCAGTAGGAGGGAGGCCGACCTCACAAGGCTGAACATGCTCAGACTGGAGTCAGCAGCACAGGAACACAACCTCGTTGTGCTTTCTTCTCAAGAGATGCATGGAAGGTTTGTCTAAACAGCAGAGGAACAATGAGGAGGGAATGATCCAGAAAGAGTTTTCTCCATAATATCAAAATTCCCTTTGGCTCAGCTGGCAGCACCTGAGAATAATAAGGATTTAAGTTTTTTGTGGGGTACATTCAGAAAGCTCAGGCTTGGCAAAGTTGTCAGAATGGAGCAACCCTGGGTAAAAACTGCTGAAAGGTGACAAACACCATTCCTGTTAGGAGGAAGGGTGCAAGAGAATCCATCCTGGACACATCATGGGTTTCAGACTGAGGCTACAAGAGAGCTGGAGAGGGGCTTCTCACAAGGGAGGGACAGGATGAGGGGGAATGGCCTTGAGCTGAAGGAAGACAAGGTTAGGTGAGATAACAGGAAAAAATTCTTCCCTTGGAGTGTGGCAAGGCCCTGGCACAGGGTGCCCAGAGCAGCTGTGGCTGCCCCTGCATCCCTGGCAGTGCCCAAGGCCAGGCTGGAGCAGCCTGGGACAGTGGAAGGTTTAGGTGTGATGGGTTTAAAGTCCCTTCCAGCCCAAACCATTCTGGGATTCTGAGCAGAGGCTTCTCCTCCCTGCCCTGGCAGTACAGAAGGGAACACATGAGTAATTTTTTTCTACCTCTTTAAAGAAGGTTGACCAGGCAAGGAGGCAGATGGTAGGATTTCCCATCCCAAATCTACAGCAGAGCAGCAACACCAAGGTGTAACACCAAAGGTTTTGCTACAGTTTCACTGAACTTGGGCCATACAGGGTGGGGGAAAATAGACCATTTTCATTCTGTAACCACAAAGTTGGAAAAACATAAGGGGGGAATAGTAAATACAGAAAAAAAAAAGAACAAATCAATTCATTTTACAACCTCCTGGCAAAACCCCCAAGCTACAACCACAGGTTTCAACTTGGAGGCAGGAACTGGAGCCAGCCTGGAGGTGCAGAGCATGTATAGGGGTAGAAGAGATTGTTGTGGGGTTTGGGATTTTTATTTTCCTTTAAAAAAGCAGGGTGCAACTACCAGGAAATTATTCTGGATATAGGGATGGGAGGGACACACAGATTTCAAACTTTCCTGATCAGCATCTCAGGAAACAAATGTACTTCCCAATTGTCTGTGGGTCACCACCAGTCTCATCTTTAATGTCCACAAAGACACTGAAATTTCATTTCCCCCACCCTGAAATGTGAAATACTGGATTCTACTTGCCTCCTGGGGAAGCACAGTATTTTTATTTCCCCCCCCTCAAATCCACTCTCTGCTGTGACTCCTTAAAAATCTATTCAGATTTTCTCTCTCTCCCTTAATTTTACAGGATGCAGCCTATGCAAGCTCTATGAGTATTTACCAAATAGGTTTTATTAAAGAAATGAATGCACAATTCTCCCCTTCGTTCCTCTTGTACCTGTGTAGAACCTAAATATCAAACTGATTTCAAGGGAGCAGGAACTATTTACTTGGTGGAGAGAGGAGAGATGAAAAAGCAGCTCTGGCACTGAATCTATTGTATCCCGTCAGCTTTTCAATCAGCCTCACCACCAATTTATTTTTCAGTTATGTGCATGTCTGGGGTGGGAAAAACAAGGTAAAGAAAGCAAGTTCTGAGCATCAGCAGTAATTTGCAGGTGCCTTCAAAGGAGGCAGGGTCAAACACTCCCATGCTTAAGACAGCAACGCCCACATTCTACCATTTTTAGTGCTTAAAACATGAGGTTTTTATCCAGTTCCACGGGAGGACACCTTTGAAAAACAAAAGGTGACTGTCCCTTGATGATTACCTGTCAGCTAATTATTAGAGTGCTTCCAAGTGCCCCTGAGCTTGCCCATCCTCTCGTTTCCAAGTACTGCAATTCCTTGGAAACACAATATGACATCACAGGAAGGTTTTGCAGAAGCTCTCCCTGGATGTCCGTTTTTATTAGTTTCATCATCCATAACAAGTGTTTAAAAAGCAGAAAAACAACCATGATGCATAATGCATTGTGTCATGATGCATAATAATAATAATTAAAACCCCTCCCCCAGCTCCTGAGGTTTAAAAAATCTTTCCAAGTAAGCATTTCAGCGGAAAGGCTTTGACAAAAATGCCATTTAGGGACTTTCAAATTTACAGCCCTGCAATTTGTCATCATTTATATTAGCAAGAAGGTTTAAAATAAAAACAACAACAATGAAAGGAAGATAATATAATGCAATTTTGTACTTGATGAATCTCCTGTTGACTAAAAACCCCTATGCCTGGCAGTCAGAAAAGTTATTAACCTGCCAAATTACAGATGGAATTGGTGTATTTTTTTTCCCCCAGAATTCTTTAAGCAGAGGAACGTAGAGTATCCTATATTCAAGTATTAGCAAAGGTTACTTGCCTCTGGAATATTGATTAGCACAACCCTTGTGGGAATTATTTCACTTTTCCAAAGCAAATTAAAGATCTGAAAAGCAATTCTCAACTTAACTTCAAATGCAGTTATTTAAAAATGGATGATTAACGCAATTACTGCCTGGCACAGAGAGCGCAGCTTTCCAGAGGCAGCCAGCAGAATTCACAGCAAACGCTGAAATCAGATTACCTTGAAAGAGCTCCCTTGATCCAGGGAAGAAAAAAAAAAAAAAATTGATACCTGGGAGCTTATTTCTCACCTGAATAACACATTTCTCCTTCTCAGCCACGGACTGCATTGCAGTGTGTGCACTCCAGCTCACGTTTTCTGTGTTTTTCACACTAAAATACACAGGAGGGATTGATTTATTTGCATCCCACGACTCCTTCTCCAGTCACCCCCGAGGTTTCTGAAGAGCCTGCTGAACAGTGCAAATACTGCCTAAAATAAGCATTTCTGCAGGCTATTTTCTTTAGCAATGATTCACTCAACAGCAAATTAATTTGGTTTTCCTTTTGTATTTCCATGTAGGAACCAGCAGAATGGAGAGCACCTATCGTGTTCCTGAGCATGGGATATCCTCATTTTTTGAGGAACCCATGAAAACCAAGTTGATTTTTCTGCCACTGCAGCTGCAAACAGGTAACAAAGCAGGGATCTGAGCTCAGGTCTTCAGTGGTAATGCTAAACCACATAACTCTGTTCTTCTGCCTCGTTCTGGAGCCATTAAGATCAAACACATTTTCAAAATCCTGGCAGAAACATTTCCACTGAAACTTTATGTCAATTGCTGCTGAGTTTTAAAACACCAATATATCCTCCTGCTAAAATAAGGATTTGATAATGCCAGTAATACACATTTCAGAGGTAATTATTTTAGTGTCTTTTTTTTTTTATTATTCCTATTTCAGGTTCTAAAAATGTGGCAGTTTTAAATCTTTACAGAGAGAGTAAGTGATAATGAGCTGTAAATCCACAGAACTAAAATGTTGCTGGGAGCACTACTTATGACTTGTCAATCAGCATGTCTAAAAGTATATCAGGAGTCTAGAAAGTGATGGGATTTTTCTTCCATCACATACATTAAACCAGAGACCATGAACACAAAAATGAAGGTGTCTATATGCTTTTTGGGTTTTTTTATAGTTCTAAGAAAGGGTCATAAAACAACATTTTTATTCATTGTCCAGTGTGACGGCTCAGTGATGACTTTTTCTTTCTTTTCTGAATAAAGAGAAGAGCAGGCTAGCAAATGTGAGCTGTTATTTAATCCTATTTTATGTAGTGTTTCATGTTCCAATCAATCTATTAATGAATTGGAAAGGCAAATGTAATTGTCAACCAGATCCAAAAGCAACGAGCTACAGTCAAGAACAAGCAAATCTTTGTTACATGCACTAGAATATTTAGGAATTTCTGTAAGGGCATAAAACAAAGTGTCTTCATTAATGTTTATTACTTAGGAAGGTCTCAAGAGGCTGGAATGCTGCCTCAGTTTTATTCCCTGGGTTCTGGAGCACCACAACTTTATCTGTGATGTGGAACAAACTGTGAATTGTCCTGTTCAGACAGAAGAAATTTTGAGCTACAACAGGTCAGCAGTGAAAATTCAGATATAAGGAGGACTTGAATAATATTTTCAACTGCAGTTACTGTTTAGTAGGGGAAAAAAAACCACATAGAGGCCTTTTTCCAGAAGCACAATTGCATGTCCATCTGGTGTTAATATTTGCCACAGCCACCATCCAAAAAGGAGTCTCAATTTCTGTCCTTAGAGTTCATTAGTTGTGGTTCTAACACTCTCATCCTGGAATAATCCCAAAAGATCATTTATACACAAAAAGTTGTAGACTAGATCACCACCAACTGCTCACACCCCAGACAAACAGAACAGCTTTGTTATTCCTGAAAAGCAAGGCCAGAGAAAGCAGCAATAACAGAATCTTTTAGGGGCCAATTCCTCATGTGGTTTAGGTCGAATTGTGCAGGGTTTGAGGGCTAATGTAGCCACTTTTAATCAGGTGTAATGAACTGGACTCATAAATGAGAGGATGAAAATGGTCTGGGTTCTCTGACAAGGAAAAATAATTCAAGATACACTTTTTCCACTCTTTTTGCTTTGTCCCTTGAGAACCCCAGTCCTGAAAGGACAGGTTTTCTCCAACATTTGCACAATTATGGCAGAGCACAACTAATTAAACACCATTTTGCCAGGACCTTCACATTTGTTCGAGCCTGTCAAAGAGATGTTAGAGATCAAAAGCCGTGCATGTTAATGGTTTTAGAGAAGTGCACGTGCTCATTTTGAAATTGCATGCCAGGCTTTGGTTTTTGAGGTTTTATAAAATTATTTGTCTATGATATTTTCTCAAAGAAGTTTATTTGCTAGAGACACCAGTAAAACATGACTGGTCCCAAATGTAAGATTGCTGGCTGATAAAATTAAATCACTTCAATTCTCTTTTCTCTGGAAATCTCATTGATCTGATCTGTGATCTCTTCCTTTGCCAGACAGCATTTTTGTGACTATTCTTTCTAAACATTCTCCCACATACACAGCCCAAGCTGATGAAAGCACAGGCAGAACTTGAAAGGAATATTGACTTTGTAGAAGCACATTTATTATCACTAAGTCATTTTTTTCCAAGAGGGAATAAGATCCACTCCAGGTGTATGAATCCAAACTTCTTTCTGGCAGAGCTAAAGAAAAATTTCTCATGCAATTTTAGTCATCTCTGATGATGAATATTTACATTTCTGGTGTGACTGAGGAAGGACAGAAAAGGGAACAGTAGGAGAAAAATAAGTTAAAACACAGGTAAATTACTCTCCTCACTTTCAAACCAATTTTTTGGGACTGGCAAGTGCTGTGAGACAGCACCAGAGGCAGCCCCGGGCAGGAGAAGGGAGGACAGCAGGAAAAAGCAGCTTTTCCTCCTGAGGTGAGAGCTAGTGCTGCACTGGCTGTTAATGCAAGAGGAAAAGGCAGAAGACACAAAAATTTAAATTTTCCTCCCCTCCGGCCAAGAAAACCTTCCACACATGGGTGGCCCAGAGTTAAGTGCATACAACAGCTAAATAGTTTGGAATCACTAATTCCACTTTGAAAATAAAACATATGGGTTATCCAGTGATGGTTGTTGGGTTTTGTTTTTTTTTTTTTTTCCCTCTCCCCAGACAATCTTATTTCTGCTCTGTTTAGTAGTTGTTGCTAGGCATTATTAATTGTCATTCATGGCAAACGTAGTCAGCTGCTCACAGACCCAATTCCAAGAGGAAGCTGCAGGCTTGCTTTTATTTTATTTTTTTTTTAGAGAAAAATATCCAGGTTAGTGCCAGAGGATCATTTCCTCATTCTAATAACCTCCTGCACCTCCTTTTCTCTTGAGATATACAGAAAATAGGCACTGCAAGCAGCAGAGGAGTGAGACACCTGCAAGACACAGGGGTTTTTCAGAGATTGGACAGGACTAACTGCATGTACTTCTTCCAAACTATTTACAAGGTTTGGGGGCAGTCTGGAGCTGCTCTCACACTAGCCATATTAAAAAAAAAAAAAAAAAAAAAAAAAAAAAAAAAAAAAAAAAAAAAGACAAGGAGACAGCAGACAATATTTCTCACTGTCCAACACCTTTCTGGGGAAAAAAAAAAAAAGAAAAATTAGCAGTCAATGGTACAAACTAGATACAAGCAGATTGGAGAGTGGGAAAACTTTGGGGTGAGGGTACCCCAGAATCAAAGACTTAAAAAGGCAAGGGGCTGCCCCAGCTTGTGAACCTGTTCTTTGTCTTTTCCTCCCATCAGATGAAATTGTGTGCAGCCCTGACCACGAGGAACAACCTGAGCTGCTCCTCCCTTTAAAAGAGTACACTCAAATTGTAATCAAACCAACCAGCTAAACACACTGAGAAAGTGAGAAGGTCAGGGACAGGAGCAGAGGAAGGTTTGCACCCATTAAAACCAGCCAGGGAAGTGTGGCTGCTCCCAGACAGGGCAATAGGTGTGTGCCAGGCAGAACACCAGCACTCTGACAGACCTGCTGGTGCACAGGGGAAAAAGAACATGAAAATGTTCAATGCCACGCTTAAAAAGGAAGAAGAAGTCCATCAAATGTCTGTGCAGGCCTCAGGAGACTTTAACTGAGGTCAGAGCTCTATGTCAACCGTGTGTCCCTCCTCTCTCCCCCAAAGACAGACCCTCTTCCAAATTCATCTGTGTCTCTTTCTGGCTGCCTGAAAGGTGGGAAGCCAGACCAGGTACAGATATATTGAGCTCTGATTCAGTAGCATTTAGGAAGAGTTTTATGGTTCATGCTGTGCAGGTGGATGGTGACATCCTATCAACAGCTTCCAGTTGTCACATGGAGAGCCCACAGGAAAACACGACTGAGGCACGTGAGACCAGTGGAAATGAGGAGTGTGGTGGGGTTTTGTGTACACAGGAGATGTGGAGAAGCTGCCCCTTCCTTCTGAGCTTAGATTTGCCTCTCCAATGCAAATCAGCACTGACCTCTGCTGCTGGACTATTGGAATGTGTTCTTCCCAGGGAAAGAGCCAGGACAAACCAGTGACACGGAGATGGCATTTTCCAAAGGGTTTCCATGCTGCCCACCATGAATTCCTCCACTTCCAGAGGCTCAAAGCTCTAAGGATATTTATATCCACCCAAAAGAGCACTTGTCAGGTGGGCAGGGGATGTGTTCCCACTGCGCAGAGAGGGAGGTGAGTAAAGACTTCAGTGGAATAGCTTGGAGTGCCTCATTCAGCACAGCAATCTTCCCCACTTGGATATCTTTCCCCTACTCCAAGATCACCTCTGCAAAGCTGATTTCTGTCTGGAAGACCACATAGAGAATGCTAAATAAACAAAACAAAACAAAAAACCCAAATACAAAAAACCCCAGCAGGCACACGATTACCTCCCTTGGCATTCTTAATGCACTTCCCACACATGCTTTAGTGTATTTTGCAGGAACGTCCTCAGGTCACAAGCTTAAGTAGCTTACCCAAGGCCAGGCAGAGCCTGAGGACCTGTCCACATGGGGATACTCAGGAAATGAATCTGAAATTAAACTTTTAAAAAGAATGAGCTAAGCAGCATCCTAAGCTAGCACTTTCATTTAGAATTAGAGCCTTAATTCAGCTTAGCCTAATTCTTTCAGTTCTAAAACGAGGATGGTGACACAAGCCTACTTCCAGATCTATTTATCTGGCTGGGTTGAAGGCATTACTGCCTGCAGCTACTCATCACTGCCTTCCAGATGGAGGATTGCACCCCACAAGCCCTGACAGCAGAGGGGTTCACAGGACTGCTCCAGCTGCAATAAAATCAGGGGATTTGCATCCACCCCAAGTGGGACCAGGGCAATTCCCCCTCCCCAGCACGTAGCAGGAGACAGCCATAGGTTTTAATTTCCTAAATCTGCACAGATGTTGGCAGAGCAAACATCTGCCCACAATGTGTTTGGAGGGAGCAGAACTGAGGCAAGAGTGCAAACTGGTGAGCCAAGGGTGAGGGAAAACTCCCAGGGTGGGGTCTCTGGCAAAAGATGAGGCTGGATTCATTGGCAGGGCATGGATTTTCTTAAATCATGAGATCTCAGTATTCCACCACTGCCACACAACTGCAGTTTGATAGGATGAAGGTGCTTTTGGCCTCTGTGACTTTAATTACAGAGGACTCATTTACCCCACTTTGGTTTATAGCTGCCAATAGATTGTAGCATGCCAGTCACCTCACAGGTGATTTTTTTTTCCTAGACAATCTGAAAGGAGTAAAATAAGATGTTAAAGGAGCTCTATGACAGCTTTTCAGGTAAAAAAAAAAAAATGAAGGAGAGGGAAGAGAAAACATCTTTTACATCCCTATTCCCTTGCTCTACCTTCCCACACCTGGGGCACAAAAAAGCAAAATCCCCCTAGACAGGTCTTGGCAACCCTGTGCTCAATCTGTTTCACACTTCCCCTGAGATAAATGCAGGAGAGGGAGAGAGGGGAAGAGGGGGGGAGGCTGTTCCATGATGGTGTTTTCTGCACTGTAGGATGGAAACAAACCAAGGGATTTAAATTTAACATCCTCCCTCTAAACTCCAGCCACTCATTACTATCAGACTCTGACAGAGGAAGACACTGGTGCCTACCTCCATAAAAACAGAGAAGCCACTTAACATATTCAGCTATGTAATATCTGTAAGAATTTAATACTGAAAGCCAAAGCACCTCTTGTTTAAAAAAAAAATTATTGTTATTATTGGTTTGTTTTTCTCCAGTATGTAGAACTGAGTCATATGAAATTAGATGACCTAAAATTGCAGGACCCCAAAGACAAAGAAAGCATTAATCTCTCAGCAGCACCAAGGTCGTCATTTCAGTGTGCTCCTCATTCTACACCTTGCTGGGTGTTACCTCCTGGAGAGGGCATGCAAAAACAAACCTGGAGGAAAAAAAGAGGGCAAAACAGGTAGCAGGAGTAGAAACAACCTTCTCTCTCTACCCCACTCACACACAGACAGATAATTTATTCTGCAAAGAAGAGAGTCTCTGGACCAAAACACATTTTGGCTTTGAAAAGGAGGGAATAATTTGGGGGAAATACCACTGAGAATGCAAACAGATTGAGGATTTAGCTGTACATAGTTTTCTGCCTTGGTAAGTTATGAGTTTTGAACGGGACATGGGGTGAGTATACATTAACAGAATATAAAAAGCTTGGAACCTTTTTCCCCTCTGTTATTTTCTGTAATCTCTAGCAACATTCAGATCCTCTAGGAGGAACCTACCTACTTTTGGTTCTGTGCAGCAGAAGAGGAGAACAAAAAGCCCTTTCCCTTGCATCCCAACATTAAAAGGAGCTGTAGTGGGTTTAATACAGAAAATCCATTAGGCACAGGGGAAATGCAGGAGCCTCCTATCAAGCTGCAAACAGGAGTGCTTAAGCACAAGGCATTCAGGCAGTGGAAATGCATTCAGAGCATTTAGCACGTAGGATTAATCGAATTATAATTTAATCATCTGATCAAACACTAATTAGCATAATCACTTGAGGGGAAAAGCTGCCAGAGGAGCAGACGAAGAAACACCTTGGGCATCAGCACATTTTAATGATGCCAGATCGTGCACAGATAAAATTTTTTTCCCCCCTTAATAAAACACAACAGAGATTGAGGCTCGTGGTGCTGAAGGAGCAGTTTGAAGCAGTCCTGGATCACACAGAGTTCTACAGCATGAAAGATGTCGAAGCAGGGTCTGCAGGCTTTAGTTTATTCAGATTTAAGAGCTGTAAAAGCACAGGAGCACTCCACTAGCCTGGTTTGCCTTGTGAAGACTCGAGCATGAGCACACCCTTTAGCCCACTGTGTTTCCACTATAATCATCCCTTACTGTTTCCCCCAGAGTCTCCCACATGAATGTTTAACTATGGATCGCTTAGATGACCTTCAGGGATACAGCAAAGTATTAGCATCCTTTTACAAACTGCATTTGAAATAATTAGTCTAAATCAGCTGGGTTTCTTTGGCTCGGGGCAGGCGAGAATGGAAAAGCAAGAGATATTAAGGGAGCTTTGCTGTGTAATGCTGATTTTCCTGGCAAAATCATACCACTTCTGTAAGGCAGAAACCTGGGGAGACCAGGAAAATCACCCCTGGTGTTTACCCACACAATCAAATGACACTTGTTAGGATGAGATATAGGGACAGGACGAAGCCTGGAAGAATTTATGGAAAGGAAGAAGGGCAGAAGCAGCACTTGGACAGGGAAAAGAATCTTCAGAGGTGTCTCTTGCTTGATTTTTTACACAAAATAATGCAGATGAATTACTCTGAATAAGTGTTTAGGTTTTCAAATGGATAGTTCTTCTGGACATTAAAAACATCCAAATGTAATGAACTGCAACGTTTATGGAGAAGACCATAAAATCACTGAGATTAGAAGAGACCTCAGAGATCATTGAATCCAATCACTGGCCCACAATTAACCCATGTGCCTACGTGCCACAAGATTGGGCTTGGGAAAAGTTTCCTACAATGTTATGTAAGGGAGCAAAATGATGATCTGCTTACCTACATTTTAAAGATCACACAGGCTCAAGCGTGAGCCAATTTAAATTGATTGTATCCCTCTTACAGAGCTATTACCAATAATCCTTTCAGCTCCTCTGAATGAGGGTACGTTAATAAAACAAGGTAACCAGATACAGCACAGGGCAAATTCACCTCAGGGTTTGCCCATGTCGTGCACCCTCGTGTGTGCAATCCATATTCAGAGTCTGGAAACTCTCAGAAAAGCAGGAAGCAGCAGGTGATGGTGCCAGAAAACCCCCCAGCAGCAGAGCTGTATGTCCTTTAAAGCACTGTCACCCTTTCAATGAGTGGCTGACAGATGAACTAATGGAAAAACACATTGGGGTGGAAGGGACTTTAAAGACCACCCAGCTCCAATCCCCCTGCCATGGGCACCTTCCACTAGACCAGGCTGTTCAGGTTGCCCAGTTATAAGGCAGTAAATCAGTTTCTCACTGACACAGAGGCAAATCCACCACACTGCACACACTCCTGACTCAGAGAGAGATCCTATACCACCACCCGTGGAGGCCACTTAAGTAAAAAGTGAAAGTAGTTCCATTAGGATTTAAAAGGTATGGGGTCTAAAATATGTTAATTATATGTTTATGTTTCATATGTTTCATACGTTTATGTTTAATATGTTTAAAACATCTAGCTTTAAATTCCTGTTCGTTTCTTTCCAAGTAACAGCTTAAAAGCAGACTCATGAGATTTTGCATCTCTTCCCAAAAGTGTGAGGGGAAGGGCACAGAGCTGGTAACGTCACCTGAGACTGCACCGTGATCAGAGACAGCAAGTATCTCCCCAAAATCACCCCTAAATCCCTCTTCTCCTCCTGCCCTCTGAGCCAAGTGAGAGATCCCCTGCTGCAATCACAGCTCAGCTCCCCACATCCTCCCTTCCCAACCCGTGAGGGCTCCAGCACTGTGCCATGCCATGGAGCCTTCCTTTCCCACTTGGAAGCTGTTTCATACATGCCACTTATTTTGTGTAAAACCTCCTGAGCCCCAGGGCAGCTGCACGTGCCTTAGGAAATGGCAGAGCTGAGATGCTCAGCTGACCTTAACCCCTCCCCAATTATTCCAATGAGTAATTGGAATTATTTGTAATTCCAGTGTTTCTGAAAGCAGCAGAAACAGTGTGGGGAAGGAGAGCAAGTGCATCACATGGTGAGGAAACGAGGCTGTTCTCCTTGAACACAGACAAGACAGAAATTCAATTTACTGACACCAAAAATTCTCAAAACCTCTTGAAATTAAGTAGCAGTCAGACTACTATTATTTAGGAAAATAATTTTTTTTAAAATCTCATTAAGTCCTTTTGAAATTACTCAGGCCCAGCATTCTTCTCTTCTATGGAAACGCATTTTGAGATGTGGCAGAAATGCTGTAATTGCTTTTATCCACTAGGGACCAACTTTTGGGCTTAATAAATATGTACTGAACTGCTGCAGCTGCAGTGTCTTCAGACAGGCATTTCTGTTGCCCTGCACTGCCTTCACGTGTGCCAGTGGTTGGATATTCCAAGAGGCCTCCAGCTCCATCACCAGTGGGACAAGCACACTTTGAGCACATGCAGTCACATCTCTCCAAAGCCACACTGCTCCTTGAGCATGAACACAGTGGATAAGGGCAAAAACTGGTGAGGAACAGAAGATTTTTGGACAAGATTTTTGCTCTAGACTAGGATAAAAGAGCTACAACCTAATCCTTTCTTTCTTCTCCTGGAAAAAAAAAAATAAAGAACACATTCCCTACTCCAGGCTGTGTTCCCACCATGACTGTTTGGTGTTCCTCAGGACTTGCTAAGCAAGTCTCCCATTTGTTGGAGCAAATAGGCTGCAGTGAGCAGCTCTCCAGTTTGTTACAGAGACCAAGAGCTGCTCTGCAGTGGGGAATTGGGGACCTGCTCCTCCCCAGCCAGCTTCCAGGATTCCCACCCCGAGAGGCCCCAGGAGCGAGGCTGGGGATCAGGTACCTGCTCTGAGCAGATCCCATTGCACCAAACCTGGACAGCAAATTACCCCTGCCAGGGCTCCTCTGAAAGCCTGACAGCTCTGCCTCCTTTCCCAAGGATTAATTATCTCTCTCCTGCCAATAAAGGAGCTCAGACCCTTCCTCCTTTGCTCCGATGAGGAACTTGCCTTTCCCACCCTATGGCCATGCTGACATTCATGAAGTTGCTGTCCACCCTTGATCTCCTCCACTCCCCTAAATCCATCTGCTTAAGGGGAAGAGGCAAAATAAATATAAATAACTAGGAAAAATGTGGAGGGAAGACAGGTAGTAGGCCTCAAACTAAGCCTACAGCAGAGATTAAATGACAGGAGTAGATTAAGAATGAAAGAAAAATCTGACTGCAGGCAGTGGAGGACAAGGGCAGCTGGGACTTTGAGCTCCCTGTCGCTGGGCACAGAGCAGGATCCATGGGGAGCAGCACCAGCTTCCTCTGGCACAGACCAGCAGCCAAAATAGAGCACTGGTGTCGTGGGTTATGTAACAAAAAAAATAGTTATTGTATTTTTATATGTGTTGAAACCAGTTGGGGAGGTGTTTTCTTTATCTCTTCCATTCCTCATTATTCCGGGGGGGAGGGGGTGGGTGTCTTCTGTTAATGGGCAGCTGTTAAAACCAGCTGGGGCACTGTTCTTTATCCCTTCCAGGACCCATCCTCCCTCCAGGGGATCTCTGCTGTCCATGGGCCATCGAGGCTCCCTGCAGGGCTGATCCAATTCCATCATCCATGGGAGATGCTCCACCCAGGGGAGGAGCCCAGCATTCCCACCTGGATAAACCCTGGGATTCAGAGCCCAGCACAGCCTGTGTGCACTGCATTCCCACCTGGATAAACCCTGGCATTCAGAGCCCAGCACAGCCTGTGTGCACTGCATTCCCACCTGGATAAACCCTGGCATTCAGAGCCCAGCACAGCCTGTGTGCTCTGCATTCCCAATGGATAAACCCTGGCATTCAGAGCCCAGCACAGCCTGTGTGCTCTGCATTCCCACCTGGATAAACCCTGGCATTCAGAGCCCAGCACAGCCTGTGTGCACTGCATTCCCAGAGGAAAGCTGGATCCATCTCACCACCACTGGACCCTTTCTACAGGATCATCTCTGCTCCAACAAAACCACATCTTTTTCTCCAATAGGTTTTTTTTTTTGAACTGCTTCCAACACCTTGACCAACAGGGTGTCAGGTTGTATCTCTGACTCTTTGAGGGTGTCTAGGATTGTTGTTTGCTTGCTTGCTTGGTTTTTTGTACTACTACATTTGAATTTTTAATATTCCTAGTAAAGAACTGTTATTCCTATTCCCAAATCTTTGCCTGAAAGCCTTTAATTGTAAAATTAATAATTTGGAGGAAAGAGAATTTACATTCTCCATTCCAAGGGAAACTCCAGCTTTCCCTCGTAGACACCTGTCTTCCTAAAGACAACTGGGTAGTCCCAAAGCCACATTCTGCCATGTTCTCCACCCACAGCTCACAGGGGAACAGGCTCAGCTTTGCCTTCCCCACTGCAAACTGAAGGCAAGACCTCAGAGTCTCTCACCATAACCCATCCAGCTCAAATTTGGCCTTCACAGACTGCCCTCCTGCTGTCCCACAGGGATTCATGCCCTGTGAATGCCCTCCCTCTTCTCACCACACCTTACATCACTGCCTGGATACCTGTGCAGTTCCAACTCACCTTTTCCACCTCCTTTACCCTCCCCACTAAAAGTGATGTTTGTGCCCCCATCCCTCCCTCTCCCCTAAGCATTCATCCTGCACTTTATAGATACATATTTACAAAAAGTTGAGAACAAAAAGCCTCAGCCACAGCTGACACAACAAAAACTGTGGTAGTCATCACCTATCACTCAAGTTCCATAGTGAGATGAACCTCACTCTCTGTGCTTGAAATGATGAAAATCTGGCTTTTAGAGCCCCTACACAAGAAGGCTGTGGAAAAGGTTGCCCTTGTGGAAGAGAAACCTTGAGGTCACACAACAAAACTAGAAAAAAAGATACAAAGGAAAGCTTCCTAAATAAACACAGCTAAAAGCACAAAAAAGCATAGTGCAAATATATTTGAAAAATCACTTAACTATGCAAAAATCTTTCTACATTGGATGTCTGCAAACAGAACTGGAGAACTTCTACTTCACTGACAGCTTCCCAGATTACTTCCTTCATCTCATGACTCAGCAAACACTTTGCTTTGTACTTCATAACTGCAGTTGCACCACAAATTGTGGTTGACTTGTCTAGAAATAATATGTGAACTGGCTTTTGAACTGCCCCACAGAAAAGCCACTTAATGAGAGGAAAACATTCAGGTGGGCAATGTGTAGTGTGGATAGTGAAGCACTTTGCTGTTTAAGCTGAAGTCCACCTAAAGCCTATTTTGCTTGAATGATATTTTTTCCAGCAAGATCCCATTCCAGGGACAGCTGAATCTGCTTTTCATAACAAAAAGGACTCTGTCAAGGACTTTTTCTGTCCTTAGCTCAAGCCAGGAGCTTCTAACAGCTTGTCACATGCTCACCTCATAATTACCAAGGGACTGACTTGATGCACTCACAGTATTTTCCTGAGTCAGGGCCAAAATTCCTAATAAAACTCACACAGAAAAGCCCAAAGACTTCAGAAGGTAACACCACAAAATAAAAACAAACAAACCCCAAACCACAATGATTTCTGATAGAAAAACAATTGCACCAGAGAATTCAACAGGAGCCAGAGCTTGAGCTTTATGCAGCACCTTTCCATGGCCTGGGAAAAAAAGCAGCCAAGTAGATTTGGTTACTCAAATCCTACCATGAGATTAGTGCAGTGTAACAGCAACACACAGATTCCTCCAAGCCTGCACATCCCAAAAAACTTCCCAGCTAAAACAGGAGCCAGCTTAAACAAAAACCACACTTCAAAGTCTGACATTTGCTATTTGAACTCCACACGAACCACCAGACCTCTAGAAACCTTCACTGAACAAGTTGTTCTCATGGAGACCCTCCTGAGGAACAGAGCGGGGAACAAGCTCTTCCACAAATCCCTGGATTCCCTGGAATTCACCCAAAAGCTGGAGCCACTGGGGGCTGCCACTCAGTGGTGCTGAGAGACGAACGCCCCGAGCGTGCAGGCTCAGCGTGAGCCACTCCATTTGCAAAAACCACACCAGAGGATTTCACGCCAACAGCTACATAAATATAGGCACAGCAACCCTACAATCTTATCTATAGAATCAGTGTGAGTAGATTATGTAGATAGGCAACTATTTGCAGCTACAGTGCAGTGTAATTATGTTCTGGCTGCGCTCAAATAGTCCCGGACATTTCAGGAATATGCTTCTGGTGTTCTTAAAACACTGGAGGGCTCCCCAAAGTTATTCCAAAAATTTAGGTGGCAGAAAGTTACTGAGGACAATTGTTAGCCTAGTGCAAAACATAAATCTTGAGCCACAAATCTTCTGCATAGGATTACGGTGTAATTAATGGGAAGAAAATAGCATCCAGTGCATTTGGACTGCAAAGCAAGTGCCAGATTTTCCATATGCAGTAGTTTTTAAGCAATTATAAGCTATGCAGACTTACATATGTAAGTGTGCAGAAATATATATGTTTATTTTAAAATCTCAGAAGGAACTGGATCCCCGACAAACTACACTGAGAGCCACACCAGCAGGATCTCCAAGAGAACACACGGAGAGGCACCAGGCAAAAAACTCCTCAGGTGACCCCTGTGAGTGCCTTTGTCTCTGCCACATGGATGTGGAGCAGGGAGCTATTTTCAGCCGTGCTCTTGGGCTGCCCCATGGCCCAAACTCCTGCATTTCCAAGGGCTGTGTCCTTCTGGAAGCTTCAGCAGGAGCACATCAGTGATGAGCTCGGGCTGCTCCCTCCCTCGGCGCTGAGGGAGCTCCAGGCAGGCTGGAGTTTGGGATGGAGGTGACTCTCCTTCCCAGAGCCTTTGCATTTAAAAATGGCTTTCTATAAATAGGATTGCTGGCTCACTCTTAAGTCTTACTCCCTGCCTTGTGAGTAAAAATAGCTTAAATAGGGATGCTGGGAAGACTTGCTAATCTCTGCCATCCTGTCTGTCCATCCGTTCGCCTTTCCTTCCTCAAAACAGGTCATGGCATTTGTTGCCCACTCCACTGTGAAAGGTATTTATTGACATACCCTACTTTTCCATTTTCTGATGAGTAAACCAATGCTCTGATGAGGAATAAAAAAAAGTACTTATGAGGTAATAAGAACTTTTTTGTGAATGGCAGTATCCAAAGACAAGCAATGACAAAAAAAGCTCCCAGTGCCAATCAGTGCCTGAGGAATCAGTGGCTTGTTCTTGAAGATGTTCTCTCCAGTGCTCTAAAATACTGAGCTGTGAAAGGCTTTTATTATTAAATACCTCCCATTTCCTGTTATTATATTTTCTACAACAACAATGGTTGTGAAGGGGCAGGGAGGTGAAGACTGAGAAGATAAAGCTTCTTTTGAAGAATTATCATTTCAGATCTTAATTTAATTGATTTCAGAACTGTTTAAATGAAAAGAAAGTGATGATTAAATAAGATTATGAAATAACTCAAAATATATTGTGAAACAAGTAATTTAACTGCAGACACCTACACATTCACCTTGAAATAATTAAGTATTCTGATGTATGTTGCAGACTTATGTTGCTTAAATTGATTTTTGTAGTATATTTCTAGTTTCAATGACTCAAAAGAAATAACATGTTAAAAATGTCAAAAAATGTACCTTAGAATAAAAGATCAATATAATGTTTTACTCCCATCTTCAATTTTTAAAGTAGAGGATGGAATTACTCCTTCCTACTGCAAATCTGAAAGACTCCAAGACCAAGAGATTGATAAATGCCATGTGCCAAATAAAACCAAAGGCTCTGTGAGTGGTATGTTCAAACAGGCCTTGATCCTACACACATCTTAACTTTTTAATCAGAGTAAACTTCTTGGAGAAAAGGAAAAAGTCCATGTATTTCACTCCTCAATCCACTGCCCCGACTTCCTACCCCCAGAAAGATGGTTCATTTTGTTGTTTTCTATTTTTTTTTTTTTGTCACTCCCATTGTTTATTAAGTAAGTAGAGGAGATTATATCCTCACCCCAAACAACACCCTCACCTGAGAGGACAGCATATGTGTTAAGTCTCTTATTCAGGCAAAGACACAAAAAGTGAGCCCAGCTCAGAGAGTTGCATACCTCATGGGCTGGAAGAATTTTCTGGATGAGCTAATCACCAAAACCCATCAGATTTTCCCAAATAATTGAAATTAGCAGTATGTTATGGGACAAAAGTTTACTCAGGAACAAACAAAATTAAAATCAACTTCTAAACTTTTCCAGATGCAGCAGCACTGAGGAAATTCCACTGAACTACATCCCAAATCCTGTTTTCATTTCAGGGTTCCTCACTTCAAGAGAGACATTGAGGGGCTAGAGTGTGTCCAGGGCAGGGAAGGGAGCTGGGGAAGGGGCTGGAACCCCAGGAGGGGCTGAGGGAGTTGGGAAAGGGACTCAGCCTGGAGAAAAGGAAGCTCAGGGGGGACCTTCTCACTTTCTAAAACTCCACAAGAGGATGGTGGAGCCAGGTGGGAGTCAGGGTTTTTTCACCATGGAACGAGGGATGGAATGAGAGGAAATGGCCTCAACCTACACCAGGTAGGTTTAGATTGGATGTAAGGAAAAAAAATTTCATGGAAAAGGTTTTCCAGCCTTGGAGGAGTCACCCTCCCAGGAGGAATTTGAAGGACCTACAGATGTGGCACCTGGGGACAGGGATTACTGCTGGACTTGGCAGTGCTGGGGGAACAGCTGGACCTGAAGGTCTTTTCCAACCTCAGCAATTCTGTGGTTGTATGAAACAGCTCTCAGTGAAGAGCTGTGAGCTGCAATAAAGCCCTGTTTCAGATGGTTCAGAGGCTTGTGTTTGCAATTTGCAGAGAACAGCTTCTCTTTGAACCACTCCCAAAAACACCTTCACTGTCACGCACACCCGCTGCCCAGCGCTGCGGGAAGCAGACGCAGCATCCCCCACGTCTGAGTGACCCTTGATAGAAAAACACAGGCAAAATGCCTCTTGGAGCTCTCTCTGTGTGCTCCCACAGCTCAGGAAGACACAGATTCTGTGGTTTGCTGCCCACTAGTGTCCTGTGGCTCCAGCTCCAGCACAGCCACTGCCCACACCACACGAGGAAATCCCTCGGAGAGCCCCAGCGCCTGGGGGAGCAGCACGCCCCAGGCACAGGAGGAACACACCTTTTGAAACAGGTAGAGCCATCCCCATATCCTCTGACTGCCCAGCAATAGCAGCTTTTCTGCCCTTGGCTTTTGGTGATTAATTAATAGCTATTCATAGCTCGGGTAACACAGGATTAAAAACACCCTGGGCTGTGCTGCGCCATCCACACACGGGCACCAGAGCTGAATGCTTCCTGCACATCTCTTCAGCTTCCCAAGGTGAGGATGTGGCACACAATTCCACACAAGCCGTGCAGGTATCTCAGTGTGTTTCTGCAAAGAAGCAGCTCGCTCTTTTGCTCGGGTGTTGCATCCCCAGCTCTGAAAATCACCATTTTCTTCGGGGAGTCTCAGCACCACCATCGCTCTGGCTCCTCATCCTCCAGCCCTAACCCCTGCTCTCAGTTCAGTGTGATCCTTCCCCATCTTCCCAAACGCTGCTAAAACCCACACTGATGCATCTACGGCAGGGAGAGGATTCAAACAGGAAATCATTTTAATGGAAATGTATTTTCAGTGTCATCTGTGCTGTATTGGTGCCTCCCGATGCTCGATTGATTTCAGCTCAGCATCTGTGGGCAACGGGCATGTAAGAAATGCAGCCAGAGAGAAGCCTGGAAATGGGTTCAGCATATCCACAGCAGAGCCTGAGTGATGCTGAAAGAGCCTCATTTCTGCAAGCAGCACCTGAACCAGCTCGATCACAGTCATTGCCAAAAAGAGGCAGGGTTTTGAAGGAGGCCATTCTCCCCTCAGAGCCTTCTCCCCTGCCTTCTCTCACTGTAATTAGTGAAATGCCCCATTACTAATTATGACCAGGCTACAGCACTGGAAATGCTCACCTCTGGAATACTCAGGCAGAGTAACAGGGAAGGTGGTGCAGGCAGAGTAACCCTGAAAGGCAACTCAAAAGCCTTGCTCAGGATTAGAACTGCATGACTCAGGCTTTCAAGGTAGTGAATTCAGCTGCAGAGCTCCCACTGATGTCTATATCATCCCACGCACTTTCCAGGGCTGCACTGCATTTATGGTTAATAGTTACCTGTATTCTTAAGGAACTCGCAGCAACAAGAGTTTAAAACCCTCACGAAATACATAAACTTTAACCAGGTATTTGGGGAGGTTTTTGTTCCAGGCTTCAGAAATACTAATTGGATGGAAGAGAGTGTCAGTATTTTATTGTCCCCAGAAGGAAGCTATTTCACCAACATAAAGCCTTCCCAGTGACACTGCTCATATCTAATTTGACAAAATGTATTTGTGCTGAGTGACTACAGGGAAATATAGGGGCCAACCTTGTTATTGTTATTCAGATGGTTTCCATTATCTCCAACAGAAATTAAGCCCAAGACTACAACTGCAGATTTAAACCTATGGGTTTATTTTTAACCTCTTACTCCCCTCAGGAAAAAAAAAATGGAAAAAAAAATCAAAACCAACACGAACAATCTTCCATATTTTAAAGCTAAAATCAGAATGAGATGTAACACAATGGAAAACCACTTATACCTGTGCTGGTGTTTTCAGCAAACATGGTGTGGTGCCATAAGGGGTTAGAAAAGGCAATGGCAGAAGCCAAGCAGAAACCTGTCCCCCCCAGATACACTCATAAAAGAGCCCTGCCTGTCACACAATGGAGTTCAGATGGAGTTATAGATAGAATAATGAAAATAAATGTGTACGTGACATATCTATTTATATATGCAGTCATTTCCTTCAAAGAGATACATATCTGATATGACACTGCATTAAAATCTGAAGTCCTTTAAAAATATTATTCTCCGACTCTTGACTCTGATAAAATGGCCCTAATAAGTCCTAATGAGAGTTACCAATTAATAAAATCATCTTATCCAGTCTTAACATGAAGGTAGGTGCCATTTTCTTCCAAGATTTCCCTTAAAAAGGACCCTAAAATTCTGCATCTTGATATCAAGTATGATGCCAAAGAAACAAACAGACTTTTTAAGTTGCAAAGAATCCTTGAACCACCCACTACATGTTTTCACAATGCTTTCACCTTGGAATATTACTGTACACAAAAACATTTAATTTTAGTCCCCCTGGAGTCACAAATGTACAGATGTTGCTGTGTGGCAGCACAGAATCCATGCAGATGCATCTATCATGTGCACATTACACTCCTCAGTCTTTGGGAGACAAATTCAGGTTTGACTGTGATCCAAAAACACATGGAAACTGAAAGTGAAATTACGGCTGACTTCATAGATCAAGGAATAAATGGAAGTGATTTCCATGGCACTTCGACCTCATAGAGCAAAAAATTATTCTGTTCTTCAAAAAACCCTTGCAAGGAGGAGTAACTAGGTTAGAACATAGAATTTATGGCAGCAGTATAGTAGAAAAAAAATCTGCCTTTTTTTTTAAAAGATAAGGTTTCTGGAGAGAAACAGGGTTCATTTCTATGCAAATCTAGTTTTAAATGAATAGCACTGGTCAGAGCACACTTCCAGGCTGATTCTTTCTGTCCTATTACCAGCAAATCTCTCCCTCCAAGGTATCTGGCTGGAAACGACAGAGAGAAAGGCAGAGTGCTGCTGCCTGTCAGAAATAAATAAATAAATAGATAATTTCTTAATGTTAAAACTTGTTGCAGTTTCCTTACTGTCGAAATAAATGCAAAAAAATTTCCGAGTTTACACTTGGGGGGATTTCAATCCTCTCATATTCTGAGGCACGCAGGAGACAATAAATGTTTTTGAGGTCGCTCTAAACGCACACATTTAAGATTCACCTCCTGATTTCTGCCCTCCCCAGCGCTTCACACTGGACCAGCCATGCCTGTCAATGCATTTTCTCATCCAGTGTCTACTTAAGAAGATGTGAAGGCACCCTCATCCAGCATTCATCCCTCACCCTCTGCCAGAGGTTCAATTAATTCCATCCTTCAGGAAAACCTCACACTTTGCCCTGTGCTCCTCTCTCATTCATTCCACACAAGAAACCTTTTCCCTGCTCTACCTGCTTTGCCTATTTCGAGAATTGTGTGTTTAATCTGATTTCTCTGGCAGGGTGGAAAGCGTTACAGGCAACGTTACGTTCTCGGATCGGAGGAGGCAGTGCAATAGAATAGCTGGCACCCCAGAATAATTTGTTTTCTGTCCTTAAAACTGCAATGACAAACGTGCATTTTCAATAAAACTTCAGCAATTTAAGCATATTTTTACACATGCCACGGTTTTCAATCACGTATATCTACATGCTCCAAAATACCCCAACCCACTATTAAAAACGCACAGAAACTGCAATAAATGTTTGTCAGTCAAAGAGTTGGCAGAAGGAAAAAAAAAGAAATTAAAGAATAACAGGTTTATCCTTATTCTATCCCCACTCTAATTCCCCCTTCCTAACTTTATAATTGACTAAAACTCTTCAACCTTTCCAGATGATGTAATGCTTATCCGTGCATATTTTTACATAAATGAGTGAGGGGAAAAAAAAACTCAGAGCAGGTACCTTCACGGAGAAATGATGAAAGTAAAATAAATTTAAAATACTACTTCTTAAATGTATGTAAAAACGTAAGGTGAAAGCAGAGGGAGAATATTAGAAAAAAAAAAAAGCGAGAGGAAGCAATATCTCAATGCGACCGCTTAGGATGAAAGCCCTCCAAAGCATCCCCGTGCGCTCTGACGGATTTCTACGGCACTCGGCAAAAAAAAAAAATTCTGTACTTTTCCAGATGAGAAAGAAAGAAAGAAAGAAAGAAAAGGCGCCTCTCTGCCTGCTTGCCTCCGCCAGCCCGGTCTCGATCCGGAGGAGGCAGGCACGGAGGTGCCGCGCTGTCACTTTGCGAGGTGAGCGACTTTCAGCGATCGCGGCGCTCCCGCTCCGCGCCCTTCTCCCCGCGGCTCCCGCAGCCGGCGCCGCGCTCCCGGCACGGAGGCACCGCCGCCACCCGCTCCGCTTCCCGGCCGGCCCGAGGGGAGGGATGGGGACCAGGGAAGGGCCGCCCGCGGCGGGGCTCACCATGCGAGATGCTGTGGAGCAAGGCGACGGCCAACATCCACATGCCCCCGCCGCTCCCCCGCTCCCCGCTCCGGGCTCGCCCTCGCCCGCCGCGCCCACGGCCGGGCCGGAGCTGGCAGGCAGCGCGCACCGGGTCCGGCCGCCCTCGCCCGGCTCTGCTGGTGGCTGCTCGGAGCCTGCGGGGCCGCTCGTCCGCCCAGCGAGCGCTCAGCCCCGCCTGCAGCCCCGCGGCTCCGCCGACGCTCGCCCGGCGCTCGGGCGGGGGAAGAGGCGGCCGGCGGCGGGGGCGGGGGGCGGGAGCGCGGCGGGGCCCAGGTGTGTCCTTGGCTCGGGGAGGCGCCCGCAGGGCGGCGGGGGCAGGGCCACAGGTGACAAAATCCTCCGGCGCGGCCACACCAGCATCCCCGGCAGCAGCGGCGGCCGGCCCCGAGCCGCGGCGAGCCGGCTCCTCGCACGCCTCCTCCTCCTCCTCCTCTTCCTCCTCTTCCTCCTCCCGCTGCTGCTGCTGCTGCTCCTCACACGGCTCCCCTCGGCCCGGCGGCAGGCGGGCGGGCAGGCGGGCACATCTTCCTCCCTCGCTGCTCCCGGGCTGGCTCCGCTGCGCTCCCGGCCTCGCTCCCCGGCGGCTCGGAGCGCCCCGAGCCCGCTCTCGCCTCCCGGCGAGCCCCGGCCCTCCGCAGCCTCAGAGCACCGCCAGGTCCGCACTGTGGAAAAACCCAAGACCAATAGAAGAAGGCAGCAGAATCTCCTGCCTCTCAATAGTTGGCTGAACTGCGGCCGTTTGGCATCAGCTGAGTTGTATATGACTAATGTGTTGACAAGTCGTGTGGGGGGACTGGAGGAGGGGGCCCTTCTAGAAGGTCACAGCCCAGACAGGCGAGTGCATCAAATAATTGACTGGGATTCTGTGCACTGCTGAAGGAAAGCACACACACACACACACACACACATCTTGCAGTGCTTACACGGGTCCAGATACTATTTGGCCTTTCATCTGCCTCTCTTTCTGTGGTGAGACGTTTTTCTCCTCCCGTAGTGAAAGAGTAAATTGCAGTCTCTCTAACTAAAAGCAATTTCTGCGCCTGTTCTCTCTTCACATCTGTGTTGTGAAGGTTGGTCTGAAAAGGAAAAGGATGAAAAAGAAAAAAGAGGGGGGAAAATATTAAATGAAGACAGCTAAAAAAAATCAATATTGTGAAATACATAACAGCATTGGGGCAACTCTGGATTTAAGCTGTAAGATGAAAAGCAAAGGCAACAAAGCAATAAGGAATCTCAGCCTGCAGAATCCCCAGTGTGTTACCAACAGGATGACTTCACATTTGAGGGCCAATTTTTTAAGAAAATGCTTTATGGCACCAGACATTGCCCTGCTGCCAACACCCTGCCCAGTGCACTGCAATGAAATCCAAGGAAGGACGTCCCCCAGGAGGACATTGGGGTGGATATCTGCAGGAAGCCCAGCAGCAGCAGAAGTGGGCAGGGAAGGAGATCTGTCTGGAGATGTCTCTGAAGCCTTAGAGGACAGATCAGAACACACCCCTGAGATGTTTTATAAGGCCCTTCTTTCTAACTCTTGAGAAAACCAAACTGAGGGACAGGGAAAGCCAGCAGGAGAGAGCTCAGTTCCCTGCATCCCATCTGGGCTGGGCTATCAGCCAGGAGAGGCTGAAGCTGTGAAGGGAAAGCAGGAGAGATGAGACCAATGTTGGGCAGGGAGTCACGGCTGCATTCAAGAAAAAAAGATGTGGGCAACCAGGGAAGCTCTGAAGGGGGAAATAGAATCTGAGGCTGTTAAACAAAAATTAAAGAGAGAAGCGCAAATGTCTTGGGGAGAACAAAAAAAAAATTTACAAAAAAAGAAAGAAAAAGAGAGAAAATTTGTTTTATTGGGAGTGAAGTTCTGTTAAAAATAACAATACTTTAATCTGTTTAGAAGAGAGCTGGTGACTTGCAGAAATGTTTAAGTATAGATTTGAGAGCATTTGGGAGAAGTTCACGACAGATTTGTTCAGGCAGCTCTTTCAGAATGGCTTTGTTTCCTCTTCTGAAGCCCAAAACATGTTTGGGGCTTGAGAGATGCAATGTTCTAGACATTCTACAATGACAGGACAAATAAACCTCCTTCTTATACCTTTTACTCATCTGCATAACTCTGGTAGCCCTTGGCAAATTTCAGCTTCCTGTAGAGCTGTCTTAAACACGTTTCTGTGCATTTCAGTTCGTTTAAAACAACCACAGCAGCTGCGAAACAAAAGAGTAAATCTTTAATTTGTTCTTCAGTGGCACCAAAGGGCAAAGGGACCAACTTCCAGAAGGTATTTAACATTTTTTAGCAGAATCCAACCAACTAGGGAGCATAGTCCTTGTCCTGAGCTGGTTTAAGGAGGGGAGGATGCAATTTTGCATGAGAGCAGGGTTCACTGGTCCTGCTGCTCAGGGAATGACTTGGCTGAAACCTAAATTCAATCTGTCAAAGTGGAGAAAGAAGACTATATGATAACTTCCACTCAAAGTACATGAAATCACTCAGGATGCTGCTTTTCAAGTCAGGAAAATCAAGCTTGATCAGGCTTCAGCTGCAATCAAAGGTACTCAAGGTCATGAAGGAGAATCCCCATTTATGGTTTGTTTGTTTGTTTGTTGGATTAAAGTGTAATGTCTTGGATTAAGTGTCTGGAAATTATTTAGTTCTTCCTAAAAAAATTCAACAATTTTCCAGCAAAGTATCTCAGTTAGACTCTGCATATAACTACATCTTCTCTGGTGAAAAGAAAGAAAGAAAAAAAAAAGCTTTTGAAGTTATAGATTTAGTTGTAAGGATCAAGAATCTTAAAACAGTCTCAAATTCTTAATCTGGATTTAGATCATCTACTGGTTGACTGTCTCAGGTTGACCATCCTTGCTTTCTGCAGCTACCACACAGCTTGGTGAGGAGGACCTCTTGAAGGTAACAGAGATACAGCAATTATTCAAATCAGCTCATGATCACCCTGAAGACATCTCAGACAACTTTTGAGGTCATACTGTACTGCAGGAGGCACAAGGAGAAGGTTTGACATCAGGACCCCAAAGCGTTTGAGCCGTCAGGTTCCAATGGGATCTCCAGAACATTTTTCTGGCAGTTCTGGCCATGCACATTCCAGATCTCCCCCAAGCCACCAGCATGAAGAACATGCAGAAACACCACCAGCATGATCAGTCTGACCACATCCCACCCAGTCATCATCTTGCAGTTCAAATATCCTGACTGAAAACCACGGGAAGGGTTCGATGGTGAGGTCTGCACACCAATTTTGCAATGGACCTGCATCATATTCTCACCTTAAGTGGGCAAACACACAAGGAATGACCCCAGCAGACCAAAACAAGTAAGAGCTGTGTCGTGGAGAGCCTTTGTGGAAATGAAGTAAGTTGAAAATTAAGGAGTGGTTGAATGTTTTCACATCCCCACATTGGAAGATGATGTATCTAGTAGATTACTCCTGTAATCAGTCTTGAAGGGAAATTCTTCCTTCAAAAAAAAAAAAAAAAAGAAAAAGATAAAATGATCAGTCTACAATAAGTCTGCATTGATTGGGACTTAAAAAAGAAAAAAAAAAAAAAAAAAAAAAAATCTTCCAAGGAGCAGCAGCTCCTTGTAACTGGTAATTGGTTCTATTCAGATCGTGGATGGTTTCATAGGCTTTGGGCTTTAGGGAACTCAGTCAAATATCTGCCATTGAAGCATTCAGCTATTCAAACAGAGCCCCTCATTGTTATTCAGAATGCAAAAAAAAACCTCATTTGCAATTTCAGCTTTGAACGTGGTTTTAAAAGCACCTGAAGGAAGAAAGAATGGGAGGGGAGTAGAGAGGAAGTGAAGGGACAGCGTGGTGAGAGAGGAAGTTCTCAACAGTCAGAAGACCTGGGGAAAAGACTATAAAAATGAACATGCCTGAAATCAGAAGCTAAGGGAATGATCAGCCCAGTTTCTGGGAGAGATGACACTTTGGCTCAGTCATCCCTCAGTTTCTGAAACATTCTGTCTCGTTACTGACCTCTTTCCCTGGCTGGAGCTTTCTTGACTATTTTCTTGCAGTGTAGCAATTTGAAAGGAAAATAAGAGTTATTATCTTGTAGACTAGGAAAAGATAACCACAGAGGGCTGTAACTAAGAAAACTCACTTAGTTTTACATTTAGTCACGACTTCCATTTTAATAAGATTTAGAAATTTTTCAGTTCTGCTAAGAAAGGAATTGTTGTCCGAGTCAGTTTAAAAACAAAACCAATGAAAGCAGCAGAGCCCCCCTGAGATAATAACAATAAAGAAACAAAACCTGGAATAGCTCAAAAAGCATTTTTTATCCTTTTTTAATGAAAACATGCAAAGAATTTGTGACTATTTGGCTGAAATATAGTCCAAATCATTGGAACCTCGATCTTCTGAAACAAACTGGTAAATATTCTCCATCTTCTCTCTGATTCATATCTGTTTTAAAGATGACAAGCTTGAAACCCTCTTCCCCAGATTTTTCAGGTAAACTTTGTCACTGCACCCATAATAAAGGGAGATAAACTCAAAGAGGGATAAAGGGACCGAGGGTTAAGAAGGAAAGAGGAGAAGTGGGAAAGCTTTTTAGAAGCTTCCATCACTCTGGAAACAGGAGAATCAAAAGCCTTGTGAGAACAGGTTTTCCTCAGAAGACTTCATGCCCGATTTGATACTGGAAAGATTCAGATAAATGTTGAATGCTTGTCAAAACCAATCGTTAAACCTTCTGATATTCACTGGCTACCAAGCTTAATGCTCATATCTATAAGCTCACAGTCAGCCATTTTTTTTATCAGGGCAAGCTGCAAAAATTAAGTATTTTCCATGAGGCACTTAAGAATGGAAAAGGAATTTTTGGTTCTGTAAGTACCATTAAGAAGGTACCAGTTGAAAAGCTCTGTTTGTTGCCGTGCATCTGGGAATGCTCAAGATGGAGAAACAAAACCTTAATCATCCGCATGCAACTACTTGTGAAAGCATCTGTGCTGCTGATACCTATCTATTCCACCCCAAAAATGCCAGGGAATAACCACAATTTGCTTCATTTGAAGCCATTGACTGCTCCAAGCCGATAATGTGCAGGAATATTGTTATCTGGCAAAAAAACGTGCTCTCTCGCATGACCTGTTCTTACAGTACACACACAATTAGCCATTCAGTCTTGATATGCTCACGAATTAAAGCAGCAGCTTTCAAAACACTCTGGATCGCTTAATACACACTGAGCTTTAAAGCAGAGAATGGGGATTTTTTTTTTTTTTTTCTGCCCTGCCTGGAGTTACTCTCTTCTCGTGCAGCTCGTTCCTGGGGTTCCAGTAGCATCTGGAAGATGTGAACAAGCCAGCTCTCCCCATTAGGTGGTTCTGTGAGCACAGGATCAGTGGGAAAAGGAATTTCCTCCAGATATTGGGTCAGAAGACTGATGACCTAAGTCAGATGTCTATGAATTTTTTCCAATTTTTTCAACAACTTGAAGTGGGATTAGTCTCTCTCTCTCTCTCTCCTCTGCCCAGGTGAGTGTTTATATTCTTATATGCATATTAAAGCAATGGATTAATGATATTCTACTTAAACTCAGCGAGCAAATGGATTGAGACTGGGCAGCAGGTTCAAAAGTTATTAGAGAGAAGGAGGAGAGCAGCTGACAAAGATGTTTCTTAGAAATCCATGCTAGAGTAAGGCATGGAAAAATCCAGTCTGTGGGAAGGATTTTAAAGCCTGTGTATGATTCATGTTTTCTTCAGAGAATACCAGATTTTTCTATTTCAAGTAACATCATCAAAACATAGGGTAGTGGTTATTTTTTTGATGCTGTAGACTTCTCTTTGCATTGCACCTTGCAAACAAACAGAGAAGGTAAGATTCTCACTGCTTAAAGGATTGTCAGCTAGAAGAAAAATATTTCCTTTCAGAGGGGAGAAGCCAGGAGAAATATATTTTATGTTTTTTAATTTTCACATCTCCATACAGGCACGTTTGTTCCTAACATATGAAATAGGGTAGGGGAGGAGGGTGGCATGTAAAATAGGTAAATAAGAAAGGTTGGGACAGCACACAACCCTCCAGCCAGCTGCCCAGGGTGAAAACATGGGCTTGAAGAAGGACAGAGAGGCTTCTCTCGGTGATAATTGGTTCTCAGAAGAGGAAGCAGCATAACATGGCACCCCCAGCACTCCAGGCACTGGAGATATCCACTGAAACTCTCCAAATAAAGATGAACTGAACCCCTTTTGTGTGTCTGGTGTGTCTGCAAAGGCAAGACATTAAAGACTGCAGCATTGAACAATTGTAATGCCAAGACAGGATGGAATGAATTACAGACTCTGAAATCATAGGAACAGCTGTGCCACACTGTACACATCCTAACCTTGCAGCATGAAAGGGATGAGTCAAGAGGACTATTTCAGTTCTAAATCTGATTTTCCATTATTTGGGTTAGGAGTCAGAGCGTTTTAGCGACAGATCTAGAACTCCTCTGGGTTTGGCTGCAGGCATGTCTGTGTACACACAACTACACAACTGCTTCTCTTGAAAAGAAGTGGTAGGGAAAGAGGAAATTTGAAGGAATACCACAGTTACAACAAGGCTTAAAAAAAAAAAAAAAGGTTTCAAAGCTCTGCAGACCTCTCTTTAATAATTGTTACAGTGCAATCCATTAAGGACTGTAATTATGTGGGAAGAAGGTTATCCCTGGTCCTGAGCCAAATACTGATTTCTATTACCTGCTCTGGATGCCAGTGGCTCCCAAGGAGTAGCAACCACACAAAACAAGAATTGAACCCTTGGGAGCCAATACCCCCCTGGCCAGAGTCAATACAAGGAAGGCATCAGGAGGAGCAGAGTTCTCCATGCCTTGGGCCATGCACAGTGTCCTCCACATCTTCCTGGCTCCCACCTGCTTCCAGGCACTGAAGAGGAGAGGACATCTCTGCTTCCAGGCACCGAAGAGGAGAGGATATCCCTGCTTGCAGGCTGCTGGGAGCACGTGTGAGCACGGCTGTCCCCAGGCCTGGTGCACAGGAGGGGCAGCAATGCAGCAGCAGGACCCAGAGCAGTGGTGCAGCAAGGATGCAGGGTTGCCAAGCAACAGCCTGCCACGGGAGGGGGAGTTCAAATGGGATAGAAACTGTGTTTGGTGGTGTGGGGCCACAGCAGCCCTCCCATCTGCTTTCCCCCTGCTTCCATTGAGCTGTGGGTGTGGAATTCAGGAGAAGGTTTGGCCACAAGTGTGTCCTGGAGCTCCAGTCGGCCTCTCCAGGAGGCTGCAGCATGGAGAACTTGCAGAAATGTCTCCTTTGCCAACTTGTTGTCATGGATAATGCAGCAAGAGCAGGGGCAGGCTGCTCTAGGTTCTCACACAGGCTGCCCTAAGCCTCAAGACAGAGTGAGACCAGACCTGCCCCGCTCACACATCTGTGTCAGGGGTGCTCCATCCTTTGCCTCAAACACACAACACAGGGGAGGTTTTTTCCTTCATACCATTCTATGCAACAAGTGCAGCCTCTGGGTTATTCCCATCTAAAGTTCTTCTCACAATTCTGTGAGAACATAAACATTTGAGGGCATGGCATCAGAGGAGACCTTCAAACAGGTTTTAGGCAAGAGCCTAAAATCTTTCAACCTTCACCTATTCTGGTGACGAGGGACCAGTTTGAGGGAGGATGGAATAAACAGGAATAAAAACTCCTGATTCCTCATGGGGCTGGACCACATATGCTGGAAAGACTTTTCTGGAGGCTGACCTCAGGGCTCCCAAGCCTCTCTCTGCAAGGACAATCTCCCACCAGCCCAGCCCCACACCACAGCTCTCACCAAAGCTAGCTGCTGGTCCCAGCTGCCAAGCCCAGAGCTGCTCTGCCTCCTCCCTGGTGCAACTCAAGGTTTTCAGTTTAACAGCAAAAATTATTTGTGTCCCTCCCTCTTCTGTTAACCCTTTCTTGCCTGTCCACACTTTATAGCCTTTAGCACCAACACACTGTGTGCTTACACACCACTGCACAAACAATTTTGATTTTATGTTGCATTTTCTGTAACTTATTATTTACAGACAAAGGGGACAAAAGATTGTGGAAGGAATTGCATTTGTGTTTACTTTTATATACAGGACATAGGTTTTACCAATGGAAATTGTTCACAGATAAGATGGATACATTCTCTGTGCATGTCAAGTCACTCAGTCACCCAGGGAAACACAAAAGGTTATAAAGCAGACACTCATCTCTCTTCCATCCATCTATTTTGGTCTCCTTTAATAGACAAAAGAGAGGAGAAAACACATTTAAGAGATGATTCCTCCCACCTTAAAGTGATTGGCCGAGGTAGAACAGAAATCACACCTTGGAAGTTCCCACTCCTCTCTCTCCAAGTATTGTGTGGAGAGGCTCCAGTGAACTGCACCATAAACATTTTAAATTAAGCGAGATGAGCAATGTCCAGGGCAGCCAACTGTTGCTGAGGTTTTAAATAGCAGCAAGCCCACAGGCAGGATTTGAAGGCAGCTAATGGAGATCTTGTTTTTTGGGGAGGAAATTCTTCTGTGAGAGCAGAAAAGCACTTGGCTGTAAGTCTGGCAAACAAGTGGAATTTCATATGCTGGCTGGAGATGGAAAATAACTCCGAGTACTTTGTGGGAGAAGTTTGGTAGGGATGTGTTATGGAGGATTTCAGCAGTAGAGGAGAATTATATGAGAGAGAAACAATGGCATGTCCTGCCCTGTGAAGGCTTTCAGCTTAAAATGAAAGCCTGGATAAACATGAGTGATGGCAATACATTGAACTGGTATTAACGAAGAAAAATCAAAATTGTCATGTCATCCACTGGTGACAACACATCTGGAGTACTCTGTACCACTTCTGGTCTCCTCAGACCAAGAAAAACTCAGACACACTGGAGTGAGTCTAGTGAAGGACCACAAAAATGGTGAAAGAACTGGAGAATCAGATCCATGAGGAGAGGCTGAGAGAGCTGTGACTATTTAGACCAGATAAGGCTCAAAAGGATCTTAGTAATGAGTAAAAATAGTGGATGGGATGGTGTAAAGAAGCTGTAGCCTGGCTCTTCTTGATGGTATTCAGATAAAAGGCAAAAGACAAAAAAAAATGAAGCAGCTCCATTTGAAGATATGATTATATATATATATATATATATATATATATAAATTATATATTTGCTTTTTCAGCAAGGGTAAAAAACACTGGCAGAGGCATCCTACAGGTTGCCCATCCTTGGAGTTATTCAAAATTTGACAGGACACAGTCCTGAGCCATCTGCTGTATTAGTTGGCCCTGCTTTGGGCAGCAGGGCTGGTCTAGACCTGCCAAGGTCATCTTCATGGATCTGTAGTAAAACCACTGATTTCATTCTCCACAGAGAAGCTGATCTGGTCCAACATGGTCTGGTGCTCTGCTACTTCTTGTTCATTCCCTTGGAGACTGTTTTTCGGGTTTGGTTGGGGTTTTTTGTTTTATTTTTTCTGATTTTTTTTTAAGTATAGCCACCTGTCAAAAGTGGTCTCTTCACCACCAACATGTATTTTTAGGTAATGGTGGCTCATTTAAAAATGCTACATTTCCTAATAGTTATAACAGTTGGTTTTTCTCTGAGTTGAAGTGCTCATAAAGTTTATTGAGTAAAGAGTGTCATTTGTGCAAGAAAAAAAAATGGGCAAATAAAAAGAGCTTTCCTGCTTTCCCTGTAAAGGACTGCAGTTTAGTGGAGAGGTGAGTTGAAAATGCATTTCCTCACTCTTTTGGATAGTTCTCCCAAAACCACAGAGCAATCAGGCCCCCCCTCTGTGGCTCCCCAGCACACAGGGGTGGGTGGGTGCAGGGAGGGGCTGTGGCATGTCCCACGGGCACAGAGTGACAATGTTTGCCTCCAGAGCCACCAGGGATGCACGTTCCACACGCCCTGCTCCATCCCCACGGATCACATCCTCGCTGATTCATCTCTCCCCTCTGCAGGCTGCCTCCTCCCTCCCCACCTGGCATTCCCCTCTCACATTCCCCTCTCACATTCCCCTCTCACATTCCCCTCCCTGCTCCCGTCACTCTCCTGAATATCTGGGTCCTGTCTGTTCCTGCTGTCTCCTTCTTTGAAACAATATGACCACAACACAATGAGCTTTAAGCATTTTTTAGCTGAAGGTTAAGCCAAAAATCTTAAAAAGATACACCTGCCTTGCATAACATCTCCTGTCTTCCCTGCACAGCAATGTGGAGAGAATAATTTCTCCCTATTTTGGTGTGCCTGCTATTCTCCAAAATGGGGATAGGAAAAAGAAAGCTATGCCTAATTAGTTACAAGCCAATAAATTACCCAAGAAGATATTCTATTAAAAAAAAAAAAAAGTTTACTTAAAGAAAAAAAAATCTTACAGAATATCAGAATATGCTAGATGCTGAAACACTGAATTATTGAATTTTACTAACTTTAGGTAGAAGTTTCTGTTTGATCAAAAAGTTAATTGACATAATGCCTCCTTTCTGGAAAAAGCTGAATTCAGAACATTTGAGACATTATGCTGTATGAGTTCAAAAATTCAATATGGTTTCTTAACTAGCCTGTTCAAATGACAAAAACTTTTTTTTTCAGAATAAGGAAAACATAGTAATTTCATTTTTTTTCCATGTGAATTTTTGGGATTCCTGTCAGTTTAGAACTGAAATGATAGCAGGCTAGCTTTTGTCATTGGACATTCAATTAAATGGTTTTTCATTTAATTTTAATACATATACTGAGGAGTTCACTGTAAGGAGGGGTTTTCTAATCGTTTTTCTGCATTTAGATGTTCTTCATAGGAAAAGATGATTGGTGATCCCACTTTAAACCCTGACAATTACCACAGACCGTGGCACAGACAAATCTCTGCCCTCGGAATTGGCAGGAGTGATCAGCAGAGGTTTCAGGTCGTGGTGTTTTCAGGACTGATGGGAGCTGGCAAAGCTTGGTGGGAAAATGGCAAAAGGCCCACATGTGCACGTCCTGCTCGAGTGTCACAGCCTTCTCACACCAGGAATAAGCAAATTCCCCCTAAACAACCTTTACACGGTGAGGGAGGGGTGATGGGGACAGGGAGAGGTGAGATCTCATTTCTCTTCAATAGTTAATATTAAAGAATGAGTTCTCAATTAGTCAGTGCTTGCTAATCACTGCATAGAATTTTCCTCTGTGCACTGGAAGTCTGCCCCAATCATTTCTTGTACCCCATGCCCTTCCAAGAGCACGTATTATTTAAATCCATTTATAAGTTCAGCTTCTTGGAAGAGATCTTTCTCTAAAGACTAACAGGAAACTGTTTGAACCAAGCAGAAAAACCAGACACAGCTACCACATGTAACCTCCTCAGAACATGCAAGGCAAACTAACATCTTCCAAATCCCACATCTGTCCGTTTCCTTTCCTGTGCAGGGTGACAAGTGAGACAGGGATGGCAATTTCTGCCCTTTCAGGACACGTCCTTCAGCCGAATGCGGGGCCGGGAGGGCGGCAGGGGAGGGAGGTTTCCTTCGTGCCTCCCCCCGCGAAGGATGCTCTGGTGTCCGCAGGAAAAGCCGCTCTGTTCCGGGCTGTCCCCGGGCGGGCTGAGCGGCTCTGATCCCTCACAGAGCTCTCCCTCCCTTCTCCTGGCGGCTCCCGCAGCCCCCGCGGCCCGTCCGAGCCCGCCGGTCTCGGGAAGGGCAGCCCGGAGCGGGGCTCACCGTGCGGGATGCTGCGGAGCAAGGCCGCGGCCAACACCCACACGGCCCCGCCGCTGGCCGCCCTCGCCCGGCTCTGCTGGTGGCTGCTCGGAGCCTGCGGGGCCGCTCGTCCGCCCAGCGAGCGCTCAGCCCCGCCTGCAGCCCCGCGGCTCCGCCGACGCTCGCCCGGCGCTCGGGCGGGGGAAGAGGCGGCCGGCGGCGGGGGCGGGGGGCGGGAGCGCGGCGGGGCCCAGGTGTGTCCTTGGCTCGGGGAGGCGCCCGCAGGGCGGCGGGGGCAGGGCCACAGGTGACAAAATCCTCCGGCGCGGCCACACCAGCATCCCCGGCAGCAGCGGCGGCCGGCCCCGAGCCGCGGCGAGCCGGCTCCTCGCACGCCTCCTCTTCCTCCTCTTCCTCCTCTCTTCCTCTCTTCCTCTCTCTCTTCCTCTCTCTCTCTTCCTCTCTCTCTCTTCCTCTCTCTCTCTTCCTCTCTCTCTCTTCCTCTCTCTCTCTTCCTCTCTCTCTCTTCCTCTCTCTCTCTTCCTCTCTCTCTCTTCCTCTCTCTCTCTTCCTCTCTCTCTTCCTCTCTCTCTCTTCCTCTCTCTCTCTTCCTCTCTCTCTCTTCCTCTCTCTCTCTTCCTCTCTCTCTCTTCCTCTCTCTCTCTTCCTCTCTCTCTCTTCCTCTCTCTCTCTTCCTCTCTCTCTCTTCCTCTCTCTCTCTTCCTCTCTCTTCCTCCTCTCTCTCTTCCTCCTCTCTCTCTTCCTCCTCTCTCTCTTCCTCCTCTCTCTCTTCCTCCTCTCTCTCTTCTTCCTCTCTCTTCTTCCTCTCTCTTCTTCCTCTCTCTTCCTCCTCTCTCTTCCTCCTCTCTCTTCCTCCTCTCTCTTCCTCCTCTCTCTTCCTCCTCTCTCTTCCTCCTCTCTCTTCCTCCTCTCTCTTCCTCCTCTCTCTTCCTCCTCTCTCTTCCTCCTCTCTCTTCCTCCTCTCTCTTCCTCCTCTCTCTTCCTCTCTCTTCCTCCCTCTTCCTCCTCTTCTTCTTCCTCCTCTTCTTCTTCCTCCTCTCTCTTCCTCCTCTCTCTTCCTCCTCTCTCTTCCTCCTCTCTCTTCCTCCTCTCTCTTCCTCCTCTCTCTTCCTCCTCTCTCTTCCTCCTCTCTCTTCCTCCTCTCTCTTCCTCCTCCCTCTTCCTCCCTCTTCCTCCTCTTCTTCTTCCTCCTCTTCTTCTTCCTCCTCTTCTTCTTCCTCCTCTTCTTCTTCCTCCTCTTCTTCTTCCTCCTCTCTCTTCCTCCTCTCTCTTCCTCCTCTCTCTTCCTCCTCTCTCTTCCTCCTCTCTCTTCCTCCTCTCTCTTCCTCCTCTCTCTTCCTCCTCTTCTTCTTCCTCCTCTTCTTCTTCCTCCTCTTCTTCTTCCTCCTCTTCTTCTTCCTCCTCTTCTTCTTCCTCCTCTTCTTCTTCCTCCTCTTCTTCTTCCTCCTCTTCTTCTTCCTCCTCTTCTTCTTCCTCCTCTTCTTCTTCCTCCTCTTCTTCTTCCTCCTCTTCTTCTTCCTCCTCTTCTTCTTCCTCCTCTTCTTCTTCCTCCTCTTCTTCTTCCTCCTCTTCTTCTTCCTCCTCTTCTTCTTCCTCCTCTTCTTCTTCCTCCTCTTCTTCTTCCTCCTCTTCTTCTTCCTCCTCTTCTTCTTCCTCCTCTTCTTCTTCCTCCTCTTCTTCTTCCTCCTCTTCTTCTTCCTCCTCTTCTTCTTCCTCCTCTTCTTCTTCCTCCTCTTCTTCTTCCTCCTCTTCTTCTTCCTCCTCTTCTTCTTCCTCCTCTCCCTCCCTCTCCCTCCCTCTCCCTCTCTCTCCCTCCCTCTCCCTCCCTCTCCCTCCCTCTCCCTCCCTCCTCCTCCTCACACGGCTCCCCTCGGCCCGGCGGCAGGCTGGCGGGCAGGCGGGCACATCTTCCCCCGTCGCCGCTCCCGGGCTGGCTCCGCTGCGGCTCGGAGCGCCCCGAGCCCGCTCCCGCCTCCCGGCGAGCCCCGGCCCTCCGCAGCCCCCGAGCTCCGCCAGGTCCGCACGGCCCCGGGGCAGCGGGCACTGGGAGCGGGACTGGGAGCGGCGCTGAGGTGTGACAATATCGGGGTGTGCACCCTTCCTCATCCCGGCTGGCAGCCCGGAGGCACCAAGGGAACAGCTCTTAGGCTGGACAATGTTTAAGGCAGTGTTTACTTTGTGTCATAGGACTTTTGATCATTTATACGAAATTGTATGTATTGTACATCATTTATTCTGGCTATTGGCCTTTCTTGCCTGAGAGATCCTTGCCGAATGGCAAATCATCCAGTGGATGGAGTAGCTGGATTTCCCACTCGGGTATGGATTAGCTTGATTTCCCACTTGGGTATGGATTAGCTTGATTTCCCACTCATGTATAGGTCAGAGACAGGGTGTTTGAGCTCTCTGGAATGAAAGATTTTTCTCCTAGATTGGTGACAGCATTACTTCAGCTTGAGATGCAAGCCACAGGCCCTAGACCTGCATCTTACAGATATTTAACTCATCCTCTGCGTTAGAAATGTGCAACATCTTCTCTTTAAGGTGCCCAGACAGATGAGCAGCAGCTCAAGGTGAAAAGATGTTAAGAATTATTTTCCCTCAAAGGAAGTGTAGTCACACTGACAAGAGGGTGGGAGCTGGCACTGAAAGTGGTCACAGGGGTCTTGGGCACTTTGTGATTTGCAGAACCACACAATCATCAAAGCTGGGAGAGACCCTCGAGATCCTCCTGTCCCACCATCAACTCAGCAGCACCATAAAGAGGCTGAAAGAAAAGCTGAGGTGATTTTTTTGGAAGCTGAAGAAGTGTCTGTAAGAAAGGCATAGAGCTCCTCAATAAAACAGCAGCAACAAAAATGAATAATAAAAATAAATGGACAGGGTAGTACATGAGCACTTGAGTTGATGGCTAAGACAAAATAGCAGATGCAAAGTGTTTAAAATATGAAAATCTTTATTTGTTTACTTTTTATACTGGAAAGGCAAATTATCTTCTGGGTTTTGGGATGAGACAGGTCTGTACTCATGTGCTTGGATGGCCAGAGGGTCAGCTCTTGCAGAGAGAGAATATCTACAGCAGAGAATGGGGTTATGGAGGGGGATAAAATGTCAGACCACGCTCATGCTGAATGAAAGGCAGGAAATTCTGGGTACATGAGGCTGGAGAAAGAGGGAGATGTTAGAAACAAAGCCCAAGGTATGGCTTGGAGCAGCTGTAAGGATGCAAACACTGGCAGTGACAAGGGGAGGGCAGACCAGGAAGTGGGAGGAGAGGGTCTGGGCTGAATTTAGGTCTTGAGAATGGGAGGAAAGATGTTTCTCTAAGTGTTTGTCTAGTTAAATGTCTTCTTTCTTCTGAATACCTAAATCAGTAATTAAAAGTTTATTTTCATTGGCTGTGAATTAATTAAGTGTAATTCCCTGAGTTGAGTCATCTTTTGAGAACTTATTTCTGGTTCTATAAGTAAATGCAATACTTCATAATACCTGCTAAAGAGCTGTTGGAAAAAAAGAAGAAAAAAAAGGGGGAAAAGTCATCAATTTTCAAATTAAGGCAAACCGCAAAAACACTGAATTAATTATTTGTGAGATTCTAAACACGGGCTTGGCTTCCTCTCACTTGTTGCATAAATTAAACAAGCAAAAATCTCAGCAAGAATTCTGTAGAACCATGCAATTTCTTTATTACAGGATGGATAGCAGCTGTTTTGTGCTCAGAAACATTTTCCTTGGTATATTACATATGCCCTCCTCAAAAAGAAATAATGCTCAGTTGTAAAACAAATATTCTCTTGTTGAGTTGAAATTATCAAAATGGTTTCTTAAACCAGCAGAGGGGAGAAGATGATTTTATTCTTGGCTGTTGTGTTAAATAATTTTGCTTTCTGATTCACAGAATGAGTTGGGAGGGACCCATCAGGATCAGCAAAGTTCAGCTCCTGGCTCTTCACAGGACACCCCAAAATCCCACCCTGTGCCTGAGGGCATTGCCTAAGTCAGAAATTCTACTGCAAAAGCTTTCATGAGCACCAGTAGTGAATGTTTGGGAAGTATCAATGCTAAAACAGGATAATTATGGATTTTTTTAAATTATTTTAATGATATGAAGTGATGTGATCCAGACTCCTGCTCAGGACTCAGAGCTGCTCCCTCCTCAGAATCCTTGACAACCTTTTGTGCACTGATCTTCCACAGCATCCCTGTAAGTCTGGAGTGTTCTGTTATTCCTCTATGAAAGAGGAACTAAAGCCCAGGGAAGCCAAGGGCAAATCCACCAAGAGATTCAGGCACTGAAATTGTCCACATTGCAAAAGCCAAGTTTTAGGTGGTCTCATAATTCTGGAACTCACAACTTCATGTAGAACCCGGTGTCCTGGTGGTTCATACAAGAGTGTCAGGTACTGTAAAATGGGATTCAGGGGAAATAAGTGAAGAGCCACTTTGGGAAACATCTGTAAGAAAAGTGCCCTGACATTCACCCTGTATTGGCCCAGAGGAACCAGTGGGCTGGGTTCTCTCAGGAGAGGCAGAGGAGGAGACAATGACTTCTGCACTCATTCTACACCCAGCAGAGAGAGAGCTGGGTTCAAATTATCACCTGACAAATATTAAAACATTGATTGGTGCCAGTTACCCTTGTGGCACTTCACTTGGCTAGGAGACTTTAACACCCTGCTCCTACTTTTTCCCAAAATGGTCTTTTTCCCAAAATGGTCTTTTCCCACACTTTCTTCACACAGACCATTTGTGACTTAGAAGATGCCACATGATGCCACATTAACCTCATCTTCTCCGAGGCAAAAGGAGGGGGAGTCCTTCTCCAAAGCAAGCAGGAATGCACTGGGTTGTGGGTCTGACCCTTTCAAAGCCTGTGCTCTTGGGGTTTGAGTATGGGGTGACAAATGGGGACAACGGGAGGGACACTTCTACTCCACGCTCCTGTTGGCAGAAGTGCAGCAGGCCAGCACGTCCTGGGGAGCCAGATGAGGCTTTTGTGCCTCCAGCACCCTCCAAAATCAGCATCTTCCTGCCAGGAGGCAGCTCTAGAGATGGTCCTACAGTGATACTCTGCTGCTGAAAGGTTTTCTGCACAAAAACCTCGAGCAGTGTACGTAATAACCTGAGAATTTATAGAGACTCTTCCACACCCTCTGCTTTTTTAAACATAATTTTCGATTTCTAATTCATGAAAGCCTCCTTGCAGTTTGTTCCCAAGCCCTTCTGTCGTCTGCCTAGCACGTTCTTTTTTCCTATGAGTATCCAAAGTCATTAAAAATGCAAGTACAACTATATATATCTCTCTAATACTGTATATATTGTTATGGAGATAGTTCGAAGAGATAACATTATGAAGGGTCTTATGAAAGATCTTATCTTCATGTGAAAGCTTTATTAATACCTCCCCAGAGGTAACTGAGGATCAGTTTTGCCCTCTGTAATTAGCTGAAATTACCTCGACCTTCTCTCCAGGCTGGATGAACAACATGCAGAACTGTTGCCTCAGTCACTGTTCTGAATCTGTGCTTGTTCAAGAATAAAATGTGAGGAGTGGAGAGGAGGGAAAGAGAGAATAGAGGAGGAAGGACAGTCCATACCCAGCTAACTCCTCACAACATCTGGTTTTGTTGTGATATATTTTAGGCTTCTAGTTGTGATTATTCCACAGAACCCATTCTCACAGAAATTTGTGCCTGGGTTAGTTCCTCTTCAGAGGGATGGGAGCATCTGAAACCTGCAGCCAGATGGAATAAAAACTACTTCAGCAGGTGAGCAAGGCCCCTTCCCATCCCAAAATGACCGTATTTTCAGCAACCATGTTAGTGCTCATATTCAAGTCTTTTTTTCCCCTCTTTCCAGGACATCTGGGTCTGGCTCAACGTGTCTGAGCACGTGGCAGGTCATGCCAGGCTGTCTCCTCACATCCAGGCCAGCTGAAGTTCCAAACAGTCTCGTGCTGAGCCCTGACATCCCACATCAGGGAGGAGAAATGGATGCACAGATAATAAAACACAGGCCTGTCAACAACTTTTAACTAAACATGAAAAAGGAGCAGGTGTAAATTTAGAAAGACCTGAGTTACAGGCTTGAACAGCGAGTGGCAGGTGCACGCTCTCAATCAGGGATGCTGATATAATTTCTGCCAAATCTTCCAGTTGTTTTCCTCAGTTGTTTTCATCAGTCAGAGGATCAGCAAGCTGGCATTTATCCAAGCCCCAGCCTCGCTCAGGTTCCAGCCAAAGTGCTCATTCCAAGTATCAGAGCTGGATTAGGTAAACATCAAAGGTGGGTGCTTTAAGGAAGCTTAAGGTAGCAAGGCCTGGGCTTTTATTTTATCTCTCCCTCTCAGCTGCACATTGAGCATCCAGAGTGGGGAGGTCACTTCAGACCTGTGAATCCTCTCCTCAGGCCACATGAGGAGCTCTATCACTCCCTGTATGTGATTTCTGGTAGCACTCCCTAACTAAATTTAAAAATAATAGCTACACAAAACTAGGCCAAAAATTCAAAAAAAACCCCAAGGCCAAATAAAAATCTCCCCCAAAATCAAAATGACCAGTGTCTTTCACAGCTGTCACTGACAAGGGAAAGCTTTCTCAGGGCAAGGCAGCATTGGAATTTTTGTCACATGGAACATCTGCTGAGGTGCTGTTGCTGCTATAAATTAAAAGGGAAAGTTCTCTTTCTGAGTATGCCTCAGCTCCACTTCCCTTTATCATCCCAGAGAGCTCCTGAGGTCTTTAGAGCTGTGTCTTACCACACTTCACCCACGGAGAAGAGAAAGAAAGACTCAAAAATAGGGCAAGACATTTTGGACAGGAGACAGTTTCTTGAGCAGATGTTTAAATAATGGTTCCTAAAAAAAAAAAAGCAGGCCTCATTCTCCTGAAATAAAACACTATCTGTATCAACTAAAAGCAGATCTAGAGTGTTTTTAGTGATTCCCAGCAACTGCAAACAGTAGGAGGTACCAATAAGGAAACAGCGTGACTGAACTAATTTCCTTTGGCATGGCAATAACCCCAAATAAATCTGCTTTCTCTTCAAAGAGGCAAAGCTCAAGATAGTACTGCATTTGGGGAACCTTTCATTGGGGTCAGTTGTTTCATGTTCCAGTGTCATGCTGAAAAAATCACCCCGTGAAAACTTCACGTAGCAGTAGATCAGTAATAAACTCTTGGTGTGTTTGTCACTGACTCATGAAACAGCTCTGCCTTTATTAATATTTTTTTACAGTGATGCTGTTAGTTTTTCAAGGGAATACAAAGCATTTTGGATCACACAAAAGATGCTTCTCCACTGGACTTATTTTTCCACATTTCTTCACGGACAAATTGCTTTTTGCCATTTTTTTTTAGCTCCATCTCCCCTCACCACCCTGGCAGTGCCTCGTACCTGAGAGGTCTGTGACAAGTCAGGCTCATTTTCTCTTGGCCCAGTGGCTCCAGAAGTAAATTGTTCACAGACAGGCATCTCAAACTGATTGGCAAATAACCCAAGTGTTCAAAAACAGGAGCACACACACACACAAACCACAGTGGAAAACAAAGCCCTGGGTCAACATCAGATGAATGCTCTCTGTAGGTGACCGGCCTAAACATCTCTGGCAGGAGTCCAGTCAGAGGATAGTTGGCTTATGAGGGTTGTTAAATGTCCTCTTCGTGGTGTTTGATTGTGCTTGGACATGTCCAGGCAGGAAAGCACCTCCTGGCATGGTTTTGCCATCTGCCACCCCGTGATGGATGTGAGCCCTGGCCTCTTCCTTGGTTCCTGTGCTGCAACTGCAATTTCACCCCCCAGAGAAATGTTTGAGCACCTCAGCCCTACCCCAGTGCTATTTAGGGACAAGGAAAAGGGATCTAAATACCAAACAGAGCTGCTTGAGTGTCACAGCACCAAAGCCCTCGAGGGGCTGGAACTGGTAGACCTCAGCTGCACTTTTTGTATCCCTGCACCTCAGTGACTCCACCTGCAGAGCTGGAGGAGAAAAAACTCCATTCTTTTGTGTAGTGGTTTTAGTGTTTACTGGAATTATTTTTTTTTCTTAATGATTATGAGGAGGGAGCAGCTCTAAGGTGAGTCCTGAGCAGGAGTCTGGATCACATCACTTCATATCATAAAAAAAAGAAAGATCGTGTGCATAATTATCCTGTTTTAGCATTAATACATTCCCAAACATTCACTACTGGTCCTATGAAAGCTTTCGCAGTAGATATGACCAGGAAAAAAGTGAAGCAGGTTTAAATTTAAGGGGTGTAAAGACAGGTTTATTAACACATATTAAAAAATGAAAATGAGAATTAAAATGAAACTTTTATAACACTTTTTTTTCTTCTTTACAAGTGTTCATTTTTTTACTAACAACATAAAGAGATAAAACTTAGAATTTTTAGTCAGTTACTACTTATAAAATATTTTTTATTAGTTTATTTGGAGAGAGAAGTCTTTTTGGTTTGCTATGGAATTTTTTTACTGATAACATAGAATAAGTTTTTTGTGGGTTTTAATTCTTATAAAAACAGCTGCTTGGGAACATTTTTTTGTGAAGTCCTTTTTATGGATAGGTTTTTTTTGAATTGCTTATGGGTTATGGATATGACTGGAGTATTATTTTAAAATAGACAGTTTAAATGCAATGCTTTTTTTCTTTTTTTTTTTAATGGAACAGGAAAAAGTTTGAAAGTATTCACCCAAATTTACCCCAAAACCAAAACATTTCCAAAGAAGTGAAGCTCTCAGGGATCCAGGACATGGCACAGGCTGGCACACACTGGAGAGAGGGAAGAGGGAAGGAAGCTGCTGAAACCAGGTGATTGCTCAGGCAGGCAAGGCTTGCTAAAGAACATCAAGAATGAGCTTGAATTTCAGCTTGGGATGAACTCAGGGAAAGGTTCCTCCTCTGGGGAATCTGCAGCCTTTGCTTCTGAGAGGCAATGGAGACAAAATCCACGATCAATAATCCGGGAATTTCACAGGGAGACAAAATTTAATGCACAAAAACACAGCAACTCCATGGAGTTTATCCCAGAACATGGAACCTGCTCTTCAAAAGGTGCCAGCAGAGGTTTTGCCACCCTTCCCTTGAAGTACAGGGTGGATTTTCTTGGCTTTACCTTATCTGAGGTGAAAACAAAGCAAAAACAGATACATGCATGACACAAGCCTGTAATACACATGAAAGGAGAATTATCCCCACATCACAAATGCCAGCCTTGCCAAACCAGCACTGATTCCAACAGCAGGCACAGTGTCTTGGGTTATGTAACCAAAAAACAGTATAATCTATTTCATCTGTAGGAAGCAGCTAGGGGGTTTTTGTTTTGTTTTGGTTTTTTATCTCTTGTAACTCCAGGGGGGAGGAGGTGGATGCCTTCTGATAACAGACCAGCTGTTAAACCAGGTGGGGCAGTGTTTCTTATCTCTTCCACCACTGTCCACCCTCGGGGGATATCTTCTGTTAATGGGCCATTGAGGCTCACCAGTGACTGACACATTCCATCATCCCATTGGGAGATGCTCCACCCTGTGGGGAGGAGCCAACCATTCCCTACCCAGATAAAAATGGGGACACAGGGACTCCAGGGAGCCTGTTTTCCACTGGATTCCCAGAGGAAGACCAGACTCATCTCACCACCACTGAACCTGTCTACAGGATCATCCCTACTCCAACAGAACCACATCTGTCACTCCAGGAGGATTTATCTGGACTGCTTCCAACACCCTGACCAACAGGGTGTCAGGTCATATCTCTGACTCTGTCAGGGTTTTCTAGAACTTTTGTTTGTTTGCTTGTTTGTTTTTTGTACTACTGCATTTGTATTTTTAATATTCCTAGTAAAGAACTGTTATTCCTATTCCCATGTTTTTTGCCTGAAAACTCCTAATTGCAAAATTGTAATAATTTGGAGGGAGGGAGGTTTACATTCTCCATTCCAAGGGAGATTCCAGTTTTCCCTGACAGACACCTGTCTTTCCAAACCAAGACACACAGCCTCAAGGATGCAGTCTCTGAGTGCAGGACTGTGCAGCCCTGCAGAACTGAGAGTCTGGGCCTGTGACACGACCACAAAAAGCAGTTAATAAGTAATTACATTTAAAAAGTGGGTTGAGTTATATCAACCAATGCAGTTTCTTGGTTGCAAGAGGCCTGTGGGGTTGTTATGTTATTTCTCAGAATTGATGGAAGGTCCTTTCCCCAGCCTAATTAGACAAAACTAGGTCTTCATCTCTGCTGCTTTTGGATGGCTCACATTTGTGGGTACCCAGTTAAGACTGGTGGCAGGAACATTATTTCAAAGCATCATCCAAGACAGAAATTTACCTCAGCAATAACACCCATGGGGAGGGACAGCTATTTCTTTCTTCTGTTGCCTAATTGGAGCAAAAGAGATTATTAACCCTCATGGAATTACTGATTTACCAACACTGCCATTGCAGCGTGCAATCATTGCTCCAGGTAGAAAGTAATACCTTAAAAATGTATTGGTTAGTAAATCAACATCAGATTTTAATATTAATTGTCCCTTTGGAACCGATTCTCAACAAATATCACAGTTAGTGTTTCTTTGCTAACATTTTAATGGGTCATTAACTAAAACCAGCCATTACCTTGTGCTGTTACAGTTTCATAAGGATTTATTAAGGCAACTTCATGTATTATTAAAAACAAAGTTCGTGGCTCTAATGTTCTAAAACTTCATCTCCCTCAGGCTTCCACTGATTGCTTCAAAGGTAGAAACATTTGCCAAACATATAATTGAGTCATTCAGTTCAGATCAATCCTTTAAAACAGTATTTCTTGCTCTTAAAATTGCTTTTTTTCCCCGTTCTTCCCTCTCAAGGAGAAAGTGGTTGTGTATAAAATAAATGTGAATGTGTGGAAATATATAGAGCTTTGTTGGGTTTGTATCTGCTAAATCAAAAGGGGATGGACCTGAAATATCAAAAAGAAGGGCAAGCTAAAAAGTTGGGTCTGTCAATATGAGTAAAACCACTAAGGGGAAATTCTTCTTCACACAATGGGTTATTCAACCATGAAGATTATCACTCCTAGAAGTCATTAGGGGCAAAGCTTAGGCTCACCATGGAGATCAAACTTCATACAGAACTCAGGAATTCTAAGCCTCATTCTCCCATAATTGAAGATAGTCTTAAACTTTGGAGTATGAGGCTTAGAATTACATTTAATGACTTCCTGAGGTAATTAATTCCGCAGTCTAAATAACATTTGTAATTATTAGCAGTCAGAGTGACATAATTAAGACAAAAAAAATGTATGTTTGCACCTTACACGGTCTTCCAGTAGAGCATGGATGAAATTAAGGTCACTTCATTCTGAGAAGGCTCCTTTACACCTATATTTTCTTGACTTTGTCTCTCTTTTTTTCTTTTTCTTCACTGGAGAGATATCTGAAAACAGGAGTTTCACACTTACAGCTCATCACATTCCTAGTGTTCTACCAAGAATTTAAAATACTGACAGTTTCCATGTGGTGATATGAAAGAAAAAAAAACCCCAACATTTTCCCTCCAGCCTGTAAAATCAGACTCAGGTTCACAATCAGCTCTGTGCCTCTCTATTCCATGTTCTGGAGCACAATTGCTTTGAATTATTCTTCACCTCCAAAAAAAAGGTGCCAAGTTGAAGGAAAAAGAGGGAAGGGACAAGAGACTTCACCTCACCTCAATGCAAGAGCTGAGCTTTTGTGGCTGAAATTCACTTTTCCCAGAATTTCACTGATTGCTCAACGTTGGACAGTGCATGGGGGTAGGCTGTTGGCCTCAAGAAGTGTTGAATGTTCAGGTTCTTTCAATAATATATTCCTAAAAATCATATTGTCACAAAAAAGGGGGCAGATTTTATTCCCAGTTTGTCAATCCAAAGAAATCAAGCCATCAAAGCAGAGCCATTTATGTTACTTAAAAAAAATAAAAACTGTTTTTCAGGCTGCTAAGGATTTGTAACCTGGAACTAAATGGTTCAATCCTATATTGTTATCTGTGGATGAGCTGATAATATTTATGAATGCTGAGTTTTCTCCAAATGGCTTGGATTTATTTCACCTCTGCGAGGCAATGCTGCAGAGATTCATCTGCAAGTACTGCAGAGATAATGTCTTAATTTATATCTCTTGGGGGGAAACAGAGAAACACCAGGTTTGTGAAAGAGATCTGATGCTAAAACTTCATGACTTCACCTTTTTTTTAAGAAATCATCTGTGAAATGTTCTTGTATATTAAAAAAACTTTCAATGCTATCCCTAGAACACCTGTTTCCAGTGGGTTCCCATGGCTGTAGAGGGATTCATGGAAAACCTCTTTTTGTGCCTGATTAGTTACAACATCTATGGGGAGAACTGCACTGCTTTTTTGTGATTAGCAACTGCTACTTCACAGAACAACTGCTTGCTCTCAAAATGTGCTGCACCTTTGGAAACCAAGAATTCATCTGCAAGGAAGTGAAAGTGGGATGTAAGTAACTGCTAAACTTACATGCACCTGCTTTTACATAAGCCAGTGTGTTCCTAGTGATGAAAATCACAGTCTTTCAGATCCAAATGAATCGTTTAAATTAGCAAGGCTCCTGTTTCATGGTTAGAAATACCTTCCAGCCTCACAAGATGCAGAGATTTCTTTCTCAGCAGAGGTGTCTGAAAACACGAGCTCCGGGACGCTTTTAAAAAAGATGAAATCTGCCATCCAATATATTGTGGAAATAAAAAAAAAAAATAAAAAAATTGGCTCTGAATGCATTTGCCTGTGTGAAATAACGTCTGACAAAAGATGCAGGGAAAGGAGCCAGGGTTCACAAGATAAAATAGTCCTCAAGGGAACATTTCAGTACCACGCCCCAACAAAGGTAGGTCACAGAAACCAACCAAACTACAGCATAACTCTATAGCAAAAAAAACCAAAACCCCCCCCCCAAAAAAACCCCAAAAAAACCAACCAACCAAACAAACAAACAAAAACCACCAAAAAAAACCCACCCAAAAAACCACAAATAAAAACCCAAAACCATACAAACAGAAACCCCTCTTTTCCATTTCCAACAAGAACCCTGAATCTGGAGGCACCTTCTCATTTGCAGTCAGCAAACAATCAGACACCACTTTTCCTGCTCCCCCAGTCCTGTTCATCCCTGTGTGATACCACCTGGCTGTGTCCTTACTCTCATGCTCTCCCTTCCATGGAAGGAATAACATCCTGCAGGACTGAAGAAAATCACCCTCAATCTGTCACTATACCTGGATGATGTCATGATGATGTCATTTATGAATTAGGAAAGGGATAGCCTGTAACTTTTGCTGTTTTTTTTTCCTTAAGCATTCCCTTACCTTTCCAAAACACCCTGATCAACTTTAGTTGTTGTGCTTACCAACCCTTATTTGACTGAAGAACATTGTGTGCTCTCTGCAGAGAATTTATTTATTTATTTGACTGATAATTTTTTTTCCTGAGAATTTATTTATTTATTCATTCATGCATTCATTGTTTCGTCTGCCAAATCAAGTACAGCAGGGGCCTGCTTCTTAATTAAAGCTCAAACAGTACAGTAAATGATTACAAGAACTCACCTCTCTCTCTCTATATATATATGTATATATGGCTTTGAATTATGCTGGTAATGGACAAAAATAAAAAGGGAATGAGTGACTAATTGGAAGCCAAACTCTTCTATGATCCCCTATACATGTATGGCTTTGAATTATGGTGGTAATGGACAAAAAAAAAAGGGAATGAGTGATTAATAGGGAGCCCAACTGTTCTACACTCACCTATATATATATGGCTTTGAATTATGCTGGTAATGGCAAAAAAAAAATGGGATTGAGTGATTAATAGGAAACCCAGCTCTTCTACTTTTCTGTTGAATACCAATCTGAGTAACTTAAATCACAGGGGAAGAGAGGAAGGTAGAGGGTTAGGAAAAGTCACAAGGCTAAATCATGACATACCAAATTATCATTCAGAGATTCACCACTAGCTGGATTAATAAGAACACTAAATCACAAATATCTGTGTGCCTAAGATTAAAAAAAAAATTTGCTCAATTAGCAAAATCACTGCCCCTTCTCCAATGGTGAGGATGTTATTGTGCTTTCATGCATTATCCAAACTATATTCACACATTAGAGACCTGATTATCAGCAGTGGCCCAATATCACAGTAACTAATCATTTTCTCCCTAATTTATTTGCAGCCTAAGGGGAAAGGCCTGTCTCCATGGCCACATGCAGACAGTTGTGTGTTAATTCCATCCATCCTCTGATCTGGCCAGGTGTGAGTCAGCTCCAGCCCAAAAGCCATAAAACCTCATTAATGAGGGGTAGCTCTTATCACCATGGGCCAATTAGTGCACTAACAAGGCCAGCTTTGGGTCTGGATGGAGTTGGGGCTGCCTGTGTCAGAGCAGAGGTATGACAAACACGATTAATGCTGCCAGGACTTGCCAAGTTTGTTGCTGGAATTGGTTCTTTCCATTAAAAAAAAAAAAAAAAAAAAAAAAAAAAAAAAAAAAAAAAAAAAGTCACCTTAAGAATTGAAGCGTCACAGAAAACATTAAATTATGGCAAAATTCAAAGAGGTTGGGATTGTAGGGCAAAATCAGCCTGGGCTGCATTAGGATGGGTTGATATTTTTTATTTTTAATTTTTGGTTTTTGACAGTTTGGTGGAAATGATCTTTCCCTTCTGCTCAGGGTGGATTCAGACACAGTCTGTATGTCTCTGTTACAGGAGGCATAGACCCACAGAAAGACCCTACCTAAAAGACAATTAATGGGCAGAAAACTATGAGGAAAGGCTGATGGAGCTGAGACTCCTTGCCTGGAGGAGAGAAGATCCAAGGGGAGCCTTTGCGAGTGTGTAAAAGCAGCTGATGGAGATGCTGTGACCTCAGTGCTGCCCAGTGAAGGGGCAAGAGGAAATGGGCACAGCTGAAATACATGAAATTCCACTTCAACCTAAAAAACTGATTTTTTAATTGTAATTGTAATTGTAGTCAAGTACTGGGAAAAATTTTCCCAGAGAAGCTGTTGAGTACTCCATCCTTGGAGATACCATCCTTGTCTGGGCAAGGTCCTAAGGAAATCTGCTGTAGGTGACCCTGCTTTGAGCAGAGGGACTGGACTCAATCTCAAGAGCTCCTTTCCAGCCTCAACTATTCCCTGATTCTGTAATTTCTTCAAAATCAAAATGGTTAAAGAAAAAAATAATTTCTAGCAAGAGTTCAGTCCTTCCCCAGAAGAAAATCCCTTTTCTGCCAAGACAGGAATGAGGCTGGTAACATCAGCTGCACCTTTTTTCCCCAGTGAGAACAAAGTTTAGCCAGCTCTTACTTCAACATCCAGAATTATTTGGGATAAATTCCAGTGTCCTCCACCAAACCATGATCAGCACCATGCTAACGAGGTAATATCACCCTGGCACCCCAAATACCTCAGGGCTGCCTTTGTGACAGAGGGGTTTGCCAAATGACTTTGAGGAATTTGCTCTGCTTGAGCAGAGCCAGGAGGTGATTTTCATCCTGCAGGTCCCCAGAGCAGAGGCTGGGGTGGAAGAGGGGTGCTCCTTCCTCTGTGATGTTTCAGTGTGAGGTATGAAAGTGGCAAAAAAACCAAAAAAACCAAACCCAAACCTGCTGCCAGATCTGCAGATCAGCCTGGTGTTTGAGGACTCGATGTTCTGAAGAGAGAGGAACAGATCCTTGGAGAGATCTCACCTTGCAGGAGTCTTCACAACAAAATCCTGACGTGACTGTTGGGGGAAAATAGAGGATCACGTTATCCCCCAGCACGATGAATCACAGGGAGCAAAATCTGCGGCAGCCAGAACAGCTCCTCGTGCTTGCATAATCCTATTAAACATTTTCATTCATTTCTGCTTGTTAAAGTAATATGATGACTTCCTCTAGTTTCAAACATGGCAATGAAAGGAAGCTTTACTTTCCTCAGCCTGCTGTGCTGCTTCACTGCCAAAGGCAACAGCTTTTTAATCCAAAGTAAGAGTTACAAGATGAAATACATTTACCAGCTCAGGAGGAAAAGGAAAAAAAAAAAAATAAAGAAAGAAATGAAAAGGGGAAATGGGCCCTTCTCACCTGCCCATGTATAACCGTGTGAGCTAAATTAAACACATACACTGTCAGCTGGAAAGTCATTTGCGTGGAGGGTGGTGGGCAGGTTTTTGAGAGTGTGTGGGGAGGGCAGAGAAGTGTCCCTGTCCCCTCCCCTCCCTGAGCAGCAGTGCAGAGCTGAGGAGAGATCCCACTGCAAGGCTCAGGCAGCTTTGATGAAGGCAAGCCCCAGGATTCAAAGCACAGTGTGTAAAGGAGAGGATCTGCTTTGGAGTCCATTTATAACGCAGAGCAGGACAGAACCAGCCTGTGGCTCTCCCTCAGGGACTGGCTGCACAAAGGAGGAGATGCTGATTTTGAAACCCAAAGTGGCAGTCATGAAAGTGCAGACACCTTCTCCTCCAGTCCCCCCAGTGCTCTCTCATTTCAATACACACAGAAATGTGGCAGCAGTTTGCTCCCCACTGCTGCCAGCTTTACCTGGAGCACACAGCTCTGCGTTGGGAGTGTTGAGGAATTAAAAGTGAATTGACAATGATCAATATGCCTGAGTTCAGTACCATGAAAATTAAAGAGATTTTTACCCAGTAACTTCAATGGAAGCAGAACTACTGCCTGACTAACAGTGCTTTAGGACTTTTCCCTTTACCATCAACTGTGAACAATAATTTCAAAGAATTGAGTCATAATTACAGTTTTAATTCACCTTGCCAGCTCACTTTCACTGGTGGCACAACAATTTCATCCTGTCTCTCCTCACCACCGTGGCAGCACCTGCACCTGCCTCTTGCCTGAGTCTCTTGAGCAAACAGAACTTTATTTAGAGTTTTGCAGAGCTGTTTTTAGACAGTAAAAGGCAGTTTGGTCATTCTCTCACAAGGCACTGCAGTTATTTCTATTTAATCAAACAGGCAGCCTTCACCTTTCTGGGTTTAACCATGGACATGAGTAAGGGCTGTTTCTCACTTTGGAAAGTGAACATTTTCTGATGCTTTCAGCAGCCTTCAGGAATGGGGAGTTTTGCAGGATCTGGCAGGGGTTATTCCTGTATCCTGCATATGCTTCCAGCACATTGTCATACCTGCATTTCCTGCAGCTTCTGTTTCCTACAGATGTCTGGCAATGCTCTGCATAGCTTATTTCTCTCTGATATTTACCTTTCATTAGTTTTCTCTTTAGTAGTTCCCCTATCCCCCTCCCTTTTTTCTTTTTTACTCTCCCAGAGTAAAGAAATCAGAATGCATATTAGCTATACTAGATATTTGTTTCCCTGGAAGTGTTTTTAGACATAAACTGGGAGAAGATCATCTCCATTTTTCTGTTTTTCAGCTAATTATTGTCCCCTTCCATGTGCCATTCAGACTGCCAATTTGAATTGTGTTTCCTGTCTATTTGCAAGGCAAATACAGCAAGCAGAGCAAACTCATAGTTGGAGGATGTATTTAGTGAAGAAGTAGTAATGCTCAGGTTGATTGAGGGCCACTTAAGGAGGTGGGGTTTTCCCCAGTGATTTTTTTTCCCCTTTCCCCAAACTTGCCAGTCTTTGTCTCAAGCATTCCTAACTCTTGGAGCTCTCCTCAGGTATTTCATTTAAGACTTAAGGGAACATTTGATTAGAAGACAGGATTGAAGTAGAGAAAAGAATTGTTGTCACACCAGTTCTGACTTATGGAAGCAGAATGACTGCCAATAAGGGACCTGAATTCATTTTTTAGGTTGATTTTCAGCAATGGTTTCTTTAATGTTGAGGAGGAATAGATGTTGGATTGTAGGGAACAGGAATAAATAATCTCTCTGGTCTTTATACTTTCCAAGAGGCTGCAAATAAAATTCACATAGTTTTAATATCATACATAAAAAATTGCTATTTCCACATATAGAAAAGACATGCAACAATATTGTTGCCTCAAAATCAACATGCAGCTCACATTTTCCTCTAAAAATTGAGAACTTCCTTTTGATTTTCCATTTGATTTTAGGAGAGCTGTACACAAAGTGTTGTGGAAGAGGCAAATATTGCATAGAACTGTTGTTGGTAATACTGAGGTGATGTTCATATAAAAGAGGGAGTGACTATGTTAAGAATACAGTGCTGGTGGTCTCCAAAAAGAGTTTTTTGTTTGTTTGTTTTGGTTTTTTTGGTTTGTTTTTTTTTTTGAATTGGGTCAATTCCATATTTTTTGGCTAGTTCACAGATAAATTTCTCTTTGCATCCCTGCCATCACATCATCACCTCCAGGCAGTACTGGAATACACCAGGATCAAAGCTGAAAGCCATTCTGTCCCCAACAATCTGCAGAACAACTGCAAAATAACTGCAGACTGCCTTGGAAAGAAGAATGGCAACGCTTCCTCTCTTCCACAGTGCTCCTTCCCACACCAATTCTCTAAATTTCCTCAAAACCCAACAAGATGCTCACAGAAAATGCCAGGATTAATCTGTGGGGGGATGGAAAATGTTGTTCTCAGATGTGCAGAATGGTGGTGGTGTTTAGAACAGTGAAGTACAGCCCTATTATTAGTGAGAAAAAAAGCTAAGTTGTGTCTCACAGCTGCAACTGTTAGAGGATTGATTGTGCAATTAATTACTTCCCAGAAAATTCAAGTTGGTATTTGTGACAGGAATATTTATTGGTAATCATTCAGGAAAAAAGCAGCCATCCACGACTGTCCAACACGGAGAATGCCAGGATATTTGGACTTGACTCCTTATTTTGTGCTGTGGCACAAGGCAAAGCTGAACAGCTTAAAGCCAAAAATTTATACTCCAGCAAGCAGACAAAGGAAAACTGTATTTTTTTTCCCCACCTTAAAATCAACACACCAATAACTGCTGAAGTATTTGGCTATTTTTAACTCTGCATTTTCTCCTTTGCTACTTAGGTTCTTCCCTTTACCTGTGTGCTTGTCTCAGGTGAGTAAGATTGCACAGGTACACAAACATTTAAAGGATCTGGGCCATCATATTTCATATTTTCATTGGTAGGAATAGGAACCAGAGTTGCCACTCTGTGGCACAACTTCTGCTGCTTCAGTCTAGACTGATCAGGCCATGGCTTGACTTCAGAGGGGTTACAGCAGCAGTGAGATTCACAGTTCATTTAAAAAATTGATTAAAGCTCACATGGTTTGTGTGGACACCAAAACAGAAATTCAAAGGTGCTTTGTTGCTATGTTGTCTTTTGTAGCCACAAGTGACAACCTTACAGAAAAGTTTATAATAATAAGTGGAAGGTGTGTTCCATGTAATGACCCAAATCAGGTTCAAGATCTGATAGGGACAACTCCAAAACCAAAAGCAGCAGCATTTGCAGCTTCAGCTGGTCAAGCAGGGCCTCAGACTGAGGTCTTTGACAGCCCCATACTTCTTCCTCTGACAGGACAACACACAGAATAGAGAATCACAGAACTGCAGAATCAGAGAATTGCAGAATCAGAGAAATGCAGAATCAATCACAGAATGGCTGGGGTTGTAAGGAACCTCTGAGCATCACCCAGTCCAGCTCCCCTGCTGAACCAGGTTTACCTGGAGCTGATTGCACATCCAGGAGACTCCACAATCTCCCTGGTTAACCTGTTCCACTGCTCTGGCACCCTCAAGGTAAAGTTTTTCCACACACACAGAGCAGTCAAACAGACAAAAAACTTGCTCTGACACAAACTGCCATTCAAATCCCAGAAGGTTCCTCACACACATCACAGTTCCTACTTAGACTCACCCTTAGCTGCAAAACCATCACATCTCTCTGTCAGAGGAGACATTCCAGGTACACCCACACTGATATTTGGAGTTCATCTTGCAGCCACCTCCAGCCAGACCCAGCAGAGTGAACTCCCCATTCTCCATCAGACCAGAGGTGGAAGGCAGGATTTAGGTGTGAGATTAAGGTTGATCCTGCCTATCAAAGCAGGTATTGACAAACATGGTGCTTTTTATCTTCTCCCTCCTGAGACTGCCGTGCATCTGAGGAGCCTGTGAAGAGAAGCCAAACTGTGTTTGCCCTGGGAAGACTTATATTCCTCCAAGGACTCCAAACAAGCCCAGTATTTCAAAGACAGAATGAAGGCCATCACACTGGAAATTAACTAAAAGCTCCAGCTGAATGTGAGGCTGGGCTCACACAGGGGTTCTGTGCTCAGACACAAAGGAGAGGCTGTAGCACTCACTGATCTGTGAATCACTGTCTTGGTTTGGGAAGACAGGTGTCTGCCAGGCAAAACTGGAGCCTGCCTTGGAATGGAGAATGTAAACCCCTCTCCCTCCAAATCATTACAGTTTTGCAATTAGGAGCTCCCAGGCAAAGATTTGGGAATAGGAATAACCATTCTTTACTAGGAATATTAAAAATACAAATATAGTAGTACAAAAACAAGCAAGCAAACAAAAATCCTAGAAACCCTGTCAGAATCAAAATACAACCTGACACCCTGTTGGTCAGGGTGTTGGAAGCAATTAAATAAATCCTCCTGGAGTAACAGATGTGGTTCTGTTGGAGCAGAGATGAACCAGAGAGATTATTTATTCCTGTTCCTTTAGGATGATGTAGTTTCCTCTGAAGGTGCAGTGGTGCTGAGATGGGTCCAGCCTTCCTATGGGAATGCAGTGCACACAGGCTGTGCTGGGCTCTGAATGCCAGGGTTTATCCAGGTGGGAATGCAGTGCACACAGGCTGTGCTGGGCTCTGAATGCCAGGGTTTATCCAGGTGGGAATGCAGAGCACACAGGCTGTGCTGGGCTCTGAATGCCAGGGTTTATCCAGGTGGGAATGCTGGGCTCCTCCTCTGGGTGCAGCATCTCCCATGGATGATGGAATTGGATCAGCCCTGCAGGGAGCCTCGATGGCCCCTGGACAGCAGAGATCCCCTGGAGGGAGGATGGGTCCTGGAAGGGATAAAGAACCCTGCCCCAGCTGGTTTGAACAGCTGTCCATTAACAGAAGACATCCACCCCCTCTCCCCTGGAGTTATGAGGAATGGGTTATACGAGAGATAAAGAAAACACCTCCCCCCCAGTTTCAACAGATGGAAAAACAGAATAAACTTTTTTTTTTTTGTTAGATAACCCATGACAATTAGAAACCCCATTTCCAAGAGTGACAGGGGTTTTATGACACCACAAAATCACTGGCTGCACTTGGGGCTTTGCTCCTTTTAGATGGCCCAATGGAAACACTGAAACCACATCTGGATCTCCTATGGAAGCTGTGCAAACCACACAAATGTTCCACTTGACAAAGAGGAAATAATAGTTATTATAAATGATTCAACCTGTGCTGCAGTCCTCACAGTGAAGGTGAGTGAGGTTGGATATTTTCTTTTTGGGCAGCCACAAGTCTGGGTGGCAGATGGGGAGGACTTCATGGAAAGTGAAGCTCTGCACAAGCAGCTCATGGTCAGGATTTCACGGTCCAATCCTTCAGCTTGGAAAGATTGTACTTGAGCAGTGTAAATTGCACTTTACTTACTGTGTGTGTTTCAAAAAACATAATCTGCAACAGCACACAGACAAAAGTCATATTACTGCAGCAGAAGAAACAGCAGAAACAATCACATGTCAAAAAATCTTACCCCAGTGCCCAGTCCTGTTCAAATTTGGGGTTAAAGCTGGGAGTGTCTCCCAGCTCTCAAAGTAGTGATTTAGCTGTGTGTTCTAAAGAAAAGATTTCTAATTTTATCTTGCTTAATTAATCAGTTCTCAAGAAAGAGCAATTGTTTGTACTGTAGTAGATTGTGAAATAGAAACTACCAGAAGTTTTATTATGTTTTTTTATGGGAAGATTAATTGATCTAGAAACCTGTTTTGTTGTTTCTGCCTCCTTCTAAAGTAGCCTATTTTTATAGTCTCATTAAAAAAAAAAATAGACTTGCATGAACTAAATTACTGATTCTTTAATTATGCTATGTGAAAGTGGTCAGAGAAATTTTTACTAAAAATCTAAGGAAAAAACCTAACTTACAAAACATGAAAAGATTTGCAAACCAAGACCTTGAGACAACTTGAAAATTACCTCACAGTTACATGAGCATTTACACTTCCATTTTGATTTCAGCTGAAAATCTCAATTTTCAAGATATAGGGTTAAGAATAACTGAAGTTTATCTTATTTTGACTCCCACTGGATTTCAAGAGTCTATTTGTATTAGAACTCTGTAAAGTGATGGCAAGGAAAAAAATACACAAACTTCAGCAAAACCACTATTGCTGATGCAATGTTCTGTTCAGTAGCTGCTTTGCAGTGTTTTAGCATTTTATCTGTACTTTATTTTTTAATTTTATAGAAAAACACTAAAAAACATTTTCATCCAAAAGACATGATTCCATTGAAAGCATATAAAAGAAAGTACTAATCCAAGGTCAGAAAAAAAGTATATTTAAAAAAAAAAGCAGAGCTATGTTTTACTGAAAAAGAAAAGTCCAATGAGTCTTCAAGAAAAAAACAAGAAAAGCCATTGTATTTTTATTCTGAATACACCAAGAATATTTAGCAATAGGGATGGAAATAGTGATTTTTATCAGTGACAGGAAGGCTGCACAGTCTCTCCTCTGTTGCCTGGTACACAAATCCATTCTTGATACATTGAATGCCAACGCTCACACAAATACACACATGTTCATAGAATTGTAAATACCAGGAGAAAGGAAATAAAAGACCAGCCAGAAATGCATTCCATGACAGCAATTAAACATGACAAAAGAAGAGGAGAATAAAAAAAAATCTCAGAGCAAATATTAGGTTAAGAAATTTTATTATCATCAGACCTTTTATGAGAGATTTTTCTACAATTAAAAACAAGCAAAGGTTGAAACATATTTTGAGATTCAGCAGCAACAAAACCCCCAGATTGTCACAGGGTCAAACATCCAGCACTTTTCACCGAGACAAGATGCATTTCCACCAGAATTCCCCAGGCAGCCAACTGATTTTTCTGTAAACTTCTGTAAATCCAGAGGACTCTGAGAGGAAGTAACTAAATGGAGTCACTCTGTCATAAAACTCCAGTAATTCAGAGGAAGCTCAGACCCAAGAGATGAAAGGTTATGTGTGAAAAATTCTGAGTAATAGGCTGAGTATCCACATGACAATGCAAACCTCCCCCCAGAAATATACAAAGTGTAAAGAATTTGTATGAAAGCTCACCAAGCTACCATTGAGACTTTTTTTTTCTGTTTTTGTCTATAAGCCTGTTTTTAATATCCAAATAATTAATACATATCCAGGTATGACTGTTTTTCTGAAAAAAACAGTGCATTTATTATTTTCACAGTACTTAGTAAAGTCCAGAGATTACAGACTTTACTAAACAACCCTCAAATAATCAAAACAAGGTAATTAAATGAAGGAAAAGTTTAAAAAATAATATTAGAATAAAAATAGTGCATTTTTTTCAGTTACTTCATGATTATATAATTATTAAAAATCATTGATAGGATTACAATAAATTGTTGATGTCTGATATGCTTTTTTGTTGGTTTTTTTTTCCCCTAGAAAATAGATATCTTTTTATCTAGCTGATGCACAGTGTGAAAAACACCAACATATAAACCTGTTGGCAAACCAACAGAGAAATATATCTCTATCTCGAGACACCATGTGCCTGTTTAAGGATAATTTGTTTCTATCCTAGGACCCCGAATGCTGTACTTGTTATTTAAGAGCATTCATTTATGTTATTAATTCCCTTAAATCAAATTTCACAATGGTAGCAAACCCTGAGCTTTCACTACATTGCATGGAATGACTGTCCTTAAGGATTTAAGCTCCCAGCAGTTTCTCTGTAGCTTCTTAAAGAATCATCCTATGTGGGAACTAGAATATACATTGCAAGCAGATCAGTTTGCTTTAAATATTTATTATGGGATTTTGTAATCTTTTTTTATTTACTTTGAACCACAAACAAACAAACCCAACACCCCCCCTCAAAAAAAAAACCCCACACACAGAAAAAAAAAAAAAAAAAACCCACACACACAAAAAAAAAACCCCAAAACACCAAACACACTTCCTCGAGTAGCATGCTTCGTATTCCAATTAACTTATTTGTCATTGCCAGGACAGCTCTAATTTAGCAACACCCAAAGCATTGAATCTCCTACCTTGGTTGTTTTATTAATCCTGAAAGACTCTAAAAAAGGGGTCGAGGTCTGTCAGAACAACATCTGAGGAAGGAAGCTCTCCAGAGATCCCCAAAGGTCGCTCGCCAAGCTGCACCAAACAAGGACCCTTGAGATGCCAGAGCACTGAGGAGGCTGCATGAGCCGCCTCAAAGCTCTGCATTAATGTGTTTTTAATGCTTTTGAAATCTTACAGCCTCACATCTCAGGAGGCAGGAGCTCTCCAGCCAGATATTAACACAGGCAGCACGAGCTGCCCCACGTTTGCTCACCAACATCCTGCAGAGAGCCCTAAGCAAACCCTGCTCTGGCCAAGAGAATCCATCTAGGACTGTGCTGGTTTGAGAGCAAAACCAGTGAGACTCCAAGTCAGAAATACAATTTAATAGAGAGAGAATAAACAAACAACAAAAAGATAAAAATAAAATTAATGCAATAGTGCAAAGGACCACTGACAGAGTCAGAATGCAAACCTGACACCCTGTTGGTCAGGGTGTTGGAAGCAGCCCACAGTGAGTCCTCCCACAGTGACAGATGTGGCTCTGTTGGAGTAGAGATGATCCTCAAGAAAGGGTCCAGTCATCCTCTGGGAATCCAGTGGGAACAGCTCCCTTGGTGTTTGGGATTGCTGTTTTATCCCCGTGGAAAGGCTTTGGCTCCTCCCGCTGGGTGGAGCATCTCCCAATGGGATGAGGTGATGTTATCAGTCCTGTGAGAGCCTTCAATGGCCCATTCACAGGGGATGTCCCTGGGAGGAGGATGGGTGCAGGAAGAGATAAGGAGGCCCTGCCTTATCTGGTGTTATCAGGTGTCCCATTAACAGAAGGGATCTGCCCTCTTCCCCCCTAGAGTTACAAGAGATAAAGAACAATATCTCCCAACCAACTTCAACAGATGAAAATAGAATACACATTTTTGGTTACATTTTTCAACCCAAGACGATGACAAGTACCACTTTTCCTGAGTTCCTTTTGGGGCCATAGAAACAGAAATCTGGTTCTAACCCAGGGCTGCTAATAGTGGATTAAACCTTTCTCTCAGTGAGGATACAGGGAAAAATCACATTTCCTTCAAGGGCAGCAAACTTTGGCCACAGCTGAGAGGGACTGAAAATCACACCCTGCAGTCTGCACTGAGCCTCTCTGGCTTTCTATTGGAAAGCAAATGCATTTCATGTAAAGGCTTGAAAAATCAGTTTATTTTACATTTTTCTGCCTTTGTCCAAGAGAAGAAGGGTTGATCTTACTCCTTTGAGGTGATGGCATCACTGCCTTCAAACTCAGCTGTTCAAGCAGCTGAGGAAACACTGTGAAGTGAAGAAGTTTTGGCTTTCAATTAACAAGAAAAGCAATCCATTAGAACACCTTTCACCATCAGTGAATAAGAGTTTGCTTTAAGGTTATTTTGATTTTCTTGGGCCTCAAGCTTTTACTTAAAGACATCTGACATCCAAACCCCACTGAAAAATGTGGCTGTCCCTCAGCAAAATATTCAAAGTGATTTAGAGACTGTTGTGGCACAGACCTTCCCCTTAGTTCCATGTAACTCCTCTTTGCTCCTATCACATCTTCCTGATGACTCCTCTTGATTAAGAAACAACTCTAAGTCACATCACTTGTAACTCCATTTCATCAGCGAATTTCAGGAAAACTCCCCATTAAACAATTCATTCCAAAAAATTTGTGACCAGGTTTTTGCTCTGCTCTAGCCTCAGATTTTGTCTTTGCTGGTTTAATGGCTCAGAACATCTCCATTTGTGATGGGTCAGGTTTCTTCTGGTCTCTTTCTCCCACAAGATTTAAAAAGGACATACAGCTCTGTGTTTGGAGCAGTCTTACAGGCACAGTTACAGAATTCATTCACGGTATTCAGAAGGTCAGGATGACATTGAATAACACAAAAGGGGTGTAAAACAACAAAATCACTAAAAGCAGCATTTAAGAACTATTTGTCTGCAGGAGGAAAAATGAGTTGCTAAACATTTCTTCTGCAACATAGCAAAAAAACATAAAAATGTGGACTTCTAGGGTTCTTCAAGACCACCTCAGTTTATTTTCTCCACAGCTGACAGCTTCACAAGCCAGTGAGTGTTAGAGGCAGTGACGCACCAGGTGCCATTTTTGGGGTCTGTTGCTTTACCTTTCTGGTGCAACTTTTCCACCACCACCTCCTTCCTGCACAGAAGTAAGCCTGGTCTTCTGCTTGGATCATTTTCACACAACTGATTTTTTCCTCTTGGTTCACAAATTAAATGAACCAACAGTCCAGCAGACAAAAGGAGAAATTTTGCTTGCAGTGGGACTCAGGTGATTTCTTAGGGGGTGTTGCATCTGCCTTGTGGGTCTAAATCTCACTGTATCCATGCTCATTTTGGAAAATATTATATGTCTGTAGAGTCAGAAGGAGCTTGGGCATTTAGAGGTGGCAGAGGAATTATTGTGTGGAAACAGCAGAGTTGTGGGTTGTGCCAGAGTGTGGAACAAAAGTTACAGAAAAAGGAGATTTTCTTTTGGGTTCAAGGGTCAGAGAGATTTTCGTTTTGGTCTAACCAAGCAAAGGAACAAAGTGAGAACATGAAGCAAGGCAGGGGAAAAGGTTGAAAAACTGCCATAGCACAAAATAAATATATTGTGGAGGATTGTCTAGATGGGAATGGTGGCAGCCCTGACTGTAATTGGAAAGTGCAAAAAACTTTGCATTGCCAGAGAGGCAGCACCAGAGGGAAACTATGCAGTGAAGATACAAGTGATGGCTTGGCCAGACACTGAAGAGAACTCTTACTTGAATAATGATGAATCAGCTGACCAGGAATTTCATTTTCCAAATCATAATTGTATTCCCTTAAGTAAATTCTCTGCTTTGATAGATAAATATTTGGCCAGTTTTAAAGCCAGAACTTAAAGTCAGTGGTGCCAAAAAGTATTGCCAAAGAGGTTTCGTAGAGCTTCACAGAGCTTCCTCAAGTCAGGCAGGTAATACCAAAATTTCTGTTCAAAAAAGGTGTTCAGGATACCTTGATTTCTTTGATCTACAAAGTTAAAAACTCAGTTTCTCCTTCAGTTTCCTGAGAAGAGCCTATTGGAGATGATGCCCTTCCATCCAGGGGAAAGGCTTCATGAACCTTCTTTCTTGGCAGATTTAGTATATTTTGATATGATCAATTCTCCCAGGATAAAAGAAACAACTATTAGAGGAAAATGCTTATGTAGTTGCATTGATGAAAAGACCAAAATATTTTATAACATTCAATGATTGGATATATTGCTAAGGAATATCACCAGCTGTATCAAGCTGATAGATGTTGTTTGAGGCTTCACTGAGCACAAGATGTTTACTGTCTTGAGTCAGGTCAATCTGCAGAATTCTTAGATTAAATCCTAATTTATTTTGAGACTTATCTTTCTGTTTCCTCTTCATTGTAACCAAAATGAATTTCATAAGCATTTGTAGATAATGACCTGTATCTCTCTGTTGATCATCTCAGTCCTGGGTCTGATAAGGCACACAAGTGTTATTGATGATATTCTGTGCTGTTATTTTATGGCCTTTTGCATTTCACTGTTGCATGTGACAGCATGATTATATTTAATTGATAGAATAGTTTCATATCACTCACAAAGAACTTGATAGGTGGCACAAAACCCAAAGTATTTTTGGTTTTTTGGGGCTGTATTTTTAATCCTTCTCGTCCAGGTACTATTTTGAAAGACTTTGTATAATTTTTCTCAATGCCTGTGGCTCATTAAACATACATTTTAATTGATTTATTATGGAAGTAATTTTTCAACAAAGCAAATATCAAGCATGGCAAAATAGATTGAGTTGCTCATCCTCTATCTTCTATTGGAGCATGAAGGAACAAGGCACAAGATATCCAACTCCCATATCCCTGTGTGCAGAAATACAATGACTTCAGGACCCAGACTTTGATGTGGGGAAAATGTTGACACTTTTTTATCATTAAATTTATTTAGAGCAGGCATTAAACTTGGGACATTTAAATAAAAGGTTTCATGTCTTTTCAGTAGGGTTCCAAATCATGGCACGCTGCTGAGCAATTCTTAATCCAAAAATATGTTTAAAGGAGGGAATCAGAGCATTGAAGACAAGCCAAAGACCTCCCTGTGTGACCACAGGTTTGCTGTGTGAATATTTATCACTGTTTCGACATCAGGTAATTGGGAACAGGTATTCTTTGCTGAACTAAACCAAAATTTTCAGCCTGCTTTCATCCCACTCCCAACCTCAGGCACCTGCTTGAGGTGTCAGGAGAATATTTGCCTGAGGCTTCTGCTAAAGCCAATGATGACAGAGGATAAATTGCCAGCTGGAAATACCTGTGTGGCTTTGACAATCCTTGACAATCAAGGATATCTCAGCTCCTAAAGTCTTCTACATAGTTAAGTGTCTTATTTTGTTGGGAAGGAATCCAGGCTCTCCGTCATAAGAAAGAGTGGAAAGAAGGAAATGTCAGTGTCTGATTCATCCAACATCTCCCCACTGTGCAGATCAATCCTTAATTATACTATCTGCTTGAGAACAATTTCTAGTCTTTGCCTCAGGGCAAGTTTCCTAAAAATAAAAATGTATTTCTTTGAGAGGAACGATGAAAGAAAGCAGCCATGATCCTATAGAAGTCATAGACGGTGAGCAGTTTTGATCAATACAATTTGAAAACACAAACATGGCTGGGAATGTCTCTGCTATTTTGACAGCATTGAAGTATTTTTAGTCAAAAGCATGGATTCCACATATTTTAGTACATTTTGCTGATTTCCTTATATTCTCTTTATAATACTTATTAAAACTTATTTCACAGGTTGTTCTGCAGTCTTCCACACAGTAATAAAGTGTAAGTTCTTCTCACCTCAGAAACAATGTGTGGCAGCAGCTGAACGTGCAGAGTCTATTGAAAAGTGGATTCATTTGTGTCAGTCAGCAATTTTTCAGATTTTGGGGAAACCTGAGGCTCCTCTAACACATCTCAAGCTGCAGGAACTGACAGTGTGCCCGAGTCTAACTCTGTCCTTCATGGGATGAGCAAGAAATGAGAGTACTTTGGAACCCACACCAGGGAAAATGGGCTGTACCCCGATCTTCCTGCACTGAGGAACTCCACTTAAACCAACACACACACACAAAGAAAAAGGGGTCTGAGCCAGGAGAATAATATTTACCCACAGCCTGGAAAGAAAGTCAGCCTAATGCAGCAGCTCATCATGGGGAGAGAGAGGAGAAAGAATTATCTGCTATGACACAACTGAATAGGACAATTAGAGCTACAGGAACAGTTGTAGTTTGTAAAGCAATGAGTATGATTGGACTGTGCTTGGGATTTTTCCTACTGGACACTATTTCTGCCTGAGAGACTTTAAAATTTGAGATGTAGTTGTGATTCTGCTGGGCAGTAAGGTCATTGCTCAGTTGCTGGCTGTCAAAATGTGATAACATATTTTACAGTGATAAATTCTTGGCCACCCAGCTACGATCATAAACCAATAAAACAGTATGATTTACCCAGATGCATCATTTATACCTTTTTCTCTTTCACTTAGAATTAGTTTGCATTAAAACACGTTTTTGTCAGAGACAGGGAATGCAAGTGAACCTGTTAGCTGAGCTCCTCCACAGTCCCTGGACAATAGCCAGGGGACACTTCAGTAAAAGCTCCTGCAGTTGGTGGGATAACTGTCTCCTTGCCTCAGGGAACCTCAGCATTAAAGTTATTAAATAAAACAGCAAGTCTGGCAGTTGGCTATGAGAAGCAATTTATACCATTGTAAATGGATTAGCGAAATGTAATTTCTTTTAACGTTTCCGTTTCAATTATTTCAAATAGATGTGCAGTTATAAATGTTAAGGAACTGTTTAAATATTTCTCACAATGGGAAAAGTAAATATAGGTTAGAGCTCCGCACTCCCAAGTGAATTTTCTGAGTTTCTCTGTTTTCTTTATTTCAAAGCTTTTCACATATTGCAGTAAAAGTTGCCCATTTGGAGACCAGGAAGGAAAAAAAATATATTTGTGCTCCTGATGAAGCAGGGTATTATACTAATCAGGAAAGTATAGATTTGAAATGTCTCGAGGACCAGAGGAAAGCCTACGGCTGTTCTTATCCTACATTCTCAGCTGGTGTATTTTGACATCAAGAGCCTGGAGCAGTGCATGAGATACCAAGACAGAGACTCCACCACATCCCTGCGTGTGTGAGAGGCGGGGGGAGATGTCTCTTGAAAGCACAGCTCTGTGGTTTTCCTCTGAGAAGGGTTAATTAACATACATAGCCAGCAGCTCCCAAACTGCCGCCGTCTCTTCCGACGATTTCAGCAATATCTCACCTGATCTCTGGTTTTTTCCCTTTCCCCCATTTTTTTCCCCCCTATTTTTGTGCCGTGCTGTTGCAATTAAGCAATAAGATCTAACAAGAAAGATGACTACTGGCACGGGATAATCGTGTCCTTGGGGTGCAATCGAGCACCAAGGAGAAACCAGAGCTTCTCATCCCCCATGGGCGCGATTTCCCCAGGATTCCATCAGGAAAAACAGAGGTACCACAAATTGTTTGCTTTTGAATTTAACTGCTTTACCCTGGTGTTGTTCCCCAGCTGCCAGATTGGGTCAGAGCTGGCAGAAAGGCAGGGGCTGGTGGCAGCCAGCCCACCCAAGGCCCCGCCAGCGCCGCGCACCAGAGCGGGGAAATTTCCACCAGGGATTCAGCCGGGTGCGCAAAGCTCCCGCCTTTCAAAACCTCTCTCCACGGCCAGCTGAATCCAAGTTGCTGTAGACTGGAGGAGAGGGGGTGGTGAGGGGCAAAAGTAGGGCAGCAAGGAATAAGGGACGAGGCTATCTCAGCTGAAAGCAGCCGTGGAGGAGCCTGAGGGCTGAGATGGCAGTCATCATCGATTCCGGGGAAGGGAGATGTCAAGGACGGGGAATGTCAAGCAGGAACAACAATGAGGGTGCTTAGCAGCGCCAAGTCTTCCAAAACCAGCACAAATAAGGCTGCTGGGCTGCTGTGATTGGTCTGTTTGCTGCTTGAGATCACAAGAAAAATGTAAAAAATATGATACATTTACAGTGTACGTCTGTCCTCTCCCTCCTGCCTACACAAAACTAATTAAAAATATTCTCTCCCTCTCTTCCTCTCACATCCCCACCCCCACTGGCATCATCTTGAAATAGTCTTTGCAAACAAAGTTAGATACAGGCAAATGCTCTACATGGAACCAATCTTGTCAATATATAGATAAGCAGCAGCAACACGCTGGCCCTGAACAAATCATCAAATGTTAAAGAAAGAGCTACAAGAAACACAAACACACCCCAGGTTTCTGCAGTCTGCAACACTCTGTGTGTGTGTGTGTGTGTATTCCTAAAGCATCAACACCTGCCTTTGCAGGTGATAGTTTTATGACACAAAATGTATTTATCCAATGGTTTTTTATACATCATTTGCAGCAGCTTCTCAAATAGGTGACAGAATGAATTATGTTTCTGCTGATGCAGCACCAAACGTGCTGATACTTTCAGGTGTGCACACACACAGGTTTACACACACAGACACATGCAGAGAACAGCTGGAAAGCCAGCTCAACACAATATCTGATGAGTTGGACCATGGAGCCTATTGCTGAACCATCAAATAAATGCCAGCACCTCAGGAAAACAGCAAACAATGTCTTTAAGATGCTGAATGGATAGTAAACATTTTCAGTTGTTTCAAAATCTGATTTTGCTTCATATTGAACATTTTTTAAATTATCCGTAAGAGAGAAATAAGTGTCAGCACTTGGGTCATTGACCTGTACTGGAATAATATAAGCCCTGAAAATCCCTGACCACAGAGGAAATGATGGATCTGGGACTGCAGAAAATGGTGATTTTCCAGGCATATTTATAAAAGAAAATCAAAATCCCCCTACATGCATATTATAGGGTTGTGGAGCACTGCAGGAAACCAACAGAACCTCAAATTATGTTTTAATTTTCTACACTGTCTCTGAAACCAAAATTTTTTTGACTCCAAATTCAGTGAAGAAACCTTCCAGCAGATTATTCCCAACTCAGCTGAGGCATTTTGTGACCCTTGCCACCCAGAGGTGATCCTTGACATACAGAATATTCCTTAGCAGAAACGGTATAATCAATTTAGATATTCCTGATGTACAAGCCTTTTATTTCCTTCAGTTTTCAACATGTCAAATACAAGATACTTGCAAGGGAGCAAAATGCACTTTTTTTGTAGAAAAGCTCATTTTCAACCTTCCTAAAAGCAGTGATTCTGTTTCACAATAAATATGGCATGATATTCCCCCAAAACTTGCACTTACCCAGGACCTCTGTGACATTACTCATTACTGTGACATTACTTGTGGCACAGTAGGGAATTTCACTGCAATAAACTGTAACCAAGGAAGACCCTCCTTTTTGCTGCTCCACTGTGCATTTGATTTTCTGCATATTTAGGAAAAGGAAGATATTTCTGTCTGAATAAATTAGTTTTCCTAGCAAGGTATTTTCCACATACACGAAGAAATATTATCCCCATTGCCCATGGTGTTCCAGTTCAAAAGGGAAAAAGGAAGAAGCTGGAAAAGCAGAACACGGGAACACTTGATCACATTGTTTCTTTCAAGCAGTGACCCTTTCTGTAGCTATTACCAGAGATTAATTTGAGCACTCCTTGGCTGGAATAGGACTGGCTTAATGAGCAGATAGTCGTGTTCCTCAGAGGCTTTTGGCCTCCTGTGTCAGAGCTGGAGGCTGTCTATCAAACTCCCACACCAGATTAGAGGTTAAAACCTCATCAGCCCACGCTGGGGGTGGCCAACAGAGAGGAGGAAAGTTCCTGGAGCATCCTCTTTCCTTAGAGAGGCGGAGGTGGCTTTGAGAACGGAGCTGTCCATAAGGACAAAGGCAGGCAGAAGCTGCAGTTGGGTTATCTATATCACCTTTTGATAAGAGCTCTGGCAGCTGTTTGGGCCTGGAGCCCAAAGTCAAGGGGCACAGCTCTCTGCCAGGGGCAGGGGGACCTCCCACTATCCCAGGCTGCACAGACCTTCAGCCTGGCCTTGGACACTTCCAGGGGTGGGGCAGCCACAGCTTCTCTGGGCAGCCTCTGCCACAGCCTCACCACCCTCACAGTAAAGAATTTCTTCCTAATATCTGACCTAAACCTACTCTTTTTCTACTTAAAGCCACTTCTGCTTCTCCCATCAACACATGACCTTGTAAACAATCCCTCTCCAGCTCTTTTGCAGCCCCTTTTAGGCACTGGAAGCTCCTCCAAGGTCTCTCCAGAGCCTTCTCCTCTCCAGGCTGAACAACCCCAACTCTCTCAGCCTTGCTTTGTAGGAAAGGTGCTCCAGCCCTGTGATCACCTTCGTGCAGGTCCACATCTGTGCTTTGCTGGTGACACCAGAGCTGGAGGCAGCTCTGCAGGTGGATTTTGACGAGAGCAGAGGGGCAGGATCCCCTCCCTCATGCCCACACTGCCGTGGATGCAGGGTACGATGTGGCTTTCTGGGCTGTGAGTGCACACTACAGGGTCACTTCCTCTTCTGAAACACAAAGTCTCTCTACAGAACCAAAATTTCATCTGTAAAATATATCTTGGGTTTTTAGTGACGGAGCAGGCTTCCCCTCCTGTTTTCCTCCCCTGCACTATTTCTATAGGTGTTTGCACAGCTCTTTTGCCTCCTTCCAGCTCGTGACACTGCTGATGTGGGGCTTTGACAGACTTTGCTCCCTGTGTCCTGGTTCAGCAGAGCCTTGTGCACCTTCACATCTCCCCCTCTGCACAAAGAGTTGAAGGGGGCTTTGACTCTGGCAGCACCAGGTCCCTGATTCCCAGTGGGTTCTGTTAATACAGATTTTTTTCCTAATGTCTGATCATCCGAGCTCTGGCTTCCCATCTGCATAGATGTTCAGATTGCCTCGCTAAAATGGAGCAAGGGAAAAGCTCTGAGGGGCTGGCTTGTCTCCAGGCTGTTTGTCTTTTCTCTACAGCTGCAGGCAAGCATCTGTAAAGTTTCAATATTTGCTCTACATGAAATGTCTCTCAGCTAGAGCTCCATCTCACCTAGCACTGCTGGTGCAGACAAGGTGTACCCTGTAAATAAGAAAAGAAAGCCCCTTGGGACACTGGTGTTGCTGGTAACAGAGGTGATAATTGCCCTTCCTTGGCCTGGTTTTAGGTTACTAGTGTTTCATCTTTGTTATTATCAATGTATATTCCTATCTTACGAGTTAAACAGCCACCATAAAGTTACTTGGACAGAGAACAGTTGCTACCAGATATGCTGGATGTCTTTTTTAACTATTATGTGATTATTAGGGATTAAGAAAGCACAGCTGCAGACAGAAATTACCTTGTATCCTACGAAAACACAACTTTAAAGTAACATAGAAGCGAATCCAGTTGTTCGTTCCTATCCCAAAACAGGGCCACTGTTAAAATTCTGTTTTTTCTAATAGGTGGTAGTTTAATTTATTCTTCTAGATCTTCATAGACATAGAAAAGTTGCAAATTTTGTAGTGATTCCATTTCTGGGTGTCATCTGGGTGCCCATGTCACACACACCAATGTGACTATTTCTAGTTATTACATTAATTTGCTGTTTCTCACCTTCCCCAGCATGACCAGGCACCATTTTAGCACTTGGCCTCGCTAGACCTGTGTCCTGGTTTGGAAAGTCAGATGTCTGCCGGGGAAAGCTGGAGGTTCCCTTGGAATGGAGAATGTAAACTCCCTCCCACTCCAAATTATTATAATTTTGCAACTAAGGGCTTTCAGGCAAGGATTTGGGAATAGGAATAACAGTTTTTTACTAGGAATATTAAAAATACAAGAGTAGTAGTACAAAAAAAAAAAAAAAAACCAAAACCAAAAAAACCCACAAGCAAACAAAACAAATAAAAATCTTAGAAACCCTGTCAGAGTCAGAATACAATCTGACACCCTGTTGGTCAGGGTGTTGGCAGCAGTGCAATCAAGTTCTCCTGCAGTGACAGATGTGGCTCTGTTGGAGCACAGATGATCCTGTAGAAAGGGTCCAGTGGTGGTGAGATGGGTCCAGCCTTCCTCTGGGAATGCAGAGCACACAGGCTGTGCTGGGCTCTGAATGCCAGGGTTTATCCAGGTGGGAATGCAGTGCACACAGGCTGTGCTGGGCTCTGAATGCCAGGGTTTATCCAGGTGGGAATGCAGAGCACACAGGCTGTGCTGGGCTCTGAATGCCAGGGTTTATCCAGGTGGGAATGCAGTGCACACAGGCTGTGCTGGGCTCTGAATGCCAGGGTTTATCCAGGTGGGAATGCTGGGCTCCTCCCCTGGGTGCAGCATCTCCCATGGATGATGGAATTGGATCAGCCCTGCAGGGAGCCTCGATGGCCCATGGACAGCAGAGATCCCCTGGAGGGAGGATGGGTCCTGGAAGGGATAAAGAACCCTGCCCCAGCTGGGTTTAACAGCTTTAACCCATTAACACCTCCCCACCTGGTTTCAGCAGATGATAATAGAATGCACACCCCTGGTTCCAACCTGCATTGCAACCCCAGAGAACCTGGTTGGCTCTGGTCTCCTTTCAGCCTCAGACAGCTCTAGTGCCACTTTTTAAGACATAATTCAGGGATAGCACCTGCCTCTGCAAGTACCACTGAAACACTGTGAGATGCTTCCTGGGAGAGCAATATTTAAGAGAGATTTCTATTTTTACCTCTAAGTTCAAATTTGCAAGTCCGAGAGCTGTACAATCAAATCAACAGGGAACATTAACCTCTTGCACTGCAACCAACAGAAAAAGCTTGTATTTACTACAAAAACATAGAGGAAATTAGAGAAACTACTACACAGCTAAATAGAAACAACTTTCATCTCTAAACTCAGATGTGGTCAGACAGAACTATAAAGAGGTGAAAAATGTCTTTTCTGCCAATAAATCCCTGAGCAAAATATATTGAATCTCCCACTAGCTAAAAGTAACTTGGTATGTTGGTTAGGTTTCCAAAGCCTCTTTTCTCACACAGCTGTTTAAAGTATTAGATTGGGAAGAGAGATTTTAGCCACTTAACTGCACAATGAAATTATTTTCAGGTTTTTTTATGTGCATCATAATAGCTACATTTACCATTCTGTTATCATTAGTGCTTGAGGACATCTTTCATTTATCTACTTCGAGGTTTTTACATAGAACTCCCAGAGGTAAAAGTCGTCATCTTGCTGAGTTTGAAAGTTTTCTTTTCCAGCATTTTATTCTTCCATCTCAAGGGCCTGACATTTTTTTTAAACTCTTGGCATTCTCTTCAGTAACAAGGTTGAAATTTGAATATGCTACATCAATTTGGCTTCAGTTTGATGCCTCACTCAGGCTCACAGCCTGGCTGAGGAGAGAGAGAAGAAAATGAATATGAATGCTAACCATCTATTGGGATAACTCAGTAAAAATCAGCAGGTCTCAGGCTGTAACTGAGAAGGAGACTACCCCATAAGTGAGAATGAATCTCTTTTGCATGAAATTATAGAAATATAAGTTACCAGTGATATAACAAAGTTATATAAATTTAGCACCAATCCAAGAGGAATTTAGAGTAATCTGGTGGCAAGGCAGTAACTCACTGCACTTTTAAGGACATGGAATGATTTCATGAATTGACTTAATAGCTAAAGAAATATTCATTCCTAAGAGGAAAAGAAAACCATACAAACCTAAGGTTAATGCAGACTGGTCCCAGTGGATGTCTTTTATTCCTTGATGCTGTCTCTGAGGCTTCAAAGGTTCCCTGTGTTTCTATGCAAATGAGCTGCTTACAAAATCCAACTCTTTCAAGTGTGTTCTAAGTGCTGCTGTCTATGTCGTTTTACAGTAAACACATTTTTGTTGCACAGCAATATGTTTCTCTTAGAAGATGGGTAAATATGCAAAATGTTTCTGTAACTATTTGTCAGATAGTCAAACAGATTTTTTGTCTATCCTCGGGCCCCTTTTATGTTCACTCTCTGTGAACATATGCGACAAGAGCTCTCCCAACACAAACACTTGAAGGAATCAAATTGCAGGCTCTTTTTCTACCAACATTTGCACAAAAAAAAAAAAAAAAAAAGGAGTAAAAAATAGAAAAAGAGAAGAAGAGTCTATTTTATCATGCAATAGAGTAGAAACACCCTGTGAATTGCAATCAGCTCTTACAATTTCTGATTTTGCAGCGACTTTTAAAGTTTGGTTGGTCCTCGTGCTGGTGCCATTTGATATATCATAATTTCAGGAAGTGAAGTGACAAATGGAGGCCAAAGTCCTTGTTAATATGTCAGCAACCAGATGTCAACGAGACCATCTCCCAGTTTCCTTGGAGTCACTCCAGATGCAATGTGTGGCAAATGAGCAGTTGCTCAAACCATAGCCCAGGCAAAGCAAAAATGCTGCTGAGAGAACACGGAGGTGCTGAAGGACTTCCCTCCTCCGCTGTTGAGGGCATTTGTTCAGGGACTGGTTCTTTTGCAGCTTCTAAGACTCTGCACTGGTAAAAGTCAGGTTCCCCAGTTTCTTGAGCCAGTGATTATCCACGGGCTGCTGTGGGCACACCCAGCTCACCAGGCTTTTTTCAACCACAGATGACCCAGGGGAAGTTGGTATTTATGGAAAAAATTCTGCCTTATGAGGGTAGCGAGGCACTGGAACAGCTTGCCCAGAGAAGCTGTGGCTGCCCCTATATCCCTGGAAGTGTCCAAGGCCAGGCTAGATGGGGCTGGGAGCAACCTGGGACAGTGGAAGGTGTCCCTGCCCATGGCAGGGCACAGAATGAGGTGAAGTTTAAGGTTCCTTCCAACCCAAATCATTCTGGGATTCTATGATTTTATTGCCAGTCTGGGATGGAATCTTACCTGGAGGCAGCTTTGCCTGGCCCCCAGTGTGTCTGATTTGTGTTTCATCAGGCCCTGTCCTTGTCATGTCTCTGTGCAGGGGTTTCAGCCCACCCAGTGCCAGAATGCAGAGTGGGTATGAAGTCATTGGAAAAAGACACATCAAGAGCTGGGAAATTGCCATGAGACAGGCTCCTATGATGTCACTGGGACAGAAGCTTTTGTTGAATATGAAATTTTGCCTTTCTTCACTTAATAAAAAATGACCTTGTAAGCTAACAACCAGATCTAAACCTCATATGCCCGTATCAAAATGCATCTCATGTGCCATTGCCCTATTTACACAAAGGTTAGTATGACTTTTTTATTATTTTGGGTCTTTGCAACCTCAGATAGAGCCCTTAGATGACTGAAATCTTCTTTTCTAGGCAAAAAATACACAATTGTTGTTGATCACATATAGTCTCTTCAAAATATTCTGGAAGACAGAAAAGACAGTCTTTCACACTTCCACTTTTCTTTCTGTGCCCAAATTCAAACTTTGACTCTTTAGGTGGTTGTGTTGTCCCATTTATGCTCTGATATAATGCACCAAAGATTCAACCATAATTATCCTTAAAGCACAACTTCAACAGGATCTTTTCAAGAGCTGTATAAAGAATGCTTTGATTCGAGCTTCTGTGCACCAAAATGAATGAGACCTTTTATGAGGAGCACTTTCAAATACACCCAGGAAGCCACAAATGATGTGACTGGCTACAGGCAGCCCTCCAAACCACTAAGAACTGTAAACACAGTCGTTCCACTTTATCTGGGAGAAAGTTTTTCTGTTTATGAACCGATCATCCAGTCTGCCACTCTTCCTGTGACTCAAAACACGTGCAAGGAAGTGCTATTTCCACAGAAGCTCCCAGATTTTGAGATTAGTTGGGTAAACACTGCAGTGATTCTTTGTTCTGCAGTCACACAGCCATGGAAGCACAAATGGCTTTTGTTTTTAGGAGACCAGCCAACACTCCCAAGTTCTTTTCCTACAGGAACTCTACCTTTGTGCAAAGCTCCATGATGTAATGTTGCTGGAAGTCTTGCAAGCTCTATACATTATCTTACCAATTTCTTGTGTGATGTGGGAGAAGATACAAGTTTAGAGCATTAAGACATCTTGCTATGGACAGAGTCTCATTTTTATACCCAGTTCTACTCCAGACCTGTCATTCTGGAGTTATGAGAGCAGTTACATCACTCCTTGTGTGCCTTTCACCACAAAGACTTGCATGTTTTTATTGCCTCAGCAAGAGGGGCCCCCCAGACTGCAGCAAACATGGGGCTTCTAGAGGAAGTGATGAGTATCAATCTCAGCAGGAACTATTTACTATGAAATAGAGGAATTTTTGTAAAAATGAGGAGTAAAATCTAAGAATTTGAGTTCTTGCTAGCAATACAAATAAGAATATTGTTACAGATATTTTCAAAGCTATCCAGGAAAATGCTGAGTGTTAATTGATGCAAATTGATTTCAGTGCTAGGGAAACCAATGATGAGGACAATGGTTCATCTAAGTTGGAGGAGTCTCCAAGGTGAAGTTGGTCCATGTCCTGCATCGAAACCACTTCCATAAAGAAACAAAAGGATCATTGTCATAGGAGACTCTGTCCTGAGGAGAACAGAAGGCCCAATATGCAGACTTCCCCAGTTTTTAAGGACAGCCTGCTGCCTCCTGGGACCTGTGTTAAAGCTTCCTACTGTGCTACAGCCCTCAGATTATTATCCATGGTGATTTTTTTCAATAGACAGTGATCAAGTTGCAACAAGAAACCTCAAGAGAGACTTCAGGTCCTTGAGACAACAGATTAAAGGATCAGGAGCACAAGCAGTGTTCTCCTCTATCCTTCCCGCTGCAGGGAATGATGAAGGAGAAAACAGGAAGAGTCCAGAGATCCACACCTGGCTCCAAGCCTGGTGTCACTGTCAGAATTTTAATTGTGGGTTGGTCTATGGGACAGACAGGGCACACCTGTCTTAAAAGGAGGAAAGAACTTTTCATGCAGGAGTAATCAAGGTTCACTGAAAGAGCTTTAAACTCTTTTAAAGCTCTTTTAAAGTCTTTTAAAGCTCTTTCAGGAAGGAGATAAACCAGGCTCACTAGAGCTAAGCATGTCAGTGGTGGAGGGATGTGATGGTGAGGTCCTGCTGTCTGCCATGTTAGTGGAGATAGGGGTTGGAAATCCACGTGGCAGAAAAGACAAAAGGATTATTCCTGTGTGGGAATGGTCACCACCACAAAAAGGTGGCAGCATCAATAGCCCAGCTGAAATTCATCCACACCAGTGCCCACAGCGTGGACAACCAACAGGAGGAGCAGGAAGCCACTACACAGCTGGAAAACCAGGATATAGCTGCAATCCTGGAAATGTGGAGCGTTGACTTCCACACTTGGAGTGCTGCAGTGGATGGCTGTCACTCTTCAGAAGGGAGGTGCAAGGAAGGAGAGGTGGTGGGGAGTGTTAGGGAGAGTTTCCACTGCCTAGGACTACATGATGGCTATGAGAGGGTCAAGGGTTTATGGGTAAGAGTTGGGGAAAGAGCAAATCAGATATGGTGGAATTCTGTTATAGACCACTCAGCCAGGGTGAGGAAATCACTAAAATATTCTGTGGCCAGCTGGGAGAAGTCTCACCATTGCTAGCCCTTGTCCTTTACAAACTTCAGATGACCAGATGTCTGCTGGAAACACCACAGAGTGGAGAGGAAACAGCCCAGGAGGTTCCTGGAGTGTGGGAGATGTAATTCCTGGTGAGGGAACCAGCCAGGGAAGGTGCCCTGCTGGACCTGTTTGTGAACAGGGATGGACTGGTGGGGGGTGTGATGGTTGGAGGCTATTTGGGGCACAAAGATAATCAAATTATAGGGTTTTTTTTCAATTTTTGGAGAAGTAAGGAGGGGGATCAGCACAACATCTACCTTGACCTTCCAGATGGCAGACTTCATATTCTTTAGGAGCCTGGTTGACAGAAACTGTGCTGAAGGGCAAAGAAGTCCAGGAAGGCTGGGGATTCTTCAAGGAGGAAATCTTCAAGGCACAGCAGGAGGTTGTTCCCTTGTGATCAAAGATGAACTGGTGGGAAAGAGATCTGTGGGTTTGGTGCTTTCCTGCCAAAGGTGCCAATACAAACCAACACAATCACATGGCAAAATGCAAGGACATCTAAGAGAAGGGCTGTTGCAATTTAGTCCAAAGGACAGAGAGATGATGAATCAATATTTATTACTAAAACACTTCACTGGGAATTTCTGCGCTTCAAAGGATCCAAAAAATTTGTCCTTGAGGAGTGAAAAAACTGCTTTTCTAGAACAGTGGCCTGACTGGAATCCAAATCCTAGTTCTAAAAATTCAGGAATATCCAAAATCAATACCCTTAGCATGCTCTCACAGATTTCTGTGCAGAATTCTCATTCCATGTATTAACTGAGAAGACTATGAGAAAAGCAGAAGAGAAAAGAGGCTACTCCAAAGCAACCTCAACTTCTCTGGAAAACAATAATAGGGCTGGATTATGGGATTTACATTTGATACCTGAGACAATTTTTCCCAAGAAACTAATTTAACTGTCTGTTTTACACAAGCAATACACATGGAGCGTGTGGCAACCATAAGAAGATGTGGTTTGCATTTTGTTTTTTAAGCTGAGTTTTATCATAACCTAATTTTACTTAGTTACATTATCCACTGGTTTTATCATTGCTAAAGTACAAAGAAGTCATAATTCTTGCAGTGTGTTTGCCTGACAATAATCTGCAGTGTATTCACCCAAGAGTACTCTGTATTAAGTCATATTTTTTGAGTTTACTGTCTTAGGGTTGCCTTTCATTCTAAAGGTCAAAGAATTGTCAGGAAAGTGAAGGTTTTAGCCCTGATAAATCCATACTCCTTAGTCATAGCACTGTCACACTACTGTGACATTAACCATAATGCAATTAATTACTAATTTAAACCAGGCTTTTGTCCTTCTTTCCCTACAAGTTCAGCTTAGCTCATTCCCAACCCATCTTCTGATGTGCGTTTGCATATCAAGTAACACAAGCAAAAGAAAAAAAGCACCTCACTGCCTTCTATAACAGCTCTCATCTGTGTGCTTGAGGGGCAAAGGAAGGAGAATTTCCTCATAATTCTGAGTCTTGCTCTAAACCTTCGTGCTGTGTTGAATAAAAAAGTAGAACCCATTTTTACATTCATTTTAAATGTGTTCTGCATTTCTATTTATGGAAGCCATTCAATATGTGCAAATACCAGATTCCTTTGAATTCTGCTGTATTTCCATTCTTGCTCAATAATTAAAACAGATAGTGATTACCCTACATAAATACCAAAAGCTCAGAGTTTGGCATTTATTTTTCTTTTTTTTTCCTTTTGTGCACCTGAAATTGGTCAGCATTTATTCCTTTTTGTCATGTGGGCTTTGCATTTGACAATGCTGTGGGAGAGCATCTCTAATCTCCACAGCACAACACCAGACCTACACCTCACTGCACTTCCTGAAAGCATTTAATCCATATTCATATTAATTAATTTCAACTTTCTCCTTATATGGTACTTAACTGAACTCATCTTTTTACCTTCCATTCTTTTTAACACTAATCCTATAATAAATTGGAGCTCCTGTAGCCATTTTGACAGTCATACAAAACAGAGTTATTGTAACTTAACCCTCTGGAAAATTATTCTACCTTCTCTGGAATATGCACAAAGATGCTGTATGACCTTGAACACTCACTGGCAAACGACCTGCAACATTCTTTCTAAATTCTATACTTTGATTTAGCTAGAATATTTCTTAAGAGATTTAATTGTCTTTATTTGACTGTATTGTACTATCCATTTATTTTTTTTACTATTATTTTTAAGGATCTTTGATATTAAGTAGAAAACAATATTGTTTGAGATCATTTTTCTTCACTAAATAAACACATATTATTGAATTATCCCTTTAAGTCTGATTACTAAATTATCTCAGTAATGACTTGCTCTTGTCTTGCAACTATGGGATAAAAATACCCTTTGAAGTTTTCTGTGCTCTTAGTAATAGGCTAAATAATGCCACGATGAAATCCTGTTTCTTACTGAAGTCACTGGTTTCCACGTTACTCATTATTTCTTTTACTAATTCTTAACTAATTAGTGCAGTGCCCATGAGACCTGGTCATAGACTAGAAAGTGCAGCATTGCTCTAATATTGAGCCAAAAAAGTTTCTTCTTTCACATAAAAATGGAAATATTGTTAAAACCAGTGACAGATATATTTCAATAATATATATACTTTCACTCGCCTTTCTACCTCATGAAGTGTTATTCTTCTGTATATTTTTTACTTTCTTGGTTTAAATTATTCATTTCTTTATTTTCAATTACTTTAACAAACATTGCTTTATTTCAAGGTGTTGTTTTATTTTTTTTTATTTCAGCAACCTCATTTAGTACCCTAAAAGGATAGGAAAGGACTATTAGTCTCATGAACACCATTTATTAATTCCCTGTGTTATATTTGTTTATGAATTAGGATGGTGAAGAAAAAAACCTCAGTTAATCCCATCCTACAATTGATCTTGATAGTATGACTTGCTTTCTTTTCTTTCTGGTATACTTGATGTGAAAATTAACTACTGAATAGCACTTGATTAATTATTCTCCTCTCTGTGATTTCCAGTTTTAGAGACATCAGATCCCAGGTGTCTCTAAGGTTACCCTTACAATGTTTTGTAGGATTTCTCTTGCCAGAGGCTCCTCAGCCCCTAAAACGTTGTCCTAGGAAGCACAAAGCTGAGAAAAGTCTGCAGAGCCCTGTCATCATAACTTTAAAATCTAAATACAAAAATACTGGATTTTGCCCTCCTTTTTTTCCCCCCCTCATCATCCTGTTATCACAGAGAAGAAAAATTAAAACAAAAAGGCCACAGACTACAGGGCTTCAGAGAGTATTGAGATGCCATTCTTTTTTGTTTGATCTCAAATCATTGTGTATTTTTGGCAAACACCTGAAGGAAATATCTTTAATTCTCAGAGCTGGGGGGTAAGAAAGGGAACTTTCAGATAATGGCAAACCATTTTACAAGACATATGCTTAGCTTACAGGGAAGGAGCAGTGGTGACACACAGATTAAAAATAAAAAAAGCCAAAGCAGAATTTTACAAAGCAATATAAAAAAGGCAAAAGATTAAGTAGTTTTAATGATAGAAACATGATCAAGAAGGTTAAAAAACCTAAAGGGGACCAAGAACACTGAGATTTTATGCTGAGCCCTGCACTGACAGGAGAGAACATTCCAATACATTTTTGGCTGTTGAACATTTCCTCTGCTTTCATTGATCCCGTGGTGTTTTGCATTTCCCAGACACGTGCTACTGCTCGTTTGACACGGCAAGTTGTTGACCATATGCTTAACAGAACGGGGTACTTCTCACAAGAAATCTTGTCTCCTGATAAAACCATTGTTGACAGATTTAAAAGTTGTTTTTTTCCTCTCTAGGGAGAGATTGTGTGCGAGTAGCTGCACTGAGAGCTCTGTGTTTATTGTCTTGCAGTCACGTTCAGATCCAGCCCACTCAGTTTGTTCCGACTGTCACCCGCTGGATTCTGAGAGCCACGACTGCAGATTCTCTCGCTGGCACCAAACCAATAAATCTGGCAAACAACATTTGTCATAAGGAAGACCAGCTGAGGTCTGAGAGTCTCTTTGGCCTCTGTTTGAGGTGGAGATTCTGCAAGCAAAATGTAGTTCATAATTCCTCAGGCGGCAGGCGAGCGACTGCAGAGACCCCCTTGCTCTCTGCTGCCTGTATTCCCCTCACAGCATCAGCAGACGTGGAAAGTAATTCAAAAAATATTGTCAGAAAATTTAGTAGACCATGCTCAGGAGGGAAAGCAGAGATGGGAGGTGTGGGAGAGGATTATGCATCACATGTGAGTAATAACACTTCTTCCAAGTGAAGGGAAAAACAGTTATGTAACAGAGAGAAGGGAAAACAATCAAACCTGTAGCTAATCTTCATGTGAAATGTTTTCCATTTTTCTCTAGACTTAAAGCTTTAGGAACTGAGAAGGGTAATTAGGAAACTATGGAAGGATAGGGGTCCAAAATTCAATAAGAATGTTTTCTTATGAAGTGCTGGGTTTGGTCAAAATCTCAGAGAAGCTCACCCTGAGGAAGTTGGTGCAGATTACCAATGATTAAAGTTTGGGGAGTTCATCCAGGTCTCTGAGTCCTGGAATATTGACACATCGGTACAATGCAGTGATACACAGCGAACAGAGAGAAAGTTGTCTTTCCCCAAAAGGATTTTGCTTTGTTTATTGAGGAGATTTACCACAACCATCTTCTTGTGAAGCTGCCGAGCTTATTCCATAATGCATGAATGGAAGCAGGTCTAACACAGACCCCCAAGGCAGGGAGTGAGGGATGTTCTTCATGGCCAGATTTTGGGCAAAGAATATTTTGGCCACATGGACGGACATAACTTCCTCACAGAGCCCCAAAACAGGGGAATGAGAACCCACCACAGCTCCCAGTTCTGTTCCCGCCACACCTGACCAAAATCTCTGTGCATAGGCAGAGCTCTGTCCTGAGCCAGAATCCTGGGAAAGGCACAGATTTTGCCTGTGGAGGAGAGCAGCCAGACAACCTGATGGCAGCTGAGTGTTTTGGGTAGACTCTAGAAGGCCAAGTCCCTCAGGATTTCACCCACAGCACAGGGGCAGGCCTGCATTTTAAAAGAAAACTTTCAGCACTGTCTTCAGCAAAGCTGATTCCCAGCTCAAATTCCTTCCTTGCATTTGCTGCAGCAGCTCTTAGATAACATGCAGGAAACAAAAGGCATGTTGTTGTACCAGGATTTTGAAGAAGTTATTCATTGCTATACTTGAGTTGAGATCTGTGAAGAAACACATGCGGCGTATTTTGAGAATGTGCTATGCCAGGTTACCCCAAGTCACAGTGTGTTTAAACAACCACTTTATTCTGCCATCTGGTACATGATAGGTTTCTGATAAATACGTGCCTGCGCTTTGACTGTGGGATGCTCACAAGAAAAGAGACTGTATTTTTCCAAGATGTTTGTCTAAGTCTCAGACAAACAACTTTGGCAATGTGAAGGAGCTTTCTGTGGGTGCGGCAGCAATCACAGAATCATAGAATGGCTTAGGTGGGAAAGATCACTTAGCTCCAACCCCTGCCATGGGCAGGGACACCTTCCACTAGACCAGGATGCTCAGAGCTCCAAACAGGCCTTGGACACTTTCAGGGATGGGGCAGCCTCAGCTTCTCTGGGCAATTCACAAGAATTTGTTCCTGATAGCTAATCTAACCCTACTCTCTGTTAGTTTGAAGCCATTTCCCCTTTTCCTGTCACTCCAGGCCCTTGTAAATAGTCTCTCTCCATCTGGAAGGCCACAATTAGGTCACCCTGAAGCTTCTCTTCTCCAGGCTGAACAATCCCAGTGCTCTCAGCTTTTCCTCACAGCAGAGTTGCTCCATTCCTCTAATCAACCTGGTGACCTCTTGACTCACCTCAGCAGATCAATATCCTGCCTGTGTTGGGGACACCAGAGCCCTTCTCTTTAATTTTCCTCCCTTTAGCCCTCCCACATACCCCAAAAGGAGTGTCCAGTCAGCATGAGGGGAACTCAGAGTATTGCTGTAAGCCACAGAGGTGAATGTGGCTCAGACAAATGTTGGCAATTATAGGCTGGATTTGCGTATAGCCAAAATCAACATTTCCTTAGGCAGCTGACTGCTGAGCACCCCAGGGTCCTTGCTTTGGAGAATGAGAGGAGAGAGAAGATCCAGCATCTGAGCAACCTCCAAAGTCCTCTGCCACTGCTCTCCTGCCTGGTTTCTCACTGCTCACTTCTGTTTGCCTTTCTGTGCTGCAGGGAAGGCCTTGCCCCTGCCCTGTCCCCTTCCCTCCTTCTCACACAGCAGCAACAGTTCAGGTGGGAAGAAGCTCCTGAGAACACAGCAGCAGGAGTATGCTACTCAGAAGGGAGAGGGGATTTGGTCAGGGATGCACAGGTAACGTGGTCAAATTTAGATTAAACCTACTTTTGTCCATACCTTTGACAGTTATTCTTGAATTAACCTGAACCACTCATTCGCAATACCTGGGGCAGGAGGGAAAAGCTCCTGTACCAGATGGGAAACAGTCACAGATAAATAAACAGGAGGTTTACTTTCAGAAAATTATAATCTTGGGGATAAGAAGGAGAGGGAAATGGTCCTGTAAACACCAACAGCCTTCCAAGGTCTGCATAAGTCCCCACAAACCCCACAGATCTCTCTTGGGATCACAGAAGTTCCAGGAACCCATCCAAATACCCTTCTTTTATCTGCAAGTTCCTGAAGCTGTGGTCCTATTCCAGCCTACATCATCCAGTTCTCCCTAGGGGTTCATCTGAGCCTTCCTCCACTCTTTACTGCCATCAGAACTGATCATATTTCCCCCAAGGCTGCTCTCCTTCAGCTTTGCCAACACCACTGGAAAACCCTGACCTCTCCCCAAGCTTTTTTGTGCTTTCCATAGATTGTGGAAATGTTACTGCAGTAACATTGCTCAGTGCAGGCTGCAGAGTCTGCCCACAAACCTGGTAAATGCTCAGGTTTTTAAACTGAAAAGATGGAGCTGTGAGGTCAGATGAACAATTCTACATGCTTTTATAGACCACATTTCTGGTATATTTATGCTGAGCAACTAACAGCCTTTCTGGCCTGGGCAGTAGCAGGAGACAACACATCAGAGACTATTTTATTGACAATAACCCCATGTAATGCAAAATGGATCAGATGGCTGGGGTCTGATCCCAAACCCAACAACTTTTGCATTCTCTTTCCTTAAACTTCAGATTCCAAGAATTTGCCTTCTAAGCTTTGTTCTGTATTTCAGCCTCAGCTCAGTACATGAAGCTTCCTGAAAACATAACCTCTTCATATTTGTCACTATTGGGATTGACATGCATGTAAGATAAAACACAAGAGGAATAACCCAACCTTGTGCTCTCCAAATTGTGGGAGTGTTGCCATAGCCAGTCAGGCTATGGCAACAAAGAATGTTCCAAGTTGGAAGGGACCTACAAGGATCATGGAATCCAAATATTAAGTAAATGACCCATACAGGGACTGTACCCACAGCCTTGGTGTTATCTGCACCATGATCCAACCAACTGAGCATTGTCACATGTCATCAGAAATGTCACCAGTGTCCTGGCTTGGAAAGACAGGTGTCTGCTAAGGAGGGCAGGAGCCTCCCTTAGAATGGAAATGTAAACTCCCTCCCTCTGAATTATTATAATTTGGAAATTAAGGGGCTCTCAGGCAAACGTTTGGGAATATGAATAGCAGTAATTTACTAGAAAACTAAAATAAAAATGTAGTAGTACAAAAAAAACACAAACAAACAAACAAAAAACAAAACAAAAAAAAAAAAACAAAAAAAACCCAAAAAACCAAAAAAACACAAAAAACCAACCAAACAAAAAAAACCCCCACCAAACAAAAAAAACCCCCACCAAACCAAAACAAAAAAACACCAAAAAACAACACTGACAGAATCAGAATACAACCTTACACCCTGTTGGTCAGGCTATTGTTTACAGTTCAATCAAGTCCTCCTGCAGTGACAGATGTGGTTCTGTTGGAGCAATTATCCTGTAGAAGGGTGAAGTTTTCCTCTGAAGGTGCAGTGGTGTGAGATGGGTCCCTGGGAATGCAGAGCACACAGGCTGTGCTGGGCTCTGAATGCCAGGGTTTATCCAGGTGGGAATGCAGTGCACACAGGCTGTGCTGGGCTCTGAATGCCAGGGTTTATCCAGGTGGGAATGCTGGGCTCCTCCCCTGGGTGGAGCATCTCCCATGGATGATGGAATTGGATCAGCCCTGCAGGGAGCCTGGATGGCCCATGAACAGAAGATATGCCCTGGAGGGAGGATGGGTCCTGGAAGGGATAAAGAACCCTGCCCCAGCTGTTTTTAACAGATGGTAGCAGAATACACACTTATGGTTACATCTTACATTGCAACCTAAGAAAACCAGTCTTGGCCAGTGTCTGACAAAGCTTCATAGAGAGCTACAGAGTGCAAGAAATAAACACCCTCATGACTAGGATGAAAGTTAATTAGCTCTTAATTTATATCCTGAAGTGCAAGTGTTGAGCTCTCATAAAACCGCATCCTTTGGAAAACAAGTGCTTCCATTTTTCCTACTTTGCTGCAGCTCTTTTCACTGCTATCAGCACACTGTTTAATAATATCTTGCAGCAGTAGGGTTTTACTATGAAAAAGAAAAGCAGTGAGCTTTGTCAATGCTAGGAAGAAATTCTTGACTGTGAGCATGGTGAGGCACTGGAGCAGAGAAGCTGTGGGTGCTCCATCCCTGGGAATGTCCAAGGCCAGGTTGGATGGGGCACTGAGCATCCTGGTCTGGTGGAAGGTGTCCCTGCCCATGGCATGGAGGTGGAACGAGATGAGATTTAAAGTCCTTTTAACCTAAACCATTCTATGATGTTATAAGTTCCATCAGGAGTTTTTGTGTAGATTAATACCAGCAAAAATAACCTGACAGAGGATTTTGAAGTTGTTACCATCACTCCATCAGACATCCTCTTACAGACATGCCATGCTTCCCGTTATACATTTGCGGAATGATCTACTTTTACCTTGTATAATCTACTCTGTCAAGGAACATTTTCACACTGCTAATAATTTTCATTGTCTCTTCTGAGTCATTCCTACCTCTTTTCCCTTGCTTGGGTGGGACAAGCAAAACAGAGCAGTGGTTGGGGTTGCCACATTTCACCCTCCATTGTTTTCCCCGAGCGCTGCTGTCTGACCTTGGGAGAGAGTTGTGCTGTTCAGGTTTGCACTGCTGTCATTTCCTGAAGTAGTTGCAGTTATTTGTGAACACAAAACCTCCGAGTTCCCCTCCCTGGCGCGCTCTCCCTCGCTTTGCTGAAGGGAACATCTTGAACTCTTCACATGCGTTGACTCACTGTGACGGATGAAGTAGGATGTGACATCCCACTTGCAGCTCCCCAGCATAAACAGTGGGAACATAATAAGAGCTCCCATCTGCCTCGTTCCTTTGCTCCCCCAAACCTGAAAGCAAAATGAAGACCAGGAGTCATTCACATCTTCATTCAGAGAACAATTGTCTCAGAAAGCAAGAACATCCACATCTTCAAGCAGTTATCAATGATGAAGTTATGTCACGATTATTCCAAACAAAAGTGAAATTCTTACATAGACACGGAGGGGATTTGTTCCTGGTATAATTTTATGTCTGGCTGGAGATATTTTGCCCACAGGTTGGCTTAGATTCCACATCACATGGTGGTCTCTGACAGTGCAAACTGAAATTTATCTAAAGGGAAAAGAAGGGATGTGCTATTTCTTAGCACAGCGTGGCTTTAGCAGAAATAAAATAATCTTTGGGGATAGAATCAGTTTCTTGACCTGATTTTCTCTGTAATTAAGGAATGTGCAACAGTTCACTGGAAGTCTCAGTAGAACTACAGTGTCTACAAAAGTCTTTAAAGGTACCCAACTGCAACAAAATAAACTGTAATTTTTCCATTTCCTGATGCTACTTCAAGACAGTGAATGCCACCCAGGACTTTAGTTACCAGGAATGGAAAAGTAATTCATGCCCAAAGCAACAGGGAAAAAATAGTCTATAAAGACAAACTTGAAAAAATACCATTTTGTGGTGATACATAAAAAAGCTTCTAAAACCCAGCTGAGATTTAAGCCATGTAAGTCCAAAGTACTCTGATTGCTTTGACAGAAAGGATATAAAGCATTATTTAAAATCAAATTTAACTTCTATATAGTTCTACAGGAATTTGACCTATTCTATTTCATTTTATTACTGCTACTTGATAGGTTGGGGTATTTCTAAGATATGATAACTAGAAACCTTATGTCCTCTCACTTAAATGACATGAGTGAAATAATTTATTTTTAAAATACTTGTTTAAATTTTTTTAGTTGTTGAAATAACTTGTTTTGGTAAGTTCCTTACTAAATGAAATACTAAATTAGGTTAAGTACTGTTTTTTCCTAGTGAGAAAATTATCCGCAAAGAGCAATTAGATGTGTATTTTGGGCAGTGACTATGTCTACATAAATTCATCAATGCAGAAATTGAGAAAAACACATTTGCCTGTGAATAGCAACATTTTTTTTCCCATCTTATCACATCTGAGGGTACATTGGAGCAGCTTTGTTTGACCAGATCAAAAGCTCACATGGGATGAAAGGTCTCCCACTCCAAGTGGTGGATGCCCTGGAAAGGACATGGAGCAGTGTCCCCACTGTCCCAACAAACCACACAGGTCCTCAGCCTCAGCTGCATCTGAGCTTCTTTTCTAGACAAAAGTATGTCAATGAACTTTTGACCCACTTTTTTTTGCTTTCAAGACTGGTTATAATTAAACCTCCACAGCATCCTGCGGCTGTGAACTCTATGACACAAATAAAACAGTCATGAAAATCTACTTTTTGAGTGTGTGTCTTAATGTATTACCTTATCATCTTGGTGGATATCACCTAATTTTGGTATGATAATAAATCCCACAACTTATTCCCTATTCATACTGTTCACAGCATCCATGTTACCCTTGTTAGTGCTGATTTCATTTCCAAGATAAAAATACAGCATACTTTGTTCTCACTCAGCAGACAAGTCACTCTGTGTCCTTGGCCATCTTTCCTTCCCTTCTCCACACCTTTTTTATTCACTGAGGCTCTTTCTGAGAAACCATGACCAGAATTGAAAAATGTTCAGGATATAAATACACCAAGGAGTTTAGCACAGACACAAGGTTCTCCTTTCCAGTTTGTATTTATTTAGTTTTTTTCTTCATGATCCAACTTGCTTTCTTGAACCCTACAGACAAGGAGATGATGTTTTCAGAGGATTATTCACAACAATTTCCCTAAGGACTCTTTAGTACCAGCTAATTTAGAGTCTATTATTCTTCTACTTAAAATTATTAGATATATTGGGTACAATCCTAACCAATCCACCATTTAGAGTAATAAGCCACCAGTTTCACCAGCTTTATTACTACCTTTCCACTTATTATCTACTGGATCACTGGATAGATACAGCATACAATACCTACAGCAGTATCTTGGGACAGTATTTTTAGCAATGTCAGGCAGAATCCTTGGCCCAGATACTCAGTGATTACATGACACACACAGGAAATTCAGTTTACTAATACATTACTGTGCAATTTTCTCTTACAGTCTTAATTCTGTTCCTCATAGAGGTTTCAGCTTAGATTCAGGTAAATTATTGTTAAATAACAGGTTTTCCAGAATAGATGGTATTGCCTCTTCCCAGATATTTTCTCTCTAGATATCCTTTTCCACCAGTCTCAGACCTATTTATCTGTTCATTAGCTACACCACATATGGGAGTTTATAATTTAAGTCTGACCTTGCATTTCTTTGTGATAAAGTATAAAATGGCATGCACATGTAACATACACGAGATTAATCCTTATGTTAATAAACAGCTGCATTACTTTGTGTCAAATGGAAATGTCTCATATAAATAGCCTGTTGTGACAGACTGTTACATAATTCATTAAAAATATATTTGATTATGCATTTAGATATTTGTGGAAACATTTTTTTAATTAATCATTTCAACACACTCATCAAACCCTATAAAAGATTCTTCTACACACTGAGGTCTTGTTGAGAAGAAATATTTACAACTGCTGCATGGATCCCGTTCAAATGTGCAATAAATCAAAAAGGTTTTGGGAATGTGCTTGAGGAGGAACCAGTAACATTGCTTTTCCAGAAGAAATTCTTTGCAGTGAGGGTGGTGAGGCACTGGAACAGGTTGCCCAGAGAAATTGTGGATGTCCCATCCCTGGAAGTGTCCAAGGCCAGATTGGATGGGGCACTGAGTAAATTGGTCTAGTGAGAGGTGTGCCTGCCCATGGCACAGGGTTGGAATTAGTTGATCTCTAATGTACTTTCCAACCCAAGCCATTTTATGATTCTATTTTTATAATTTTTCTGGAAAAAATCTCTGTCCTGGAAAAAGGAAGTGGGTTTGAAATTGTGTCTTTAGCCTTGGCAAAGTGATGCCAGACAGCATCAGGCTCAGGTCAAATCTAAATACAGAGGGGATTTTCAGGAGGGGGAAAGGGCCTGTTTACTATTTGATCTTCCAAAAGGATATGGAAAAAGTGTGCTTCTTTCAAGAGAAAAGGATTCTGCAAATCAAAATCATAAGTCAGTCGCTTCAGAAAAGCTCTTGGCTTGTGAAAAGACAAATTCAAACACTGAAGCTACCAGAGTATTGTGCCTACCATGCCACATCCCTGCCTACAAACGCTGACAGATCCCTTGAGTTTTGGCTGAACTGCTCAGGAGCAGCTTCCTGCAGACACTTAGCATGGAAAATGTTCCAGTTAGCAGCATAAGACTGGATTCCAGCCTGGTGGCTCCACTTTCATTGTCCAGAGATGCCTCAACAGCAGAGGATGTCAACTTCCCGCATGCACACTCAGAAAGTGACTTTAAGGGAGAGCTCCTGGGCTGGGGGAAACCTCTCAGGTGGGAGGCTGGCAGGGGTGGCCCTGGTGGGAGGAAGGCAGGGTGGTCAAGAGACACCATTACCATGGCAACGCTGCCTGGGAAAGACAAAAGAGGAAACCTGTGATGAAAAGGGAACGGTTGAAATAGGGAGAGAGAGCCGTGACAAGATGACACACACATGTCACCTCCAGTGACTGAAGCTGCCACTCAACCTGCCAAGCCACGCTGTCACTTGCCCATGTGGCCAAGTGTCCTGACCTCCTGGGCTGTCATAGGCTGAAAATGACTTGGAGGGGGTTGAATGCAGAGTTCCCATCACTTGGTGTGGACATGTTGCCCAACACGAAATTTTAGATTTGACTCCAAGTCTCAGAATCTCCTTGCCATCCTCCAGCACCAAAGTAAATGGAAAAAAACATTGTTAAATAATAAATATAGCTATATCCTCTATCTATCTATCTATCTATCTATCTATCTATCTATCTATCTATCTATCTATCTATCTCCATCTCCATCTCCATCTCCATCTCCATCTCTATACCTATATCTATATCTATATCTATATCTATATCTATATCTATATCTATATCTATATCTATATCTATATCTATATCTATATCTATATCTATATCTATATCTATATCTATATCTATATCTATATCTATATCTATATCTATATCTATATATGTATCTATGTATCTATATAGCTTATATCTATATATCTATATATCTATATATCTATATATCTATATATCTATATATCTATATATCTATATATCTATATATCTATATATCTATATATCTATATATCTATATATCTATATATCTATATATCTATATATCTATATCCATATCTATATCTGTTACACCTACATGAGTCAAACATGAAGAGTTGCCAAATTATACCCTCTTTTTCTCACCTGCCTATAGTAAAACCAGTTGCAGGTTGAGTAACCCTGACTTAACTCCATGGCACAACAGCAAATGCCAGGGTTTTATTTGTGAATCGATCTGGGCAGAAGAATCAAGCTGGGAGCCTCAAGAACCCTTAAAATCACCCTCTTGACTTATAGGAACCCAGAAACAGGGCACAGCAAATTACTTTGGCAAAGCTGAGTCATCTGTGCAGCAGCTCAAAACCAACATTAATCCATTGCCTAGATCAGCTAGTGAAAAACAAAGAATTTATGGTAGAAACTGAGCTAAATTACAGCAGTTGGCAGACCAATGTTCCCCTGTCAAATGACCATATAAAACTACAAGACACTCAGGCTGTGTATTTTCTAGGGCAGTTTCCACTGCTTCTAAAGTAAATGTACTGCATCTAGCCAGAAGAGAAACCCAATTGCCTTACATAGGAAAAAAACCTCGATGCAATTGGTTCTCAAGACACCACAGGCTCCTGTATCATCACTTTCTACTAAAATCACAAATAAAGGCAACTAAAAGAAAAGAGAAAAAGGGGAGGGAAAATATAGATATAGATGTAGATGATAGATATAGATATAGATATAGATGTAGATGATAGATATAGATATAGATATAGATGATATCTAGATATCGACATACATACAATCATTTTTCTTTCCATGGCTGTTTACCTCCTAAAATTTTTACAATACACTTTCAAAACATCATTCAAAAAGAATGGAATAACAGCCACCTTTTGTACTATAGGGAATTGATACACAGGGAGATTAAATGGATTCCTGAGGATCACTCAGGAAATCTGCACTGGAGCAAAAACCTGCTTTTCTCATATTCTTGTTGAGTATCTGAGGAACAGGTTGGTGTTCCCTCAGGCCCAGGTACTCTGCAGCATTGCCACAGACATTGGGAAAATAAGGCCAAGGGCTGCAAGCACTGAACCTGGCACAAAGAATGGGTTGGGGGTTTTTTTATGCTTTTGTTTTATGTTTGTCCCAGTGCTTGTTCAGAAAGTAAAATAAGTTATTCAGGGCCTGCTTTTTCATAATCTCCAGGGTACTTGGTGTACGGATAAGCCATTGATTTTTGCTCTCAGTCTGTTACAGTCACATATATGCAGTAAAAGTAATTTCCTCGGGACTAATATCATTTGTTCTCCAGGGTTTTTCCTTATGAAAACTGAATTTTGAACAATCCTTATGTAACCTTTGCTATTAAGGTTACTAGAGATTGAGATCCATTTGTGAGATGAATAAAGCATAACATTTTGCTTCTGCAAACTTTTCTGACAAAGCTCTTTATGTCAGGGAAAGGATGAAGCTTTTACTGTGTGACAAAATTTCCATCTGAAACTAAGGGATCTGTTAAATTACTTTCCCGACCTGGTTTCTGCACCTATTTGCTCTAAAAACTCTCTTTAATCTAATTTTAGCTTTCACTCTAAAATTATTAAAATTCAGGTTTTAAGAGAACATGACTTTTACCCCTCTTAGAGAAGTATGACATTTTTCATTGCCATATTTATTCTAAATAAAAAAAATACTTTTAAATGTAAATTAATTGTTCTATTAGAGTCTGATAAAGGAATATACATGAATATAGTAAGTCCTATGCCTTTAGGTTACAAAAACTGGGCTAAAAGATTACTTCCATCATTAAAAAAATCACAGGATCATTTAGGTTTAAAAGATCTCTGAGGCTGTTGAGTCCAACCTTTGCTCACCACCTTGTCAACCAGACCATGGCACTGAGTGCCACATCCAGTCATTCCTGGAACAAAAATATATATTTGGATGGTGGGTGTCTGTCCACTTTAACTAAAATTATATTCAATAAGAAACATTTTGGGTAGGTTAACTTCTCTGAGAAAAGAACTCCATCCTAAACAAACCACCTCACAGTGGTTGCATTCCTGAGGAAAAGTTGGTAGGGTCAGAACACTCTTCTCAAATTTAATAAAGAAAGCCTTTTATATATATATATTTGTATATATATCTAAATATATATATAAATACCCATTCAACCCTGAGCAAAAAGAAAGCAGTTCAAGCCCAGACACACGCAGTCACTCTCCTGGAGTCTGTCATATTTTAACAGATCAGAAAGAGAAGTTTGGGGCAGGACATGTGACCTTGCTGGATGTTGACTTTCTGGTTGTCACCACTCATGGTCACTGTGGAGAGGTTTTGCTCGTTAAGGTACCGTGGTCATTACAGTGTGCAACACCCCTGAGATGTGAGCACGAGGCACAAAAATCAGCTGCCTGCCAGCTGCTGAGTGGAGGGCCTTCTTCTTTTTTGGTTAAAAGTAAGATTTCCTCCAAAATTTCCTTTGTGTCCCTCTTGAAACAGAGATAGAAGAACAGCCTCCTTTCATCTTCTTTTCATTCCTATTGATCATGTTTTTCTCTACTTAGAGATAATGTAAGCCTCTTAAAACTAGTGCAACCAAAAATATTGTTATTGTTTGAAATGTGACTAAAAAGAAGCCAAAAACTCCCCTCTATCTCCAGAAGCATGAAAATATCCCCGAGCACCTCCACCCACCCACATCAATTCGTGGAGCATCTCATTACCCCTGGAAGGAGAGCTCTGAAAGTGGTGTTGTGGTGAGAATTCCCTTGCTGTAGTTCCTGACCAAAGGTGGGATCAGTGGTCAGATCTTTGATCTCACCCCTGATTTAGGTGTGCCCAGTGACCAGGTCAGCCTCTGTAGGGTTCAGATTTTGTTCAGAGCATCCCATATTCTGTTACACCATCCCACGTTACTGACACATTCTCACGGCACTTCCAAGCACAGAATTCCTAGGGGGAAAAAAAGGGATTTTATGCCAGTTTTCACCTGTGAGGGATTTGGGACAGGAAAGGCTATTCAAGCACCCTGCTTTGTGTAATCATTCAACCCCGAGCTTGAGAACCACCTCCCCTTCACCTGCACGATTCCAGGCCTTACAGAAAATAGGGAGAAACAGGAGACAGCAGACACTGCTAGACTATTTGTGAGTCCCACTGTGGGAGAAACAGGATCAGTGTGGGACCAGGAGATATCCACTGTGCAATTTTTATCCACTTTGTAGGAGAATGAATGTCCTCTCCAAAAGCTTGCATCCAGCAGGACCCAGAACTTCAGAAGAGAAAGTACAGTACATCGTGAAACAGTTCTTTTTCCATAGGGAGCAAAGCACATTCCCAAATTATATTGGTAACAATAAACCCCTGAAAATAATACAGTACATCTCTCTCCAGTGAACGGCGTCGTTCTGTGTTCTTCAGAGCTGGGCGGAATAAAACTGCACAGAACAAAGGTTTCAAGTTTCCCCTTTTTGATGCTCTCAGACCTGAGCTAAAAAATAATTAATTTCTCCACATCCACAAAGAATTTCTGCGGTTTTGCCCTCGGTGGAACACAATAATTATCAGTGAAAAAGAGCCAGTTTTCCTAGAGAAACTAATGTGTGAGAAAACAGGCAGTACACAGGAGAACATCTCCTCTTCATTTCAAACGAGAGTAGGGACAGGAAGCTGATTTGTTTTACTTTTTAAAGCAATGTGGGGCACACAAACCTTAACTCTCCTCCCTGAGGATGTGAACATACTCCTGCTATGCGCAGTGGGAATTACAGGCCAAGTCCTGCTGTTTCCAGCTGGGTTAGAAAGCTCTGGGGCTCCCTAGTCTGGGGATTTTCTCTTTTGGCACACACAGATAATGAATATTTCTCCATGGCTGATAACCCAGAACTACCTCAGCCCCTACATCTACCATTATAGGTGGTTAAAGGTTCCCTTCTCCCTCCAGTGCTGGATGGGTGATGGATGGATGGATGGATGGATGGATGGATGGATGGATGGATGGATGGATGGATGGATGGATGTTGTCCTGGATGCAGGTTGGTAATGCAGCACTACAGCTAAAGAAGATTTTCCAGAATTTTCCATTCAAACCCACCCCATTTCAGCAGCTTTTGTTGTTACTGACCTGTGATGACCAATCTACAGCTTTCACAGCCTCCATTAAGAGGTTTCAGTTAAAGATTTTTAGACTCCTCCCTGCAAAATACAACTGACCATGAAGAATAATAACTGCATCATAACCATTTACTTTGGAAATTCTAGGTATTTTGTTGAATTTCAATAACCTGAAATGTGATGGGGAGGCAGAGGAAGGCTGAACTCCTCTAAGCCCCAGTGATGTTCTGTGGGGTTGAGTTTGGCTAAGGGTTAATCTCAAGAGAAAAGTGAAAATTCCAATTCACTAATGCAGACTGGCATGTTCCATGTTTTATTTGGGCAGCTACATGGATGGAGCTGGGCCTGCTCCATCTCTTTACAAGTTCCTGGTGTCACTTGGAATAAATTCTTGCATTGCCACTGAACAAATACCACTCTAGGGATGGAGGTGCTAAATGGGATTTCCTCCTAAAATTTCTATCCTGCTACAGAGATACCCGGAAAGGGAGCAGAAGACAAGAGTATTTCTACTCTTAGAATATTTCCTTTTTGTTCTCAAATTTTCACTTGCCTGCAGCTGTCCCACTTGTCTGTAGGAAGGGCAGAAAAGGGATTGAGGAAGGGAAATAATATTTGGCAAGGTTATTTTGTTTTTCAGATGCTAAGCTTTGCTCAGCAATACAGACAGAAAACCCCAGGAAAATCAACCAAGTCACACAGAATTTCACCCCATTCCAAGGGCTCTGCCTCTTGCATGTGCTGAAGGTCACAGCCTGGAAAAACTAGTATGGAGTCATGTAATTAAAGATTATATCACCCCACATACAGAGAGGAATGTCATTTAAAATATATACCACCAGAACTTCACTCTGGCATCCCCTAAGGTTTGGGGCCTTGGCTTCAGAGCCTTACCATTTTTATATAATATTTTAGGGAGATGGTTTTACTTACAAATATATGTGTGACTAAATATATTTTAATAAATATATATATATGCATTCCTATGGTGTATATATATGTACATATATATATATATCTGTGGGCCCTGCCACAGCCCATCAGTAAAATAAAACCTGTAAGAAGCAGTTCTGCTCCTGTGACAGTCATGCTGCCACCAGTGGTGCCTCCTTGCAAGGAGACCTGCTCCTGTCCTGGATTTGCTGTCAGATATTAGGATTCTCTGTGGAGCACATCTCGTGCTTGCTCAGCAAATCCCTTTATTTTTTTCTCTGGGAAGCTGCTCATAGGTGCTCCATCACTCTGACATTTTTCCACCAGGATAATGATGGAGCAAACAAGCACAGTAGCTGACTCAGGAGGAAGGTGCAAGCCTGCAAAGTGGCTGAGCACAGAAACTACTGCCTCTTTGTTTGTTTATTTATTTTTAAAATCCACATAAGAGAACAACCTTTTCTTTCCTTTTTTTTTTTTCCTTTTTTTTTTTCCTTTTTGCATTGTGAGCAACCAATTTTTCCAAGCTTAGAAATTACCTCAACTGCTGACCAAAGGATAGTATCACATCTAAGAAAGGCAAACAGCAGCCACTGAAAAGATGACAGCAAAAACAGAAGAAAATTAGTATTTTAAAGGTGGGTAAGATGGCTGGAAGCTCCCAGTAGCTGAGGGACCATACATGTCTGAATGGAATGCGACAAGGAGGAAAGGGCTACGTGGAATTTGAAAAGGGCTTCTCTACATGCAGGAAGCCTCGTAAACAAGTCAATATAAAAGCAATATATTTAGAGAGTAGTCTCATAAATGTGAATACAGATTTTTTTTTATTTTTGTACCATAGGTAAACTTGTTAATACATTTCTAATTGCAAAGTGACACAGCTTTATGTCTGTTCATTTCTACCTTCTCACTCTGATATTATCTGTCACAACTTGAATACAAGCTTGCTATAGAAGTAAAGTCAGAGTGTTCACCAAGTCACCATATTTCAAATTTTCCCCAGGGTCATATTCTCCCCTCTCTGCCTTGGAGAGCTTGCCAACTTCCAAAACAACTCATTACTTTTACTTGGCAACTGATATTTCTTTCATCACATTGATAGTTTTACTTTCTTTTGAACAAAGAGACTGGTGTGATTTGTATTATATGACTGCAAATAGTTAATTATCATCTCATTAAGATCTAGCATGGTTTATGGCATTGTGGTGTATTTTTGTTCACATGTCCCTTGATTTTGATAACTTTCTTGTAGCTACTAAAATATGTCTTAGTCACTGTCTAAGAAATGTAAAAAAATACCTTTCAATAACCTCCACCACATCAATGCAGCTTTAGCAGCTTAGTGGTACAGAGAAAATGAAAGGAAAAATAATTCCAGTGCTACTGCTAATGTAACTCTACAGGGCAACATTTCCAGAAGCACTTCAACGCTTGAATCCAAGTTGATTTTTGTATAAAATTTTAAGTGGTCCCCAAAGAGAGAAGAAAATGAATAATTTGAATCCAGATCTTGTCAGATAAATCACTCATTTTGGAGATGGAACAGCAATCCGAGACATTTCCCCAGCAAGCTTAATCACATCTGTGTTCCTAAAATCATAGAATGATCCCATTTGGAAGGGATTTAAAGATCATCCAGTTCCAAACCACCTTTTCCACTACCCCAGCTTGCTCCAAGCCCCATCCAACCTGACCTTGAACACTTCCAGGGATGGGGCAGCCACAGCTTCTCTGGGCAGCCTGTGCCAGGGGCCCAAATCAAACTGTGACTCTAAATGTCCTAACAGGGAGTTTTATCCTTACAGCTGACCCTAAACTGGGATGTGACCTGCTCCCAGTGACAGCAGAGGTGACAGAGTCTTGCATAACTTCCCAGAGACACAGAAAAATGGAAGAGGGGAGGGTCCTCGGAGGTTCCTGCTCCAACCTCCAGCCCCACCAGTCAGGTCCAGCATCAAGATCACATCAGGCTGCTCAAGATCTGGTCCAGCTGAGTGTCAAATCTTATCCTGCAGGGTAGTCAGGAGTGTTCAAACCAATACATTACTCCTCTGTCCTGGAGTCTGCTGCTTCTGGTGCCAGCTTTCAGCATAAACACTGTGGTGGAAAAGCTTCATTTTGGCACAGAAGGAAACAGCTTTTACTGGACTTGAAACCTGGGCTGCAGCATTGGCCCTCATTGACTGAAATGTCACAGCAGAAAAGCTTTTTCCAGGGGTGTTACCAGAGGGGAAACAATGATTTTAGGCAAAAAAAAAAACCCTCCAAGAGGCACCTCAGAGTTCCCCACACAGTGGTGATTAAAACATATTGGCAAAACTAAGCTCAGCTAAGGTGAAAAGCAAAGCTCCCGTTGACTGCAATTAATCACCAGAAGACCCTTTCATCCCAATTCTACTCCTGCTGACATAAAAGGCAAAACTCTTGCTGTCCTTGGTGACCCAGCATCAAACCTTTCAAAAGCCACTTGGGTGGAGGGGTGGGGGAGCTCCGTTCTTTCACATCTCCATATGTATTTTTAATTTCACATTGGAGCAGCCTTTTATGGCCGAAATAAAAATCCCTGGAAAATAAGTTTTTTCACAGAATTGCTGACAGACTGTTAAGCAGAGTGCCACAAACAGCACTGCTGTAATGATTAGTTGAACAGGCTGATTACACTGGGCTCCTGTGCTCTCAGCAATGGCAAAAACTCATTTGATTTTCAATACGCCAACCCCTCTTGAATCAATATTTTGTATTATGTATTCCATTTGAAGCACTTGTATAAAGGCTACGGTAGTATTTTGCCTTAATATTTTATTTTTAGAGCTCATGTAGCATAATTAGGCACATTTTATGTAGGTTTGGCATGCAGTTTAACAACAGGTAGAATTTACCTGTTTGCTTTGCAGTGAGACTCGCAGTCTGTGCGTGTTGGCACATGTGAGAATGCACATCTCTAATTGCAGTTCCTGATCTCAGCTAGCTGACCTGTGGTTTTGTGTGCCTTTTTCCTCCTGGATGCCTATCCAGAGACACCTTTAAGAGGAATAATTTTCAGGATGTATTGAGCGTTGCCCACAGGGGCCTGGAGGCGCAGAGATATTCAAACTCAGCAGACATTTTTTAAAGGTTAGGTCATATCACAGATCTCTTGTGCATCTCCCTGTGTGGAACAACCAATGTGCATGGAAGACAGACACAAAAAGCTGAAACCTGCCCAATCTCCTCAAATTTAAAGATGCTCCTTTTAATCAGCAGCACCCTGGTCCATGCAATCCTGGCTGTTTAATGTCACCCAGGTAATAACACAAAAATAACAATAACAATCTCCATGGAAGTGGAGAGTCTTGGGGGTACCCTTAAACACAAATAACTCTGCTTCCTTCTTAAATTACTCATTTCAGCACAGGTAAATGGGCCCTGAGCTAATAGGTGAGAACTTGCCCCAAAAGGAGCCTTGCCACAGGAAAACAGGTCCCTGCTGCACCCTGTTACCTGAACTTTCCAATGCCTGGGGACAAATTATTTCCTTTTGGGTAATCTCATCCAGGAGAGGCCTTTGGTGAGCTGGGGATCTTCACTCTGTGGCCAGAGAGAAACTCAAAGGTCTGAGCAGACATTATGAAACCAGCATCAGAAAATTCTCGGAGCCAAGAGCAAAGTGTGGCTCCTGCAGGAGTAATTCCAGGGTCAGGACCAAATTAAAGCTACCTCTAAGTGAAATAAGGAGCTGCTGAGGGAGCAGGAGGGTTTAGCCTGGAGAAAATGTGGCTCAAGGGAGATTTTACAGCTCTCTGCCTGAAAGGAGATTGAAGCCAGGTTGAGGTGGGGCTCTGCTCCCAGGGAACAGGGACAGGAGGAGAAGGAATGGCCTCAAGCTGCACTTGAGCTTCAGGCTGGACACCAGGAGGAATTTTTTCATGGAAAGGATGGTTAAGCATTGGCAGGGGCTGCCCAGGGAGGTTTGGAGTGCCCATCCCTGGAGGTGTCCAAAGAAGGCCTGGAGGTGCCACTCAGAGCTCTGGGGAAAAGGTGGGGATCAGGCACAGCTGGGACTGGATGATCCCAGAGGTCTCTTCCAATCTCAGTGGTTCTGGGACCTGAAAGGCTCCCACAGATTCAGAAATTTGTGTCTGGCATCACTGTCTGGCTGAGATTTACCCAAGTGGAACCCATCTGAATATGTCCCACCTGTCCAGGCAGGAGGGCAGCCTTCCCACTTGTGGGGAGTTTTGTTTATTTTCCTTTTCAAACAACAGACAATGTTATTGGCACAGTGTAAGGCAGCCAGGGCAGCTGAGTTCACTGCTGCCCTATGGATTTTAGTGAAAGCATTAAGCTCCAGGACAGTGAATAGGTTTTTAAGGAGAAGCATTTCTGTGGGAGCCACACAGAGGCTCACTAACATATACGAATTTTTATTTTGAGGAAACAGCATTAAATTTATGAATATCACCCCAGAGTGCAGTATCTAAATACCTTATTTGCAAGAAACTCTTTGGCTGAATAAAACCCTGGTTTCAGTGGGAGTTTTGCCACTGACTTCAATAGGGGAGGATTTTACTGGGTTTATCTCCTGGGAGGGAGAAAAAAAGGAAAATCCAAGAACATAAGCCAGCTAAATAGTGATTACCTAAAAACACTGAGTGTAAAAAATAAAAAAAAAAACCTTGGCAAAAATCAAAGAAAATTTCTGCATTACCAAAGGGACTGAAAAGTGTTAAAGCAAATTCTAGTGCCTGCTCATTTATACAAGGATCAGCTTACAGTTTTCTCAAGGCAGTGATTAAACAAACTGCAGTTTGCCTTAAGTTTGCTTGGCTGCTGACAAACAAATGATGGTGTAAAGAGCATAGAAAAATGCAGAGCAGTGAAAACAATAACAAGGAATCCAAAGACAAGATCCAGGATCACACTTAGGCGTATGAAGAGAAACATTCTGACTTCCATGGCTTCACCATGTGCTTAAAACATGCTGAAGTGATGTTTCTGGACAGAAAAGATTTCTTAAATCAGCAACAAAAGCATTCTGAAAATATCCCTTTCAACAGTAACACCCGGTCTCTGGCTTCTCCCAGCTGCATGTCAAGGCAAACTCAGTTCTGGGGTTTTGTGGAAGTTTTTTCCTTGCTTTGAGATCTGACTGGAAAGGAAGAAAAGTACATCTGAAATTGGGCTGAGTAACAATCAGAGAGTGCTAAAGGGCCACTGAAATCTATGATCTGCTATGAAATATGAAGTCACAAGTCAAGCTTTCTGAATAGGGACAAATGGACTGAGAATTTGAAATACAACAGATATGTTTCCTAATTTCTCTGTGTAAAACAAACCAGCCTGTTACAGGAGTTCCCATTCCTGAGTCACAAAAAACCCAGCATGGCAAGGACTTGGAGAAACTCCGAGGTAAAGCCATTTTTACAGGTGCTTTTCAGGATTGTCCAGGAGAAACTGTAACAAGCAACAGGCAAAAAGATGTGGGATAACCTCTGACTTGTAATGTTATGGACTGAAGAAACCCACAGGGTGTGAGAGGGGCCTCCAGGTACCTTTGGGAATTAATTCAGGACTTTACCCTGTTGCAATCATAGCAACCTAAGGGTTTCTATGCAGCTAATTCTCTGTCTTTTGTGGTTTGTCTTTCCCTTATCATCTTGTGTGAGGAACAAAATGTTCTATCTGTTGGAGCTGGCACCTCTGGAGGTTCTGGTGTATCTAATGTGTCCATGTCCAGACCATGCAGGACAGCACCTGCCAGTGAGGTGACAAGTGCCAGGGCCATCTCCATGCCCAGCTCCCTGACATTCACATCTGTGAGTCTTCTCCACACTCCTTGCAGCAAGAAACTCTCTTAGTATAGAAAGAAAACTAAGATTCTTAGATGGCTTTTAGGAAAAAACCACATCAGTTCTCAGGGCTTTAGATAAAACCTTAAGAAACAGCAGCAACCTCGCAGAGAAATCATTTGGTTCTATAGATTATGCACTGGGTAATTCTCAGAAATGTTGGGACAGTAAATCAATAGTAAACTCTGGCAGAAATATTCTCAGCTCATTATGTAGTGCTTTCGTTCCTATGTTTGTATTAATTTGAAGGACAGCTACCCAGGTCTAGTCCCATGCAGTGAGTTGAAGATAAGTTGACAAAATGTGCATTTTTCTCCTAGTTACAAATAAAGATTATCCAAAAACCCTTATAGATGTTCTAAATTAATACAGAACAGCAAAATCTTTTGTAATCTCTCCCGTTCTGTTCTCACATGATTGTCAGAGCTGTAACAGGAAAATAACATGAACTGGTGTAAATTTATCAATATGGGACAGGTAATTAGAAACTCAACATGCCCTCACTGTGACATCCCCAGATTTGGGGACAGCAGGGAATAACCAAACTGTCTTGGCTCTGGGAATTGGATCAGAAAGATCCCCCTAGAGAAACTGCACTGCAGATTCAAGGCTGTGACCCTCTGTGTCTCATTCCCAGAAGTTAAAGGCAGCAGCCTCAGCTCTGCCACTGTCCAGCCACTGTGTGGTGAATGCACATCCCTTCTCTTCCCATGCACAGGCCCTGCTCTCTCCCTGAAAAGTCTGAAAAATAAGAGGTTTTATGATTTACGTCAGAGAAAGCACCGTTTATAAAAAGAGAGGAAAAAGCTGCAAGCAAGGAAAAACCTCCATCTCCTCCAAAACACCACCTACCACTCTTGTGGAGAGGAAAAAATGAAGCCAAAATGAAAGGCAAACCGTGACACAATGCAGCATTTCAGGAATATTCTGCACGCTGCCAGGGAAGATGTGTGAGTAGCTGAAATGGGAAGTTAAAAATAACAAGTTACATGCTGAGGCCAGGGGTGCAGAGGATCAGGCTGCCCTTGCATTGTGCTCTGAACCACACTTGTCAGGGCTTAGGCAAAGGCTGACTCGAGGGCTCACCATCCCACAGGGAAGGGTGGAAAGGTGTTCAAGCTGTTTGTCCTGTGTCCATCCAGAGAGTGAGTACACTCAGAATCACAGAATGTTGGAAAACACCTCCAAGGTCACAGAGTCCAAGCTGTGCCTGATCCCCACCTTGTCCCCAGAGCACTCAGTGCCACCTCCAGGTGACACCTGCAGGGATGGGCACTCCAAAGCTCCCTGGGCAGCCCCTGCCAAGGCCTGAGCTCCCTTTCCATGGGCAAATTCCTGCTGCTGCCCAAGCTGAGCCTCCCCTGGCCCAGCCTGAGGCCGTTCCCTCTCCTCCTGTCCCTGTTCCTGGAGCACAGCCCGACCCCCCCGGCTGTCCCCTCCTGTCAGGGACTTGTGCAGAGCCACAAGGTCCCCCTGAGCCTCCTTTTCTCCAGCCTCAGCCCCTTCCCAGCTCCCTCAGCCATTCCTCACAGGACTGACTCTCCAGACCTTTCCCCAGCTCTGTTGCCCTCTCTGGACATTCTTAGGCCCTCAATGTCCTTCCCACCTCACCTCACCCATCCCAACCTCCTGCCCAGCCTCTGCAGGGAAGGCTCCTCACCCACCATCCCAAAACACCCACAAACAGCCAAAACCCTGTGTGCCTCCAACTCATCCAGACTTAAATGTGCCTCTGAAGTTGCCTCGCCTTTGCTCACAAGGAATACACAAGCCCTGGGAGCAGAGCACAGGCCCAGCGCCGTGCTGGAGCCGAGGATATTTGCTCACAAAATCACATTAACACCCGTGGAACCGGAGCGCTTTAATTCCCCACACACCGCTTTGAAAACTCAGCCTTCAGTGGAGGGTGGGGAAGGGGAGGCTTAGCCCGAGGAACAGCTTAAATTAAACTTCTCCTAAAGCTGCCCGGCTTTAACATCACTGCAGGCCTTCCCTATCTCCTGTAGCTCGCAGCAACTCAAACCATCACATGTGCAGAGCCCTCGTCCTCAAACCAGGGAGAAATCCTGCCCTCATCCTCAGACCAGGGAGAAATCCTGCCCTCGTCCTCCAACCAGGGAGAAATCCTGCCCTCATCCTCAAACCAGGGAGAAATCCTGCCCTCGTTCTCCAACCAGGGAGAAATCCTGCCCTCATCCTCAAACCAGGGAGAAATCCTGCCCTCGTTCTCCAACCAGGGAGAAATCCTGCCCTCATCCTCAAACCAGGGAGAAATCCTCCCCGGGCCACACCACGAGGATGCAGAGAAGGCTCCTGGCAGGATGAGCTGCTGTGTGTTTACCCAGAGGGGTTAGCAGCCTTGAGCCTGCAGAAAAACTTTCCCGGTTTTTCTTTATGCATTTTTAATCAATTCTAAGCTACTTACAAATATGTGCAATTACTTTCTGCACTTCGCTTTGTAATAAGATTTAATGACTGCTCTGTAATCCTCTTGGTGAGCGCTGATAATCAAACACTATGATTTAAATTTTAGATTTAACTGAGCAGTTTTCTACAAAACGAGGAGAAGTGTATTTTTAATCTTTTATCTTTTACTGGAAGTTGGGAATTTTTCAGCTTTCTTATACTCGGTCATAAAATAAAAGGCAAGATTGGGGTTTTTAAAATCTTTTTCGAAGTGGTGCCAGAAAATCCCAGACTTAGCTTTTTTTTTTTTTTTTTTTGAATTTTCTTTTTCTATGAAAATGTTTTACCTCTTACAATTTTATGATCATATTTTCAGCATTCTTGGGCACCTATTAAGGTGGATGAGTTGTAAAATTATGTATACTTACCGTACAGAGAGATCCCAGATGTGAAATAACTGTTTATTGGCACACCCATGAAAAGATGGGCTTTTCACATAAAACTCCTTGGCTCTTTTTAAAGTGAATTTAGTCCTCGTGGAAAGAACAGGCCAATGTGATGGCAGCAACTCAAGCTGTGAATCCACCAAGCCAACAGAGCTTTCTCCTCTCGTTAGAAAATACAAGACCTCTGAAAAAAGGACAAAGAGCTCGAGGGTCACAGACTGAGCAGTGTCCGGGCTGTGGGGTCAGCAGAGACCTCAGGGAAGGAGATGTGATGCTGAAAACAACCATCAAAGCCCTGGTGAGGGATGGCAGCCTCTGGGGGGAATTTTAGGCAGCAGCTCCTGGCTCTGTCCCCACGTTGTCACTCCACTAGGGCAATAATGCAGCACTGACTGCAGCAGAGTTACACCTCGTTTCTTGCCCTGGACAAGCAGGTAACCAGTTCCTCTGCAATGTGTGCCTTTATTCCATCTGCCAGTGCATTTTCCATACCCCTCTTCAGTGACAAGAGCTGGGATAGGGCAGCAGCAGGACCCACAGCTGGGCAGGTGATGGTTATGTCTTGTAGAGTCCCAGCAGGATCACCTGGACTGTGACAGGGCTTGGGAAGGTCAGCTCAGGGCTCTGCCCCATCCTTTCTGCAAGGCTCAGCTTGACTCATTGCTCTGAGTTGAGAAACAGAGCTTCATCTTCAGAAATCTGCCTCAAAATGAGTTATTTGTGTTTATTTTTCTCTTTTAGGCAGAGAAAGCATATCCCGAACATGAGAAGGCATCACCACCAGCTCTCTAAACCACCGTTTTCCTTCTCTGTGAAAGAAAAGAATTATCTTGTGCAATGGGAATAATTCAAGTTCACCACCACCTTTGTGAACTACCACCAATATGCCAGAGCTGACACAAATTTTATCCAGCTGCAGCTGCAGACAGTTTTCCAGGTTTACAGGTAGGAATACCAAATCCCTCTGCTCTAGCACTGAAAATACCTTGACATTACCCCCAGATGGAAAGGCAAAAACTACTGACTGACTTGTTCCTGCCCTCATCTGAGCCAGGACAGGAGTGCAAGAGGATTCTAAGCAATGGAAAATCTTCAGTGGAAACTTTATGAACAGTGAAGTTTTAGGAGAAAGCTTAGGGGAATTTAATATTTGAGTGATGGATGAGTGAAACTTCTTAAAAGGTGATAGATGTGCACTGCTCACAGGTATTTCTGTGTACACCAGAGAGTTTTGAGGGAGGTCTTTAAGAGGAAAAGATCTGAGAAACCTATTTTTCTGTGAAATGTGGGTCTGCCAAAAGAAATGATGCAAGGTTTCCTTAACCCTGGCCTTGCAACCAAAAACATGCAGGGAAAGCAAAGGTCTCAGACCTCCCAGTGACACAGGTTACTGCCATTTCAGTTTTGCTATGCTGTGCCACAGACAGGTTTTACCATGTTTGTGAAAAAGCTGACAGTCATCCAGGTTTTCTGCCAAATCAGGAACAAACACCATCTTAACCCAAATCTGCTTTAAATAGGAATAAATAGAGAAATAAATGCAACAAATCTGTGTTCATGCAATGCTTTCTTTAAGCACTTGTGGAGCTAAAGTCACTCGTAGTCCCAGCAGCAAAGTTCCACAGCCCTGAGGCTGCCCAGGATTTTCACCATATTCCAGTCTCCCATATTTCCTCTCACATTTCCATTTCCACACCCCAACCACCTCCCTAATCTGGAGAACTCAAAATATGAACCCTAAAAACAAAACAAACAAACAAAAAAACACACACACACACAAAAAATTAAACCAAAATACCAATTAACCCCGGTATTACGGAGTGCCAGAAGGAAATTAAAAGTTCATTCCATCTGCTTCCTCATGCCAGTGCTGGATCAGCTCAGTCTGTATAATTCTGATTGGCATCAGTTTGACCTTTTACATCTTGATGTTCCTTCACTGCAAAGGTGATGATTCTCCTTTTCCTCAACCTTTCATTATTTAGCACAAAACACCTCCAGATCAGAGCTGGTCTCCCACTCCATGTTCACACAGTGAGTAGTAGCCTGGAACAGTCCTGATCTAAACCTCTGGGGGCTGCAGAAATAATAACAATAACAGGGAATATTTTAAGCAGTTTGCACTATTTCAGTTACTCATTATGGTTATAAAATTTACATTTGCCAATATCAGCAAATAGCAATGCTCCATGCTGTGAATGGCTTTTATATCAGCTCATTGCAGGGCTGAATTTTGCAGGGTTTCCATACTGTTTGGAAAAGACAGGTGTCTCTTAGGGAAGGCAGGAGCCTCCCTTGGAATGGAGAATGTAAACCCCCTCCCTCTGAATTATTATAATTTTGAAATTAAGGAGCTCTCATGTAAGGATATGGGAATAGGAATAACAGTTCATTACTAGGAAAATTAAAATAAAAATGCAGTAGTACAAAAAAAGAAACAAACACTGATAGAGTCAAAATACAAATTGTCACCCTGTTGGTCAGGGTGTTGGTAGCAGTCCAATTAAGTCCTCCTGCAGTGACAGATGTGGTTATGTTGGAGCAGAGATGATCCTGTAGAAGGGTGTCATTTCCTCTGAAGGTGCAGTGGTGCTGAAATGGGTCCAGCCTTCCTCTGGGAATGCAGAGCACACAGGCTGTGCTGGGCTCTGAATGCCAGGGTTTATCCAGGTGGGAATGCAGTGCACACAGGCTGTGCTGGGCTCTGAATGCCAGGGTTTATCCAGGTGGGAATGCAGTGCACACAGGCTGTGCTGGGCTCTGAATGCCAGGGTTTATCCAGGTGGGAATGCAGTGCACACAGGCTGTGCTGGGCTCTGAATGCCAGGGTTTATCCAGGTGGGAATGCAGTGCACACAGGCTGTGCTGGGCTCTGAATGCCAGGGTTTATCCAGGTGGGAATGCAGTGCACACAGGCTGTGCTGGGCTCTGAATGCCAGGGTTTATCCAGGTGGGAATGCAGTGCACACAGGCTGTGCTGGGCTCTGAATGCCAGGGTTTATCCAGGTGGGAATGCAGAGCACACAGGCTGTGCTGGGCTCTGAATGCCAGGGTTTATCCAGGTGGGAATGCAGTGCACACAGGCTGTGCTGGGCTCTGAATGCCAGGGTTTATCCAGGTGGGAATGCAGAGCACACAGGCTGTGCTGGGCTCTGAATGCCAGGGTTTATCCAGGTGGGAATGCTGGGCTCCTCCCCTGGGTGCAGCATCTCCCATGGATGATGGAATTGGATCAGCCCTGCAGGGAGCCTCGATGGCCCCTGGACAGCAGAGATCCCCTGCAGGGAGGATGGGTCCTGGAAGGGATAAAGAACACTGCCCCAGCTGGTTTTACCAGGTGGCACTGGAATACATACTGCTGCTTACATCTTGCATTGAATCCCCACAGACATGTGTCCAAGATGAGGCCAGTTAGGGTTATTCAGTCTTCTAAGCACCCTTAGGACCCTGGTGTCTACCCTTCAAAGCAGACAATTTACAGAGCAGCAGAATCTGGTCCATATTGAACAGTTATACCCAACCTCCCTAAATGTGTTCCTGTAACACATAGGCTCTTAAATCAGTTACACCCACATTTTATCTACATTATTTCTGGCATTAGGAAAAAAAAAATAGTAAAAAGTGGCATAAACTGGGAAAATGTGAATGTGAACATGCATCGTTCTTCAAATGGGGCATGCTCATTAACAAGTGAAACACATTGTAGGGATATTTGATTTCAATTTTTTCAGTGAGTAGAGCTGTTTGGAAAGCTACTTTATCTGTAATTTGGGGGAAAGAAGAGACACAGCAGGCTTCCAATATTTGAGTTAGCTTTGAATGACTTTGCTCAGTGTACCTCCCTTTCATTTAAAGGTAAATGCTAAGAAATGGGAACATAATAATACAAAATTCAGCAGACAGTTTGATTGCTTCTGCTGTTTTGGTTTTGCTCACTAGGACTGTATTTGATTCGTTGTGCACTGCATTTGATAGACATACATGGTAAAGCTACAAGAATAGGGTAACAAGGAAATTTTGGTATTTGAAGAAAAATCTGTATACTCTGTAACAATGTTACTGTAGAGTATTAACCAGTGTGATTAATAGTGGTTTAAAATAGGGAAATGGCTCCTTGGACATGGAACAAATCAACTGATATAGTTCATTTCATTCAAGATCCCTTCCATCCCAAACTATTTTATGATTTTATCTGTGTACATGTTCACAGCCATATATTAACCTTTTACAAAATGAAAACACAGCAGTGATTGATGAGGTGGAATAGAGATTATAAGAATTTGATTTATTGTTTGCATACATGAATTCCTATATTCCTCTGAAAAAAATGTTCTTCATATAGATTCTGGTAAATGCTGTAATATCTTTTCACTCAGTGAATGAAAGCTATTTTTACAAATTACAAGAGTATTAATGAGAAAGTTGAGACCCTTGCTGTATCTCCTGAGAAAGGTAAGATAAGGACTGAAGTAAAGCCTGAGACATGTGAATGAGGGAGAGGATGATGAAGTCTTTTTGTGTTTGCAGAGGTGAAAACCAAATGGGATCCATAGCTACTGGATACATAATAGGAAAATAGTGGAATTGTGAACTATTAGGGGAAACAGAAATTTCCAGTGGGTAGGCACAGCATCTCAAAATGAAGTTCTCTATAGAAACAATCACCAGCTTGAATTTTCTGTGTTCAATGCACAGAGTGGCTGTTTTGCAGTCTACTGTGCAAAAAGTGAAAGCTGATGATCCATACCATCCCTGAATTGCAAATAGGAGGGTTGTTAGAAAGACAGAAAATGCTGTCACTTAAAATAATATCTACAGTTTGAGGTTGTCGTGTTTTTTTTTTTTCCCCAACAAAACTGTAAAGAATTCAAAATTATCCCCCAGAGGTACTGGGTAATGGACAGAAATGTTCACAAAAGAAAAAAAAAGTGGAAAATGCTCTGGGGTTTTTATTATTTCAAACTTTTGTATTTCACAGTAATCTTGAAAATACCAACCATTTCAATTAACTGTGGTGATTATATCATTGACTGAATGCATCCAGTCAAATATGCTTAAACTTAAAAGTAGCAAGAGGAGTTATAGGAATGAAGTGTGGAAAATCCAAGCATTTCAAAAGAAGACATGAACTTTGTCAAAATTTAAGGAACAACACCTATATAACCCAGCATCAGCTGGAAAGAACTTGTCCAACATATTAAAAAAAGATGGAAAATTTGTTCCTTTGCAGTTTAAGTATCCCATTGTGCCATTAACCTGGAAGAGCAGACTATGGCTGTTGTGAATATAAAGCAATGAAGGCGTCACCTTCTCTAACATCAAAATGCATCATGGTGTTAACTGGGACTCTTGAACACCATTCCACAAAACCCACTGGCCTCGAGTCACTGATTGTAGGAAGAGGAATCAGTGCACAAGTTTCTCTACACTGCTTGCTTGGCAACCTCAGGAAAGCTGTTGGTATCTGCATCTAGACAGGAAAATTATCTCAAAATTTGCAGTCAGCTTCTGAGACACAACAAAAGGACTATTAATCTTTTCTATGCAATTTCAGATTGGTCTGATTGAAATTTCAGCCAAGACAATCTATTGAAATAGTAAAGATGCTCCACAATGAGAGTCCCTATGAGTCAGCAAACTGAGGGTTGTGTTACACTAGCAAATCACGTCTGGAACAAAACATACTACATTTTATTTTATGCACAAATATCCTATAAAGACTCAATTCTGAGTTTCACTTGAGAACATCTTCACAGGTGCCTTCATCTTCTCTTTAGCAGCCTTTGCTTCCTTAGAACTAAGATTTTAGGAGTTCCTGCCAGGCATAAATTTCTCTAGTATGTTATCTGCATAGTCCTTGTGGTACCTCCTAAATCAGACAAATCAATTTTATTGTGGACCAGATCACCTGGTTTTGATGAAGAATTCCTTCTTTTCGCCTGCACTTTCTCCTCAGCAGAATTTACAGGCTCAAGGCCTGATGCAGCAGCATTTCTGAAAGGGCAGACTGTGACTGTCTCTTCTCATCTCACATTTCTTCCTACGGCAGTGTGAGGCCAATTCTCCAATGGGGCATGGGCACAACTTCCCAGGGTGCAGGGAAAGTGACTTGAAAGGCACTACACAAGTGCAGTGCTTCTAAATAGACACCCACATCTATTCCTGCTGCAGAATAGGCACCAGCAGGGTTTTGCCAGGCTGTTTGTCACCACATGGCATTGCAGCCCTCCTGGAACTCCTGACATTATCACAAATGGATCAAGAGGCAGTGCGGTTACAAATAAAATCCCTGTTTTCTTCTGTGTCAAACCATGCCATTGCTGCCCAGCGCCTCTCATTCTTTGTGTAGGATAATTGTATACAAAGATGAGAAACACATATATTACTTTAGCCTCACCTATTCTTTTAACAATATCTTAAGTACTGTAGGTTCATACTCATCATCTTTGGCATTTATTCTTTCATTTCTATTCAGTCAGAAGGCTGGCCAATAGTCAAAACCGTCCACATTTCTCTGTTCTGGTGTTGTTTTTTTTCATAAAAGCTTTATAAAGGTTTTTTTATAGAGGTCACTGTGCAGGATTTATCTCTCAGAGTACAGTTTTATAGACATAGAGGATTTTTACCCTAGAAAGCAGAAAATCAAAATGGATTTTTTCCATGAGAACTGTGTACCAGGAACAGAGGATATGGAAGAAGCTGAGGATCGGAAGGGGTTTGGACAAAATTTTAAGCTGAGAGGAAAACTTCTAAATGAGGGGTTTGGGAAACACCTTGACTGGAGGATGGGTGGAAAAGAATATTTACAATAGCAGAGGAAAACAAAGGTGTGGAGGTCACTCACCAAGGCTGACCAAAAAAGAAAAGGAGGAACCAAGAGCAGAGAATTGTAGAGTACAGTACCAGAAAAGGTTACAGAGCCTGTGGCCAGTGAACCCCTTAAAACTTTTATGAAAGCAACCTGACTGATCTGTTTATTCATATAGTGTGCTTTCTATAATTCCAGTTTTCTGAGAGGAATCTGCAGGAATATGGAAACCAGCAGAAATGACAGACAGCTGACCTAGAAAAAAAACCCCACAACTATTTTCAGCTTTATTATACAACACACTGCATCCAAAACAAAGGCTTCATTAAAAAGCTGCTCGTGATCTTTTCATAGAATCACAAGAAGACGTACACCCCAAACATTTTTGGAAGAGCTGCATAGACTGTGTTCAGCTGTCAAAAGTGCTTTAGGTTCTCTGAGTGCAGAGGGCATTTCAGTCCAATGTGGGAGGGACCACAAGCACCAGGCACTCCTCTCTCAGGCACGTCATTAAACATTTTACCAGTGCTTTAGTGAAGAATTCTGATCAATAGAGTGTATTACCCACAGCACAATGGAGAAGCTACATTTTGCTCACTAACAGCTGAATTTCCCAGAAGCTATTGATAGCACAAACATCTCTGCCCATGCAGACAGGACACAGCTGGGTAATCCCTCTGCTCCCTCAGCCTGGACAGTGTACAGGGCTAAAACATCACTGAGGAGCACCCAGGAGCCCTGTGCTCCCAAAAAAGCAGAGGAGACAGGAGCCAGACTCCCAGGCACAGAAATACCTTCAGCAGTCTGGGTCACAGGAGAGTGGTTTTGTGAGGGATGCAGTAGATGTGGAACATTTCCTCTTCCTTTTTTCTGCCAAACCCATCCACAGCAGGGCTGTGTGGGCAATGGAGAAATAGAATCACTGGATGGTTTAGGTTGGAAGGAGCCTGAAAGATCATCCTCTTCCTCCCCCGTGCCATGGGCAGGGACACCTTCCACTATCCCAGGCTGCTAAGTCTTGTCCAACCTGGCCTTGGACACTTCCATGGATGGAGGAGTCACAACCTCTCTGGGCAGCCTATTCCAGGGCCTCACCACCCTCACAGTCAATAATTTCTTCCCAATATCCAATGTAAACCTGGCCTACTTCACTTTGTACCCATTCCCCTTTTATCCTGTCACTACAGCTCCTGAAAAAGGATTCCTGTCTGACTTCCTTGTAATCCTCACATAAGAGAGGGTCGGAACAACTTGTGGACATGGTGAACAGAAACCTTACAGGGTTAAAGAAAAAGCACAAAGCTCTGCAGTTTGGGATGGAGTAACCCTGTGCAGCAGTACCAAATGAGGTACTGCAGCTCTGCAGCAGCTTAAATTTATTTGTCATGGTGGACACCAGTGCGGCCTCAATCCAAATAAAACAAGCCACGTGCCTGGCTGCATTGGAGGAGCAAGGTCAGGGGTCACACGGACTTATGAATCTCCTTTAGTTCAGCAGTGGTCAGACCACACCTGAATTTACTAAGTTGAGCTTGGGGCACCCCACCTCAACTGGAGAAAAAGTAGGGGGCCCAGAGGAGGACAAAAGGATGGTCCAGGGCCTGCATCAGCTGAGGGAACTAAGTTTATTTAAATTGATGATGGGAGGATCTGGGATCATGCAGTAGATCACAGAACCACAGAATATGTTGAGCTGGAAGGGATCCACAAGGATCATGGAGTCCAGCTCCTGGCCCTGCACAGAAACCCCAAGGGTCACAGCCTGTGCCTGAGGGCATTTCCCTAATACTCCTTGAACTCTGTCACTCAGCAACTACTTGATGAGCATTTTGACACAGATGACATAGCCAAAATCTTATCCCCAGGAGAGTGGGGCAGGTCACTGGGACAGGTCACTCAGAAGGACCACAGATTCTTCATCAGGGCTTGGACGAGTGTTTTGGTTTGAGAAGACAAGTGTCTTCCAGGGAAAACTGGAGTTTCCCTTGGAATGGAGAATGTAAACCCCTCTCCCTCCAAATTATTATAATTTTGAAATTAAAGGCTTTCAGGCAAAGATTTGGGAATAGGAATAACATAATTTACTAGGAATATTAAAAATATAAATGTAGTAGTACAAAAACAAACAAACCTAGAAACCCTGACAGAGTGAGAAATATGTCCTGACACCCTGTTGATCAGGGTGTTGGAAGCAGTCGAAATAAATCCTCCTGGAGAAACAGATGTGGTTCTGTTGGAGTAGAGATGATCCTATAGAAAAGGTCCAGTGGTGGTGAGATGGGTCCAGCTGTCCTCTGGGAATGCAGTGGAAAACCAGATACCTGGTGTTCCTGAGTCTCAATTTTTATCTAGATAGGAATGCTTGGCTCCTCCCTCTGGGTGGAGCATCTCCCAATGGATGATGGAATTGGATCAGCCCTGCAGGGAGCCTCGATGGCCCATGGACAGCAGAGATCCCCTGCAGGGAGGATGGGTGGTGGACGAGATAAAGAACACTGTCCCACCTGCGTTTAACAGCTGCCCATTACCAGAAGACACCTGCTCCTTCCTCCGTGGAGTTATGAGGAATGGGTTATACAAGAGATTAAAAAAAAAAATCTCCCCAGCCGGTTTCAACAGGTGGAAAAATAGAATAAATTTTTTTTGGTTACATAACCCATGACAATGGGCAAAGCCACAGCTGCCCTGACTCAGTGGTGGAGATTGTTCTGCTCTGCAGAGGCAGGAGCCTGGACCAGGTGGTCTCCAGAGGTCCCTTCCAGGAAACACTTCCACAGTTCTGAGGTTCAGTTTCATCTTCTATAGGCCAAGTTAAAGGAAAATTAACATCACAGAGTGTGGTCATTCTCTGGACAAAGCAAGTCACATTTCAGAGACATGGCTCTGTGTTTGACAACACCTGGCAGAGATTCCATTAAGGAAAAAAGGCTTTCTGGAGGAGAAACAGTGTGAACAAGAGACCAGGACAGGTCACTGGGGACAGGTCCTCTGAGGAAGGACAAGCTCTAGAGGACAGATCTCTGGGACACTTGTGAAAGACCTGCAGAGAGCAGAGGTCTCAAACTGAAAAGACAGGCAAAGATTCTGGAAGTTTTGAATCTGGTGAAGCCAAAGGCCTTTACCCACTAGAAAAGCAGTGAGGGACAACCAGTTTAGCAGATTAACAGGGCCAGTTCTGGAAGATGGAAGTCAATAAATGCAGGATTTGCTTTCAGGACTCCTGCAAGACTCCCAGTGTTATGGTTTGTTAGAGAAGAATGTAAATTATTGTAAAGAGGTGGGTCTCAGGAAATATGACTGCAGTAAAGCCTCATGCAAATGGTTTGGAAAACAAGGACCTGGAAAAGAGCACAAACATCCCTGATTGTCTTGTTCAGGGTTTTATGTGAACTGCTTCATTCTGGGGATCTGATAACAGTTGGATTGACTATAAAAAAATTTGCTGGGAAACTATTTTGGAATGGAATTTTTGGAAAAGAGTGTCTTTCCTTTGTAGTCTGGGCACGAACCTTGTCTGGTAAAGATGTGCCTTATTACTAGTTTGGCAGGCAAGAAGAAAAAATGAGGCAGAAATCTCCTTTACGGCCATCACTGAAACTTTTTGGATTCCTTTGGCTGCCCTGTATTTCCCTAGAGCTCCACTGGGTGCACCTGGACTCTTCTGAGAGAGGAAAATGTTCAAAATGAGAAAACGTTTCCCTTTTAGTTCCACTGTTTTTTCTGTTCCCACCCTACCGAGGAGATGACAAATGTCACTCGAAAGCTGTGGATGTGGTAAAATGCAAAAAATGTTGGAACATGTATCATGATGTACATGCACAGGCAGAACCTTCTCTTCTGAGCCAGGCTATCCAAGATCATCCCATGGATGTGCAAACACACTGCAGGAAAAAGCCTAAAAGGAAAGAAGTGGGTTCCATATTCACTCCTTAGGTTTTGGCTCCAAAACTGCAGATTAGGACATGTCCCACATAATAGAGTAACAGGGAAGGAACTGAATGATTGGGAGCCAACCATTCTGTCAAGATGCTCTGGTGATGAACAAGGACAGGGAAACATATGTTGTATCAGTCGTCACTCAAATCTTAGGGAAAACATGATAAAAGTCGTGTCTCTCAGTGTTCACCAAACATAGCAGCCACTCACACATGTGCCATGGGGATTTGTGCCATGGGAATTTGTTTTCCCAGGCTTAAATGGGGCACTTTTCTCCAGTTCCAGGTACCACCTCTATTTTGTAGACAAATGCGCTCTTCCCTTTCTCCAGTAACACTCCAGCAGTACCTCCTAATTTGCCTTCTCTGTTTTTCTTCCTGGACCAAGACTCATAGAAATAGGACTAGTGGCTTCTACTAGGGTGTAACTAGACCCCAGCAGTGGAGAAACAGGCACACTTTTCCCTCCTTCTGCAATCCAAAGCACTCTCTGGCACAAAGTGTCTCTTTAAAGGACCTTCTCAGAGAAAGCCACTGTGTTTGTACTTTGCAGGGTTACCCAGCACAACCACCCTTCCCCATAAGCATCACAACAAGCCAGGCAAACATTCCTTGCCCTCAGTTTCCACAATAATCTTGAGGATGGCTTGGGGTGCAGTTAAGTTCATCCAGGACTGCTCTTCCCTTGCCTGACCTGTCCAGATCAGAGAGTCACTTCATCCTTCAACAAATTTTCCCTGAACTTGTGCAGTGTTACCCAGCACAACCACCCTTCCCCATAAGCATCACAACAAGCCAGGCAAACATTCCTTGCCCTCAGTTTCCACAATAATCTTGAGGATGGCTTGGGGTGCAGTTAAGTTCATCCAGGACTGCTCTTCCCTTGCCTGACCTGTCCAGATCAGAGAGTCACTTCATCCTTCAACAAATTTTCCCTGACCTTGTGCAGTGTTTCTGCCACGGAAAGTCACCCTGTTGGTCTCTTCAGCATCACCTTTATTTCCCTGTTCTTGCTGAGGAAGTCCAGACAAGACAGCAATGTTTGGGAAAGCATTTTCACATAGGAAGGAGTTTTACCTGTGAAATGGAGCAATTTAGAGTCATAGAAATGAAAAGGTTGGAAAAAACCTCTAAGATCATCAAGTCCAACCATTATTTCAGCACCACCTCCATGTTCACCAATAAACCATGTCCTCAAGTGCCACATACACACTTTTTTAAAACTTCCAGGGATAGTGACTCTATTACTTCCCTGAGAAGCCTGTTCCAATGCTTACCCACCCTCTCCATGGAGAAATTCTTCATAATATCCAGTCTAAACCTCCCCTGGCTGCCTTTCTGCCTGACACTTGTTTCCCGAGAGAAAAGACTGACACCCACCTGGATGCAACCTCCTTTCAAAGTAGTTATGGAAATCAATAAGGTCATCCCTGAGACTCCTTTTCTCCAGGAGGAGAACCATCCCCATCTCCCTCAGCTGCTCCTGTGTGCTCCAGACCCTTCCCCAGCTTCACTGTTCTTCTCTGGACAAGTTCCAGCCCCTCAATGTCTTTCTTGTAGGGAGGGGCCCGAAACTGAATACTGGATTTAAGATGCAGCCTGACCAGTGCCAATTACAGGGGAAAATCTGTGGGAGTGGGAAAGATGCAAAATCAGTCCTCACTCCATAATTCAGAGAGGATAAACACATCATTTTTCAGTCTAGTCACAATTTTTTCAAACTTTCAGTGTCTGAGTATCATCAGGGTAGGGTGGATGTTATTGCTTATGTCTCCCTTTTTGCATCAATTCTTGTATTTTAACCTTTAAAAATTGTGTTGGCCTTGATTCACTTTTATGGAAGGAGAAAAAATGCTGAGGTGATGGTGGATCTGTTTGCTCTGACCATTTCTCCCAGAACAGCCACAGCCCCTAGAAAGCAGTCAGGGGTTTGATCCTGCAGTTCAGGAGCTTCATTGACATTGCACAGCTTGAGGAAATGTTTTGTGAGCTTATGCTGCTTATTGCAGCACGGTGTTTGGCAGAGGTGATGGATGAATGTGATGACTGCCACTATTTCTCTTTGCTTGCACGTCATTAATGTATTGCATCTTAGGCTTAATAAAATATGCAGTAAACTTCACAATGTAAACCTTCAGCATCATAAAGGTCCCTTCCTTTGAGAGTGGGTGCTATAGGTGCCTATAAATTTGGGTGGAAAAAGAAGTTGCAAGACAACATCATGCCAAAAATAAAAATACATGCTGAGAATGTAAGGAGTGAAAGCTTTCTGAGAAGTGATGAGCCCTGGGGAGTAAGGAGCCCTTTTTGAAACTGCAAGAATTGATAAACACAGGACCAAGAGTGTTTGCTGTGTTTGTTCAAGGTCACGTGCACACATGAGCCACCAGGACTTCAATAGAACCCTCTGCTTCTGGGTAAATGGCCCCAAAGCCTCTGCTCCAGCTGGGAGCTGTCTGCTCTGTGGTGGTGCAAGTCCACTGCTGGAGTGAGTGTGCTCTCTGAATAGTTATTTGCCATTAACAATAACGGCTTGTTTTGATCCCTAATAGCAGCTTAATGAATAATAAGAATTCTAAGAAATATTGGCTGTGATCCTTGTCTCCCACAACTCGCTTCCCCACTAAGAAAAAGGGAATTTGCAGTGTGTGAAAGGTGGACATTTCATTTCAGTAGCTGAATAACTTCTATATGATAAGGGAGAAAAAAAAAGGGGGTTTTTTTGTTGTTGTTATTGCACTGAAACCTGTTGACAGAACTAGAGAGCTTTATTCAAGGACAGTCTGGTAGTTGAAAGTCATTTGGAGAGGATGAGAGTGGAAAGAAAGGGGAAGAAGTGGGAAGGCTGCACTTCCTAAATAAAGACAGATGGTGCCTGTGGTTTCTCTCGTAGGTGTGTTCTTGCTTCCTTGGGTGCATTTGCAATTGAACACAGTTTGGTCACCATCTGACATGTTTATAAAAAACTGCTTCTTGGATTGGTGAGCCTGCTGATTTCTCTTCGTTTTCTTAAAGATTCCAGAACTACTAGGTAATAAAAGAAATTGAAAAAAAATTTCCAGAATCCATGTGAAGAGTATGGCTTGTTTCTGCAACTTCACTTTCTAAGACTCAATAAATACCTCTCCAACAACCCCTCAATCCCACCCTATTGTCTCCCATATAGCACTGTGTAATATTCCCCATTCATAGCTCAATTTCTTCTCTTGTCCCACACAGGGAAGCCAAAAACATGCAAAGGCTGCCTGGCACCGCAGGTTATCCCATCTGTAGCAGCTGGAAAGCACAAAGATCTGGAGAAGTGACTATTAACAAGTAACTAGACAGAATGAGAGACACAATCATGGTTATTTTTTGAAAGAAAAGATGCATGAAGATGAGGGGCTTTTTTACAGCAGCAGAATGATCAAAACCACACAACAGCTTCTGCTTACAGGTATTTCTGTCATGTCACTCTTCTCTTTGTACCAAGTGCCTTCATTCCCTGGAAATAGTTGTGTCTGATAAAGATTAAAAGAGAGGATTTAAGGCTCGGAGTGTGTGGGCATACCCATCCTGTCCTGTTCCTGTCTGATCATCCAAAGAGAAAAGTCCCAGCTGCAATTTTTGCAACACTTCCTTCATGCCATGTTGTGTTCCCAAGCCCTTCATTTCCTTGGGTTTAGTCCATCTCTGTAATATGGGATGACATTACACTTGTTTCTCCCCTTTAAACTTCCAGATTTGATTCATAAGCTCTTTTATCAGGCTGACAAGTGATCTCAATTCCTTCAAAACAAACATCCGGGAAATTAATTTTCTCTCTTTCTCTACCCATTCCTGCAGAACACTGGAAAAGTAAAACAAACCATATGGAAGATAACAAATCTATATGGGTTCATAGCTCTGCTCATACCCCAAAAGAGGCTGGAGCCAGGTGGAGATCAGGGTGTTCTCCCAGGCAAGCAGTGGCAAAACAAGAAGACATAGCCTTGAGCTGTGCCAGGAAAGGTTCAGCTCCGACATCAGGAGGAATTTCTTCCTGGAAAGGGTGGCCAAGCACTGGATGGGGCTGCCTGGGGAGGTTTGGAGTCCCAGTCCCTGGAGATGTCCAAGGAAGGCCTGGACGTGGCACTCAGTGCTCTGAGCTGGGAACAAGGTGGGGATGAGCCAAAGATTGGACTCAATTATCTTGGAAGTCTTTTTTTGGAATCAAGGATTCTGTTATTCTGTGAAGGAATATCAAAAGTTCCCTTTGTTTCAAACAAACCCTTTGTTTCTCACTAATAACAGATCCAAAAGATCAGATGTTCATTATCACTTCTTAGCTCCTGTATCTGCTCTGGGAGCTGCAGTGCAAGCCGAGACACAGTCAGCTCAAAACTAGGGGAATTACCTGGTCAGTGGGTACTGTGACCCCCAAAATGGACAAACCACTTGGTGCAGAAGGGCTTGTTCTTAATGCCACTTCTGCTGGAGAGCTTCAGGGCAAGAGAACGTCTGGAGGTCATTCCCATCACTTGAATTTGTCTGTCAGTGTGGGTAGCCCCCTCATCCAGGAAGCTGATCTGTACATTTTCATAGAGGAGTGGTAGAGAAAGGCTCACTTTGTCCAGCTTTCCCTCCACAGCCAGATTACTGACCCAGACAGTGCATCCAATCACTGCCCCTCCTGGAGACTTCGCTGTATTTCTGAATTTATCCCCAATCCTGGCCTCAACTGTATTTACTTCATTTATAACACTAAAATCAAAGCTGTCCTTTAATTGTGCATGCACAGCAAACTAGACTAGAAATGTCTGACAAAAGACTACAAAATACTATCAAGAGAAGAATAATTGGATAATATCAGTGGAAGGATTTTTTAAAATTAAACATGAAAAGAAATAAAGTAATGCAGTGTCCACTGCATTATCCATACTGCAGTAAATTTAACTTCTTTCATCCTGCTTTATACCATCAGTATTCTGCACGCTGGAGAGTTTTGTTCTGAAAGTGCAGAACAGCACATTCAAAGTTGCAAGTGAAAGGAAGAAAAACAGAGCTTTTAGCATCAAAGAACATCATACTGGAAGCCCTTGGGAAAGTCCAGGAAAATTATTTAGGATTTGTATATAACTATATTAACTGTATGGTTCTGCTAAAGTGATTAGCAGTGAAATTAGCTATATTAGCCTTCCCCAACTTTAGGTTCCAAGTTGACCGAAAAGATGAATTTGGGCAATCCATGCATCTCAGAGCTGTTGCTGCTGCCTGACTGCTGCCTACAGGAGCTGTCACCATATCAGTCACACACGGCTTGATCATTTTTTTAAAAAAATTCTCTGTACAGATAGAGGTGGTAGAATTGCTGGGCTTGATTCAGAGCTACACAAAGGAGAGGGTAAAAATCACCTCTTGCTCTTGTTGGCGACGGCTGTGTCTGCCAGCAGCGGGGAATATTTGATAACTGCACAGGAGGCATCTGTGATTTCCTGCCCTGCCATCATTTCAGCAGTGACTCACTGGGGATTGTGTGCTGCTGAATGCAGCCCCTGAACGATGAAGTCATTCCCTGTCCCTCTCCCAGAAAGGAGCATTGTCCAGTGTAAAATGCACCCAGCTGCACAGCCAGAGATGCAGCCAGCGCTGACATTTCCACTTGCACGTGCTCGTCCTCAGCACGGAGCTGTCCACCTGTTTGAAGCTCAGACACTTGTCTTGGGTTGCACTGCAAGATGTAACCAAAAACATGTATTCTATTGCCATCTGTTGAAACTGGATGGGGAGGTGTTTTTCTTTATCTCTTCCATGACCCATTCCTCATGGCTCTGGGAGGAGTGGGCAGGTGTCTTCTGTTAATGGGCAGCTGTTCAAACCAGCTGGGGCAGGGTTCTTTATCCCTTCCAGGACCCATCCTCCCTGCAGGGGATCTCTGCTGTCCATGGGCCATCGAGGCTCCCTGCAGGGCTGATCCAATTCCATCATCCATGGGAGATGCTGCACCCAGGGGAGGAGCCCAGCATTCCCACCTGGATAAACCCTGGCATTCAGAGCCCAGCACAGCCTGTGTGCTCTGCATTCCCACCTGGATAAACCCTGGCATTCAGAGCCCAGCACAGCCTGTGTGCACTGCATTCCCACCTGGATAAACCCTGGCATTCAGAGCCCAGCACAGCCTGTGTGCACTGCATTCCCACCTGGATAAACCCTGGCATTCAGAGCCCAGCACAGCCTGTGTGCTCTGCATTCCCACCTGGATAAACCCTGGCATTCAGAGCCCAGCACAGCCTGTGTGCACTGCATTCCCAGAGGAAGGCTGGACCCATCTCACCAGCACTGGACCTTCAGGGAAAACTGCACCCTTCTACAGGATCATCTCTGCTCCAACAGAACCACATCTGTCATTCCAGGAGGGCTTAACTGGACTGCTGCCAACACCCTGACCAACAGGGTGTCAGGTTGTTTTCTGACTGTGTCTGTGTTTTCTTTTTTTGTTTGTTTGCTTTTTTTGTAGTACTGCATGTTTATTTTTAATTTTCCTAGTAAAGAACTGTTATTCCTATTCCCTTATCTTTGCCTGAAAGCCCCTTAATTTCAAAATTATGATAATTCAGGAGGAGGGGTTTACATTCTCCATTCCAAGGGAGCCTCTGGCTTTCCCTGGGAAAAGGGAAACCTGTCTTTCCAAACTGGGACAATCCTCCAGGCAGCTCATCCCGAGGTCATCCTGCTGATGAACAGTGCTAAGTATTTTTATTTATGGCATTACACTCATCCTGACAAAACTGGTGACCATTAGAAATTTTTTCACTGAATGGAGCAAGTAAAATGCATGAACTGACATGGATCAATATGAGTTTATCACATCAAACACTGATTCAAAGGCACAAAGCTTTGTGCAGGCACATCATGCATAGGCAGGAGAGAGTTGCTTTGCTTTCCAGAGACCCTCAGTGGCCTGCTGTGAGAAACTAACTGAAAACTAAATAACTAAAAAACTCTTTGGAGCTCTCTTGGGCTGACATCCACTGAGAGTCACAGAATCACAGGATGGTCAGGCTGGGAGGGACCACAGTGGGTCACCAGGTCCAATCCCTCTGCCCCAGCAGGGTGATCCCAGAGCACAAGAGACAGGGTTGTGTTCAGATGGTTCTGGAATATCTCCAGTGAGGGACACTCCACGCCCTCGCTGGGCAATCTGTCAGTGAATCTGGACAGGAAACTGGAAGTGTAAAGGCATGGACATAGCCTTAAACCACAACAATCAGAACTGTGAGTTTTTCCTCTCTCTCCAAATCACAGTGCTAATGCCATTCGCGTCTCACAAAATGTTCACTACAAAATGTTCGTTGTCTTTTGAAGAACCCTGTTGTCTTTTTTTGGAGAAAGAAAACTCAGATAACTCCTCAGCTCAGGTATTCCCTACAGCAGCACTTTGCTCTCTCTGTTAAATCAAAGAGCATTCTAATGCAAAATAGCTCTGTGCTGCACATTAGCTTCACAAGAAACATCACATGAACTTGGAGCTTAGGCCAGTAATCATGAAGCTGAGATATAAAACATATTTTACAATATTGTTCAAACATAATAAATACCTCAGGCAAGTTTCTCAAAGCTGTCAATTGACTGAGATATGCTGTCCCATCAGAGGCTGCTGAACACTTTACCCCTGCTGTCCTTACGTGTTAGGAACAGTAACTGCTCCTCAAACTTGGAGCCACAGGAAATGCAGCTACCTCCATCCCTGCCCTCCCCATACTGGGTAACACCATCCATCCCCATCCCATTTGACAATTTTAATGATGTTTTCCTGGAAATTCTGGGAAATAGAAGAAATAGAAGGCAATCTGTGCCTCTCACACGCTACACCAAAAACCTCCAGTAGCAACAGAGTAAGATGATTAGTAAAGCTGTCTTAAAATGAAAATTGTGACAAAATCTTAGCTGTGTTGCTGCTACTTCTGTTTCACATAGATACGTGTCCAGTTTGGCTGGAATAAACTTAAAGAGAATTAGAATACATTACAGCTGTAGAAAATAATTCATGAAGATTGCAGAAGATCAAAAAGCTGGCAGTGACAGGGGGAGGCAGGCATGTCCCTCCCTGTCCCCACTGCCATGCAGCAGCACAGCTCCTCCCACCAGTGTGACTCCTGGTGTCAGGCTGGACTGTCTGGATGGCTGTCACTGGGCATGGTGGTGCTGCTTGTTGGCTGCTTTTGAAGTGGTGAATGGAGGAAGCCACCACTGACTGCCACAGGAGTTATCAGTCCTGTCCCCAAACTGCTCAGCACAACTCTCTTGCAAGCACAATGCCTGCAGTGGTGCAGATAGGGGAGAAGACTGTAATCTGTTATCATGAATTTTAATGCAATGCTTTATATTTATACCCAAGATATAGCCCATAAAACTGAAATGAATTCCTAATGCTGTAAGTATTATTTGCTGTTTTCCATTCTGGTTGCCATTTCACTCAGATTTTCTTTAATAATGCATTTTATAGGCCTGTACCTCTGCAACTCTCCTCTGCCAGCTCAACTCTTCTGTTAGCAGCAGCAATGCTTCACAAAGCCCTGTAATTTGAAGTGACCTTGGGACTACCCTTTTCACTGTTCTCCCCAGGCTGGTAAAAATCACAGCATTAAACTGAAAGTAGCCCCAAATTTCCCGCCTTTTGTTAGCTTCTATCAGACCCTCCCAACACGCATTTTTGCTGTTTAATTTGTTTTGTGTTTGGCCACCCCTCTGAACTAAAAGGGGAGCAAAACACCCCTTCCCAAGCAGCAGCCAGGAGCATTAGCAGGCACCTGCAGAGCAGTGAGAAGAGTCTCAGCACTGAAGCTCCCAAGCACCACCTCCTCATCAGCACGGCCCTCACGTCCCTCCAGTCTCTGCCACGGAGGGGAGATGAGGCTGCTAAAGGTTGCAGAGACAGGCAAGTTTCCTGGAAGCACCCTGCTGCTGGCTCCTGCCTCGTGCCTGGCATGCTGATGATAGCCCTGCCAGGTGTCATTTCTCCAGGCAGGTACCCCCTTCCAGCTTGTGGAATGCAGCCTCTTGCGTGGTAAGAGCAACAAGCCCCCTGTCCCATCCTCTTGTCCTCTCCCTGGACTTCAGTAAAGCCCTGGACTTCAATTAAGCCCTTCAATTAAGCCCTACTTGATCTTCCTGTGGTTGCCTGGCGTCCCTCCCTCTGGGGCAGTGCTCTCTCCTCATCCTCCCCCTCCATCTCCTCCCTCCTCACTCCACAGCAGCAGAACATTTTGTCAGGAGGGAAAACTTCTCCCAGCCCCAGGTGCCTCACCCTGCTGACACCCTCGAGTGTGAGGCCATGCTCATGTCACACCCTTGCAAAGAAGTGGGAAATACTTTTGCCCAGGTGGGCTTTGCAGCTGCTTTTCCACCTCAGTTAATACTTTTTAACATGTCCCATTTGTGGTCGAGTGCTGACTTCACCTTTCCAAGCAGCACACGGAGAAAAGTTTGTTCAGGTTTGTATCCCACACACAGGGAAAACAACTTTTATTTCTCTTCAAGAGAAATGCACCTCATTTGGCCTATTGTATCATAAAGGACTGGAGAAAAAGACACCAAAATAAATGACTGAAATGCATTTTGATGGGGTATAAATCCCTGTCAATCAAAGCCAGTTTGGATGGGACATTAAGCAACCTAGTTTAATGGAAGGTTCCCTACCTTCCATTGGAATGAGATGATCTTTAAGGCCCCTTCCAAACCAAACCATTCTGTGAGTCTCTGATTCTGTGAATCTAAGGAAGGCCCCTGTTTGCTTAGTGGTGACTCAGCAAGCAGCCTCACCTTCCTGGCTTGGCCTCACACAATACTAAACACAAATAAGCAGTTTTAAAGCTAAACATTAAGCAAACACACAGAGAACTTGATGAAACATTCCTAAGGCTGGTCTCAGAGCTTTGAAAGCATCAGTTTTAAGGCATAATTTACTGTTCACTGTCACAATAAAACAAATACCGCAGATTAAAACAAAATGTGTTTGTGAATCTACAAAACAGGGAAATAACGCACATGGAAAATGGAAATCTTCCTAACCATCTGGAGCAGAAGTATTTGCATCAATTTTGGATCCAACAGCACTGCAGATAGTTAGAATTTTGTCTCTGGTTCCAGCAAGACCAGGATAGCCACAAGTGTTTGGAAATGGAAGAACTGCTCTAGGTAAGTAGAACTCATTCCCAGCAATTACAAAGGTAGGGGTGTGCAGCTTCCTGGGTGAATTTTTTTTTTTTTTTTTTTTTTTTTTTTTTTTTTTTTTTTTTTTTTTTTTTTTTTTTGTACATGATAGACCATAGGAAAAGGAGAATTAAAAGGTTGTGGGGTTTTGTTTTTCCCTTGGTTTTCCTCTTTAATTACCTTGGATAAGTCTAAAACTTCTACCTGAAAATTATAATCATGTGTTGGGTAAGATTTATGTTTAGGCAAGCCAGATCATGAGTTGAAAGTTTGGAACTCACCACTTAAAAATATTATTTTGTACCCTTTCATGCAAAAATCTGCATTTCATGCACCCAGTGAAATCTCTTCCTCATGCACCGTGTGGGCAGCACAAGCTGCTTCAATTTTCTCTCCTCCTGGTCTGCCAGTGGGAATGACCATCATTTGACAAAGATTGTGAGAGTGAACAGGGTATTATGTAGGCTCAAATCTTGCAGACTACAAAAGGGTTTTTTTCTGGGAGGCAGGTGGCTTTTCTCCAGAGTTCCTTCTAATCCATCCAAAGATTGTAAAAATATCTCAAAGGTTTCCTTCTCCTCATTCTCTTAACTATTGGACTCATAGTTGGTCTCCTAAGGCTACATGGAAGGCAAATAATCAGTATGGAGGAATAAAGCAACTGAAAAAAATCTAAATTCCTGCACCTTGCCAGAGAATTTCTTACCAGGTGGGAAGGAGGCAGCATGGAATCTGGGTGTGCCCTCAGGACAGCCTGGCTTTGGCACTCACTGCAAGACTCAGCTTCAGGAGGGAGTTCATTCAGTCACTGACCCCACATCTTCCAGCTGCTGGCTGGTGTTTTGGATACCCTGGAGAGTCTAAAGTGGCATTTCCTGCCTGTAGTTAGGTGACATCATTCCTGCTTCACTCCATGACCAGAGATGTCCACAAAGAGGGTGCAGGAAGGACTTTTCTCCAGCCCCTTTTGCAACTGCTCAGCCAGAAGGAAATCTACATCACAAAGCCCTGGAATAATAAAATGGTTTGGGTTGGAAGGGACCTTAAAGATCATCCAGTTCCAGCCTCCTGCCATGGGCAGGGACATCTTCCACTAGACCAGGTTACTCAAAGCCCCATCTAGCCTGGCTTTGAGCACTTCCAGGGATGGGGCATCCATAACTTGTCTGGGAAACCTGTGACAGTGTTTGACCACACTCACAATGAAAAATGAGAGGCACAGAATTACTTTAAAGTGTGCCTACTGGCCAGACACCAAAAAAACCCACAGCACTAAATTAAACACTACCTTGGACCTTCCACTCTGAAATAATTCCATTAAAAGCAGCCTGAAGTGTTTACAATTAAGGAATATTAGTGATGAGAAGACAGGTGAGTGCTCAAACATATCCACAGAGCCTGTGCACCGCAAGGTCTTTTCAATACATGCTGTAAATGGTTGGATGGCCCGGTGGCTCCAAAAATAATACACTGCACGGAGGGAACAGAGGGTGGCACATGCAGGGAACATTCCCGTGGCACAGCTCAATACCCAGGCAGGCTGAAAGGGGCCGGGAGAAAAGCCTGTGGGAGGGAAAGGCTGAGGCACAGCGAGAGGAGCGATGTGAGAGCGTTCAGCGGGCGTGAAGGTGATGATGAGGGGAGAGGAAAGCTGCGCCCTCTCGGTGCAGGCACAGCTGCAGCTGCAGCCCAGCAGCTCTGCACCATTCCCGGGGCTCCCTGCAGCGCCCAGGGAATGGGAACACCTCGCCCTGCAAGGGATGAGCCAAGGGAAGGGCAGAGGCAGAGGCAGAGGCAGGTGCGGGTTCAGCAGGCAGGAAAACATCGCTGCTGGCAGGAATCCCCGAGTGCAGAAGCGTTGCCTGTGCCTAGGGGAGAGAGAATTTTGCTTGAGTGGCTTGGAAGGAGGGAAGCAAAGAACTCCATGGTGCAGGGGGGATCCAGGCACAGGGTCAGCAGAGAGGCACATGGACAGAGAGGGAGGGTCAGCTATCAGAGGTGGGGTGAGGAGAGAGGAACAGCGTGAGTTCTTGTACCGAGCTGTAATAATCAAAACACTGGCAGGGCCTTAACCAGGCAGCCCTGCTGGGTGCCCAGATAATACAGCTGATTTTAATTGCTGATGCGTGCATTTTATGTCATTTGCCTGATGCACAGCCCTCCTATGACCGTGGAGTTTGACCACAAATCAACAGTCGGTCATAAAGCATCACGCCAACGACCTCCTCCCCAAACAGGCTGTGTTATTTTTATTGATGTTCAATATTCAGGTTTTAATGGAGATGGATGCATAGGCGTAAGGACAGGAGCAAGACGGGGCACAGAGAAACGGATTTGGAATAAACAGATTGACAAAACATAAAGGCAGGAGGCAAGAGACAGATGAATAGTCAGGGAGGTGCCTGCCACCAAGGTGGGCAGGTATCATCTGGAGGCAGACTGCTTGGGAAAGGCCGACAGATGACAAAACTGTCAGGCAACAGAGAAATATGAGTATGAAATGGGAAGAGAAGGACCAAAGACAGTGAAACCAAAAATAATCTCATACACAAATCCCATTATTCCACCTTCCCCCTTCCTCCACCCCAGCACTCTGCTCCTTCCCACCCCTCCCCGTTTCCAAGGAGCGTGGTGTAAAAGGTTTGATCTCGGGTCCAGCAGGCTACACACTGTCAGCTGTGGCATTGTTAGCTGGAGGTCTAGGAGGATGCCTATTGCTTCTCTCCCACCTGCTGTTCATTTCATAAACTGCAATCAGCACACAGCCAGTCCACACCTCTCTTGTTTATTAGCTGGGACAGCAGGAGATGTCATTAGACCTGTAAAGCACTGGACCAAATTTCACTCATCCCGAATCAGTGTCAGTGCCAGTGGGTGAGCCAGGAGCCCGGGCAGCACCCACCCCCCATTAGCCCACAGATCTCACAGGCTGGTTTCTTTCTCAATTCTTTTTTTTTCTTTCTCAACCTTTGAATTACATTGCTTGAAATTCTTCTCCATTGCCTTGAATTTCCATTCCCATACTCGCTCTCAATTCACTTTTTTTTTCATTAGTGTGTGCTCATCCAGGAAGCTGTTAGAGACACCAAAGTGCATCCATTTGTCAGGGGCAGGAACAAATAATTCTTGCGGGGTCAGATATTTATGGTATTTGTAGTCATGACACAGCAAATAGATGTCAGCTGCAGAGCTCCAGGATCCCAGCACAGGGAGGACGTGGAGCTGCTGGAGAGAGCCCAGAGGAGGCTCCAGGATGAGCAGAGGGCTGGAGCAGCTCTGCTGGCAGGAAAGGCTGGCACAGCTGGCATTGCTCAGCCTGGGCAGGAGAAGCTCTGGGCTGAGCTCAGGGTGGCCTTGCAGGGCCTGAAGGAGCCCCAGGAAAGCTGCAGAGAGACAATTGCCAAGGGCTGCAGGGACAGGAGCCAGGGAATGGCTTCACACTGAAAGAGAGTAGATTTACGTTAGATGTGAGGAAAAAAATCTTCCCTGTGAGGGTGGTGGGGTCCTAGCACAGGCTGCCCGAAAGAGCTGTGGATGCCTCATCCCTGAAAATGTTCAGTGCCAGATTGAATGAGGCTCAGAATAACCTGGGATAGTGGAAGGTGTCCCTGCCCATGGCAGGGGGTTGGAACTGAATGATCTTTAAAATCCCTTCCAACACAAACCATTCTGTGATTCCATGATTCTATTGTTTATTCCCCCCTTTTTTGTCACTCCAGGCCCTCGTAAGGAGCCTCTCTCCATCTTTCTTGTGGGCTCCTTTCACTGACCATGCCGGTGTCCAGGACGTGCAGATACATCAGCTTCTGTTTGAAGAAAAGGATATTACTGACTAGAAATTCCAGATAAACAGGGGAATTCCTTGTTACTTCCCTGTGAATGATTCCAGTCAAGGGACAAAGACTGTGTCTCCAACCTTCATGAGAGAAGCAGGCCAGCAGAATCTTCTGCCCATTTTAGATGTGGGATCATTTGCCAATTGAATATTTCACTCCCTGCAGATGTGAAATTATGCTTTCAGCTGTAAGGTGGCAGATTCAGGTCTCCACCAATGACTCATCCTGTCTTTCTGCGTGAGTGTGTGAAGTTTATGTCCCTGACGGTGACATCTCTAAGTGACCACACTCCCCAAAGTCACAAATAAAATCTAAGAAATACCCTTCAAACACTTCCAGCCAGCAAACACTGTATGACCCCACAGCAATGTCTGTCTTCCAGACTTGTTTTTGTGGATAATAGATGGAAGAAAAAGCAGTCACTGCTCCCTGACATTCATGGGGCTTATGTGGTTGAGACCTGAAGTGGGAATCTAATGACAACTGCTACAAAGGACTCACTAAGGTCTGTGTGATTTTGTTTCAGTCTTCCAGGATCCTTATTTAAAGGACTGCATTTAAAACGTTGCATTGCTTGATGAAATAATTTAAAAAAAAATCAAACAAAAGGGAACCTTATGAAGCTATAAATCCAGTTCTGTGTTCATGCATAGCTTCCATTATGCAATCCCATCCTCTGATCTCTGAGCTCTCTGAACAGGACAGGACTCAGCACACACTCCGGGGAAAGAAGGTTGCAAGAGCTGCCTTTAGTCAGAGCTTTCCAGCCTTGGTTCTCCTCTGGTGTAAAATACCACGTTCCCACTGGGCTGTGTGCAGGTTTGGAGGTTTTTGTCCCTGCCTGTCCCTGTTCCTGCAGTATCCTGCATTCTCCCACCCACTGCAAAGTGGGCAGTGCCCCAGCCCTCTCTGCCATGGGGAAAACAAGAAGTAAACATTGCATCCCTCCTGGATAAAATGAAATGGCTCATCAGAGGCTGGACCAGAACACTCATTTCTGCTACAGACCATAACAGATCATACCCCTGCCTTCAGGAGAATGAGTTGCTGCAGAATCCCCATCCTAAAAAATGTTCCCAGCTTCCACCAAGTCTGAGCATTCACAGATCATTGTGAGCCTGAAAATCAAACCTGTGTTTCTTCTGAAAAGGATTGGAATTGGCCTCATTCTCATTTGGGGGTAAATAGGACAATAAGATGTATCCAATCTGCAAAAGCAGATCCAGAAAGTGAACATGTTTACATCAGAAATGATATTTTCATTTTCTCTTAGTTAGTGAGCCTTCCAGGAGACGAGAAAAAGGTTATTTAGAGGATCTTACTTTCTGTTGGCAAAGCATTCCAGAAAAAACCTCGGAGATGGAGATAACAGCTGAGTGAAGCACCTGAAGAGTCTGTCTGAAGTGTTAAAAACTAATTTGGAGCACCCAGGAGTTTGCAACCTGGTCACCCTGTGACAGCTTGCACTCTCCAAGAGCTTGTGCACAAAAATTACCACCCTGAGCCAAACCTGCACTGAAGGTCACCTCTGAGGGACAGCAAAGCTGTCACCCATGAAGGCTTGGAGAAACTCTCCTCAGGAAAAATAATATAATGAGGAGAAGGGGTGAAACTGCCCTACTCACAGGGCCCAGCATTCTTCTCCCCAGCTGAGCTTGGAAGCTGTGAGTGAGGAATGTTCCTGAAAGTTTGGAAGCCTGGTCTGCAGCAAATGCCCTGCAAATCCCAGACAGGGATGCTGAGCCCATACAGAGAGTGCACAGGAATGACTGGTGAGGATCTGAGGTGAGAAGACAAAAGCACTGAGGACAAACCAAATCAAAAAGCTGGCTGCTTAACTCTTTTCATGTAAAGTTTTTTAGGAAAAAAAAAAATAAAAAGGAAAAGATAAACAGAACCACATCTGCCTGAGCAGGGGAGGTTCAGAAGGGAAAAGAAAGGCTCCTCACTTTGAAATTTTCTCCCATTTCATTTCTGCTCTGACTCTGCTGATCCAGCCTCTTGGTTGCCAAAGCAGAAAATAATTTGGGAATGGAGACTTTGTAGAATGTTGCCCTCCAACACAAAAATCTTTCCCTTCATCTTCATTCATCCTGGCTGAAGAGACAGCTTTCATTTTTTAAAGCTCCTGTATCCAGGAGATGGTGTCAGTTCCCTTGCAAAGGCCACTGTGGGTCCTGTGTCCCCACCAGGAACGGGGACACCTGGGCTGATCAAACCCGAAGTGCTCCCTTCTAAAGCTCCCTTTTGCAGGTGGATGTTCCACACAGCTCCACAAAGGCCCCCAGAGCCCAGCCCAGTGCTGAGCACTCAGCCCAGCTCTGCAGAGCCCACAGGGAGCAGCTCCAGGGCTGCTCCTCGCTGCAGGGACTGAGGCAGCTGTGAGCACCTCAGCCAGTCCCCTGCTGCCCCAGCTCCCCTGGACCCCTGCCCAAACCCCCTTCCCTGGGTCACACCTCCAGGATGGGACTGAAGAGCCAGACACAGATTATTCATGAGCTGTGCCCTCAAGAATTAGGACCAGATCCAAGATGATCTGTGGCAGGACCCACACATCAGAGGGTGAAGGGGGGACAGTTCTGGAGCCAAGCAGCTGAGGACAGGCAGCAGTCAGTCACAGCTGCACTGCTGCCGTGCTCCAAGCTGGATAACAAGGCCATTCCTTGCTGTGAAAGGGTTCTCTCTGCATTCAGGAGGAGGGTCTGACAGTGAGCAGGGAGATGCCATCCACAGCTTTTTAATATTACATGTGCATGGCTGGAACCAGTAAGTCTTCCCCTGACACTCGCCCCAAGGTGCAGACAGCTCCGAGGAGCAGACTGAGCACACAAAATAAGGCAGCAGATATATGTTGTCATTACCTTTAGCAGTGAGTTACTACTGCTGTTTGCTACTTGCATAACAAGTGCCAAAAGCCCCAGCCACCTACATCTGACCTGACTGACTAATCTATGCCTGTAATATTGCATGGTGTTCACAAAATAAATAAAATACAGTCATGGTTACACTCCACAGCAATGTAGGAGTGGTTTTTCTTGAGCACACTCATAAGGGTTGCTATTCGGTTGAGGTTCTCCGCAGCAATCATTTTTGCAAACTCATGGTGCCTTCCAGGAAAAATCCCAGAGCAATTTTCTATTTTTGAGAGCTAGAGAAGAAGTCTGCAGAGGGTGAGATGCTGAGGGCTGCTAGACCTGAATCCAGAAATGCCATCAGCAGAAAGGAGATTGGAATTTGAGAATGACAGATATTTTCATGTTTTTCTCTACTGACAGCTCTAGATTCCACCCTGAATACAGAAAAAAAAAAAAAAATGGGGTCTCTAGATCAGGGCCAAAGGTCCTCAAGGTGAGAGACAGAGCTAGAAAACTTCCCAGGTGAGTTTGTGTTGCAAAGGAGATGAGGGTCTGCCCTGCTCCTGTTTGAAAACACTGTGAGGACACAGTGGACCACTGTTGCCCACAGAAAGGAATTGCTAACTCTGCAGATAACTCATCTTGTTTCCAAATGATGCAGTTGTTGTTTCCCCTACATGCACCAGAAAAGGGAATTTCTCCCTGGAGGTCATTTCCTCTGGCATCTTCCTAAGGCAGGTGACTGATGGGTGCCCGTGTAATTTGTTGTGCTGTAGAGGTGGAACCCTGCAATTAGGATATGGCTGCAACACAGAATTTCAGTGTTCTGGAGTAACCTAAACAGACGTGTCCAGGGATGTGAGTTGAGGGGGATTAAATTTCCAGTAACAATCTTCCAGAGACTTTACCAAAGCTGCAATAATTGTAAAGAAAATTCCTGGCAGATGGTTAATATTCTGCTATGCAGTCTAATGCTACGCACTAAGAGGAAAAAAAATCAGGGGTATATTGGACTTACTCCTTGCAGCATGTTTAGAGAAAGAGAGAAAGCAGTGGTTTAGCCTTACAAAGCTTTCACAAAGAGTTTGGAGAGGACACATATGAATGGTTACATGTATGGATGTGTGTGTCCTTTGGACTGGGGAGAAGAATGAGTAACGAAAATCCCATTCCTAATCTTCTCTTCCTTTCCAACAGACAACCCTTATTTTTCTGGTGTGTATCTTTGTACCAAGAAAAACATGCCCAGTTAGAGGGAACCATGGCATCTTTCTACAGAGGGTGCCTCTATCATGAGGGTATCTAATTATTACACTTTTCTCCCACTCCATCACTGCCCTCACTGGATCAATAGCAATTTTTACATCAGGAATTTTCTTCAGCCTTCATTAGGGTATTGCAAGGGATTCTTGTGTACATGAACCTTTTTTTAAAGCAAGCTTCCTGTGAAGGCTTATTGTTCCTAGAGAGCCACATCTGTGTGGCCTTCTGCTAACAAAATGCTGAGACAACTATTGTTGACAGCAGAATGTTACACAAAATTCAGCAGAGATGTTCTGGACATCAGCTTTGCTTCCACAACTCTTGCAATAATAAGGAAAAATTAAAAAAATATATTGGGATGGGAACTTTCTGCAGTCTTCCACAACAACATTGCTTTTTCAGTCTTATTCCCAGTTGTCAACCTGGCTCATACAAAGAAGTCTTGAAATTTATGTCTTGATGTATCTACCAACAGTACTGCTGATTACATTGTTAATATTTAAATTTATAATAATAGGAGGGTGGGCAAGAAGTAAGGGGTCAGTATAATTGTGAGAGGATACCATTTATATTTCCATGTTAACAGGAAGACTCAGCATAAACATGTTCCAAGAGACCCTATAGCAATAAAAGTCCAAATTCAGCCAGAACTACTTCTGCTTTTCTAACATGCAGTTCCTAATGGAAATTCTAATTCACAGTATGATCAATTCCTATTAAAAACAGGCTAGCCAAAACCAGGAAAAATAGCTTCATTTTAGACACTAAGCAAACACAGCAACTCTCACTTTCCTCTCATGCCTCCAGACTGTGTGTCTCCAAACAGTATCCACCCTTAGACCTGAAAACAGCAGAAATATTCCTGAATTGTCAGAACACGGTTCCAAAGAAGTTCTTTCCAAATTGGAAATTGTGGTACATTCCACTCACAGTCGTGAGACAAGTTAATTAGACAGATACAAGAAGCTACATAGTATTTTCAAAGTAATTCCACTGGAAATGGTGGTAATTGCAGAGTCATTGAAGTAAAAAGGCCCTGAATAGAAAAACACAGCTCAAATGTCCATGTAGTGCAGATGCTTTAACCTCAGCTTCTTTTTATTCTCTCTAAGTTCAAAATTCTGAGTCCCCACCTACCCTCTGTGAGTGTTCCTCGGCAATCTGTGGCTGATTTTGAAGAATTGTATAATTTTGTGGGACTCCCTGAAAGCTGTGGGATGCCTGCAGGCTGGGCTGGAGCTGCAGCATGTGACAGATTGAATGGCTGAGCCCTTGGCCATTCCACCTCCACTCTGTCACAGCTCTCCATTAAACCTCATTTCTGCTGGAGGACAGAAGCAAAAGGAAAAAAACATATTGGAGGGACAGCTCATGTGAAAGGTGCCAAGTTGAGAGTGCAGTTTTCTTCATGTCTTGGGACAAAAAGCTTAAGTTTCTGGCCCTGTCTTCATTTATGCCAATTTAATATCTGTTAACTTTGCCAGAGTTAATTCCAGTGCAAATGACATGAGAAGGAAGCTCTAAAGCTTTATTTGTTTCTAATGACCAATGTGTGTATGCTTGAAAATAAATGAAAGCACATCCAGAAGTACCAAGAAGACCTTTTGGAACACAAAAACTGCCCCTTGCTGGAGAGAGAGAAAGCAGATCACTGACACCTGGAGCACAGACACACCACCTCTCCCACCCTGGACTGAAAGGGCTTCCCCAAGGAACAGCAGCAGGAGAGAGGAGTCAGGGACTGTCACTTGTCCCAGCACCATCCTCCACAGGGAAGCCAAAATGTCCAGTGACAAAGACCTGGGCTGTCCACTCAAGATTGTCCCCATGAGGAGCTTTTTCTTCACTGCCTGAAGAAAAAAGCTTACTGAACCTCCCCTCTTGAGGAAAGTGGGTTGTGAAAAGTGGATGGAGACTGCTACAGCCGTTGGAAAAAATGGAAAAGCTTGGAAAAGCTTCAGGAAGGAGTGGCACTCAGTGTCCCAGATATGCCATGCAAGGAGGGGACAGTTTGACTCCTCACATGCAGGGTGTAAGCTGGAGGAGAAAAAAAACCCGAAATCCTTCAAAGTCTCAAACATGTATTCATGTATTTCTCCCCCACCCCTCACAGAGACTTCATTGTGTGACTCATGAAACATGTCATTTTAAATCCTTAGAGGATAAGTTGTCAGAATACATTGTGCTTTAAAGCCTTTCTTTGGTCTCTCATTTAAATCTTTGAAAGACTTTGTAAGTTTTTGGGGTTTTTTTTGCGTTCACTCTGATTTTAGTATTGTAGAGATGAATGTGCCTCCTCTCTTGCGAGTTAAGCACTTAAAATATTCTGGATAAGTGAAATGTGAGGCATGAATTGTGAAAATGACAATCCTTATGGCCCCTCTATATGCAGAGCAGCTCCAAGGCTCCGGAGCCTTCAGACTTCCACCTCCTCCTTTGGTGGTTGCAGCTTCACACCACACTGGCAATAAAAGGTAAATGAGTTCCTGCAGCAGAGTAAGTACCAAGAATATGAAGCTTTTGTGAACGTGGATGCTGCACTTGCCATTATGGGCAATTAGAGGGCTTGGGAAGCGTGTTGCCTGACTTTCTGTTGCTTGGTAACTGTGCACCTAATTCTTTCTCTAAGAGGTCACAGAAATGTCAGAAAATCCATTTTGTTAGGGCGGGAGGGGGCTGGAGAGACAAATGCCCCCATCAGAACAGCAGCCTATGGACTCGTGAAAAGAACTGCATGTTTCCCATTAGCAGATAGGAAATATAGTGTTATTATGGTTATTTTCCTAGAGCCACAAAACTGCAATCTCGGAGCGTCGCCAGCTACGTAACGCGCTTCCCGCGCCAAAAAGCTTGGGAATTGCAAACACAGTGATGAAATTTGGCATGCTGCAGGTCAATAGAACTCCTGGATGCACTGACAAATAGCCATTATTGGCCTGATGCAGAGCCTGGCGGAGTCAATGGAAAAGCACACTGGAACAGCAACAGCGCTGTGAGAGTGATAAGGAATTTTTGAGATGGGAAGCTCTGCAAACATTGCCTGGCGCAGGAAAAAAAAATTATGAGCTTGGAAGGAAGATAATGAGACAGAAGATAAAATTTTCTTCTCCAAAGAGATACAAGTTGCAGCTTCTGCAGCCCCTGAAATACTAAACGGCTTTCACAGAGAGTGAACAAATTAAGTGGTGCCTGTGAGGGAAGAGCTTGGTTATTTTTACCTGCATTTTAAGGAACAGGACTTTGGAAGTACATCTCATCCTCAGCAAATGTCCAGATCTTTCTACTTTGAGACAGGTTTAGTAATACACATTCCATGTTATACACTATTCCCATAAATGAATACTGTCAAAAAAATAAAAAAACAACCTACCTCCCTTCAACTTGAGCAAGTTTGCAAAGTGCAGTTTAGATTAAATGAATGCCCCTGAGGTGGAGTGAACACATTTCAAGAGGGGCACAATATGCAGGTGTCCACCACTGACCATCAATCATTTTTGTGCAGAGCTGAAGGTTTCCTGCAGCTGTCACTCTGTAATCGCTCTGCAAGAATTTGCAGTCATTTTCTAAAAGCATGTTCAGGAGGAAAGAAGGGCAGACAACACATTCTGCACTTAAAAAACTGGGACCATTTAATCATAAAAAAAAAAGGACATTTTCATGTTGAAACAGCTGCTTTGTGAAATAACAAAACCACACAACCCTTGGACCCCTCCATGGGACAATTTTGCTATGGGCAACATGGAAAACCAAAACTCAGGGTCCCAATCTGCCTTTGGCCACAAATTTTCTGCACAATATTAGATAAATTGAACTCAGGCCACCACTCAGTGAGGGCAGATGTATCAATGGAAAACTAGAACTTGATTTTCCCTTGTGATATTCCACTGGGAGGATTTCTTCAGCTTAGAATGATCAAAAGGATTGTGAGTACCTACATATCCATTACTGGCAGTAAATGATTCTGTAATAGAAATCATTATCACTGAAGCAAAAAATCACAGATCACTAAAACAAGTAGGTCTTCAAAGTAAGGGGAAGAAGAAGATGCAATCAAGCTCAAATAATGTCTGTTGTTCTGGAAGTACTTAGGTATACTTCAGTCACCAGATTTTCATCATAAACTTTGAGATAAATGCATGAAATCACATTGCTGGGATGCTCTAATGTGTTTATATACAGACAGAGTAAATGTGAGTGAAGAAATACAAATAAAGATTTCATGCATGTCCAAAATAAAACTAGCACAGGATACTCTAAGAAATATATATGGGCAAAATCCAGCAAAGCTTTGTGAAGATGCTTGTGTCATTATTCTGGTCCACACACTAACATGGATTTTGATGCACTTTAATGCATAATTAAATTCTACTGTGTTAAGTATGTTTCTCCTGACATGTTTTTCTGAAGATGGGAAAATGTATTATACAACCCCCGGAAAAATGTAAGCTTACAGCAAAAACTCCTGAAAGATTTTCAAGGCAGAGTTCTGTAAAATTCAAATTTTCTTGGGAAAACTAGGCTCTAGAAAAAATAAAGAAGTCAAAAAGTGAATAACTGGAAAACCAAGAAAATAGTAATGGTGCAATAAAAGAGTATTTTTTTCAGTATTGACTGTGAAAGCAAATTTAACAATAACTGAGAATCAGCCATGCCAGCTACATCCAGAACCATGCAGGTCATGAATTTGCTGACTCTTCAACCTCCCCATATTTTCCTGTGGATGGTTTAAATGCTCTGCAAAGTTTATAAATGCAGTGAAATGGCCACTGGCATTTCGGCAGCACAGAAAATGCAGACAAACACACACAGCCACACACCCACACATTTTCTGTAAATAATCTGTCGTCTTCAAGTTCAATGTCTGCATTTTGCTGCTCTGCACACTGTGTTGCTGGAACCAGAGAAGGGATTCAGGCAAGAAATGCTCCACGGGCCTAAACTCACCTGGCCAGGGCCAGTGCCTCGAGCTGGTGATGTCAAAGGGTCTGGTGTTTATCTTGGATGCAGAAAACAGAGAATTTAGCTTATGAGGATCAGCTTCCCTGATGTGTCCCTCACTAAAGTGGTCTGACGCATACCTGAACTCCCTGTGTGCTGTTATTTTTCCTTTTCAGCCCCTTGAAGTTGCTCTGATTTCATGATACAGGGTGGGGGCAGAATGGCTGGGAAGTGGCTCAGGGGAAAATCCCTGGGGGTGCTGGGGACAGGGCTGGACACGAGCCCAGGGGTGCCCAGGGGGGCAGGAGGCCACTGGCCCCTGGGCTGGGTGAGGAATTGTGTGTCCAGCAGGAGCAGGGCAGGGATTGTCCCTCTGTGCTCCAGGGCTGTGTCCAGCTGTGGCTCCTGCAGGAGAGCCCTGGAGGGGCTGGAGCGTGTCCAGGGCAGGGAAGGGAGCTGGGAAGGGGCTGGAGAATTCCTGAGGGAGCTGGGAAGGGGCTGGAGAATTCCTGAGGGAGCTGGGAAGGGGCTGAGCCTGGAGAAAAGGAGGCTCAGGGGGGACCTTGTGGCTCTGCACAAGTCCCTGACAGGAGGGGACAGCCGGGGGGGGTCGGGCTGTGCTCCAGGAACAGGGACAGGAGGAGAGGGAACGGCCTCAGGCTGGGCCAGGGGAGGCTCAGCTTGGGCAGCAGCAGGAATTTGCCCATGGAAAGGGAGCTCAGGCCTTGGCAGGGGCTGCCCAGGGAGCTTTGGATTGCCCATCCCTGCAGGTGTCACCTGGAGGTGGCACTGAGTGCTCTGGCGACAAGGTGGACATTGGGCACAGCTTGGGCTTGATGATCTTGGAGGGCTTTCCCAGCCTCAGGGATTCTGTGATTCCATGATTCTCTGAGTGTGCTGTTCCAGGGCCAGCTGCTCAAGGAGGTGTTTGTGCAGGCCCTCAGCGCTGAGATGATGCCATGCCTGGAGAAGGAAGGATGGGACAGAAACCTCAGGCACAGAGGGGTGAGCACACGGGTGGGCAGGGATGGCTGCAGGTCACACCAAAGCCAAAGGGACTCCTTCCAATTGCTTCCAGCAAGCCTTGAGTCCATGCCCAGGTCTCTTCTATCTTAATTTGCTTTTTCCAGGATTAAAGATGCACTAGGAGAGGGGGTAAAATGCAGTTAAACTGGAAAGGGGAAGCATTACTTATGACTGTCTTCTAACACCCAACATTGTGCACTTTCCCCATCCATGTCACTGTTAATAATTTCACATCCAAAGAAATTCTGAGGATGTTTATGACATATCTGTGTTTATATTTCAAAGTGAACAAGTAAATAGGGCTTCTTTACTTTTCCCTATGCAGATAAAATAACATAGTGTTTGAGCAAAACTCTCTCTAAGGGCATAAGTCTGGCAGGCCACCTTACCATGTCATTATATTAAGGGCTGAACCTAATACATCTGACATTTTGAAATTCAGTGTCTCATCAATATCTCTCAATAAATCCTTTCACGTGCCAAAGCCCATTCCTAACAAAATCACAATCCTCTTGAGGCATCAGGCAAGTTAATTTTCTTTGGGGAAGAAAAAAAATTATTTCAGTTTTGTCCTAAAGAAAATCAGAGAAAATGATTTTTTCACTAGATTAGCCGTTTAAAAAAATAACAACAAAACAAAATAAAAACAACAAACAAGCAAATAAAACCTAAAACCCCCCAACCTTCTGGAGCTTCAATAAAGACTAGAAGGATGTACTTGGAAAAGCACACAAGCCAACAGCAGAAATATGAAAAGTTTAGTTTAGAATGGATATCTTTCTATATTAGATATAATATCAAGAGATATTTTATCTCTGTATTAGTTTAGAATGGATATCTCTCTATACTGAGCACATTTCACTGGATATTGCTGTTCCAACCAGCAGTAAAATCATTTTCCCCTCCCAAGTACACAAGTGAAACACTTTTCACTGAAACACATCAACTGTTTTGCCAACCTCTTACAACTCTGCGCTCGCATTTTTCAAAGACTTGCAGAGGACACAAAGTTCCTGCAGTCAATGAAGAGGCACAGCTTCCTTACTCGGCATCACACACACCCCCACAGCATCTCACGAGGCTCCCACAGCCGCTCCACGTGGGCAGCACCCTGAGAGGGGCTCCTTTAATGTGTCTGCTCCTCTCCTGCAGGGAGACAAACCCACAGCCTCCCTCCTTCCCTCCGCTGCAGGATGTCTCTGCTGCGACCCTTCCCTCTCCTGCTGTTTCTGCAATGCCATCTCTTGCTCCAGACAGAATCATGGAATGGCTTGGATTGGAAGGAAGCCTAAAGATCAGCTGGTTCAAACCCCTCTGACATGACCAGGGAACCTTCCACTAGACCAGTTTGCTCAGAGACCCACCCAGCCTGCTCTTGACCACCCAATTTTCCTTCCTGCCCCTTCTTAAAGGTCGCTGTCCACAACCAGCTCTTAGGTAAAACATTTGTGTCACAATTGCATGTGAAATAAAAATGCTTGACTCCAGCAGGCAGAAGAACATCAGAAGGCCTTATTTACAAATTCATTCAGTTCTTTTATAACACGCTGTGCTAAAACAGCACATTATTGGTCCATAGGATGGACACCTCTATCCACTGGTTAAGTAACACAAACAGCACCTGGGAGAGAGGCTGTTATAGGAAAGGAATATTGTTTACCCAGAAATGTTATGGGAAGAATAGCTACCCACAGAAAGTTGCTTGGGAAAGGAGAAACTGCTGAAAAACTTCCCTTGGGGAAGCTAGCAACCCTGAAACATCGGGCCCACACATTTGTGTAAACAACTTCTGTGAAGGATGTTTGTCACATTGCTTTGCAGCCAGGCAAAGCACACTGTGCCATGTTTATGACCCTACAACCTCTGGTTATTGCCCTTTTCCTGATGCTCTGCCTTCACTGCACCACAGCTGCTGCTCTTAGCCCTTAAAAAAGCATTTGAGTAGTCCCACTGGAAAATCTACAGCTTGATCTTGGGATAGGAGGAGAACACACCACACTCTCCTCCTGATCTATTCCAGCACACTCCCTGGCACAGGCAGAAATCTTGAGGGAGGATTGTGTTATCCATCTCAACAGGCTCTCCTAGTGCCCATTCTCTCCAAATGGCTGGTAAAAAATCACTCTATATAAAAATATTATTAGAGACCAATTTTTTTAAATTATTATTTTATTAGTTTCTTACTTATTTCTTTATTTTAATTGTGGAAAACAAATAAAGGAGTCTTTCAGAACGTGCCCCAGAACGAGGTCTGAGTGAACACACTCCCAGGTCCAAGCAGAAAGGCTGTGGAAGTCTCAGACAGGGATCAAATGGAGGCTGATCTGTTGAGTAAGGGTAGGGGGTGAAGAAGATACACCACGAGCTGCCATGAGATTTCTCCAGTGTGTTATTCTTTTTAAGTAGAAACATGTGGTGGAAGATTAAGCAGCATCTTTTTAATCTCCAATTGTCCAGCTCCCCCTGCTGTAATTACATATTGGACACAAATGGCAGCAGATGTTCGGCGTCTAAGCTAAGAATTATATACTTACTCAATATCCCAGTGATTCAAAACACTGACTGGGAGGCTGGAATTTAAATTTCCATGGAGTGGCAAGTGAAAGAGTTCCCAGAACACCACAAAGTGCAGAGAATATTAATGCAAACTTGATGATGCACCCTCAATGGAAGGAGAAAAACCAGCTGAATACCAGCTAGAGTGGTTTTAATTACAGCAATTTCTCCATAAATTATTTTAACCCATCCTCATCCCTGAAAAGCTGAGCCTCCATTGTTATTTTTCACATAATCAAATATCTACAACCCTTTGTGTGCAGCTAGTAGAAGGTTCTTCCTAATCATTTCATCGTCTATCAAGTGGCCAGACTAATTTACCCTTATAAAACCTAATAAGAACAGATCTATCAGCCTGTATTTTATTTTGTTTATTTTCAAAGATACACACTTGTCCATTATCCAACTACAAGGAACCTTTTTGCCTGATTTGCTGAGAATTTTAAACAAGTGGCTATTACTTCCTTTCTGCAGACTTGCTTTCCCTTAAAATATCACAGTGCTAGGAAAGAAGATACTTTAAATTGGAGAGAGGCCTTACCCAACACAGACATGAATCATCTTCCCTAAAATTCAAAGGTATCAAAATAAGAGAGAGGATGCAGTTCTAGGGGGACTCAGGCATGTGAACTTCCACAGATTGCATCTCACCAGCTTCTCATTTCCTGAATCAACAGACTCGCTCCATTCTCTCTCAAACATCCAATCCTTCCACCCATGCTCTGGGTACCAGTTGAAAGCCCAAAATCTGATTCCTCCCACTGCAGTGGCTCAGGCAGGAGTGCAGATTTGAATGTTCTGAGCACTCCAAAGTGCAGATGCACACCAAAAACACGTGTCTGAGCATGACATAAATCCCTTTACTCATATGCACACCACAACTGAGGGCAGACACTTGTTTACCAAAATATTTTCTGACAGGAAACTGAAAACACTCTTAAGCCCATTAGTTTCACTGGCCATTATGAAAACGTTGACTTTTAAAAGTGTGTTTTATTACATATGATTTCATTTTTCTTGCAAGATCACAGGCTGGGATGCAAACCAATGTGCTGTTTGCTGCCAGATGGTGTGTTGGAAGGGTACAAACTTATTTCACACAGAGTGCTATGTGGCATGAGAATGCTGTTCTTACACTCCTAAATAGTCCTGCCTCTTTGAATGGTTAGATCCCCAGTATTCTTTCAGTAAGCTCATAAGCTCTTCCCATTTTAGCTAAAGCCTTGTGAAGTTAATAGATAAATACCACAGAACCATTGGTGAAATTTTTGTGGGTAACTAATCTGCCCCCTGTCCCTTAAATTTTCTAGATGGAGAGCTCTGAAGAGTCAGCAGGGCAGCTGATCCAGCCACTGGGCTGATGTGCACAGGACCAGAAAAAAACACCATTGCCAGGTATTAAAGCAGCTGAGAGAGTGATAAATTGACCATAATGCACAATTCTGATACAGGAAATAATCTCCATGTGCCTTCAGCCTGCATTGGGTCCTCCTCAAAGAGACAGGGGACAACCCAGAGTGTGTGTTCCACCAGTCTGTAACCCTGATTTTTCCTGGGAAAGTGCTGGTTAGATCCTTAACAGCATCAGGGTCTCCAGAAAGACCATTTGTGTATTTTACCTGAACTAACAGAATGAAGACAAAAACCTTCAAAACCCTTTGGGAAGAGCATTCCATGTGTCAACAGGGAAGGTTTACATCCACAGCCACCCTACAGCCAGGCTAGGCAGCTTCAATTTCCACCAGCAAATCCTGCACGGCTGCCCTGCACATTTCAATTTTCAACACAGTTGCTTTGGGAAAGGAGCTGGGAAAACCTCTCTCCCTCCTTCCCTCGGCTAAGCAACGCGCACAGTCTGCACCCGCTGCTAAAAATTGTGTCGGTATCAATCTCCTCAGCATCACAAACACACCCACACGCGTCTGAATCCCGGAACGCTTATTTCCCAAAGAATGTGCCAAAAGATTTACTTACTCCTTTAGAACTGTTTAATGATGTTGTGGGGATCAAAGGAGCAAGCATTTTCATGACAAAAGGAATTTGTACTCCAGGCTCCACAGCACAGACAGTGATTAGTGAGTCATACACATGAAGTGTCTCGCTTTTCTCTTTTAAAGAGCTGTTGTAGCATTTACCTAAACATCTCCGTGCTGAATCAGTAGTCACAAGTCTTTCCCTGCCTGAACCTCTCACCTTTACCTGGTAATATTCTGGTGATGGTTCCTTGCCTGAAAAAAATGTGATCAGCTCCCTTATTTGGCTGTTAGCAGACACTGAGGATCCATCCAGGGTTTCCTGGGATTGCTTGGAAAGCAACCATTGCATCTGAAGGAGCTCTTAAAATATCAGTTCTGAATGTATTTTTATTTTTTAAAAAATTATATTTTTATATATATATAAATATTTTTTAAATTATATTTATATATATAGTTTATATTTATATATATATATATGTATAAATTTAAAAGTGTCTCATAATGGAGCTCAGCTAACCCAAAGAAACATTTTAATTCTATTACTTAATCTTTAAAAAATATATTAATAACTTCCCAGATCTGAAACACCCACTCTCATTGTGATACACCCCCCCATCCTTCTCCTGAGGTTTTCCTGCTTGAGCTCTACTTCTCTCTCCTTCCAGAGTACAGCTCTCATCTTGTTGCCCTCCTTCCTAAAAAATAATTCTCAATAATTGCAGATGATGATGATGATGATGATGATGATGATGATGATGATGTTGCCGATGATCTATCTGCAGCTTTGTCACATTCATGGCACCCAGATGATTCACCCCATGGTGTTAGTGGGTCACTCTTGGAAATAGGGAGAGTTCATGGGAAGAGAAAAGAATTTTCTTTTTTAAATTGGCCAGAATAAATGGCTGTTTTGTGGATTTCCTGGATGCAATTTGACATCCAGGAACTTTTGGGCAAGTTGGGTTTCTTTTCATCCCATGTTCTCTCTCCTTGCTCAACAAGGAAAGATTTCAGGGCTGAAAATGGGAAGATTTGCAGAAAAGACTTGCCCATAATTTGAGTCCTAGGAAAAAACCTACAACTCCTCGAAGGAAATTAAAAACAGCAGGAAAACAAGTTGTTTTCTCACAAAAATCATTTTATTAAGAAAAAAAAAAAACTGTCTAAGCTGGGATCACTTATTTTTGGTCTGCTATGACTTCTATTCCCCTTTTTACAGATCTGCCACCAAAGATTCATTTTTTCATTAGCAATTCTCTTCAAGTGGTTCATTAGCAATCTTCCTACATCTTTGTTGTCTTTCCTCAGTGTGCCCCAACAGGGGGGACATTCAGGCATCAGATGTGGCACTGTAGTGGCCCCAGTGGGTGACATGTCCTCTTCTGCTTCGTGTGGCTTAATTCCCTCGTGCACGACAACCCCTGACACGAGTGAAAAAGCAGCTGAATAAAAGACTTCTCTGCTGTCTTTGGTGCTTGCCATTCTTACAACCCCTGCCCTGTGAAATAGGAAATTCAATTCACCCCAAGGCGTGGTCCTAGCCCTGCCATGGTCCTCACTTCTCTGTCCTGCCGCTGAGCCCAGATGGCTTCAGCACAGGTGTCACTGCTCACCTGTGCACCAGCTGCAGGGAGCGCTTCTGCTGCCAGATATTATTTTAAGAACAGACCCTCCATGACCAGGAACCCTGAAAAACGCTTAAAAGTCCAAGATTGCAGGAAAAAAATCCCACTGTTCAAAAGAAACCCTCACTGGAGCGAGAGCATTTTGCATGATTCATGGGCAGCACGGTACCTGAAATATTTCTGTGGTGCCTTTCCCTCAAAGAGCAGTGTTTGGGATTGCCAGAGAACATGCCAAAGTACTCACAGTATTTCTGCACAGCTCCTTGAATAGATGCTGCTAAATGTATCTGAAGGAAAAAAATCAGAAGGCTGTGTCAAATACGGCCAAAAACTTGACATTTTCCCTTGTCTGGTTGCTTAGTGCTAGGAGGGAAGGAAACACAGTTATTCTGCCATAATAAGGAGTTAATATCCTGACAAAGTATATACTGAAGGTGTCAACTTGGGACCCTCAGCCATAGAAGCATTTCCCCAAAATTAGGAATATTGGGATGAAAACTCCAGACTTTAGCAGGGCAGAGAGGAAAGGAAAGGCTGCAATACCAGGATTCAGATTAGCTTGGAAGCCTGGCATAGGAAGCAGACTGCTCTGCTGGAGCTGATGCTTGGCTTTTTGAGCAAGCAGATCAGTTCTTCTCTGTAAAGGTGCACACAGCTAAGGCAAGGATGACTCGCAGGATCCCACGTGCCTTTAGCTGAAAAACACGGAAATTCTTCTGAGATGGCTTCAAGGTGTGTGACAAAACCAGCTTGCTGCCAATATTCCCTGATCCCAAACAAGAATTTCAGAGCCAGTCAATAAAATTCATGTTCCTGGCTTCATGTCCAAGCTCCTAAGCAGAAATGCTCACAGAGGCACATAGCACCTGCAAATCTGATTTGTGCCCACAGCAGCCGCAGGAATTCTGTACCTTTGAAACTTCAAATCATTTGACATCACCAGTTTTTGACAGACTGAAGCATTTAATACCCCAAATGCTGCATTTTTTATTGTCTTGACCAATATTTTAGAGCTGCACCTTCCCCTCTGCTGCGGCGTGTTGCGCAGAGCTCGCACGGTTCATCACCTCCAGGTTGTCAACATCCCTTTGTCGAGGCGTTGACGTTGGAGCAGATGGCATTCCCGGGGTGATCTCGCTAATAATCACAACTCCTGCCCCCTGCCTCCTGCTTTCATTGCTGTTTAGCAATGCCTCTGCACCACAGCTCATGCCTGATTGATTACCTGCTCCTGCCTCTGCCTCCTTCCCAGAGATGCTGCCTTGGGAATGCGCTGCCCTGTTGTCTTGGTTTGGAAAGACAGGTATCTGTCAGGGAAAGCTGGAATTTCCCTTGGAAGGGAGAATGTAAAACCCCTGCTCTCCAAATTATTACAATTTTGCAATTAGGAGCTTTCAGGAAAAATATGGGAATAGAAATAACAGTTCTTTACTAGGAATATTAAAAATACAAATGCGGTAATACCAAAAAAACCCACCAAAAAAACCCCCCCAAAAAAACCCAAAAACCCCCCCCAAAAAAAAACCAACAAAAAAGCCCACCAAAAAACAACAACAACAACAAAACCACACACAAAAAAAACAAGCAAGGAAACAAACAAAAGTCCAAGAAAACCCTGATGGAGTCAGGAATACGACACCTGACACCCTGTTGCCAGGGTGTTGGAAGCAGTCCAATAAAGTCCTCCTGGAGTGACAGATGTGGTTCTGTTGGAGTAGAGATGATCCTGCAGACAGGTTCAGTGGTGATGAGTCTGGTCTCTGAGAATATAGTGGAAAAGAGCAATGTCTGGGGTTCCTGTGTCCCCATTTTTCTCTGGGTAGGAATGCTGGGCTCTTCCCTCAGGGTGGAGCATCTCCCATGGATGATGTAATGTGTCAGTCACTGGTGAGCCTCAATGGCCCATGAACAGAAGATATCCACTCCAGAGGGCGGACAGTGGTGAAAGAGATAAGAAACACTGCCCCACCTGGTTTAACAGCTGGGCTGTTATCAGAAGGCATCCACCCTCCTCCCCCCTGGAGTTACAAGAGATAAAGAAAAAAGAAACCATCCCCCAACTGCTTTCTACAGATGAAATAGAATACACTGGTTTTTTTAGTTACATAACCCAAGACACCTGTCTTTTCAGTGAGAACTCCTGCCTTTGTCCCTGGATGTGTGCCCTGGCATCCATGTTGTTCAGATGAATGCTGCTCCTCAAGAGATCGAGGCGAGGCTGTGTCACAGCCAGTTCTTTTTTCTGTTTATTCATGGGTGTGTCCTTACCTGGGATTTGTTGTTATTAGCTCTGAAGATACTTAACGGACTGAACCAAGGGCAGATTTCTGGAGAAACCTGATGTTAATAGCCTTACTACCTGCATTCACTCCCATATTCCAAGAACTTCCATATTACAAGGATAATTTTTAGCCCACCTTTGTGGGTTTGCTGCCTTTGTACTGGTTTTACTTATATCCAAGGGGCCCAGAGGACCTTTCAAATACCTCTCAGAAATCAGAGTAAATCACATCAACAGCGACTTCTTGCTTTATTAAGAGCCATGAAGTTGGAGAATACGTAGTCTGCCTGGAGGGAATGTTGGATGAGACAGCACTACACAACCACGTTTTATTTTTTGCCTTATTCAAGGTGAGGCAAAAGGTTTTCTGGGAATCTTCCTGGAATTCACATCAAATGATCCAGTTTAAAGTTTCTTGGGTTAAACCTATTAAAGTTTCTAAAAATTAGCATATCATTAGCTTTTTCTAGTACTTTGCAACTTTCTTGTCTGCAGTGAATGTTATCAAAAGTCTCAGGCAGTTCTTGTTTTGCCAACAAACTAAAGAAGACTCACATGCATTTCCAGCTGTTTCCTTTTCTTGCCATTAATTTGTCCATTTGGGGTTTTTTTCCACATGAACAGGTAATGAAAAGCTGTCCTCCCCAAATCCCTTCTCCCCACCAATCTTGTTTTCCTTCTCTGGCTTCTCCTCCAGTCTGAACTCTTTCCACTCTGAGTTTTATTTACCCAGATATCTTGGGGTTGGGTTTAGGTCTTTATCCCTCTGATAATTCTTTTACCAGAAAGAACCCGATGAGATCCAAAGCCCTCCTGCTTCAGCCTCTGGGTTCTGACACTGGCCAGCATCAACTGCTCCAGAGGCAGATATTGGCCATTTTCCTGCCCAAGTAGTCTCTTTCTGATTTCTGATGCTTCAGGGTAGTTTTAAACTCCATCCTTTCTCCTTTCTTCTTTGCCAGAATCATATTTTTAAAGCAACACAACCAGAGGCAAGATAATGAGAGTAAAATCCAATCACCTGTTTTTCACGGGGATCAACAGTGAATCTTCTGAGCCAAGACTTTGGCAGAGAAATTGGCAGTTTCCATAATGGAACTGTGAATCAGAACACACAGCGAGGGATTATTATTGAGCTCCCATCCAATAAACTGGAAATGTATTTTTGAACTATTGCTTTTAGTACATGTTACTCCACGTTCACTACAGTTAAGCAGACAGCAGTCCTTGGTTACAAGAGAGGATTCGTTACTGCTGTGTGAACTTTCAGTAGTTACTGCAGCCCTTAACCTGCACAACTCTTAAACTTTCTCAGTGTTTTATATTAAATTAACACAATCAAAATTAAAAAGATGTCTTACCTAGATAATGCAACATGCAGAATGAATATCACACATAATGATACACGGCAATAACAGGTCATGCTCCTGAAAGCATTCTTATATATATTTGTGTCAGCCTCTCAGAGAAGGAAGGCTGCATGTACCAAGAACTGGACATCTCTAATCCTGACATAAGATGTGATGCCTAATTAATTGTTCTAAATACACAGAAAAAAAATAGCATATGTGAGAATGCACAAAAAATTCAAGTGAATTTCTGAGTATCTTGCTTCATGCAGGAAGGGAACACACCACCTCAGACCTCGAGAAATCACAAAGACCTGGGAGAAAAACAGGTCAGAGAGCTCAAATGAAGCCACTGGGCCAAATCCCACTGGGGTTTGCTGACAATGTCAGAGGTACTGGGGGACCCAGCAGGAAGAGCAGCTTCCATCTTGCCCTGGTCAGCCTGGGGGTTTTCCATCACGCCTCAAGTCTAGGAGGCACGGAGGAAAGGCTGAGAGAACTGGCACTGTTCAGCCTGGGAAAGAGAAGCTTTGGGGGGGGCTAATTGTGGCTTTTTAGTGCCTGAAGGGAGCCTGCAAAACGATAGAGAGAGAATTTTTACAGGGGCCTGGAGTGACAGGACAAAGGGGGATGGCTTCAAAGGGAGAGACAGCAGGGTTAGATGGGACATTAGGAAAAAATTATTGACTTTGAGAGCTGTGAGGCAGAGGTTACCCAGAGAAGCTGTGGCTGCCCCATCCCTGGAAGTGTCCAAGGCCAGGTTGGATGGAGCTCTGCTTAACCTGGTCTGGTGGAAGGTGTCCCTCCCATGGCATGACTGGATGATCTTTCAGGTCCATTCCAACCCAAACCATTCTATGATTCTACGATTCCATAGCACTACCTTAACCCACTTGATTTTCCAAAACGATTTCCAGCCTCAAAGTATGCAGGGAAGAGCCAAACAAATGTGCTGTGAATAACTCAGAAGCTAGAAGGCAAATGTGAAAGATTTCTAACTTATTTTCCAAAGTCTTACGCATTGCTCTTCGATGCCTATTTTAGCCTGACTCATCTTGACTAAAAGCTTGGCAATAGCAAAGGTTGACAGTAACTCTAAACAACATTTGGGTGAGAAATTGGAAGGCTGGCAGAGGTAACAGGGTTTGCTGATAAAAAATATATATATAAATCTCCCAGTTTATCTGCAAAGTCATGCACCTGGTGAAATCCCAGGCATAGACTGGAGGAGCACAGAGCAGGGAGGAGAAGCTGCTGGAGCAAGTCCATGGGTCAGGCATGCCTCTGCCATGGCAGCTCACCTGCCACAGCAGGAAAACCTCCAGTTCAGCACACAAAGAATGACTGGAGTTATCATTTATTCTCTACTCTGGTCCCAGTTCAGGAAAGCTGCTAAGTGCCTGCCTGATTGTTTGCAGGATCAGAAGCAAAAGTGAATTTTTCAGTGGTCTGTATACTACATGTCCAGGGAACAACTTCTAAAGGAAAAGATGAAAAGACTTAGAATTATATTTTCCTCTTGGTTATTAGTCTATACTAAAGTGTTTCTCTTCTACCCTTCATATTTGACTATTTATCTGTGATTTTAATGTCTTTTCAGGTTTTGCACCTTTTTAAGGACTCTTCATGTGCTTGTTACAGCAGGGAAAACTGCAGGGCACTGGCACTGGAAGTCCTCTGAGCTCCAAGGTGACCTTTGTTTGCTGATGAAGTAACCTCCAGGTGGGAGAAACAACAGGAGAAACCATTCCTATAATGACCTATCCTTTTAGAGAAAAACATAAACATCTGCAATTTCTCAGACAAATGCATGTTTAATGTGTCCCTGACATCTCCCTGCTACATCCCCAGGAATTCACTAATTCACTTACCTCTTCTGTCACAGTTTATCTGCCCAAGTAGCAGGTCAGGAAAAATCCTTGGCATTCCCCAAATTCAGGCTCCTCCAGGGCTGGCTCCCAGAGTCAGAGCAACCCTGATGCTACAGTGAAAAGCAGCCAGTGACCAGAGGGTGACCCCAGAAGATGCACCAGAAATCAAACCATCCCAAGAAAACCACCCCAGTGGCAAAAATTCTCTGAAGGAAATCAAGGACTGAAAACGTGTGGAACAGGGAGATCGATTAGCTTGCTTTTTTTTTACTTTTTCCCCTGCCTAGTGGATTTGCTTTAGTTTTGCATTTGTAATTACTTAAATGCAGTGTTCTTCACAACAGACATAATTCACAGGCCTTTAATGCTGTGCCTTTCAAAACAAACATGAGTCACAGCCCCTAGGTAAACTTCCTGGGCTGGCAGTGAATATCATTATTGTGTGATAGAGTGCAGCAAGCTGCTTGCCAGATTACTCAGTCACCTAAAGCTAGCAAAATACATTGCCATTTATTTATTATGCTCATGATAATTACAATTATCATCACTGCAGTGCCAATCTGTTTGCTGCAGAATGAAGGCCTCTTCATGATGTCTCCAAGGATTCAGTGTCAGGCCTGAGTAGCTAACCAAATTATGGAGCCTTGCAGGATTATTTTTTTTTTTCTGCAAAATGAGGGCTTTAAGAGGTATCAAGCAGCACTCTCCTGCTTGTTTAACAACAATGTTCAATGCTACAAGCCTTCTGTACAAAGGACTGTTCTGGTCCTTGCTTTGGGCACTGTCTTCTGAGAAAATATCCACACACGAGTTCCAGCTCAATATCAAGTACACTGAATATAAAATTGAATATATACTCCCAGTGCCCCACAAATGTGTCTTTTCCTGCACCTATTAGGATCCACAGAAATTACAAAATGTCTGAGTATGGGTACAAAGTAAACATGAATCTGCCTCTGCCTTTATTTCTAGCCCGTTCCTCGGAACGTCTTGGCACCCAGGAGGAGTCAGAACATGCTGAGACATTAGGCCAGAGAGAGCAGCAAAACCCAGATTGTGAGCAGAGGGGGTGGAAACACAGAGTGTGGGCAGGTGAGAAATGTGAGATCATTTATCCAACCCTGCAGCAGTCTAAAAGAATACTCAGCTTCATATGGTGCTTTAAATCTTCAGAGTCCCCGACGAGCATTAGTCAAACTAATGAAATTAGTCATCTAAGGTCGTATTCTTTTTATTTTCATTTTAAAAGGGTTTCTGTTGGAGGATTTTGATGAGTTGCATTGATTTAGAGCCCTACAAATGAGTTCTCTCAGGTTGCCTTGTGTTTCCCTTCACACACCTGCTGGCAGAGGACCTGCAGGTTGCCTGAACAGTGGTTCCTTGAAGGCTCCTGATGTGCCCAAAGTGACTCTGTCTTTGATCTCAGCCCATTGCAAAATTACCCCAAGAGTTTATTGTAAATAGTAGTTAGTTTATCACCGGGTGCTAATGAGAAAGGCAAGATGGAGGGATCAGGGTGTGGCCCTGTTCTTCTTCCTTCTTGTCCTTGTCCTCCATCTTCTGCTGTGGTGGGTCACAAGGTTTAGGACAGGAGTGACATGTCTGACATAGGTAGTAGGTATTGGTAATAGACTGTAAATAAAAAATACGTTGTGGACAGTGGTTGGGTCAGAGAAAAGGAACAAAAGTTTGGCCTCGTGCCCTTGCTGCAACAAGAACCTTTGCTGGGCACAGAAAGAACTTAGAGATAAGAGACAATAAACAACCTTGAGAAACCTGAGCTGGCGAACTCTGACTCTTCCTTCTGCTTCTGGCACAGGCCTTCAAGGAAAAAAAGACTCTAACCAATATATCTCGGGAATACCAACCCCAGAATGCACTAATCTCTTTCATTTTCATGTACAATGAGATGCTGAATTACAGCACTTAATGAAAACCACTCTGCTGGTCCCCGTGGGAGAGGCAGACGATCCTCATTAGCGTAAAACCACAGCGATCATCTCACCACACTGAGCCCTGGAAGTTCAAACGGGGCTCTAAAGCCAAAACACAGACTGGAAGAAGCTCTTGGGCTGATTCAGTGTTGTTATTAATCATAGATTCACAGAATATGCCGAGTTGGAAGGCACCCACAAGGAGCATCATTCTGGCCCTGCACATCTTCATCCCAACAATCCCACCCCGTGCCTGCGAGCCTTGTCCAAACACTTCCTGAGCTCTGGCAGCCTTGGTGCTGGTGACCATTCCCTGGGGAGCTGTTCCAGTGCCCAAACACCCTCTGGGGGAAGAATATTTTCCTAATATCCAACCTAAACCTCCCCTGACACAGCTCCAGCCATTCCCTGGGGTCCTGTCCCTGGTGACAGAGAGATCAGTGCCTGTTATTGGTAAGATATGTGCAACAAAGAGAACATTTGGCACCTCTTTGGACACAGAGCACTAGCAGAGACCTATCTCTGCAGAACAGCAGAATAAACCATGGGTCACCCTACTTCTAATCACACCCAGGAACTTTTTGGATAGGCATTTGTTATGATTTTGCAGCGAGACGGAATGTGAGGGGAGAAAAGCGAGTCCTGGACATTGACCTTGTCAAAGCTCCCAAAATGATGAATGATAAAGGTTTGCAGTGAGTGACCCTCATTGCACAGCAGCAATTCGGGCAAAAATTATCAGGAGCTGGAACTGTTTATCCTTCATCCTGCTACCATGTATAATGGACCAATTAGGATATATCCTGAGCTGCTCATTGATGTCAGACAGAAGTCAGAGGAACCCAATAGATGGGAACTACATCAGATTGACAAGGACAGGTATGAAAGGAAAACATAAGCACATAAGGATAAAGGAGAAAGCCATAATTAGGAGACATGTTAACGAGAAACATCCCATAAATACACTAATAGAGAGTAAGAAATGCTTTGTTCCCTACAAACAAGGAGAGTGTTACTCTGCTATTTAACAGGAAGGGAAAGTGACTGTCCGAAGACAGTCAAGACCACAATGGTAAACGCCCCTTTTGCATCAAATCTTCCCTAGAAAAATGGGAACAAACTTTTTTACTTTAAGTCAGTTTCACTTCTAACTAGGAAAGGATAAGGGTCTTCTGAATTTAGGAGAGGTAGACAAGAAGTATGGAGAGAGACTGTTTACTAGAGCCTGTAGTGACAGGACAAGGGGGAACGCTTCAAGCAGAAAGGGAGTAGGATTAGATTGGATATTAGGAAAAAATTCTATATGTGAGGGTGGTGAGGCCCTGGCACAGGGTGCCCAGAGCAGCTGTGGCTGCCCCTGCATCCCTGGCAGTGCCCAAGGCCAGGTTGGACACTGGGGCTGGAGCAGCCTGGGACAGTGGGAGGTGCCCCTGCCATGGCAGGGGTGGCACTGGATGGGCTTTGAGGTCCCTTCCAACCCAAACCATTCTGGGATTCTGTGATGCTGTGATGCTGTGTCCTCCATTTTGACTTTAATAAGAGTTTTTATTTGATATAACATCTAAGCAAGCAAGTTGCAAAACCCAGTCTAGGAGGAACTGTCTCTGTAGACACAACCTAGATTCAGTCCAGTTCTGTGTTTTCATTCATAACTACGACCATGGAATAAAGCTGGAAGGAACTAGAGGCACGTGGGAATAGAATGTAAAATTATGTTTGCAAACTAGCAAAATAGGGAGGGAAAATGAAGTTCAGTAAGTGCAATTGCACTGTCCTACACTCAACAGACAGTGCAAACACTGGATGTGGAGAAGCAGGTTAGGCAACAGCTCTGCAAAGATGGGTGTAGGTGTTACAGTCAATGACAAACCGAGCGTGAGTCAGCAGTGTCACACTGTTGTGAAAATGGCAAGTGTCACACTGAGATACAGAAACAAAAATAAGGTTTATGAGACATGAATCAATCCTTCTGTTCTAGCAGGGCTGGGCACTGCACTCCAGGAAAGCGTGGAGTAAAAGAAGATAGTCCAAAGGGGAGGGAACATTGAAAGATCGGGGATAGGCAGCTGAAAGTAGAGGAAAATGTACCAGGCAGCCACCTTCAGATAGCAAGGTGTCATACAGAGGAAGGGAATAACCTGTTCTTTGTGGAAATGGTAGCTGGGAGAGAAGGTTTAATTCACAGCAAGAGAAATTAAAACATTAGGAGAAGCATTTTACTGGAAAGCCTGGTGAAGGAGGAGAGTAGAATTCCTGCTGCAGCCGTCTCTCCACCACTGGAGGTCTAGGAGTATGTTAGAGAAATGTGTCAGAAATCATCAAGGTCTGTTTGATCCTCTTCAGGGGAGTGGGCTAGCTGAGCTCTGGAGTCCCGCCTGTGTTCTGCACTTAACTTTTATGTTATTTATAAGGTGCCCACAGCAAATGAACCCTAATCTTAATGAGTGACCTTGCTCCAGACTTGCTGCCCGTCACTCCACACCTCGCCATCAGTGTTTTTCTGAACACAAACAAATTCTGCAACCCAGCTCCTTCCTCTAAACAAGCAACATTGTTGATTTTTAATTCTGAGAGTTTTTAAATGATTTCTTCTCTCATTGTTGGCAGAATTCTATCTTGTGTTTAAACCAGCCTTGTTTCAGGCAATGTACACACGCCTCTCTCTTAATAAATAATCCTGTTTAAAATGCAATCTAAACAGATGCAATATTTTACTAGCACTTTGTAGCTCTTTTCAGAACTAGTACTTTCTTTTATTTTTAGAGACACAACAAAGTTTAGAATTTACTACTAAATAACATTATTAGCAAGAAAATAAATGCTGTTTCACTTCAGTACAAAGGAGGATATATCTGTAAGCAACACATTAAACCAGAAAACCAAGTTACTTTACACGTGGAAGTTCTCTCACAATGCTGACCCTCCCATTCCTGTGGGAAAAGTATGAACTGAATTCCTGTAATCAATACCTGCCCCATGCCTTCCATCGGGCACCCTCAAATAACTGAATAAAACCTGATGCTATTCTCATTTTACCAGTGGGAAAATACCAGCAGCCCTGCCTCCATCAAAGATTGATGCCATTTCTCAAGGTCAAACAGGAAAGCAGTGCCCAGGTCAGGAATATTGCCTTTGAGCCCCAATATTTTGTCTGGGTCTGGCTCTAACCCTGTTGGGTCTGACTTACCAAGTTTTTCTGCATAAGGAGATGCCAAGTGCCCAAAAGTTCCCTTTTGTCCACAACTATGGGATCACAATAACCACCCTCACAGCTATTTTTTTTCCAGAATAAACTGTACAGCGTTAACCACTGATGCTTTATTGTCATTGATTTAGAGGCTGTCACAGAGTTACAGGAGGAGACAGATTGCTGTTATTTTAGCCTATAAAAGGTCTTATGCCTCTGTCAGCAAACACTTTATTCCTTAAAATAAACAAGTAATCTGAAAGAAAATAAACATGCTGCAGAAATATTTTTGAAAAAAAAACCCAAAAAACCAAAACAAAAAAACAACCAACACACCATTTTTTTCTTTCTTATTTTATACCCTTTTTTCATTTTATGTTTTAACTGCTGCACTGGCTATTTCTTTCTGGGTGACAGAGCTCTGTTTCAGTGCTTTATAGAGACCTGGAGAGCAAGTGAGGACATTGTTCACACCCCACTGGGAACACTTGTACTGGGCATCACTGGCAGGATTTGGGTAGCAGAGCACTGCAGCAGTGACCTGTGCGGGAGGAGGCCATGAACTGCCCTGGGCTGATCACAGCCACATCCAGACAGCTCTGAAACATGAAAACAACCCAAATCTCAACATTTCAACCAGCCAGAGGAGCACTTGGCTCCTCTGCTCAGATGTATTTAAGAAATGGGGGCAAGCAGTGAGGGCAGGAGACAAAGGAGATAAAGGCACCTTTTTTGGGTGCCAAGGAAAACTGTGAAGAGAAAGGAAAAAAAAAAAGAGATTTGAAGGAATGGAAGGGACACGTGGAAGATGCTCCTGAGAACAGGGCTGGAGGCACAGTCCTGGAAGGCAAGAAAAGCCAAAAGAAGTTTCCCTCTGCCCATCAGCTGCCCAAAGGAGTCAGCAGGGACTCACTGTGGCATGCAGGGACAAGGGATGTGGGGAGAGGGAAGGAGGAGGAGAGGGGCTGGAGTGAAGATTATCCTGAGAATTGGGAGGAAAAGTGTTTCCCTAAGTGCTTAATTGTCTCTCTATCTTTTCTCAGTGTCTGAATCAGTAATTAGTGTCTTATGTTAAATGACAATAAATTGAAATTCCTTGTGTAGAGGAGACATTTTGCCTGATACGTCATGTTTCCTCATTATCCCGAAAAGATTTCCAGATACTTTTATCTAAACGAACCTGCCTTCTGTTTCCTGCTTCATAACTCAGGTTTTAAATTCGGCCCTGCTGAATCTGCTACACCACAGGCCAGGTTTAGGCTGTGAATCCAAACTTTAGGACACTGGTGTCAGGACACTCGAGAAAAAGTTCAGAGCAACAGCAAGAAATGCCACTGTGCTGCAACCTAGTGTGTTCAAAATGTCAACAAGGCATTTGCCTTCCTGTTCCTGCACCTCCAGTGAATGAGAAAACTCGGGAGCAGCAGAATCTGCACAGGAATGTCTGCACAGCACAAGCAGAGGGGGAGAGTGTTATCAGTGCTTTCATGAGGCACCAGCAGCACTTAGCAAAAATCTAAGGACTTGGCCAGCTCACTTCAATTATCTAATTTGTGGGGCTACGTTTCATATGTGTTTTAGATTGATTTAATTAGCGTTAATTAACATAACTTTATGTATTATGAGAGACAGCAGACACCCATAAAGATTTTTATACTGAGCCGTATGGCAGCCAGCAATGCACCAGCCAAAAAAAAAAAAATATAATGAGGCACATAAAAAAAGCCTGCTGCACAACACTCGTTGGTAATTTTGAAAAATGAATGTCAGAGTTTGCACAATACAAGAGATGCCATCCTGCTCTTGCCTTCCCCAGCCTGGCTGTGGAAGATGGATCAAGCTTTGGTTGGGATGATGGAAGGTGCAGGCTCCAAGGCTGAGCTGGAGGGAGCCAGTCCACACCTCTGGATTTTCTCCTTCCCCACAGAGCACGGTAGATGGAAGTGTTTCCTTTAACAGACTCCAAATGGAAGATACACCCTGAACTCTTCCCTGGGATCAGGAGTGTAGTGGTTTCAAGTTCGCCAATCGCTGTTTCCCAAAATTAGTGTAGTGGTTTGAGTGTTTATTAAAATTATTCACTATTTTTTTGCTGTGAGATAGGACTAGGAGAGAAGCAAAGCAGGCCCAAACTTAAAAGGGTATAAAGACAGGTCTATTAACAAAACTACAAGAGAGAAAAAATTAATAAGAATCAGAATAAAACCCTCAAAACACTTCTCCTCTCCCCCAACAGCTTCTTTTATTTCTCACAGACAACGTATAAAGACAAAACTTGGGACTCTGGATCAGTTTTTCCACTTATGAAATAGTCTTTCATCAGTTCATTTAGAGAGAGAAGTCTCTCTTGTAAACCAAAAGGTGGGAGATAGTCAGGGGTTTTTTTTGTTTGTTTGTTTGTTTGTTTGGGGTTTTTTTGTTGTTGTTTTTGGGGGTTTTTTTGGTTTTTTTTTTTTTTTGTGTGTGTGTGTGTGTGTGTGGTTTTGTTTTGTTTTGTTTTTTGTTTTGTTGGTTTTTTGTTTTGTTTTGGTTTGGTTTTGTGAAGTCTGAAAGGTTTTCCATCATTTGCTGTTTTCCAGTTGTTTAAGATGGACCTGCCTGGTGCTTTCCACCCCCACCTTGCTACAGTAAACAGAGCTTGATGTGAAGGAGGTGAAGAATCTCCACCTCTAACCAGGACCTGTCACAGGGAGGAGCCCAAAGCTGTGTGAGGCTGCAGAACAGCAGCCACCTTCTCTTGGAGAGCATGAAAATCAAATGGCAAGGAGAGCAAAAAAGTGTGTCCACAGGAAATGTCCACTCACCAACCCCAGGCACGGCCAACAGGAATCTTGTCCCATGCAGAAATAACCCAGTATTTTACTAAAAATGTTATTTTTAGTAGCACCTCTCTTAAATTGCACTGCTGTCACCCACACGGGCACAATTCAGGAGTCTCCAGGGACTCGGTTTGCCAAGGACAGGACAAGGTGGCTGAAAAACAAACAGAAAAATCAAAGGAACAAACAGAGCAAGGGATTCCACAGGATGACTTCCTTCTTCCTCCTGCCAGCAGCACAGCTCCCATGTGGGATTGGTGCCTTTCACAGAGCTGTACCTTCATTTTCAGATTAAGGAAATGCTTCATCTCTGCTCATCTCAGAGATGAGGCAGGGAAAGGAGAAGCTGGAACAACAGACACAGGGAAAACTGGAAAACGTGAGCCCAGCAAGGACAAAAGGTTCCAATGAACTGGCACTACAGCTCCAGAGACATAAATTTAGGAGGCTGCTGGAGAGATGAAGCAGCAAGTTGGTGGTTTGGTTTCTATTTTTTTTTTTCCCTTCATATTTTGGCCACAGGAATGTATAATGAAAAACAGTAAAACCAGAAACCCCACGATGCTCCTAAACAAATGCAAACTCCTGCCTGCCACTGAGCATCATTACTGAGCATCCCAAAACTCCAGACTCAACCTTGGCAAGATTTTGGCATCCTGAGGGAGTGCCAGCACCACCAGAGTCACAACTTTTCCTTACAGACTCCATTATCCCAGATCTGAAGAGATGAATGTGCAAAACTGAATCCACAAAACTGCCACGACTATTAAACTCCTGCAGAAAAGCTTTGCAGAGCTGGAATTGTTGTTGTTTTTTTTTTTCTTGCTCTGGAGCCTCTTTTTATCTATATCATAGTGACACCCGGTGGCCATGAGCATGAACGGGCCTCCTGGAGAGAGCTTGCCTGCTCCTGCTTTACTGCAGACAGAAATGCGTCCTGAAGTGCCAAAGTGTGAGCAGAAAGGGAAAATTATTTATAATTAGACTCTTTCTAACAATTAAAAAAAAATTAGATGCGGCTTCCTTAGAGAAGTCAACAGAGGATTTTTTATCTCTTTTTTTTTGTGATAAAATACAAAAATACAATTTTTAGCTAAAAATTAAATGCACACAGGATGTGTGGTTATTAGTCAAACAGAATTTTTTTATGATGTTTACTACGTATTTTTATGAGGAACCAATGCACAAACACAAACATTTTTACCATGCAGAGGCTGGTGCTCCCATCTTTGCAAAATCAAACTGGAAATAACCTTAACAAAAGGGACTATTCCTATCTTGTCAGCTTGCTCCGAGGTGCAACCAGAACTGAACTGCTTTTCTTCCGTATATTATGCAGAGTATAAACACCAAAAAAAAAAAGTACAATATTTTATTTACTGTGAGGGTGGGCAGGCCCTGGCACAGGGTGCCCAGAGCAGCTGTGGCTGCCCCTGCATCCCTGGCAGTGCCCAAGGCCAGGTTGGACACTGGGGCTGGAGCAGCCTGGGACAGTGGGAGGTGTCCCTGCCATGGCAGGGGTGGCACTGGATGGGCTTTGAGCTCCTTTCCAACCCAAACCATTCTGTGATTCTGTTTTTCATCTAAAAGATAAAGCATTCAAGTGGCAAGGACAAGATTACTGGAGGAGTGTCTGAGCTCTTTATCAGTGGTTATCTCATTTACAGGACTTGGGACGATGTTGTTCCATTAGAAAGGTCATTGGTGGTCAGAAAGACCAGAACTTGGAGAAGTCAGCGTTCCAGGGAGAAGGAAAGGGCCTGAATTTACAGAATCCTGTGTAACTGAATGTAATTAGATCAGAGCTATAATCTCCTGCATGGACATCACCACAGTACTGGGGAGTGAAAGCTCTTGTGTTTAGGGTGTCTGACAATGGGATTCCCATTTTCAGGATCACAGACACCTCACCACCTCAGACCACAGCAAGAACATCAGGTTCCTCCCCTGACCCAACATCAGGCCACACTCCTGCTGCTCTGGAGGTTTTAACAGTCAGAAATTCAGTGGCCCAGCCTCTGTCCCCATCACAATTTGCACAAGACTCTGCCCCAACACATTGACAGCTCATTGGGCTTCAACAGAACCTTGCTTCACAGATCACAGCATGCAACAAAGTGCTGGGAAACATTCCATTTCCAGGCAGGAAATATTCCATTTCCAGGTATGAAGTATTCCATTTCCAGGTATGAAGTATTCCATTTCCAGGTAGGAAATATTCCATTTCCAGGCAGGAAGTATTCCATTTCCAGGCAGGAAACATCCCATGTCCAGGTATGAAGTATTCCATTTCCAGGTATGAAGTATTTCATTTCCAAGTGGGAAATATTCCATTTCCAGGTAGGAAATATTCCATTTCCAGGTATGAAGTGCTCCATTTCCAGGTATGAAGTATTCCACTTCAAGGTATGAAGTATTTCATTTCCAAGTGGGAAATATTCCATTTCCAGGTAGGAAATATTCCATTTCCAGGTATGAAGTGCTCCATTTCCAGGTATGAAGTATTCCACTTCAAGGTATGAAATATTCCATTTCAAGGTATGAAATATTCCATTTCCAGGTATGAAGTATTCCATTTCCAGGTATGAAGTATTTAATTTCCAGGTGGAAATATTCCATTTCCAGGCAGGAAATATTCCATTTCCAGGTATGAAGTATTCCATTTCCAGGTATGAAGTATTCCATTTCCAGGTGGGAAATATTCCATTTCCAGGCAGGAATATTCCATTTCCAGGTATGAAATATTCCATTTCCAGGTGGGAAATATTCCATTTCCAGGTATGAAGTATTCAGTTTCTTCCATTTCCAGGTATGAAATATTCCATTTCCAGGTAGTAAGTATTCCATTTCCATTATGAAATCTTGCCATTGCACACAACGTTGTGTTCATCAAACAAAGCACTCTCCTAGGAAGTTTCATGGTTTGAAAAGAGGCTGAGGTGGGAGACCCGACACATCAGCATGCAAGAAGCCTCTGTCTCCCACACCATTTTTCACTGAGAAAGCTTTAAAATGCAAAGTTCCTGGTAACCTTCCTCATTAGTCATTTCCCTGACTACAACAGCTATCCCTCACATCTGATTCCCTCACTAATACAAATATCTGTAGACTATGCATGACTGGTAACCCCTTGAAGCTTCATCAGCAGACTTGGCACCAGCCTGGAGAAGCTGTCACACTGAAGGACTCTCATAGATCACAGAGCTACCCCAGCCTAAGTTCAAGCCCAGTTCTCATCAGCTTTCAGCTGCCTTAGCCCTGCAATTTATGACTGTCCTCTCCAAGCAGGCCCCTTTGCTCTGAACATGTTGTGATCTATGGAAGTGGTTAATTATTTATTAATTTCTTCCTCTGGTCAAGAGCATTGGTTGCATGTATTTTGTAAAACAGAGTTCCAGGCTGTCCCTTTAAAAGTGTTGATAACATTATTCAAGGCCGAAGGAAGGGATGACACTACCACAAATTTAATTTATTTTTCAGTGGTAATGGCTCTATGAGGGAATGTTATGTCTTTATGTGCTGGCCCCACCCAGGACTCTAAATATCAGCCTTTTAGAGAGTCCTGGTGACATCTGGCCTGGCACAGCAGAGAATTTATAAAGGTGAGCAAGCACAGGATCAGGACAGCCCTGACCTGTCATCACCCAATGCAAACCCCAGTGGACGAGGTGCTGACCACCCTCTGCACAGCCCCAGGGGGATCAGAGGTGACACCAAAGCTCTGCTCTCATAATTTCGCTTTTCCAGCAGCTGAAGCAACACAAAGTCCAGCCCTTATTTGCCTAGTCCTACACCTGGGCCCACCTGGGCTTTCCACCTCATAAGTTGTTTTACTTCCAGCAGAATGTAGCCAGCTCTGCATTTTTAATACCCTAAATATATTTTGGCTTCAATCTAGCAATTGCAGTCTAACCCCCCCCAAAAAAGAAAGTTTTTTTCTCATTTTCCTATTTTTCTTTCTAAATTTCTTTTTCTATTCCAATAGAAACAAACACTAGCAAACTTTTCCCCCTATGTGTGCAGATATAAGAGTCTGCTGAGCTTTTAATATCCCCAAATCATTTCTGATAAGAAAACTGAGAGTTTAGGCCAGCACATACAAAATTTAATGTTATTTATAAAGTAATTTTTGTGTGCTACTGCGGAAATTGTTGAGATGTAAAAGACTGGAGCTGAATATATGCTCTGTCCTCTACAAGTGGACTTCAAGAGTTCAGTAGTTTCCAGACAAGAAATCTTGCATATTTCCCCACAATATTAGTCTCAAGAAGTTGTTCAGACTTGTTTTAAATGAGTTAATGCTGCCACATCCCTTGTAGTCTTGCAGTGAAAGGCTTCCTTGTTATCTGCCCTTAACCCTCCATTTCATACAGTAATATCTAATTACACAATAATTCTCTTCCTAATATTTATGCTGTTAAAAAAAAAAAAAAGTTGTAGACAAGATAGATACCAGAACACAAAGCAATGCATCTCTGATAAGAGGAGATAAACTGTGACATGAAAATTCAGTTCCCATGACTTTAGAGACGAGATAAAATCCACAAGAGGAAAATCAAGGCTGGATGAAGAACCCATGCAAGGCTGGCTGTGCAGAGATGAGATTCCAGCCATTTGTGCTCTTTGGGACTCTGCCCTGCAGATAACAAATATTAATCTCGTGCCTTTCTCTCTCTGCTTTTTCCCTGGGGACACCTCTCTCAGCACCTGGGGCCACAGAAAATTCAGGTTAGGTGAGACTTGTGCTGCACCTCAGTCCTCAGGGCATGGCCAGCTTCACAGTGAGATCAGGTTGATCCAACCCCCATCCAAAACGGGTTTGGAAGGATGAAGACACCTCAGCCACCTCCAGGCATCTGTTCCAGTACTGAACCACACTCCTGTGTGGGATATCCCTCCCCAGTTCCAGTACATCCTTCACCAGACTCATGAGGTGATAAATCTGCAGGTAATTTATAGATATAATACCTCCTCAATGCTGCAAGAATGACATCTGCAGTCCAAAATACCTGGTCTGGGAAGTGGCCAGCTTCAAGTGACTTTCTGTTCTTCTCTGCCTCTCCAAGATGGGCTGGTGCACCTCGGGAAACTCTGAGTAAACAAACCAAAAATCAGCCCAACACTCCTCCCCAGACTTCTTTTGGAGTCCCTCCACAATCAACAGATGAAAATTTATCCACACTCTCCCTAATCCCATGACCATCCACCCAGTCAAACAGTTTCCAGGTATCCTTTGTGAAGAGAGGATAAGGAAGGAAAGTTTTGTCTCTTAGGGAGAGTGGCAGTGAGATTTAATGCCCTGATTCCCCTTCCTGGCTGCCTGCAGCTCCAAGCAGCTCCCTGGATTACAACCCCTCACTGACACAAATATTTTAAGTAAAACAGAAACTTAGAACACTTTGCCATCCCAAATGCTCCGTGCATATATCACCAGAATAATAAATAGTAAGCAGGGAGATAGCACTGACACTTGGCCTGAGGCTGGCACTGCCAAGCAATGTTTAAGAATGTCTCTTTGAATTCTGAAGCACTCTTATGCTCTTTTCTGTTCATGTACCACTGCTTTGAAGTTCATAAACATTCCAGTGAATAGCTTTTTGATTCATGTGAATGCTTGAAAAATACCTATTCCCTGCAAAATGCCCGCACATAATTGAGTTTTTCAATGCAGCAGCACAAGTATTTGCTATTTGGTATTCCACTGCCTAAAAATCTGTTCTCCAGTCCACGAGCAGCTATGCAGCCACACAACCAGCACTATATCAGAGAGGGCAAAGAGTCAGACTGGATAGTTTGCACTTGGAAAATGAAATTGTTTATCTATATTATCCACTGAACAGATTTGCAGAGACCAGATCCAGTTAATAATCAGCTCGTGAACAGCAAAAGAATATTTCCAGAGTACTCAGTGTTTTCACTTTTTGGACCACTATTCCTTATTACCTTTTGCTTAAAGATATGGAAACTACCAGATATTTAAGTGCAGGGTTTTTTCATGGGTGACAAAGAATAGTGAGAGCCTGCTGCATTTGCACCTTCAGATGAGATGCTTTGGCACTACAAATCATCACAATGTCATGCTGAAGCAAATACCCCAGCATGCTAATTGCCTCACAGAGGATTTCCTGGGCATTTAGTAAGTCAGGAAAGTTTTAGTTATTAAAGAGATGGAAGTGTTTGCAGCCTTCACACACTTACACAGGCTTACACAGGCAAGAAGAGAAGAGTTGTGACTCAAGGTGCAGCGTTTGTGACAACATTTAACTTCAGGTATTCCCAAGAAAGGAATGAAAGCCACAAGAAGCTCAACATTAGTTTAGTTCTGTGACTGAGAGGTGAATTCTGTATGTTAAACATCAGCTCTGCTCCCAGCTGTATTTTTTCAGCATGGACACCTGATTTTTTGATGTTGTGGAAGGGAAGAAACAGCACAAGGCAAGATGAGGCTTTACCAAGGCTCCTTTTCCACCAGGAAAAGCTAACACACAGTGGCCTTTTTTTGGCATTTCTCCCACTCCCTGCTAAGGGAGGCTCCAGGGAGATGAAGCTGGCTTGTGGGACACTACAGGGAGTGGCTTGGCTCGTAGATCCAGATAACTGGAGCTTCCCCAAAACTGCCCCAGCTCCAGCCAGGCACTGGGTGGGTTTGCCAGGCTCTGATCAGAAGGTTCCTGGTCCAGTGCACCTCCCCAGCCACCCTCAGCTCCCACAAGGAAAGGAGCCCTTCATCTCTGCTGCCTGCTGCAGCTCCCTGCTGCACAAAGCACTTGTGGCTTGACTTGTTTGTTGTCAGTTCACTGCCTTTCATTCCTGCAAGGAAACTCCTTGTTCTTTGAAGTGGGGAAGGGTTTCAGGGGATAGGAAAAAAAAAAAAAAAAGGCTTGTTTCATAATCTTATAATCTGCACTCTTTAGCAAGTTATACAAACACTGTGTTTAAGGTGCAGAAGTGTGTGGCTTTGTCCTGCAGTTCTGGTCCATCTTCATCAAATTCCTCAGATCTCTCAGATAGTTTGATTTTCTTTTGTTTCAAATGATAGAAGAGAGAGACTCTTTATCAGTGACTGCAGTGATAGGACAAGGAGTAATGGGTTCAAAATGAAAGAAGGGACATTTAGCTTAGATATTAGGAAGAAATTCTTCCCTTTGAGGGTGGGCAGGCCCTGGCACAGGGTGCCCAGAGCAGCTGTGGCTGCCCCTGCATCCCTGGCAGTGCCCAAGGCCAGGCTGGACACTGGGGCTTGGAGCAGCCTGGGACAGTGGGACTACACAATCTTTGACACAAAGATAACTCAAACCATTCTAGGATTCTCTTATCCTAAGACTGGCCTGGCCAACTCTTGTTTGGGTCATTGCCCATCAGCAGAAGCAAAACAAAGGAGGATGTGTCAGTCTCACACAATTCTGTTGCCTTTGTCCTCACACAAACACCCCAAACACAGCAAATGTCCCTGTCTCCCACCCCATTACTTTTGTGCAGCCCCCTCCAAAGCACTCCAGGGATTTCAAGGTTGATTAAGATTTAAGGTTGAAATCTTAACAAATCACATGTACCAGCTGAGTCACGGCTGTTACATCAGCATTCCTGTGTTCTGAAACCACACAAATCCTCAGCGTGCAGGAACAGGGTAAAAAGCTGGCCTGTCACTTCTTTTAACAAGTAATCTGTAAGTTCCCATATGAAGCTGCTTTGAGAATGAGAAGTTCCTTTAACACAACAATCTATTCTGAGGGCGAAGAATAAGTGCACCTGTAATAACAAGGGATTTGTCCCATGAGAATCAGTAAAGAAAATATGTAAACAATCCAAGAATAGATAGATTTGACAGACAAGCAAAATGTCTTTTACTAACCAATAGGATAATTAACAAGAAAGCTATTAACCAATTAGAAGTTGCCCTTGAGGTTTGTAAAAACTGTATAAAAGACAGCATGGGGCCATAATAAAGAAGTATTTTTAACTTTTATGGTGTCACTCTTTGTGTTGTGACCATCCCAACAGCATCAGGGAAAGGACTGAAGCTAGCACACATTCTTTTGTTAGATGGAGCTGCAGAGCAGGATTGTTCCATCAGAGTGAAAGCTGCCTCGGTGACATTTTCAGACAGAACACGCTGCCAACCCTCAGCTAAGGTAGTTTTGGGTACTACAAACAGGGCCAATTTGCTGCAGTGCAAAGGTGTTATTTTCTCAATCACCACGGGCAGTTTGCACTAAAAATCTCTGAGCACAGACAGTGTGAACCTCAGCAAAAGGGACAGAGAGGGGCAGTGCAGAACATGGCAGCCTGCTCAGTGCTCAATTTTTCCCCTTAGCATTCAAATTCAAAGTCTTGCTCAATTCCTCAGTGTTTTACCATGGAGATGGAGTCTGGGAAGGGCGACAGCAAACAGTGGGAGAGCAACTGGTTGCAAATTATCCAGAAAAGCTGACTCAGACCTGCAGGAGTGCTGGAAGTGCTGGCTTTAGATGTGACAGCAAGGCCCCTGTCTGCCATCTATGCAAATCCATGACAATCAGGGAAAATGACCTGACTGCCAGCAAAAGGGGAGCGATTCACATGCTGAATGTCAGAGCCTGAATCCAGGGGAATCCTGTGGGACAGGAGGACTGGGGCAGCAAAAACCCTTCGGGACTGCAACAAGGAGAAGCACAAAGTTTTGGAGAGGAGAGGAAACAACTCCATGCATCAGGACACGCTGGGAAATAATTGAAAAGGGCTCGGAAGGACTGGGGGGGGATGGTGGGCACAGAGCCAGCACTGTAACTCAGCCAGCTCCTCGCCAGGCCACAACTGGAGGGCCAGGACAACTTATCCAAGGAAGTGACTCTTCCCCTCTGGCCAGCACAGGTGAGATCACACCTGGAACAGACTGGGGACAGCTGTGGGAACCCAACTCTGCAGGGACCTGGCAGAAGAGGGACAGGCAGAGGGCTGCCAGACAGCTCAGGGTGCACAAACACCTGTGAGGAGCAGCTGGGAGGAGCTGGGCTTTGGGCTCACTGGAAGTAGAAATCTGATCTCTGTACTCTCTGGGAGTCTCTTCCAGCCAGATCTTTCCATGATTCTGTGATATTGAAATAATTGTGTCTCTATGTATGCAGAGAAATAACTCAGGTATTTCAGGGGAGAAAAATGCCAGGGAGGAGGAAAAGAGAGACTAAATAAACCTGTCAGCAGTCTACAAGTTAAAATGGTAACAATGTCCTCAAGCTCATAGTTAGCACCTAAAATCCACACAAGGATTTCATGGCTTTGGAATGTGTCTGTGTGAGAAAACAACGAGGAAAATAAGAATCCACTGCTGACATCACAGTGCCACATGGTGACTTCTGCCTAGAGAGGAGTGCAGACACTTGAACACAAACATTCCCATGCCACTGCAGGGAGGTGGGAAGCACATGAAAATCCCTTTTTCTCACCCCTTGTCTTGGTTTGAAAGGACAAGTATCTGTCACGGAAAACTGGAGTTTCTCTTGGAATGCAGAATGTAAAACCCCCTCCCTCCAAATTATTACAATTTTGCAATTAGGAGCTTTCAGGCAAAAATATGGGAATAGGAATAACAGTTCTTTACTAGGAATATTAAAAATACAAATGCAGTAATACAAAAAGCAAGCAAGCAAACAAACAAAAGTCCTAGAAAACCCTGACAGAGTCAGGAATTCAACCTGACACCCTGTTGGTCAGAGTGTTGGAAGCAGTCCAAATAAATCCTCCTGGAGTGACAGATGTGGTTCTGTTGGAGTAGAGATGATCCTGTAGACAGGTTCAGTGGTGCTGAGATGGGTCTGGTCTTCCTCTGAGCATCCAGTGGAAAAGAGGAATGTCTGGGGTCCCTGTGTCCCCATTTTTATCTGGGTAGGAATGGTTGGCTCCTCCCCACTGGGTGGAGCATCTCACCATGGGATGATGGAATGTGTCAGTCACTGGTGAGCCTCAATGGCCCATTAACAGAAGATATACCCAGAGGGTGGACAGTGGTGAAAGAGATAAGAAACACTGCCCCACCTGGTTTAACAGCTGGGCTGTTATCAGAAGGCATCCACCCTCCCCCCTGGAGTTACAAGAGATAAAGAAAAAAGAAACCATCCCCCAACTGCTTTCTACAGATGAACTAGAATACACTGGTTGTTTTTTTGGTTACATAACCTAAGACACCATAGACTCAAATCAACCCATGTAGACTACTGCCAATTTCTATCATTTATTGATAAAATAAAGCCCAGGTGTGAGTTTGCATGAACACTTTTTCATGCCTTGGAAGAAAATACAGTTCAGAGGGTTTTCTTCTGGAGAACAATTCCTTCCAGAGCTGTTTTTGGACAATACAACACCCTGCAGTGCAGGCAACAGAAAAACATCTACGTGTGGAGTCCAGCATGAGGACCTGATTTATTCAGACCAGTTTCATAAATCCACATCTATCTTGAAGTTGCAGATCTGCCTTTACTTTTCCAGGAGACCACTGAGCAGATGTTCCCCAGACCAACAAATCTGCCTTGCTCAGCACAGCAGCACCCACACGTCCTGGCTGAGGCCCAGAAGCTGTGCCGTGCAGCCTGACATTCCAGAGAATTCCCTTAGGAACCATTCCTGCAGCCCAGCACACCCCTGGGCTGCCAAGGAGGCAGCAGTGAATTCACTGTCAGAGCCCCTGAGCCAGACCCATTGCTTTGATAATATTGAAAGTGGCCACAGGCTGCTTTCGTCTTCCAGCACAGGGAGGAGCACAACACCCTTAGGAGAAACCTCCTGTCTTCCCCCATAAAAAGCCCAGGGCAGCTCTGTACAGTGGAGACCAGATCCCTCAATCTTCCCTTACCCAAAGCATAACCTTTTCCTTTCTCAGGAGCACCTCCTGCCCCCTCTTCCTGTGCTGGTTTCTTTTCAGACAGGAAATCCAATGCCTGGTCTCAATCCCTGGAGCTGTGCACCACTGAATGGCACAGGGAGCAGCCCCATCCTTCCAGGCCTCTAAAGATCCTGTGAGATTTTTTTACACATCTCCAAGCCTCAGACCTCTGAAACAGAGGTGTGAGCACACTCCAGGCTTAGGTACAGCTTAAGAGCATTTTAATCCTCCCAGGCATGCCCCCTCATGGAACAGTTGCTCAAAACCCTTTCCCAGTTTCCTCAGTTTATACATGATGGAGCTTTTCCAAGAATTGTGCCAAATAAATGGAGCTCCCATGATTTTCGCATGGAAATACTCCTCTTCCCCACTGTTCCTCTTCTTACAAAGGCCTGCTGAAGGAATTGATCTTTCCACATCTCCCCACCTCTGGTAGGAATGAGAGGTATTTGTATTCTGATTGTGATGGCAAATGACAAATCACCTGTCCCACAAATCAGGAAGATGGATTTAAAAACCACAGTATGATTTTTCTTTTTTTTTTTTTTAAATCTTAAAAGACTTCACACACGTTCTGGTTTATGAATCTTTCAGACACAATCACATGAAATGTTCTTTCCCCTAGAGATGTAAAGGATAGATAATGGGGTTTTTTTTTCCAGTGAAAGAGGAGAATTGCACCAAAAGTATCTGTCTTCAAGAGCTGAGCATCAAATACAAAGAGACTTGAGATGGAATCAGCACCCTAAACAACACATTGAATCACCAAACCAGAAGTATTTTTCTCTGGCTTCCCAAGTTGGAAGCTGCCTCCAGGCTTACAGCCACCCATCCAGCAGTTTTGTAGGCTTTTTCTTTCTCCTTGTATCTCATTCAGCACTTCAGGAATCTGTGCCCAACTGCACTTGGCATTTGGGATAAAAACACATGGGATAAAAAAAGGCCAAGAAACTGTCTGCAGCCCAAGGTGTTACATTTAGCTGGGCCTTGAGCCCTCTCCAAAGTTTTCTTTTCCCTTGCACAGTTGGATTGCTCAATACAGTACTTTTTTTTTGGGCTCTGAAGATGTTGTTTGTGAGTTCTTATATCTTGGATTCCTTTGAGAAGAAGCCCTCTCATGTTTTTGTCTTTCTGGAAAATATAGTCTAAAAATTATGCTAGTTTTGAGCAGAAACAGAATAACGATGAAACTGGAAAGAAAAGGTCCATACCCTTTGTAAAGGTTTCTAGTATGACACTTGGAGGAGGATTAAATAAAGAAACAAATAACAATAAAACACAAATACATCAGGCAAGCTCAATATCTTCCAGGGCAATATAGCCTAGAAAAGAAAACAAGTAATGCTGATCTATAAGAGTACAATATATACACAAAGTATACACAATATGCTTGGGATTAAGGAGAAAAACACAGAAAATCCTTTTTAGAAGGGATTTAAACTTTGGAAATGAACAAGAAGTAAAAGGATTTAATAAAAAAAATTTCTAAAGTACAAAATGAGAAAAGCTTGATGTAGGAAGAGCAAGGAATGAGAAAAGTATGCTAAAATGAAAAAAAAAGTGAATTGTCAGGTGGTGAAGGAGATGGGAAAAATAAACAGAACAGCCATACTAAGCACAAGGTGAGAATATCTGACTACAAAAAAGTAGTCTTCAGAAAGGATGGGGATCCTGAGGAAGAGAAAAAAAAGTGAAAAAAAATCAGTGTGGTTTGTATCAGCTTTAGGAGACTGCAGGGTAGGGAAATGAAGAAATAATCATAGATAATATGACTGGTGTTGAGGCACAAAACAAAGACACATGGAAGGGCTTATCCACTGAACCAAAATTAAGAATTGTGATGAACTGTGCCTAAAAATAAACATGTCATGTTCTGATAGTGTGGGCGAGACGGGTCCAAAGCTGAGCACCACCGTTTTTTAAAAAGGTATTTTCTTGGCAATAGCAACAAAAATTACACAAGCGTTGCTAGTGAGGGGAGAAAGATGAATGGTGAGAATCAGAGGGGAAGAATAGAATTTCTGGGGTTTGTTATCTTGAAAGCAGTTGTATCTCTCCAAGAGGGGAGATAAGGGAGGCAGAAACAGAATTATTGATGAGTACGTGTGCAGACAAGAAAGAAGAAACATACCTGGGTGCTATGAGCATGCCAATATCGCTGGCCAGGAGCAAGAGTGCTGCTGATAGTGTAAATATAGAGATAACACAGAGGCCAAAACAATATCCTGGGCACAGTGCTAAGAGCTGTGCCTGCTAGGAACTTGAGAAGTCAGGCTGGAAATGAGGTGAAGGACCACGATAAAGAAACAGGGACAAACTGTCGAGTCAAACACAGCACTGGGGATGTGATTCCCGAGCAAAGCAAGGGTGTCTGGCAGCAGGATGACACAGAGCACTGAAGGGCAAAGTGCTACAAAGCAGCTCATCCCTTGATGCCTGAGGATTATCATGAAGGGTACATTTCTTTCCTGCAGCATTTCTTTCGAACTCGGCGCTCTCCTAACTCGGTGAATTCCACTGACTTGTGTCTGGGGTTCTCTTCCCAGGAGGGGAAAAGCAGGAGCAGAGGAGGGTGAAGGAGCAAAGTCTGACGTGCAGAGAAGCATAATACCACCATTTTCCTGTGTTACAGCAGCTGCAGCAGCACTGCCCACCCAAGAAAATGGATATTTTGACCTTACAGGCTTCAGCTGCAGCACAAGCAGCACCAGGGAAGGCTCTGAAAACAGGAGAATGGAAGTGCTCAGTGATAACAGCCAAAACAAATTACAGGGCAAGGATGAGAACAAGATGTAAAGGCTCCAGCAGCCTGTTGTCCACAGGACAAAAAGAAGCTTCAGATGTCATTGCCTTAAGGCAAATGTGGATGCCAGCATGATGCAGAACCATTTCAAGCTTGCAAGGAAATACATGGAGAAAGAGGATTCACAGAATCATGGAGGTTGGAAAAGACCTCCAGGATCAAATCCAAGTTTGACTGATCCCAACCTTGTCCCCAGAGCTCTGAGTGCCACCTCCAGCCTTTCCTTTAACCCCTCCAGGGATGGGCACTCCAAAGCTCCCTGGGCAGCCCCTGCCAAGGTCTGACAACCTTTATAATGAAAAAATTCCTGCTGCTGCCCAAGCTGAGCCTCCCCTGGCCCAGCCTGAGGCCGTTCCCTCTCCTCCTGTCCCTGTTCCTGGAGCACAACCCGGCCCCCCCCGGCTGTCCCCTCCTGTCAGGGACTTGTGCAGAGCCACAAGGTCCCCCTGAGCCTCCTTTTCTCCAGGCTCAGCCCCTTTCCCAGCTCCCTCAGGAATTCTCCAGCCCCTTCCCCAGCTCCCTTCCCTTCTCTGGACACGCTCCAGCCCCTCCAGGGTTTTTTTTTTTGCACTCCAAGACCCTGAACTGGACACAGGATTTTGAGGTGGGGCCTTACCAGGGCACTCAACATCCCCACTGTCCTAGGAAACACCATCCTGAAAGTCAAGCTCACAGTCCATCCACACAGCAACCCTGAGAGCCCAGCCCAGGGCATGGCCAGAGGGTCCCTCTTCACTGCACAGAAAACTATCTGGGGGCTCAGGCCCTGTGAAGCAGCCTGTTTTAAATAGGACTTTATATTTGGAACTGGGAGGGACTACTGAGCAACTGCACTGGAGTTTTCTCACAACAGGAATAGCAAAGAGAGATATTATAATATTCCAGGAACAAGAAGTCAGTGACATTTTAGGGGAAGCAGAGTGTTGGAGGTGGTATCTCTCTCTAATTATAAAGACCTGCTCTAGGATATTTCCTTCCTCTTGTGTCAGTGCAGGACCACCTATGTCACAGAACTCATCTTCCAGACACCCTTTCAGTACTCACAGCACCACACAGACCTGGCAGCACTGATCCCAATGGAACAGGCAAGGAGGAAAAGTTCTCCATCCATTCTTCCTCTGGAGAGAAAGCATTGCCAAAATTTTCCAGCAGAAACTGGGAACCAGAGGGCACAAGCAGCAGTGTCCAAGGGCACTACAGCACCACACAAATATGAAGAGTAATTTGCACATCCCCAGAACTGTGAGGAGCCTGACGTGTGCACATCACCTCTCACCACAGCAGTGACAAGAGCATTCATCTCTGTACGGCCACAAAAATAGGTTTAAACTGAAAGACAGCAGGTCTAGATTGGGTACTGGGAAGAAATTCCTCCCTGTGAGGGTGGTGAGGCCCTGACACATAAAAGCTGTGGCTGCCCCATCCCTGGAAGGGTCCAAGGCCAGGCTGGATGGGTCTTGGAGCAACCTGGGATAGTGGAAGGTGTCCCCGCTTAACATAAAAGTTCTGCAAAGTACCAGTTTGGTCTGCTTTTTCTGGCACTTCTTACCCTGCAATTCTTTTAGAAGAATAATGCAAGATGAAACGTAACTTTTATGGAGTTTTCCTAAAGCCCCTTTACTCTTATGTGGAGCTTTTAACTGGGAAGACAAAGCGGGTGTGGGGGGAGAAGATGTGTCAGCCTGTGCCTCACATCCACATGCATCTACAGCAAAGAGAGAACACTCATCAGAACAGGTAATGGGATTCTTCAGGAAGCAAAGAAACCCTCCTGCCCATGCTTCCCTCTTGGAAAAAAAAAATTGGTGCTGTAAGTTTAAAACTCAGCCTCTGGTCTGCGTGAGCTGCATTTCCTCAGCAGATTATCCCTGATCTCCCTGCCCTTGGCAGCATTAGAGGGGGTCACATTTTCACACGGCTGAACTACTTGAACAATTTCTTCAAAGTATGAAATAAAAACATTCTTTCCTTCAAAGCAGCCCTGCATGCTTTCTTCTTTATTCTGTTTGTTCGGTTTTTCTTTTTTAAGTCAATAAACACTTTATTCCTTGTGTTCATTGTGAGGAAAACAAATTCTACTCCATTACTTGAATCTACATTCCGCTTTCAGCATCAGCTGCTGAAAATGAAGCATTTCACATGTGCCTTCTAAGATTTAAGTGCAACCCCTAAATGATTTTTTCCCCGGCAGAAGTCCTAATTGCATTTGGCAAGAACGGAGTGGGGAGTGACATTTCTGATTATCTTCTGCCAAGCCTCAAAGAGCTGCCTTGTCCTCTTTCTCAGCTCCCAGGAGAGAACCAGTGCAGTAAACACCATCTCCTTAGGTACTACATGTAGCAGCAGCAGAGGTATTTGCAAAGGTCACCTGGCAGAAGGCATTGCTGCCAACTCCCCTTCAAATCCAAATGCTGATTATGAACTATTTAAAGCAGAGCCTGCCTATACAAGGTGGAGTGAACCCAAAATATGAGTTACACAGTGTTACAGCTCTCTTTTGTTATAAGTGGGTAAGATTTGCCCAAGTGTTAGTAGTGTACAGGAGATGGATAAGGGGATTGCTAATATGAGTTAATCAAAAACTTACTCAGTCCTGTTACATAAACATTATATTCACCCTCCACGAGACCCTAGAAAGACAAAGCAGAAATTCCTGAGTGCTTTTCCTCTTTGAAAAATGTATTCTCTTATACCAGTCTAATAAAGGAGATTACCTACAACACTGAGTCAACTTCTGTTTCCCTTTTTTTTTTTTTTCCAATTTCCTAAATAGACTAATAGGATTACCAGTACTAAATCCTGAAATTCATATTCAAAAGCAACACCACCCAAACCTTTGTCATGGGGACCAGAGTAGAAGGTGAAGCCCTGAGGGGTTTTTCAGAAAGTGTTAAAATGCAGTCAATAAACTCATCCAGTAGAAACTAAGAAGGAAAGGCCTCTGAGGATCCAAACAGTCTCATTGCTCTCAAAATAAGACAGAGCAGATTCCTGCATGGAAAATCTTCATTAGTTACCAAACCCCTCCATCCGAGGAGTGCTGGGTCCTGCACTCACATCCTCCCTTGGTGGGGAGTGTCCCAAAGCTCCCGTGCTCTGCTCCAGCCTGTCACCTCCCCAGGGTCCCTCTTCTCCTCCAAGTCACATCACTCTGCAGGTCCCTTTCTCTCTGTGCTGTCACAGCCTCTCTGTCCCCCCCTGAGCACGCCAGGCCACTCCAGCTGGCAGCTGTCCCCCTCCCTGCACTCTCCTGAGAGTCTCCTGTCACTCCTGTGATTTCTGTCCCCCAGCAGCTCCAGGGAGAGTCTGATCCCCACCAAGGAGCTTCCCCCAGGGTCAGGGTGCAGACCAACCAAGAGATGGAATGTGGTGAAAAAGGGAAGGAAGGAGCTGCCAGATGGGCATAAGTAAACTGATTTTTGCAGGAAAATAACCATGCTCACATTTGGTTTTATTATATACACACCTCACAGGCAGGCAAATTTCCTTTAAGTCTTTTTTGTTTTGTTTTGTTTTGTTTTGTTTACTAGCACCTGGACATCCCAGATTTGCTTCTCACACATGAACACCCCAAATTGACTGATTTTTTTTTAATTTTTTTTTTAACTGCAGCACAATATGCTTTTCTCCAGTGCATTCCTCAGAACAGCCAGGGACAAACTTGCAGAAAATAGGATGAGTCTCTGGCAGACCTGCAGCCCAAAAGACCTCAGCCCCTGAGTTCAGCAGTTCTCCAATTCCATGTTCTGTGCATTATCTATCAGAAATCATGCAAACAACTCCAAGAAATGTACTTCTGAAGCCCAGCATAAGACACAGTGCAAACTATTTAAGAAGGAAAGGCAAACTGAAGTAAAATTACCAGATCTTGCCCTTACAAGCAGCAAATTAATCTGGTTTACCTCAGTGGGCCCTACAAGCAAGGGAAGAACCACCTGAAGTTTGTCAAGCTTTGTTTTTTTTCAGTCCTCTGCCTCTTTTTGGCTGGCTGCCTGGCAGAGGCTGCATCTCTGAAACAGCCTCCCTGATGCATTGTTTCCTGAAAACAAAGAATTCCAAGAGGCAAGCATAATTACTCTCATTGTTGGGTTCTGGAAACAAATGGCAGGAGACATAAATTATGAGAAGACCTCTGTGTCTGATGAGGAATAATGAACTGCTGGAAAGACAGAGAAAAATTGAAGTGCAAAGTCCTGTTACATTTTACACATTAATAACTTAATCAAACTTTCTAAGTTGACAATTTTTTACTCTTTTTTTTTTTTTAATGGTTCAGAGTGTTTTGCCTTAGGACATTTTTTTTCCTTCTGGACCATTTCATTACTGTCATTACCAGGTAAATGCAGAATAACAGCCCTTTTACTAATTGACTTCCTTAACCTTAAAGCACCTAAACCATTTTTCAGCTCTATCCTGCAGAAAGTCCAACATTCACAGCTGAAAACAGTTCATTAACACTTTTTTTTTTTAGATTATACATGAGTTTTAAGTAGCATTTTGGGTTTATCATTAGCACAAACACTCGAAGGTCTAAATACACCCTGGTACATCCTGAACCAGAAGTTCATTCTGTAAAACACAATTCCATCCCACCTTTCTCTGGCATCTCAGAGATCTCCAGAGGCCCAGGAGGATGACAACAAGACCTCATTTTGCAAAGCTGATAGATGCAAACCTCTCTTTGGTACATCAGCTTTTCCCCATGGCTTAGAAGCCAAGAATGTTTCCGTGCCTGTGGACTGCTTTGCTGGTGACATCTTCATTTGTCATGCACATGCTTGTCTGTACATGCATGAACTGAGAAACTTCAACCTTTCCAAGAATTTTGGAAAAACAGAGCTCAATTTTTGGGGTGTTTTTTTATGGTTTTTGTTGGGTTTGTTTTTTAATTCGAAAGAAATGGGATACAGAATAAATTATTTTGATCAAGGTCAGCAGGAAGAGTGTAACAATTTTTTCCAATATTTCTCTATAACTATTTTGGATTTAAAAAAAAAAAAATCATAAACAAAGTATCATTTCAAGACCAAAAAGCCAAAAATGAAAAATCAAGAACTCATTATCAGGTTGCAAAAAATCTTTTATCAAAAAAATACACCAGGTGTTCAAACAATCTTTAATTAATCCCACTAATTACATGTACCTAAGTTGTCCCTCTTTATTCGCCTTCATCCCAGCACCTGGTTTGTGCTCAGCCTTCAGCATTTCCAATGGAATTTACTACAGCAGCGTATCTAAACTAGGATCCAGAAATGGATTCACTGGCCCAGGAAGAGAGGAAAGGAAGGAAGCTCTATGCCCAGCTGGCACTCACTGGGTTGAGGACCACAAGTCAAGGAAACTACAGATTTTTCTGGATTACGACAAAATTTACCAGTCTTCAGAGGCTCTGCCAGGGTCAGTATCAGGGTCATAAAGAAAGGTGGACCAAAAAAAACCCAGCAGATTATAAAGGCAGGTTTCAGGAACTAATTTTGCCATGTGTGAGCTCCTTTATTTCTTGAACTTTCCAGTTCAACAGCTGTTGCCTAGAATTCCGTGAGGGTTCTCTGTCCCAAGTCCTCCACTTCCAAGTAAATACTGTGGAGTCCAAGCACTTCTGAAAAGTTCTTAACCAAGCTGAGTGGTTTCCTGAACACCCAGTAACAAGCTATTCTTATTATTCTTAACTATTAACAATAAATGAATAGGCCACCACTTCTGGGCAAGTGGGTCACAGCCCCACATTTATGTCTGGATAATCCCAGCAGTGCCAGCTCTCACTGTGTTGTTTTTAAAGCCCTGATATAGTTAACTGCATGTTTAATTTTTCATAGTTTATGAATTTATAACCACTGCTCTTTGTGGTGTAGGAAGGCCTGGAATCAGAAGGTCGATATTGGATCATTTTAAGGTCTAACCCACAAATTATTTCTTCCCTGGTGCTGCAGAACAGAGCTGAGGAAGCCTGCAGAACTTTCTGAGGAGAAGTAACACTTCTGTGAGAGTGCTCGGTGCATTTATCAAAAGCTCTGCAGGTCGCCTCAGCTGTGGGGCAGGAGCTCAAGTGGCAGCTCCCCAGGCAGCAAGGAGTTACACCAGAGCAGAAATACTCAAACAAAAGGTGATAAACAGTCAGAATAAACATAATACGGAATATGTTGATGCTGCTGTAGCACCAGGGTGTTCATGACCCTCCCCTTAACCTCAGCTCTGGGCTGCCCTTTGAGAGTATGTGGCCTGAGCAGGGCTTACTCGGAGCCACTTGAACCTGCAGCTGTTTCTGTCTCCTCTTCCTTGGTCCTGACTCGGTTCCACAAAGGAGGGACCACGGCTTCTGCACAGCCCCTCTGCTCTAGCACAAAACAAGGTGCATTTTGCATCTCTGCCCTTTGATTGGCCACACGCCACTTCTTGAGGGAAAAAGGGATCATAAAATCATGGAATGGTTTGGGTTGGATGGAAACTTAAAGATCATCCAGTTCCATCCCCACTGCCATGGCAGGGACACCTCCCACTGTCCCAGGCTGCTCCAGCCCCAGTGTCCAACCTGGCCTTGGGCACTGCCAGGGATCCAGGGGCAGCCACAGCTGCTCTGGGCACCCTGTGCCAGGGCCTCACTGCCCTGACAGGGAAGACCTTCTGCCTAACATCCAATTTACACCTACTCTCTGTCAGCTTGAAGCCATTTCCCTTTGTCCTGTTGATGCCTTAAGTTTCAGCTTTCATATTTTCCACATTCTGTGCTGCATTAGTACATAACTCTGAACTTCATATAAAGGTTAGTCAGTTCTCCTCACAGTTTGGTCAGACAGAACAATCCTTTTCCAGCCCCAGAACCAAGGACACCATTGCAGCTTCAGGCCCAAAAAGCATAAACAGAGAATTGAGGAGAGCAATCTGGGAGGATGGGACTTCATAACCTGAAGCTGTCATTGGACAATTAACCCCAATCTGTAAATGGACCAAAACTTATAAAAGTGTGAAAATGTGACATCCATGGTCCACCTTGGGTGTAGCCTCTGCCAGGCTCTTGTATTGCCCAAGGTGTATCCTTTGAAGGCCTTTTTAATAAATACCTACTTTATTCCTAGCCTCTGTTCTAGGCAGCCTCTCAAGGCATCACTGTCACTGCGTGCCCTTGTAAAAAGTCCCTCCCCTTCTTTCTTGGAAGGCCAAAATTAGGTCACCTGAGCTTCTCTTCTGCAGGCTGAGCAATCCCAATTCCCCCAGCCTTTCCTCACAGGAGAGCAGCTCCACCCCTCTTGGCTCTACAGCACCTCACCCGTTCAACTGCAGCCAAAGGGAGAGACCATCATGAGAAAACTCATTGCACAGACAGTGACCAGACACCCCATCCCACGGATCCTCTACCCAAAATAAAGAGATGGATGGGGATAAGGATTTGCACCTACATCCCCAAGCAGAGAGTCTTCAGCCACGAGGTTCATTTTGCATGAGCTCTACACACAGGGCACACACTCCATCCTTTAAAAAGAAGTGTCCTGCCCTTTCTCTGGCACAGGAGATGTTTTGGAGCCCCAGGAACAGCACTGGCACAGCTCTCTTGGGTGGCACATTTCCCATCCCAGGGGCCAGCTGCTGCATTCGTGGCCTTTGAAGACAAACAGAGCCAAACCTTGGCAGACACAAACCAGAGCCAGACCTCGTGGCCTCTGCTGCCCCTTTATTGTTTGCACTTGTCTTGTACAAGCAATACTTCTCTGGATTCGGCCCAAAATATGAAAAAGCTGATTGCAAGACAACCACAGACAGAGAAGACCCTTTCCCAGCCAGAACAAAACTTCTCCTCTCCTTGGGCTACCCAATTCTGTGAATTAACCCTTTGCACGCTGCAGGCCCAGCTGGGTTTCCTTCAGGAACATTGTGGAATTACAGTAAAGAACAATCACTCTTCTTAAAACCCAAGTATTGATTATGCTAAGAGGAAGAACACAGAGAGCAGACAAAGCAATTTTAGGACAGAAGTCTTTGTGCCCATCTGCCCTTATCATTGTGTAAGGCTAGCACAGGTCAGCCTGACTCCTTCAGAAGCTCAGCAGAGAGGCACTTCAATCTGAGCAGTCCCCTAACAGCTTCCTCCTCGGCAAGGAGAGGATCTCTTTTCAGCCACACACAGTTCCTCTGCTCAGAACAGCTCCAGCACTTCCTCTGCATCTTCAGATGCCTTCTCTGCCCCTGCTTGTTTTCTCAACAGGCCTGATTTAACATCTCCACAGAGAAGCTGTCCCCTCTGAGTTCACACACCTTGTCCCCAGCACAGAGCAGCTGCATTTCTCTGGTGCTCTGCATTCTGTAAATGCTGGTGGAAGGTTGTGTTATGGAGACAAATGTTAATTCACTGTCAAGTGAGTGGCTCAAGGTTTAAAGCACCACGGGGCCATCAAATTAAATTAATGAGAGTTGTATTAAAGTCAACATTTACCTAAAAATTTATATGTGGACAGTTGACTTTAAAGAAAAAAAAAAAAAGGCCTATTCACACAGAGACTGGTACTTTAAATTACTTTTATTATTATTTATTCAAAGGACACATATTTGGAATCACAAAAATAGAGAAAAACAAGATCCACCAAACATTGTAGAATACAAAGCGTACTGACACTTAAACTTGAGTCTATTTCTGGCATTTCATTTATTTTCAGTATGTGATACATAAAAAAACCCAAATGTGCATGTTGACAGTGGCATATTCATTGCATACAGATGACTCCCCCTCCGAGGAACATCTTGGATGTAGAGACATTTGGCTCTCTGGGAGGACTTTTTTTTTATATCTCCTTTCCCAAGCAGCTGTTCACATTGCACTTTCAAGGCCGGTGCTCAGAAATGCTCTGGAACTCCTCACCTGTACGTGGCACAGCCTAATCCTTCTCAGATGCTGAAGTAAATAAAGGAGCAGAGGAGGCAAGGCAGAAACCCCCCCAGCCCTGCTGGGATGATGCCACGGGAGGACAGGAAGGTTTCACACACAGCATCTCACACACAGCAGCTGCCTGATGCGCATTTACTGCGAGACTGATCCGGGGCTGGGGAAAACAGGGCGAGAAGAACTTTTACCAAACAGCATTAAAAAAAGAGGGACAAGTTTTCTCTTTAACACTTAAAGGCCATGCTATATCTTCTGTGCTCTGAAAACTATGCACTCCTTAGGCTAGAATTGCTTTAGCCAGGAGTGTGGTAATGTATCTTAGCAACAGCGGCAAGGGGGAAGACTTACTGTACTGTAAAAGAATTAAAACAAAATGCACATAGCTGCTGACTGTTCTAAATACATCCCTACCGCTCTGAGGGGGTGTTCAATTATACTCCTGATTACCTTTCACATTCCCTTTTCCAGAGGGGCGGGGGCATTTCTCCAGTTTTCAGCTCGCCCATGAAGAGCCCCAAGCATTTTAATTCCTCTTTGGCTTCAGTTGAGGCCAGACAGGCCCTACAATGCAACCTGTCACTATCCCAGCCACGTTAGGAAAAGCCATTACTGCAGCACCCCGGAGATAACCTCTGTGTGTGAGGCTGCCTGCCACTCCCTCAGGTGCTCCTCAGCCCACAGCAGCGTTTTCCCTCTGTCTGCTGCAGGTGAGACTAGGACAGACCAGGGCTGCAATATTTCACCTCCCTGCTTGTCAGGCAAGTAGAGAGCTCTGTGCAGCAGGGGAACTTTGCACCATTTCACCTCTCGCCGAGGTGTGTGGTTTGCCCACAAGCACAACAGCCTCCTGAGAGGCAGCTTCATTTACAGCTTCTCCTGCAGTCCCCAGCCAGGCCACGGTCCTTGAAGGCTTCCCCTGCAGCATTTTCCCTCTTGCAGAGAGCTCCAGCAGCCAGGACAGGGTCTGCATCCCCCTCCTGCCATGGATGCAGCAGGGAAAGCATCCAGCTGCACCAGAAGCACTGAAGTGATCCGAGGGAGGCTCTACAAAGTGAGTGCAAGGGCTCCAGATTTGAGGTGACAGAGCCAGAAAACATCAGTGAAAAAAATGTGAGAACACCTCTTTTCCTTCAGCAAGGGAAGGTGGGCTCCCACTTTCTTTTTAAGGATTATCTTCTTTAAGTAACTGTGACAAATTACAGTTAACAGCCTTGCCCAAGTGTCAGCCTTCCCAGGAATGCACACTGCCTACCTCGCGGTGAAACTTCATTTAACACCTGTGAAACACCTGGAAATCCTGCGGACCATTACTCCAGCTCAAGGAAGGGAAGGGGGAGAGCTCTTTTGGGTTACTTCTGGCAGGGGAGGGATCTCAGTCCACACAGATTCGGCACAGATTTACACAGAGAGAGAGACCAGGTGGTTGCCTAGAAAAGCAAATTTATCAGGGGACACCGAGAGTGCACATGACTTAAGCTGGGTGTTTTTCAACTTTATCTACAGCCGAGGACTGGGGGAAGAGCCAGAAACAAGCACAGAGTGACTCTGCTTAGCCTTGCCCAGTGTCACATCTCAAAGTTTTTGGACTATCCGCTCCATCCAGCGATCCATCAGGCACTGTCATTACTCCAGAGATGTCGAGACTAATTCCACCCTAAGCGCTCCCATCTTTCAAAAGGCCGCACTTGACTGCCGTCATTAATTCCGTGCATGATGAAGACATTTAAAGCCTCGCACGCTCTCTGGAGCAGAAACGCTTCGCGTGCCTGGCTCTTGCCGGTGCAGCAGATGAATTTCCACACGCACCGCCGTGCGAACCGGCACACGGGGCCGAGATCCCGCATCCCTGAGCGACCCTTCATCCCCGAGGGACCCCGCATCCCCGAGCGACCCCGCATCCCCGAGGGACCCCGCATCCCCGAGGGACCCCGCATCCCCGAGCGACCCCGCATCCCCGAGCGATCCCGCATCCCCGACCGACCCTTCATCCCCACCTCCGCCTCCTTCGCTCCCGCGGGGCCGCGATGGCAGCGGCTCCCCACGGAGGCTGCGGGAGCCCCGCTCAGCCCCGCTGCTCCCCGCTCCGCCGCTCTCCCTTTCAAAAAGCTTTGGGAAACTTTGGTCCCCGCCGTGCCGCCACGCTCCGGGGCTGCGGGCAGGGCTGAGCCCGGCCGGGAAGTTTCTCCCGTGGGCGCCAGGTCGGAGCAACTTTTCCCCGCACGGCGCCCGGAGCTCCGAGCGCTCCGGCGGCCCCGGGGCCGTGCGGGAGGAACGCGAGGAGGAGCTCGCTTCGGGGGAGGGGGAGATGGAGCCGGGGCGTGGGTAAGCCGCTCCCTTCTTCCTCCTCCTCCTCCTCCTCCTCCCCCCTCCGCCGCTCCAGTCTGGCAGCCAGGCGGCCGCTGCCTCCGGCCGCACTTGGGAAGCGACTCCGGGCCCCGGCGCTGCCGCCGGGATGGGGACGCCGCTGGCGGCTCCCGGCTTGCTGCTGCTGCTGCTGGCCGGCTCCGCGGGGCCCTGCCGGGCTCTCCTCGCCCTCCCGCTCCGCGTGTCCCACCCCGCCGCCCCCGCCGCGCCGCCGCCCGCCCCGGTGCTGCTGCGGCCGGCCGCCGGCGGCGGGCAGCGCGATGCCCCCGGGGCCGGGGACGGCTTGGCCTTGGCCTCGGATCCCGGCGGCACCCTCAACTTTTTAGCCATGGTGGAGAACCTTCAGGGCGACTCCGGCCGCGGCTACTACCTGGAGATGCTGATCGGGACCCCGCCGCAGGCGGTAGGAGCGGGCCGGGGGCGCGGGCCGGGGGCGCTGGCAGGGATGGGGAGGAGAGGGGCGAGCTCGTCCTGGGTGGGAGCGACTCCAACGCAACTTTGTCCCGGTGCCCGGCGCTGGCGCCTCCTCCCTTCCCCTTTCCCCCCTCCTTTCCCGGGAGACGGGGCCGGTGCCCGGCGCGGGGACTTTCCCCGGGGGGAGAGAGGGGAGAAGCATCCCCCGGCTGCCCTGTCCTGCCCCTGCTCGGGAAATCTGCCCATCTGGTCCCCAGGCTTTCTTTTAGGCTGTGTCACGACGCTCGGATCCGAAGCGAGTTGCTCTGCCAGTCGAACTGACCGTGTGTTAGAGACAGAGGGTGCTTTTTTTATTATTCTTTGCTTTTTTAAGCTGCTCTGCATCGTGATTGGGTGCTTTGGTAGATCTTCCCGGTGCTCCCGGGAGAATCACTCGGCATCTTCCTGCTGAACTAAGTGATGGCTGGGCACAGCCAGCCCCTTCTGTCAGGAATCCGTGTGTTGCTGATTAGCGGGGCAAAGAACGAGTGTGTTGTGAATATTGCTTTCAGATACTGAGTATTGTTTTCCGATAAACCGCGTTGCCTTGAATCTTCCCTCTCTGCCTCCACCAGTGTGGCTGAAGTTTGTTTCGGGGTGTTTCTTTTTTTTCTTTTTTTTTTTTGCCGTGTAGTTGCTCTTTCATCTGTGTCATGAGATCCCAGGAGGAGCGGTGCTGGTGGGGATGACTAGTCAGCTGAGTGGGGATTAATTTCCTGAGAGCCCTCGGGGCTTTCCTTCAAAGTTTGTGTTTGCTTCAGGAGTTTAGTCCTTAGGTTCCCAGTGTAGACAGAAAAAAAAAAAAAAAAAGCTTTATTCTTCTGCTTAACTCTCGTACGTAATAAAAAGCCAATGAATGCCAAAATGCGCAGCCAATGGGGAGTGTTCAGCCGTCATTGCAGTTTTGGACGTCTGTCAGCTCCTTCTTTTTTGGCCCCTCGGATGTAAGAGGATTGGCCACATCACCTCTCTAATCAAAAGGTATCACGCCGGGATCAATACATGCATTGAGAAAGGCTGGCATTGTTTTATGATCAATAAATAGATCATTAAATTTTTTTTAAAAAATTTAAAAAACAGATTTAAACAGATTAGAAAAAAAGAAAACCCAACAAACTTAACTCTGTCTGACATATCAAGGTGTGGCCCAGTAGCCATGAAATAATTTTTCCTCCGTGTTGAGTGATGCATATTTGACTAGTTCTGTTAGTGTGGCGTGGTGTGTGCTTCGTAACTCCAGGGGACATTCAAACATTCAGTATTGGCTTCTGCCAGAATCGAGGCACCAGATTTGATTGGACTAATCACCCAATCCAGCATGTCTTAGATGAAAAAAAAATAACTTCAGGTAGGAAGAGGGACTGTCGAGAATATTATCCCTTACATGTCTAGGGGGATTCTGAAATTGGAAGAAATGGAGAAGGAAAAATGTGACAGGCCTTTAATAATATGACTGGAGGTCTAAGAGGGAGAAATGTGCTGCCCTCAGTACACCCAGAGGCTTCACTTATGCTTAACAGCTCGTATCACTTGTATTACAGGTGATGGAAGGTTTCAGCTAGACCTGCCTCTGATTTTTATTTTTTCCACGTGAAAAAAAATCGTGCTTCAAATCTGATTGCAAAGCTTTTACTATTTTGAACTAATTCTGGCTTCTTGCAAAGTTAGTTATTTTAAAGACTACCACTGGTTTAGCACATGAGAGGTTTTATTCACAAGTAGACCCACTGAGGTTGTAAGTAAGGTTATAAATGCCTCTGTTTCCCAAATCAGATCTTGGTGTGTAATGACTCAGTGGAGTGCAGTTAGAATTTATTCTGTGCTTTTGATGAGGATGAATTTGTTATCTCGCTGCCTGCCGGAAACCAGAAGACTTAAAGATCACAAACGTACTTGCCATTTTTCTGCTTTGCAACCAGTAGTATAAAACTACAAAGCTGCTACTGTTGGTACTTGAATGTTTCACATGCTGCTACTAAAAGCAAGTGTCTGCATAGTGCCAAGCGTTGGATTGTGCGAAGCTCCTTGGGCAAGTCGCTGCTGGAGCTGGGAGTGGGCTGTGCACGATGGTGTAGGAAAGGGAAAACCTTCTCCTGATTTAAATGCTCCTCCCAACCTGGCTTGGCTTCACATCAGGAGCTGCAAAGTGATTCTTGGACACCTTCCTTTGCTCCTGCACCCCTCCAGCTCAGGGTTTTCCAGCTGCCCCTGTCCTGGGAGCGCTGCCCTGACATTTCTCCAAGGAGGAAGGAGGATGCTGGCAGCCAAGAGCGGCGGGGCAGAAAGGTGGATGGCACAGCTGCTGCTCTGCACAGGGGCACGGAGGGGATGGGGAAATGCTCACAGGGTGGTGGACCCCGTGAGCACGACCAGGTAGCAGGCTGTGAGAAGAGGAAGCAGATTTGAAGTTGTGGTTACAGCAGTGCTGGTGCCCAGCGGCCTGGGGAGCGTCGAGCGTTGGGAGCTGCTGTGCCAGAACCGGGAATGAACATTTGTGAGAGGCTCCAGCACTACAGGGCCTGCCTCACTGCTCAGCTGCCTTTTTAGAAATTTTCCCTTTTTAATTTATGTTCTTGGAAGGGAGCTACTATGACAGGATTTTCGTTTTTTAGGTCATTTGAGGCATACTTTTTGGCTTTCGTTCCCATTCTGATTTGTCATGTAGCAGATAAACACGGCGCAGAACTGCGATTCACAATGGCAGTTCTGAAACACTTGTTCTGACGGCACAAAAATAGAGCAGCTGTGTGAAGTCAAAATTTATTTTATTTCCAAGACAGGAAACTTCAGTGCAGTCAATCCAGTTTTGCAAGGTGTTTGCAGCCAAAGTGTTTCTGATCATTTCCAGTTTTATGATACTGTGTCCTTCCTAATCCTATCAGATCTCCAGACCAGCTACCAGGTCAGTGTCAAATGTTATTACTCCCACTAATTCTTATTCATTGACATGCAGACCTGCTTAAGAATTATGTGAAAGGTGAAAACAGCCTATTGTATTGAAGGGTGTGATGTATTTGTTCCTTATTTCACGGATGTATTATTATGTGTCCTACTCCTGTGGATTATGTGCTTTATACCTGTCTGTACAAGTGCACTTCTTCCAATTCCAGATTTAAATAAGAGGTGGCAAGAACCCAATATGAGTTGTGTGCAGTGTTCTTAGCTATTTCTTTAAATAATCTGATGGAATTTCTTTGCTCTATCTTTTATTATTTTCCCTTCCCTGGGATTATAAGCACTGCGAGAAATTGAATCAAAGATCATTTAGGGTTTTTTGCCATCTTCACTGCAGTTCTCTTCATATTAATTTTGTCTCTCCTACAAGCTTTTGACCAAAAGAATAGTCAAACTCTTTAAAAAACCTCATGTTTTTCACAGCTTTCTTGAAGTCCATCTGGACTGCATTAAATGTTTGCAGGGACAGTACCATTGCTTCATCTTGCCTCTTGTACAAGGGGTGGTACTCCTTCTGATCCCACTGCATTTCCAAGCTGTGTTTTTATTGAGAACAGGTAAATGTTATTCCTGCAGCTTCTCTGTAAAAGAGAGGCTGGGAATTGGGCCCCCGAGAACTCTGGTTCTGATCAATGACAGGAGGATCCAACTTGTGCTCTGAATGCCACAGCTCCTTCCTTTCAGTGTCACTTCTTCATTCTGTTCATGAAGAGGCTTTTATATCTGCTGTTTATCCTAATGGCAGTTTGTTCTGTGCACGGGGTGAGCAAAAACCCCTCCTATAAACTTGCTCCCAAGTTTTAAGGTCAGTATGGATGTTGCCTCCGCTGCAAAAACACAAACTTCAGTCCCCACATAATTGGTGGGAGGTTATCTTCCCTTCCATTTCTTCCAGCCATTAAAGAAAGGAATGATAAAGAAGGATATGTATTAAATACCTCTAGTGTGTGACGGACTCAGAATTTATGGCTTTGTGTTTTGAAGGTGATGTACACACACGTTAACAAGTTGTGAACTTGTGGCCATTATTCCTTAATTGATGGTAGCTCTCATTCCCTGAGTGTTGGAAGGAATGAAGATGTGAGGAAAGATTCATTTGCTCTTGTAATCTGATTTCTGGCACTGTGCTATTCCCCAACAAGCTCAGCTCTCCTTTCTTAATTTTGTGAAAAGGGGCTCACTGTCTTTCTAGATACAAGGGGTTTTGTGATCACATCAAAATGTGATCTTTTTTTGTTCAAATATCAGAAGGCAGGTTCCATCTCAAGTCTCTCTTTCTCTTTTTTTTTTTTTTTTAAAGCAATTACTAAGGTCTTTTGTATTTGAGTTCTTTATGAAAGCTGAAAAAACAAAAGGCTGAGAAGCAAAGACAAGTTCTATGGTGCATTGGAGTGTTTTGAGGTGGCAGCATCAAAATCCCTCCAGATCTGTCTAGTGGAAATAAATAGTAATGAAATGCAAAATATTCCTGTTTTTAAATGGTGATTTGAGTTGATTTTGGTTGTTGTTGGATACCTGCAAAATAAAAAGGATGAGGACCTAGCAGTTGTAATTCAGGACTAATACAGTGAATGGCTGTGGCCTGGCAGGCTGTGATGTATTTTTGACCCAAGACAAGCAAGCAAACATGCCAGGTTTGGGTTGACCAAAGAGTCCCTGCCTTTACTAATTAACATTGTAGCAGCTTCTTGCACCCAAAATTAGCCCTGGCAAAAGGGCTGTGTGGAGGTAGTGGAGCCTATATTACAGAAATAACCCAAAATACGAGTGCTGATTACACTGAATGGGAGAGACTCACCATGGTCATTCCTCAGGATGTGCTCCTCTCCCAGAGTTAGGGATCAGAGCTCCACTGACTGCTCCTTTCAAGGTGCTTCCTCCTCTTCAGAGAAGTGATAGAAGCTTCTTTATTCAGGGTTTCTGGCTGTGGCAGCCCTGAATTCACATCCTGATGGGTCGGGGCAGAAGAGCTGTTGTGAGGAGCAGGGGTGGTGGAAATAGGTGCCATGCTCACATTTTTGTACTACTTTGCATTTCGTTCCTTATCAAGGAAAAAGCATCAGTTAAATCTGGAAAGAGGAAAGTAGAGGGTGAGCAAATAACTGTTTTGCCTGAATAAAGTGTAAATTAGTTTTGGGATTTGGGGTAGAAATGAGATGAAAATGAAAACAGTGGACGAAAGAAAGCCCGAGTGAAATTTCCATGTGTTTGGTTCATTTGGATTATTAAGGAAGAAATCGTTCTCTTCTTGTTTAGGTTTTTGTTTTGGGTTTTATTTTCCTTTTACCCCCCTCTCTTACTAGAGGACTGTGAGCTCCAGGGATTGCATCTGGCAAGACATTTAAAAGCTACTACACCTCGCAGGGGTCTTCATTTTCTTGAAGAACACTTACGACTCCGAGTATGTGAGGACACCTCAGCTATTACATTGCCTCCACATACTATTACCTTTGAAATTTCCTCACTCAGTATAAGTGGAATGAGTCTGACCTGAGGTGTTGTCTGGTCATTGTCAAGCACAGCTCTGTTTGAAGAAGGAAGCTGATACAACGACTCAGACAGGCCTCTCTCCCCCTCTTCCTACCGCCCGTAAAATACAGATTTCAACGTGCAAACAACTTGTGTAAATAAGTGAAGGAACTTGTTGCTTCTATTTCAGCACAGATTAGGGCTTGAGATCAAATCTTCAAAGTAAAGGAGGCAGCTCTCAGCTGCCTAAAAAAAGGAATTGTTTTTTCCTGCCATTGACAGGCCTGCCCTACCTCTTGCTGCTTTCCAGCCCGGGTTGTTGCTCTGTAGATCCAAGCTGATGAAGCAAACACAGAAGGTGTTCTAAGGTCACTTTTATACCTGAATTTGTATCCATCAGCTCAGGTAGCCCAGGACTAGGTGGATCTTGCTTTCCTTCCTGCACGTTCCTCCATCACAGCCCGCTGCGCGACTGGATCGCCGTGTTGAGGATCTGGGCTGGCAGCACCCGGCTCACTCGGGCTGGTGACAGCTTAGCTGAGAGGAGAAACCCAGCATGGACAACCCACTGTGCTTCTCCCTTGGCTTGAAACACTCAGGGAGCTCCTCCACCGCTGGCAGCACCTGAGGGAGCTCGAGCCTGCAGCAGCCCCCAGCTTTGGTTTGGCTGCGGTGGCACAGCGAGGGATGCTGCAGCCTGGGATCACCTGAGAGCCTCACCAAGGAGCTCGGAAAACTTCTCCCCTTCAGGGTGAGAGTTTGCCCAGGGCAGCTGCTGCTGCCCACAGGCCCAGCCTGTTCAGCAGGAGTGGTTCACTCCAGGAGTGGCTGTCCCGTGGACTTTCGCGTTCCAGAGCAGCCACGTAGCAAACTCAGCCCTGGAGCCTTCAGAAAGCCCCGGGCCAGAGTCAATGTTTGCTCCCTCTTCTGCCAAAGGCTGATAAAATAACACCTTTTTCCCCCTGTTCTCACTCTTCCCTCAGAGTTCTTCCCTCATTCTTCGTTTTTGCCTGTCCTTCCTACTGCTCTCCCTGCCTTTTTTATATCTAAGAGTTTTATAGGGAGGGCAGCTGGGGGTGAATGTTCTAAACTTTTATTTTTAGTTTTTTTTCCGAGTCCCTCTCTAACAGATGAAACCTGTGGGGTGTCATGGGGAGGGAATTTGAGGAAAACAAGCTAGATGGGGAAAAAGATCTTATTCGAGTGAAAATTACAATTCACTGAATACAATTAATGTGTCATAATTAGGCCCTTTTGAAGGGAATCTGTTAAGACAGTAATTGCACTCTGCAATCCTTTTTCCCCCTCACTGCTGCTTACTAATAATTTGATATTGTGAAAAACAAATTACGTGTAGATTTTGTCCTCTTTGCTCAGCTTGCGAGTACTAAAATTAGTTGATTTTATTTAGCTTTATGGTTGGCTTATTTTTGTACCTATTTACTAGCAAAAACTGCTGTTAAGCTTGATTGCATGTGTTCAGGGAAAATGCCGGTCTCACATCCTAGTCTGCTCTTATTTTAAAAGAGGAAAGGTATTAATGCTGCAGTAACACTTGGTAAGCTTATCCTCCCTAAACACTGAGAAGAATTCATCCTTAGGGATCCAAAACTCCCAAACTGGCATTTCTGCTTTATAGAAAAAGACAAGACAACTCAAGAACTGAGAGTCACCTTTCCACTTGAGGGAGGGATTAAAGGCCAGCTCCTGCCATTTGACAGGGGAAAAATAATTGGATGCTTTTGGCAGCCATCTCTCAGATAATTCCTTGATATTTGTGAGTGGATCTGCCTGTGAGAGTGGCTCTCAGAAGAGCACCTTGGAGCCCACCTAGTGCTCAGGTCAGGGCCAGAGGTGAGAATTTTTTCACCATCAGGCACTTTCTGCTTCCTACTTTGCTTCCATAAGAAGCTTCATGGCAGAGAAGATCAGGATTTGGGGTTTCTACAGGAACAAAAGGCTTACCTGCTTTGTCATCATATGGAAGCTTGGGTCCTGCATGTGCTAACTTGAAAATTTTATTGTGGTGTTCAGGAAGAAAGGGATTTGAGGAATGCCATTGGCAGCAATAGTTTTGGCATGGAAAACAAAACAGAGGGGCGTGTTTTGTTTTGACTGAAGGATTTGGATCTGTTTTCAAAATTGTGACTTTGTGAAATCTCCAGGGAGTTTTTTTTCCTCACTTTTTTTTTCCCTGTGTAAATGGAAACTTTACTTCCAAAATTCCATTATGATACCTGTTGATACAGAAACCTTGACTGTCAGTGTCTGCAGTATAAGAAATTAACAGTTGTAGCATCTTTTCAAGGCGGGGTAGGATGGAGCTTTTTAGCAGCCTGGTCTAGTGGAAGGTTCTCTGCCCATGGCAGGGGGGTTGGAATGAGATGATTTTTAAAGTCCTCCCAATCCAAACCTTCCATGATTCCATGATTTAAGCCAGAGCACACAACACCAGCTTGAGCTCTTCAGGGCAGTATTACTGTGCTGCTTAAACGTGGTTTAGAAAGGCTGTGCTTTTATTCACTGTGCTGCCTTGGTAGATGTCTGCTACAGGAAAGAGTGAAGTGTGAGGCGTGTCAGAGAATGATTCATCAATCCTACCTTTCCTGTGACTGAAGAGATTTTTATTTAATTCATTCATTTTTCTTCTCAGCGACTCTGGGGTTGCAAATAAGACAGAGGAGTTCAAAGGTGGTCACACTTCCCAAAAGTCTGGGAGCTGCTGGAGCAGTGTAACATCCGATGCAGTCACAGTGCTTCAGCTTAACTGTCAGAGAATAATCTTCTCATTACTTCTCAGAAGCAAAGTCCTTCAGGGAATAACACAAACGTTCCACATGATCCAAAGTGCCAGATTTTTGCATTTGAGCCGCTGAGATAAACAGTGTGGGGGATGGGGAAAGTTCACAACATTTCTCAGGAGCTGTGGTTATGAACACTGGTGTGTGCTGCAGGTTCCAGCTAAAATTAACTTTCATTTGCACTCTGCTGAGCCTTCAGCTTTACCTTGAGTGACCTTTGGTCACTGGCAAGTGCCCAGATGCCAGTGGTACCTCCTGCAGCTTTTTGCCCAGGTTTGGGAGCTTTTCCCCACGGCAGGTGTGCACAGCAGCATTTGCTGCTGCCCGTGGGCAAAATTCCACAATTCTGGTGCCCTGAGCACCATCAGGTCCAGTGGTATGAACAGAGTGGTTTGGATAAAAAGGACCTTCAGGATCATCCAATTCCAGCTCCCATCACACAGAGGGATGTAACCCCTGGCCAGAGCAGAGGGAAGTTTGTTCCCACACTGGAATTGTTGTTGTGTGGAGGGATGGATTGCTGGGAGCTGTCTGAGGCGTGCTATTATGGTGTGTCCTGGCAGACTTTATCAACCCGAGAGCATAACAAAATCTTTTAACTTCCTGCCCTACAAACTCAATCTGGTATCTGGAAATGAAGCTGTGTTCCTGCATGCCTCTGTGTTCTCCTGTGTAATCAAGATTTTTATAGTGGAACTTGGTTAACAATTGTAATGATGTATGAGCCACGGGCGAAGCTGGTTCATTTCCCAGAGCTGCTGCCTCTCCAGTATTAGCCAGGGGAAAGAGTAAAGTATGAATGTTTGAGAAGGAGAGAGAGAAATAAACGACTCCAAAAGCAGGGGAGGAACAGTGCTGCGTTCAAAAAAGAGAATTTTCTTTTTAAAAAAGCATATCTTATTTCACTTGAGAATCAAAACTGCCTTTGAAATTCTCCTGCCAAATTTTTAAGTAAAAACATTAGAACAAATACTAATAAAAATCTTGATTCTTATTTTTAATAATTTGGAGACATCATTATGACATTGTTAACAGCTTTTTTTTCTTTTCTTTTTCTTTTCTTTTTTTTTTTCCCCAATCAAATAGTCCTTCCTGCTAATATGGAGTATAAAGCTGTTTTCAGTTTGTGCCTTTGAACTCCCTTGTATAATTGCAAGGAACACCCATGATGACAATCAAACTCTGCTTGGCAATATCCTAAATAGGTCACGTGCAATGGGGAGCAAAAGCCTTCCGTCTGTTGTATTCCCTTTATTAATTGCCAGGGAAATAAAACCACTGGAGTTGCATCACCTTGTTTGTGCTCTGAGATCTGGACTGCCTGTGCACATGCCTGTGGCCACCAAGGATGGCACGGAGCAGTGGGAAGCTGCCTGGCCCTGCATTTTTTTCCCCAGAAGTGTGGCACAACCTCCCTATCAGGAAACATGAGCAGAATAGCCAAATTCCAATCTTTGTGCCTGGCATAGATGAACTCGTGGGTTTTACCTTGATCTTTCCTTTCCTTTCCTTTCCTTTCCTTTTCCTTTCCTTTCCTTTCCTTTCCTTTCCTTTCCTTTCCTTTCCTTTCCTTTCCTTTCCTTTCCTTTCCTTTCCTTTCCTTTTCCTTTCCTTTCCTTTCCTTTCCTTTCCTTTCCTTTCCTTTCCTTTCCTTTCCTTTCCTTTCCTTTCCTTTCCTTTCCTTTCCTTTCCTTTCCTTTCCTTCCTTTCCTTTCCTTTCCTTTCCTTTCCTTTCCTTTCCTTTCCTTTCCTTTCCTTTCCTTTCCTTTCCTTTCCTTTCCTTTCCTTTCCTTTCCTTTCCTTTCCTTTCCTTTCCTTTCTTCCTTTCCCCTTTCCTTTCTTTCCCCCTTACCTTTCTTTCCCCTTTCCTTTCTTTCCCCTTTCCTTTCTTTCCCCTTTCCTTTCTTTCCCCTTTCCTTTCTTTCCCCTTTCCTTTCTTTCCCCTTTCCTTTCTTTCCCCTTTCCTTTCTTTCCCCTTTCCTTTCTTTCCCCTTTCCTTTCTTTCCCCTTTCCCCTTTCCTTTCTTTCCCCTTTCCCCTTTCCCCTTTCCCCTTTCCTTTCTTTCCCCTTTCCTCTTTCCCATTTCCCCTTTCCTTTCTTCCCCCTTTTCCCCTTTCCTTTCTTTCCCCTTTCCCCTTCCCCCTTCCCTTCCCTTCCCTCATGTCCCTTCCCCATCCCACCAGCCCATGCAGTGTGGGATCCTGGCTGTTTCTGGGCAGAAAGGGAGGAAAAAGGTGGGAGCTGCTATGACAGGTGAGGAAGAGGTGCTTCAAGGTAGTTCAGAGGGTGGGATTGGCCTCTTCAGCTCCTCAGGCTGACACAACCCAGATCTCGTGTTAAATAAAACCTGGCAGCGCTGCAACTCAGGCAACCTGAAGAACAAGTAATGGCATTTTTATAGTAGAGGTCGTGCCTTGAAGCACAGGGAGTTCATAGCCAGCTTTCCAAGGTGTGTGCTTGTTTAATTACCTCTCCATAGCCAATTGTCCCAGCGAATCCAGGGATCCCACCGGGTGAACATGGGAATGTCTGTCCTTTCCTGGCCTCCAGGAGGGACAGGCTCCTTTCAGAGCCCTGAACTCATCTTGAGCAGCAAGCTGGGTGTTCCCATGGCATCACATCCATTGACTTCTGTGGTTTGGGAAGGTTGGTTGCTTCACTGTTGTGGTGTGTGGATAGAGAAAAACCTGCAGGTTTTTCTTGTCTTCTTTGCTGTTGTTAGAGCTGGGATTAAATGCTCTGGAGACACAGTTTGTGTTCAGACTCAGATGTTTATTAATTCTTATCTAAAGTACAGTCTCACTAGTTGTGAGTTCTAGCTAACTAAGTGAGAATGGCTTTAGCTATTTCCAAGGCCTTTTAAGCACAAACTGTCCAATTAAGAAATGACACCTAAATTATTTTTACTTTTAACCCGTAACCAACCACCTGTGGCCCTCAATGCAGACTTTTCTATCCAACTACAAAAAATCACCCAGACCCATGAAGAAGAAGGTGAAAAAGAAGGACTGGCCTCCACCCTAAAACCTCCATCTTGCCTTATACATATTACTATATTCTAAGGCCTTAAACTCCCAAGTTTTCCACCCTGTGGTATCACACACTTCTATTCGAACTACACACCCACCAATCCAGTGCTGTCACTCAATTTTGGAAGCCTGTTCCAAGCCCTCAGGTCAAATGCAGTGTTTTTTGGGGGGTCAGTGCCTGTCAGCACAGAAAAGCTTCAAATTCTGAGTCCCCAGGGTTCCAACAAAAACCCAGGGAAAACTTATGCTCTTTGGGTTTGTTCCAGCATTTTAGGAGAACAGACTGGAAAATGTCTCTGAGCATTCCGTGTCCTTGAAGAGAAGCACTGAGAAAAACATAAGGAGGAATTCCTGAGAGCGGGCAGGGAGTGCAGCTAGGAGGATGCTCTAATGAGTGCTGCCCCACAGTGTGGGCATGGGAATGCTGCTGGGAAGAGCTCATTCCGGGGAGAACGGATAGACCTGATGAGTCAGGAGTGTCCTGCTTTCACCTCTCCTCCTCACAGCTCTCCAGGCTTTGAAAAGCCTTTGCTAACAAACACTCGTCTCCAAAACTAACGTCTTGACAGAGGAAGGGGGGGGAAAAACCTGGAAAGAATTGTGTCACTACAAGAGCGAGGTGAAGTGGGGAGGAGAGGTAAGAGATCAGACCTGGCATGCAGCCTTCTGAAAAATCTGATTTTTCTCACTGCTGCCATGCAAGTTTCATTTTGTTTCTATTGGCGTCTGAAATACAGCCTTTTTTCAAAGTTACTCACTGCCTTCAAATCATGGAATTATGGAATGGCTTGGGTTGGAAGAGACGTTCAGGATCATCCAGTTCCACCCCCTGCCATGGGCAGGGACTATTCCCAGGGACCTTCCACTGTCCCAGAGTTCTCCAAGCCCCAGGGTCCAGCCCGGCCTTGGACGCTGCCAGGGATCCAGGGGCATCCAAAACTTCTCTGGGCACCCTGTGCCAGGGCCTGCCCACCCTCACAAGGAAGAAGTTTTCCCTGATATCCCACCTAACCCTACTCTCATTCAGTTTGAAGCCATTCCCCATGCTCTTGTAAATAGTCTCTCTAAGAAACAAACCAAAACAAACAAACAAACCGTCTCACATATTGAAGGAGCATCTTTGGCATTTGGTTTCACATCTCCAATGTAATTGAAAGCTGGGATCTTATTTAAAATTGAGTCTGAAGTTCAGATCTTTGGTGTGAGGAAGACCTTTTAAAAAAGATAGGAATACAGGAGTGGGACTGAGCCCCTCCTGCAGGGTTCCTGCCTGCTGCTGAAGGACAAGGGGACTGTGGTGTCTTTGGCAGGAGGGAGATTGCAAAAAAACCAGCAGTGCTCCTGAGGCTGGGGATGCCTCCTAGCCTAAGCTCAAGAACGTTAGGAATGGGCTTCATTCCCCTGATGAATTTTGTTATTTCCAGATGGCACAGTAAACACGGGCAATGACTCACCTACAGGGCGAGGAAGGTTTGAAGATTAGTCACTTCAAGCCTTCTTGAGTCTGCCCAGCATGGCTTGGCTCTGTACATATATATAAACTGTTTAACTGTTTGATCTTACTGCAGTTGGAGGGTTGTTGATCTAGTTTCAAAACAAGCTTTTTGTTTGTTTGTTTGTTTGTTTTGGTTTTTATGTACTGCAGGACTTCTGAGGCTTGGTAGAGAAGAAGAGTTAAAAATGCCTTTTTTTTTGATTATTATTTATTTGACAGCAGTTTCATCGAGTCTAATGAGCGACAGAGGAAAAGAAAAGAATGACCTGACAAAATAAATTGGAAGCTAATTTTGGAGAGCAAAAGCCTCGGAAAATTGAAATTCTGAATTGAATGCAGCTTCTAACTGTAATCATTCACTGGGTATAATACATTAATGTAGGCTTACTGATTTCATTTCCTTAACCCAAGGAAGAAAAAAAAAGGCAGAAAGCCCTCCTTAATATTGTATTCTGAAAGGCATGATTTCTCTCTTTTTTTTCCTTTTTTTTTAACTTTGTTAAAAAAGCCCAACCTGTACAATTCTTTGACATGATTACACTTTTTATAAAGACCATGCCCTAGGTAGTGCTGTGAGCAGAACAGCCACAGCAGACATTTAACCTCAGACAGAGCCCTGTTTACTGTGGAGCTGGGAGTTCTCCCCCTCCTCAGGTCCATCTACAGCATCCTTAGCTCCATCTGATGTGCCTGGCCATTGACCCAAAGAGCTCAAAATCCTGCTGGACACTGCCCAGCAGGTCTTCCCTGTGGTGGTGACACTGTGGTTTCCAAGGGAGAAAGAGATTTATGCTGAGAAGGAGCCTGTGAAACGGGTGATGCCAGTCACAAGCACATCTCCAAGAGTTCAGCTCTTTTTAGCTATGGAATTATTGAATTGATAGTTGTCTCTCCAGCACCTTAAGTCACCCTGTTCTCCAGGGAGGGAGGGGTGAGCTCTGGATGAGACTCTTGCTAATTTAGGACACGGCACAGGGCTTAGACTTAGCCTGTCTCTAAACCAAGGCTGCGTGGGCACTGGGATTCCTCTCGAGGCTTGCAGTTAAATGTGAGAGTTGCTCCCCCTGGCATTTGGCTTACAGCCTCCCTGTCTCGTCAGTGCTGCGCTGTAATTACCAGAAAATTGATTAATTTAGTTCCTTTACACCTACTAACAGGTGGAAACAGGCTTTTGGATTTAACAAGAGCTTTGTGTGCACTTAAGCGCAAATGGCTGATGTGTCATGCATCCGTTCTTGAATTTCAGAGTGTTTGTGGGGGTTTTTTAATCCTCCATTTAGCCAGGCACTCATTATCTTTCCACTCAAGAACGTGTGTGGTGTAATACAGTAAATATACAGATTTTCCTCACTCACCTTTGGGGGGATTTCTGCTGCTCTCAGTGAGCACTGACTCTGCTTGTGGCTAAGTGTTGGTGGCTGCCCTGGGGAAGGCAGATGAAGGCTCCTCTTGGTTTCCATGCAACCCCTTCCTTCTGAAAGCTTTGGCGTCTCTGTGGCATCCCTACATCTGTTAAAAGTCTATCATGCTTTTCCTTTGTCTTCCCAAGCCATTTAAAGTCTGTCAACTCTTATTTACAGGTAGTTTTTTTTCCTAGACCTCTAGATTATTGTTGTTACTCTCTAATTAATCCAGATTTTCCTTAAAATCCAGTGCTTAGAGCAGAGCATGACTTCAGCTGCTGCTGGTTGATGTGGACTGCAGGACTGCTTCACAAAACTTCTTTTTGTCTGCTGTAGGGTGTGAGGTGGGAGAGAGACTCCTGCCTGGTGGGGGGAAAAATAAAAAAGAGGGAAAAAAGGTTAATCTTTTCTGAAAAGGCAATGAGACAAAATTGCTACGATTCACACAGCTCTAAGATAAGCAAGTAATGGCTCATGTTCAACAGCAAAGCATGTTCATATAGCATGAATAGGATGGATGTGTTGTATGATAAATCTAGACACAGCAAATAAATTTCAGCCTGAAAAATAAGATAGCACATGAGATGGCATGTGCAGAAAGAATGCTAATGTTTAGGGAACCGAGGGCATTGGCAGGAAGGAGAGCGTAGAAATGAAGAATAGATATTTTGTTTTGTTACCAGGATTGATTGGCTGACTATTTTTTTTGTCTTTAAACCATAATAGCCTTCCCTTATTGTCAAAATGATAATATATATAAAGCACTTCCTGTAATATTTTTCTTCAAAATGACTATTCATCAGTCCCACAGTCAGATGCTCATATTTCAACTCACAATTTAGTTTAGCAAGTTTATACTTCGAAGCAATCTGTCATTTTAGCATTTGTGGGTTTTTTATACAAATCTCCACTACAAAAGCATGCAGTGCTCTTAAGCACGGATAGATTGGCTAATCCAGATAGTGCTTTGTAATCTTCTGGCAAAGAAAGAGATTACTGCTTTCCAGGCAGGAATAAAAAAGAAATACTTCTTCCATTCTAGCAGTGCAGACCATGGAGAGATTGAGGGGGAAAAACTCTTGGTCTTGTGCTGGGCTCAGTGAAGGGTGTGAGAGAGTTTGGGAAGAGACGTTTTAAGTGGCTGGGGAAGAGAGTGAATGTGCAGGTAGGAAACGTGGAGGGAGTAAATGTGCAAGTAGTAAATGTGCAAGTAGTAAATGTGCAGGTAGTAAATGTGCAAGTAGTAAATGTGAATGCCAGGTCCTGGCACCATCTGGGAATGGAGTGAGGGGAACGGCAGCAAAGCCCAAACACTCTCTGGAGAGCCTGGTCTGCTGCTGCCACTTGTTCTCCTGTTGACTCCCCAGACTACAAACAGAGCACAGTTTCTGTGACAGACTTCTGCTGTTGTGAAAGCAGGAATTCTCTTTGGTGATAAACTTGACCTTCTGGTTTGCCCACGTTTTCGTGCAGCAATAAATCACCTGCCTTTGCACCCCTGGAGCTGCAGCAAAATGTGGGCACCACCTGCTGAACAAACATCATTAGAAAATTAATCTCATTCTTTTTTTCTCCTTCCTCACAATGCCTCTCTTATCCTGGCTGCTTGGGTGAACCCTTCTTGTGACCATGGGAGTGGTTTTTTTTTTTTGGAGGTAGGAGCAGATGGTTCTGTTTTCCCTGGAGAGGTGACCTCACTTAGGGCAACACTGGAGATATTTCTCCTGGACCTGGTTAAATTGTGGGTTGTCTTCCTCCTCCTCCTTCTCCTCCTCCTCCTCCAAGGTGAATTATGACTCCATCCAAGCTGCAGAGGCTCATTTGGATTTGGGGTGAGCTGTTCCTCCAGTGCAGGGACTGCTTGTGAGCAGTGAGAAATGGGAGAGTCCAGCCCTGCCCCAATGTTCATGGGCAGTGTGCCAGTCCAACAAATTTACCTGCTTTTGTTTTCAGTCTCAGCTTTTAAAAAATCACATATTATGCTGCAAGCAGAAATCTGTCTTTGTGGAGGCTTTTCAAGTTTATGCCTGACTTTGCAGTCCTCTGCATCTAGAAATGCTTCCCAAAATTTCTCTTAACTCATCTTTTAAATTGCTTTTATTTCTGCATCTTCGGAGGAACAGATGAAGAATCTATATTAAAGCCTAGCCTTCTGATACTTTTTTTTTATTAGAAAGTAGGCTGTTAAATGCTAACTCTAAGTAACACAGGGGAGAAAAAAACCCATACAGCACGTCTGTGCTTAAAAAGCCACTGTATATTGTAACATTACTAATTTGTAGAAACAAATTGCTGAAATAACCTGACTGACAGTCAGTGCCAATAATAACACGTAATAACTGTGGGCAAACACAGCATATAGTTATTGGTGTTTTCTTCTCTGTGTGATGGTTGTAAGCAATTCTTGCCAGATGGGCTGATAATGTAATTAGGAATCGTTGTGTTAAATGAGGCAGCATTTAAATTGCCAACTAATTTTCCTATCTATTAACCAGCTTGAAAAAGAAGAGCTGTTACCCAAATGATTTCTAGCTGCTAATCCCTAACAAGAAGCAGCATTTCTTTGAACCCTTTTTTTTTTTTTTAAAGCACTGTCTAGATTATTTTCTGGAGGGTTTATTATCTGTGGGACAAAATAAGAAAGAGAGTTAAGAGATGGTACAAGCTCAGGGGTGAGATGGGGTGGACTTCTACACACATCTACATTGTGATGTGTGGTAACAGCTCCTGACAGGTAATGGGATGATTCCTATTTCTGCTCTCTGCATGGGGATAAAAACTTTTTTACTTTGTCATAGTTCACTGTGTGACATGCTCCAGCAAGCAGAGTAGAATTACAAGCCCTATTTTAAGTGGGTGCTTTGGGAGAAATCATGAAAGCACAGCAGGACAAGATTTTGAGTGGCACATGGATGTTACTGGTGTGGAATGGTTGTGCTCTTTACTGAGGACAAGAAAAAAGGGAGAAGAAAGGGGTGCCCTTGGGTCGAGTTAAAATCCCAGAGGAGGCATGATGGCTTGTAGTTTTCATCATGAAAAGAAATACCATTGCTACAAGAGAGTAGGTTTAGATGAGATATTGGAAAAAAATTCTTCCTTCAGGAGGGTGGGCAGGCCCTGGCACAGGGTGCCCAGAGCAGCTGTGGCTGCCCCTGCATCCCTGGCAGTGCCCAAGGCCAGGCTGGACACTGGGGCTGGAGCAGCCTGGGACAGTGGGAGGTGTCCCTGCCATGGCAGGGGTGGCACTGGATGAGCTTTGGGGTCCTTTCCAACCCAAAACATTCTGGGATTCTGTGAATTCTTACAGAGCCAGCTTCTTTGCTGTGCCACCTTGTGAAGGAAACCATCAATTATCATTAAAATTCTGACTGAACCCCAGAGTAAATGTGAGGCTGAATGAGATTGTTTACTGTATTTATGGCCCTGTGAGTGTAAATCCTATTCCTTTTTTCCCCCCACTCCCTGTGCTTCAGCTGAAGCAAGAGTGAAGAGCCAAATACATTTTTGCAGTCTGGTTTCTCTGCAGAATCATGGAACAGTTGAGGCTGGGAAAGACCTTTCAGCTCAAGCCCAGCCATCAACCCAGCACCACCACCATGCTCACCAATAAACAATGTTCTCAATATCCACATTTTTTTTAACAATTCCAGGGATGATGATTTCTCCACTTCCCTGGTCAGTGTGGTCAAGAGCTTTACAACAATTTCTATAGAAATCTTTTCCCTAATATCCAGCTTAAACCTACCCTGGTGCAGCTTGAGGCAGCTTCCCCTCATCTTGTCACTTGTTATCTGGGAGAAAAGACTGACACCAGCTCACTCCAGCCTCCTTTCAGTTGTAGAAACTGAGCCTGTCCAGTGGTGGAACTTTATTGCTTGACCTAAAAGGATTCATCAGACCCATGAACTCTGAAAAAAAAAATACAGTGGATTTTTCTATGGATCAGTCTTTTAGTGGGGATGAAGAGTTTCCCTAGTTCAGTGTGGGTGACCCAGGGAATCACATCAAAAGCAACAGGTTTGCAGGCAAGCCTGATGATCCCACACCTGGAAAAGGCAGTGGATGCTCAATCATGCAGACAGCTGCTTCAAAGAAATCCATTTTGCACTTGTGCCTGTGGGAATCTGTTTTGTATATTTTTCTGGAAGTTACCAAAACCTCCCAACCTCAAACTAAAACAGGGAAGAGAAACTTCTACCAAATCTGAGCAGGGTGTGTACCAGAACAGAGGTAACTTCTGTCCCAGCTAAGGGATACGAGCAACCTCTATGCAACAAAAAATGAATGATTGCTGCTCTCACTTTCCCTAGAAAATGTGAAGGAAGTCACTTTCTGAATGCACGGTGGATAACTGCAAATTGTTTTACGCCAGGCAGTTAAATGAGGCATGAATAACAACCAGTCTAGTGTGGATGTGTCACACTGACATCACCTGCTGTACCAGGGCAAGTGCCTGAACCACAGACAGCCAAAGCTTTGCTGAGTGAAAAAAAGATAACACATCAATAGGCAATTTTGGGGGGTTTTCTGATAGGACAGTGCAACAATATTTAGCAATGGAATGCTTAAAAATATTGAAGACATAGTGGTAAGTTAAATTATTGAAGCTGTGTAGAATGCAGTAAGTGATATTTGATGCTGGTGCTGAATCAAGCACTGGAAAGTTTAAGGGATCCTTGAAGTATTGACAAAGTGTTTGACTTCCAGTTGAAAGAAATCATTAGGACTGGGGATATTTTTAGTGTCTCTACCCCTTAAGAGTAGAAAAAATGTAAAATGCACGACCTCCAAGGCTTCTGCTTTCAGTGTTCGTGACTTTCAGTAAACAAGTTTGGATTTGCTTCTCTTTATAACCACAAATTTATGGCATACAGATAGTGTCAGATTCCCTCTGTGAGTTTGTCATGGCAGAGGTGGATGTTCCTGTCTTGCTTACTGTAAAATAGGGATCTTTATGAGCCTCCTGTTAATAATAACAACACTATTTGCATGTGGGAAACGCAGACAGCAGAATAATCTCCAGATACTTTACTAGGCGCAGATTTCATGTCCCACAGCTGTGCTTAAGGTGACCTTCAGGGGGAAGAAACAATTTAGTGCATTTGCTGTCAGTGTCTGTTGTGTAGGTCTGAAATTGAACCTGGAAACCACAAAAAAACCCACCAAAAATCCCAGAAAAAGGCTTTGCTTTTTCCAAAACCAAATGCAAAGTAGTTTTTCATTGGTTTTAATGCTAATATCTAATATAAACCCACTCTGTTGGTTTGAAGCCATTCCCTGGCTCCTGTCCCTGCAGCCCTTGGCAATTGTCTCTCTGCAGCTTTCCTGGGGCTCCTTCAGGCCCTGCAAGGCCACCCTGAGCTCAGCCCAGAGCTTCTCCTGCCCAGGCTGAGCAATGCCAGCTGTGCCAGCCTTTCCTGCCAGCAGAGCTGCTCCAGCCCTCTGCTCATCCTGGAGCCTCCTCTGGGCTCTCTCCAGCAGCTCCACGTCCTCCCTGTGCTGGGAATTCCAGGGCTGGGGCAGCTCTGCAGGTGGGCTCTCACCTGAGCAGGGCACAGGGGTGATGCCTTGGGAAGGCTGGCCTGGAACAGAGACTGGACAGAGCTGGAGAATAAAATAGGGATTTATTGAAAGGCCTTTAGGATACACCTTGGGCAGGACAAGAGCCTGACCAGGGCTACACCCAAGGTGGACCCAAAATGGTCACAAAAAATGGCTAACTGGTCACGAGATCTTATACTTTTATAAGTTTTGGTCCATTTGCATATTGGGGTTTAATTGTCCAATTACAGCTCCAGGTTGTGAGGTCCCATCCTTCTTGTTCTCCCTTCAGCCACCCTTGTTTGTGCTTTTGGGCCTGAAAGTTGTCCTTGGTCTCCACCTGGAAAGGATTTGTTTTGTCTCCCTGCTGTGTGAAGAGAGCTCAGCAGCACTTCATATGAGCTCAGAACTGCACCCCTGGGCAGCACAGAATCTGAAAAACATGAAAGCCCAAACTTAAAGCATCAGGAGCAGACTCCTCACCTCTGCCCATGCTGCTTTGACTACAGCCAAGGACACTTTTGGCTTTTTGGCATGCAAGTTGAGATTGCTGGGACATGTCCAACCTTTTACCCACCAGCACCCCAAGTCCTTCTCAGCAGGGCTGCTCTCTGTTGCATTTTATCTTCATTTTTCTAGGGTTGGGATTAAATGCTGGAGACAGAATTTCTGACAGGACTCAGATGTTTATTAATTCTTACCTATGTTACAGTCTCATAAACCATGAGTTCTACAGCACCTCTAGCTAACAAACTAAAAATGGCCCCTGTCTGTCTCTCTCTCTCTCTACAAGGCCTTTGAAGGGTAAACTGTCCAATTAAGAAATGACATCTAAATTATTTTTACCTTTAAATAACCAACCAATAACCAACCACCTGTGGCTCGCAATGCAGACTTTTCTACCCAATTACAAAATACCACCCAGACCCATGAAGAAGAAGGTGAAAAAGAAGGACTGGCCAATGCCCTAAATCCTCCATCTTGCTTGATATATATATTACTATATTCTAAAGCCTTAAAATCTAGGTTTTCCACCCTGTGATATTGCACACTTCCATTCAAACTACACACCCACAGTCCCAGTGCTATCACTCAATTTTGGAAGCCTGTTCCACAGCCTCAGGTCGCATGCAGTGTTTTCTTGGGGGTCAGTGCCTGTCAGCACAGAAAGCCCAAAATTCCCAGTGCCCAGGGTTCCAACAGCTCTCTGTGGCTGAGTGAGGACAGGAGAGGATGGACAGCCCTGGACCAGGCTCCTTCAGCACCCACCTTGGGACTCTCCAGAGCTCCATGAGCCCGGCAGGCAGCCTGGAATGAAGCACTGGAGACAACATGAAAGTGGCCCTTAATGAGAAGTGAGGGCTCTAAGGAAAATTCAGACCCCAAGGGCAGCCAGGAGAGAGAGGGAACTCAGTAAGTTATACCCATCCCGAAATGAGCTGCTAATCACTGGCTCTATTGTGAGGAGTACAATAAATCAGTGTCTGCCCCAGCCGCCTGCATCTCATTATGCACAAACATGTGGATAGAGAATGTCAGCCTCAATAGCATCTCTCATGTGAGCTCTGCTGTGTCCGAGTGGGCTGCAGCTTGCATGGTTAGCCAGCTTTGTGCTCTCCCTCCTTCTTTGTGGGGGATATCTATTTTCCTCTGGAAATCTTGGTTTGCTCCGTCCTGTGGGCAGTAAATTCACCCTCTCCTTCGATGGCCTGTGAATTCCGTGACGATAACATTGTATTTAAGGTGCGGGGGTAAAATATCTTTCGTGTGTGTCACATTTAGTGATTTTTGTTTGGTTTTGCTTGGTTTGTTTGTGCGTTTGTTGGGTTTTTTTCCCCCCAAGTCCTCCTCCGTGTACACTGCATATCACTGAGGCTAAGGCAACACCTACGTGTATTTATGCAGCTGATGTGTAGTGCCCATTACTCAAACATCACAGACTACCTCAGAAAGGCTAATTAATTTAAGCCCTGCAGCACCCCTTTGAGGCAAATTTTGTCAGTCCTGATAGATGCACGCGTGTGAGCTGCTCTTTGTTGTTTATTTTTAATATGATTTCTACGCCAGAGAAGGGGGAAGGGAAAAGAATAGTTTGTACTTTGTTGGTTAGTTGAAAAAATGTTAGGCTTTTGATATCATTGAAATGGAAGTGTGTAGCAAACTTTGGATTTTGTTGCAGTGCCTCAGAGGTTCTTATTTTCTTTTAAAGCCTCAGCTCCTGGAGCCAAGTGAACTTGTGGATGTCCTTTTGTTTTCAGATGTCTCTGTCTGGCTTGTGTGGTTGCAAAATAAATTTTAATGTATGGTCTTTGCTTAATCTAAAATCTGGGATGCAGCCAGGCACCTGGCTAAGGTTGTTGGTTTGTTTCTTTTTAGTCTTGAAATTTCTGCAAGATTAGGGCTGGGAATACCAATGACAGAGAGCACCTGCAGTTCAGAAGAGATTCTCAGAAATTACTGGTTGGTTTTGTGTTCATGTTTAAATTTCAGAGCTCCTCAATCCCATACTGTATTAACAGGGTGAAACAAGGGTAACCATCACCTCCCTCCTCCTCCATCAGCAAACCAAAGATGTTTTTTAAACATTGACTCACACTTTTTGTCTACACTCTGTCTTATTAAAGAAGGATTCAGCACATCTTTTTCAAATGCTTTATCCTCCTTTGTGTTTACACTCATTTCTGAGCTCAGCCCTTTTTCTCTGCTTCCTTTGTCAACACCAAACTTGTTTCCCTGATCTTTCTCTTTTTCCCTTCCCATTGTGGATCCCAAGCTACATCATATCTTAAGGAGTGATGGGGACTACCAAAGGGGCTGGTTTGAGCTGGCTTTTTAGCCATGGGCAACCAAACCTTCTGTCTCACTCCCTCCTACAGGAAAATTCTTAATTCTTTAATATTTTCCTGTGGAGCAGGTGTTTTAAGCCAACCTGAGACCGTGTTGTCACCCAAGGAGGGAATCACCCTTTTCTGTTCCTACCATATCTGTTTGAGTAGCTGCCTGATAAGGCAGGTTGCTGTTTTTTCTGGCTGTCTGTAGGTGAGGAGCCTGACCTGATTTGCATCACAGCCCCGTGGCTTTGGCAGGGAGGCCTGGGAAGTATCCAGCCAAGAGCAGGGGGACAAGTGTGACCATTGCTTTTGGGAGCAGTAGAGTCTCTGACTGACTTGAACTTGATCATTTAATGGTTCTGTACCTAATGTAGTTTCCAGGTCTCACTGAAAGAAGTTCTCCAGCACGTGGCTGCAGTTTCAGCTTTGCCATTGTGCAGCTGTGATGGACCAGCCTGGTTACCTGAGCTAGATGGGGAAAGGTGTCCCATTTTGTCCATGTGCCATTTTCAGCCTCTATCACCCTCCCAATCAACCAAACAAGTCACCCCCTCTTAGGCCACGTTTCAATCACAGTGTTAGTAAATCTTCCATCCTCATTTTCAGAGGTGGTAAAGGCTGTGGAAGGTTGCTGCTGCTCAGGGTGAACTGGGTATTGCTCTTGTGTTTTCCAATCCACAAGGCAGCTTTGTTCTTCTGCTTATTTCTGTCCAGACCTGCACTCAGCCCCTACCTTGAAATCTCACAAGCCCTAAGACAAACAGGGTTTTAAGCAGTCCAGAATTCAGCCTGTGTTCTGGACAGGTTGCCAAGATTCATGGTTTGGGCCAAAAGAAATTTGAGATGATGAGGAATTCATCTGCTGTGCAAATGTGGGCTTGTGCCAACAAGAAATTCGAGATGATCAGGAATTCATCTGCTGTGCAAATGTGGGCTTGGGCCAAAGAGACATTTGAGATGATCAGGAATTCATCTGCTGAGCAAATGTGGGCTTGGCGGGTTTTCCCCCTTCCAGGAACAGGACTATTTTAAAGCATTTCAGCATGATCAGCTGTTTTGGATGGGCTGCAGCAGCACATCTTTCCCAAAAGTGACACTAAATTTATTTCTCAAGGCAATGCTCACCATGACTTTAAAACTGAAGGTAGTTTAGACAAAAACTGCAATGATTCTTTTTTGGTTGTTCATTTGTTTAACTGGATATGTAAATCACCTCTCCTTTTTTGTTTTGTTTTGTTTTGGGCAGTTAAATATTCTGGTGGACACTGGGAGCAGCAATTTTGCTGTAGCAGGTGTGCCTGATCCTGATGTCACATCCTACTTCAATCCTGATCTGTAAGTACCTGTTCTGCACCCATGGTGCAAATTAGGGGGTCTTTTGGATTCTGGCTCTTCCATGTAAAACAGGAGCTCCTGGGGCTCCTGTGACTTCCCATGGGAGCGGGATGTTGGCTGCCTGGTGGGAATTTTGGCTTTGCCTGATGTGAAATCCTGCCTGACACCGTGAGCAGCCCCGCTGACGGCAGCGCAGCTGAGCTCTGAGTGAGCATCAGCAGCACTAATTAGAACTGGAGAAAAGAGGAGATGATTACAGGGTAAAAATCGTTTGCAAAATCACACCAATTTAAGCCAATTTCTTACCTGAATAGACTTGCAAGGAATTAAAAGTTTCAATAGCTTTGCCTTTGTTTGAAAACAAAAAAATTAAAACCCGGTAATTGTATCAGTTACTTGACATTTCATCCAGAAGCAAAATTACTTAGTCAAAACTTAATTTGTTGTTTAGTTTGGCCACGGGCCTCAATCAGTCAGTGATCTGGACAGACCCTGATGAATCTGGTTATTTATAAAATACAACTTGTTGGTTCTGGTGTTTGTTATGCACTAAATTTGCTATGTTTGGCATAAGCTGACATTAATCACAGCCAAGCTTTGTCTGTCTGAATCACACTTCTTTTTCTTCCTTCCTTTCTGCCTTTCTCTAGTTTCAATTATTTCAGGTAAACTTCTCCAAAATGCAGTGTCTATCTTTAGCTGAAGCATATGGATAAAATACTAAGAGTGCTGGGAAACTGGGGAGTATCACCCTTCTCACTACCTCATATGTGTTTTAGCATGGGGTTTTACACTTTTTTTTTCCAGTAAGATGCACTGGGAATGGAGGGAAATCTATTATTTCCATACTGCTTACTAGAGTAGCCTCACCTGTCATTTATTTGGATGTTAATGGAGATATTTCACAGCATGCTGATATTATACAGGTCTGGAAAATTCAGAATTTACACTTGATAGTTATTTCTGCACTGCTGCAGGGTTTTCCATGCCAGCCAGCTATCCCCTTCCTTAGGCAGTGGCTAGAGAAAACTTAATTGCCAGAATTAAAAGCACAAGCATTCTTTCTCCCTCATCCCTTAATTGATGTTATTGAGACTGGAAGGACAAGGCCTCTCTCATCAGAAACATAAACCATTAGAAACAGCAACAGCAGAGCTTGTGTGTGGAGAAAGACAGACAGAAATCATGTGAAGGTTACAGCCTCTGATCAGTGTTCTCAGTGGAGACTGTGTTTTGAGAACTTTAATGTAAGGTTAATAATGAAACCTTGAAGTCCAGGCCCTGAATAGTTAGTTAAGAGTGCTTTGTAAAATTACTCAAAATCAAGTCATTACAGTCCAGAGCAATTGCAGCAGCAGTTCCTGGTTTGGCTTGCACTGATGGAGGAGTTCTGCAGTGTGCTCAGATACAAACATTAGCAGAGTCCTGGGTACACCATGCTTCTTCCATTTTAAATACTTTTAACTACATTTAAATAAATAAACTGGAGAGATCCTGCCCTCCATGAAATCAGGTAGATATTTAAAAGGTGTTGATTACAAGAAAGCTCTGTAGGGTCACACATCCCAGATGAGCTGGGGCTGTCACCAGAGCAGGTGAGCCTGGCTGAGCCCAGCCGAGTCCTGTAAACCTTTGAGGATGGAGAATCCATGCTCTGTCCAGGCAGGGTGTTCCAGTCTCCTGGGGAGGAAATATTTCCTGTTGTCCAACCTGAACCTCAAAAAATGTGACTGGTGGCTGTGTCAGTCAGCATGTCAGCTACACCCTTTGATGCAGATCCCACTCAAATCTGAGTGTGCAGTCTGTCCCTCATGTAGGTTCTTGATGAAGACCTTCACAGAACCACAGAATCCTTGAGGTTGGAAAAGACCTCCAAGACCATCGAGTCCAACCTGTGACCACTTGTCTTGGTTTGGAAAGACAGGTGTCTGCCAGGAAAAGCTAGAGGTTCCCTTGGAATGGAGAATGTAACCATCCCCCCCTAAAAATCATTATAATTTTGAAATTAGGGGGCTCTCAGGCAAAGATACAGGAATAGGAATAACAGTTCTTTACTAGGAAAATCAAAATAAAAATGCAGTAGGACAAAAAAGCAAACAAACAAAAAGAAAACCCTGACAGAGTCAGAACACGACCTGACACCCTGTTGGTCAGGGTGTTGGCAGCAGCCCAATCCAGCCCTCCTGCAGTGACAGATGTTGTTCTGTGGGAGCAGAGATGATCCTGGAGCAGGGGCAGTTACCTCTGAAGATGCAGTGGGGTGAGATGGATCCAGCCTTCCTCTGGGAATGCAGAGCATACAGGCTGTGCTGGGCTCTGAATGCCAGGGTTTATCCAGGTGGGAATGCAGTGCACACAGGCTGTGCTGGGCTCTGAATGCCAGGGTTTATCCAGGTGGGAATGCAGTGCACACAGGCTGTGCTGGGCTCTGAATGCCAGGGTTTATCCAGGTGGGAATGCAGAGCACACAGGCTGTGCTGGGCTCTGAATGCCAGGGTTTATCCAGGTGGGAATGCAGAGCACACAGGCTGTGCTGGGCTCTGAATGCCAGGGTTTATCCAGGTGGGAATGCAGTGCACACAGGCTGTGCTGGGCTCTGAATGCCAGGGTTTATCCGGGTGGGAATGCAGTGCACACAGGCTGTGCTGGGCTCTGAATGCCAGGGTTTATCCAGGTGGGAATGCAGAGCACACAGGCTGTGCTGGGCTCTGAATGCCAGGGTTTATCCAAGTGGGAATGCTGGGCTCCTCCCCTGGGTGGAGCATCTCCCATGGATGATGGAATTGTATCAGCCCTGCAGTGAGCCTCGATGGCCCATGGACAGCAGAGATCCCTGGAGGGAGGTTGAGCTGTGGAAGAGATAATGAAAAAACACCTCCCCAGCCGGTTTTAACAGCTCGCAATAGAATGCACACCTTTGGTCACATCTTGCGTTGCAACCCAAGACACTGCTCCCCACCTTGTCCCTGGCCCAGAGCACTGAGTGCCACATCCAGGCCTTCCTTGGACATCTCCAGGGGGGATGAGTCCACCGCCTCCCTGGGCAGCCTGCTCCAGTGTTTAACAAACCTTTCCCTGATGAAATTCCTCCTGGTGTCCAGCCTGAGCCTCTCTTAGCACAGCTTTGATGCTGTGTCCTCTTGTCCTGTTGCTGTTGCACGGGAAAAGAGACTGACTCTCACCTGGCTACAGCCTCCTGCCAGGGACTTGTAAAGAGTGAGAGTCTCTCCTGAGCCTCCTTTTCTCCAGGATGGGGAACAGTTTTTCCTCCACTCACAAACCCCTGAGGCTCTCTGTTTGTCACGAGTCTCCTTTGGACCCAGGGCTGCAGCCCATCTTCAGCCCACACCGTGGCTGGTTTGTTCAGCCCCCCATCCTCAGTTTCCAAATGGGAATGCCATGGGAGGCAGTGTCCAAAGCCTGACTGAAGCCAAGATGTGCTACAGCCACTGTTATCCTCATCTTTGCATCCAGTCTTGATGCAGAAGGCAGTGAGATTGGTCAGGTGTGGTGTACCTGTGAAATTCCTTGTTGAATGTCTGTGACTGCACGACTGTCCTTGGAAACAGATTCCAGGAGGTTTTATTGGAGACTTTTCCTGACTGGAGGTGAAGCCCAGTCACCTCTTCTTCCCTGGGTGCTGCTGCTTGTCTCTGTTTGAGACTGGCCTTAGGACAGACTTTTCCCAGCAGTCAGAACACCTTTAAACCACTGTGGCTTAAACCTCGATGGCAGCTCAGCCCCACACAGCCACTCACTCACTCCCCCACCACAACCCCAAACATTTCCCCCTTCTTCCCCCAGCTGAGCATGACACCGTGGTGTGGGATATCCCTGGGGTCAGCTGTCCTGCCAGTGTCCCCTCCCAAATTCTCGTGGACACCAAGCCTGGCAGTAGTGGGGTGGAGTGAGAGGGAGAAAAGGCCTTGGCTCTGTGCAAGAGCTGCTCAGTAGTAACAAAAACATTTCAATATTTCAGCTCTGTTTTCAGCACAAATCCAGAACACAGCCTGTGCTAGCTACTGTGAAGAAAATTAGCTCTATCCCCAGCCCAAACCAGCACACTTGGTTGTCATGATTTTGCAGGGATGATAAACAGGAGCATTGATATCACATCAGCTGGATCTGTAAAATTACCCAAGAGCGACCTTTGCTCATGTGTAAATGAGAAAAACAACCCATGGGCACTTCTCCTCCTTCCTAGGAGGAACACTCAAGATTAGATAAAGGGGTTTCCTCTCATCTGGTAATCACTCCTGCAGTTTTTCCCTATATTGTCGTGGAGTGCTTCCGACATCTTAAACTGCAAGTTGAAGACAAGGGGAAAGAAAGATTAGTAATTTGTTAAATTAATGGGTTATGAGTTATAGATGTGTGCTTATTTGAATATTCATGTTGTGTTGGAGAGAGTGATGGTTCTTAATTTCCTGATGCCACACTCTTAGTTTAATTTTATTCAGATGATCAAAATCAGAAATTGAATGCATGATTCTTTTTTGACTGAAATTGAGGGGGGTGCATGGGAAAGGCATTATTTTTATTTCAAAGGACCCAGGGAGTGTGTTTTTCAGGAAGAGCCCTCCTGAAGCAATCCCAGAACTAACTTGTTAAATGATGTTGTGCATCATATAATCTGTGTGACACAATCCTGCTTGTTTAATTATCTGTCTCTTTCCGTACAAAGCGAGTAAAGCTGTTACCATGCACTCTTTCAGAACTTGGGCTTTTGAGTGGCTCTGACAAACCTTTGCTGTGAACAGTTCTGAGTTTGCTGTGATAATCATGCTCTGTAAGTCACCACGATGTTTAAGGTTTTGCAAAATGACCTGATTTGTCCTGAACTGAAAAGAAATCACGGTGTTTGTTTCTCATGCTGTTCAAAATAACAAGTAGTTTTGTTGAGTACTCTACTTGTGATAAAAGAGCTACTTAAACAGACTTATAAAAGGGATTTTTACACTTGAACCCAAGTGATCAGTGATGGCTCTGCAGCAGTATGTAAATCTGACATGCTCAGGGCTTTCAAAATTCAGGAGCAGTGTTCAGTTTTATTTCAGTAAATAAATAAAGAGTACTACTGCCTCACCATCTGAAGATTCAAAAGCAAGCTGCTCAAGAGCTGCTTTTTCCAAGAGATAGGGAGATAAGAGAAATATAGACAATAAATTGAGGTAATACAGAGAATTATATACCATCAAACAAAAGGAACTGCTGCTTTTGCAGTGATCCTGCAAGGTTGGTTGTGTGTGTTGTACAGGTTGTGGTTTGGGGTGAATTATAAACTTTTCATGGAAGCCCTGCAGATCAGATGGGGCTTCTTGGTTAGAAATCAATAATTCCTGTTGTATTTTCGTGTTTGCTTTGTCTTAAAGTTGTTTGGTGAGGTCAGTGTTAGGCAGGGCTTCCTGCATGGGGTGAATTTGCTGTTGCCATGTTGAGCTCCCTGCAGAGGGGTCGTGACCTGAGAAAGAAGATTTTGGTTGTGTTTTGCTCTGTGCTGTAATGAGGATTAAGTCTGTGAGAGAAAATTACCCCATTGCTGGTTTGCTCAGCTGGGGCTCGAGGTCCATTTGAGGTTTGAGGACCAGGTTTCAGGTGTTGGAGAGAAGAGAGGAGTGGGCAGGAGAGGGAGAAGGGAGTAGAGTTACTACAGCACCATGATATAGGAGACCATTTTCCTTGCCTCTGGTTAGGATACACTTTGTCCTGCTGGAAGAGGTGAATTTCTTCTTTTCTCATCACAGCCCAAACAGCTTGTTTGTAATTTTATTTCCTATGCTGTGTGTTTATTTTAAAACACTTGGCCCAAGAATTACAACAAGTCTCTAGTTTTGACCTCCAAAGTTTTCTTCCTTCAGATCAGTGAGGTGGAAAGGTGAAAAAAAAACCCAGAGTGGCTAATCACCTGCAAGAGGATGGGGCAGGAAGTGGTTTTGCAGAACAGAATATAATTTACTGCAAGATCCCTTCCTGTGTTACCAATTTTGCTCCTTGAAGGAAGTAATAAAGTCTTCTCTTCAGTATGACATTTGTGAACTTTACAAATGAGATGTCTTCATATCCGTTTCTACAGGTGGGGAAGGGAAGCTGAGGCACACATGGTGAGGAAGGGACCTGCCTTGCCTTTCCACAGGAAAGGTCACCAGCTGTGCCTGAAAATGAATCCAATCTCAATTCCTGTGTCCTGCTCCACAGCTCAATCCATCAGGCTCTTCCTGCTTATGGAAGAAGAGCTGTGTGCTGCTGCTGTTCTAGTCATGCACTGCTTGTGTTTGCAGATTTGCTTCCCTTTATTCTCCCAGCACTCAATTTTCTCTCCGATTTCAGATGTTTCCTCATCTGCTGCTCAGCCAGACACTTCTTTTCACATGAAGAACCCTCTATTCTCCCTTTCATTTCCTGCCCCCCTAGTTTCCCTTATGATGCTAATTATTCAGACTCTATTTTGATTTTTCAAATGCCCTGCCAGTGCCACAGAGGTGTTCTGAAGACCCTGCCTGAGCAGAGGTGTTCCTTTGTGTGTCATACAAATGCAGGGTTACACAGGAGCAGGGGAAGTGGTCAGATGGAGGCAATAACAGCATCTCTGCAATTCCTGCATTTTGAAATATTATCTCATGTATTTCTGCTGCCTTGGGTGTTAACCCTTGAAGGGCTGGGTCTTGGGAGTGTCAAGAACTGCTTGGGTTAGAGCCTGGCCTCCCTCTGTTCCTCAGCTAGGGAGAGTCAGTTGCATGGCCCATATGGCCAAAGTGTCCCTCAGGAGAAAGTGTTTGAATTATGGGATTTGTCCCTGCTGCCATCTGAAGGTTGTTCCTCATAATAATGAAAATCACCCCAAATTTATGCTGGTGAGCTCAGGCACAGGGCCTGTGAAGCCACTTCATGTGGCTGTCAGATTAAATCTGGATTGAACAAAGTATCTGCACCTGATAAACCCTTGCACTTTCTCTTGTTCTACACACATGGAAAGATGCTGTTATAAATTTATTTTACGCTCTTTTTTCCCCCTTATTTTTTTCCAAAAAGCTGTGAAAAGTCTCTTGAGATGAACTGACTGTGGTCATCTGTCTTTCTCCAAAAGGGGAAGCTGTGTGCCAAGGAGAGGCTCCAAAGTAAATTGTGAGGGATCTAGAACTTTTGCAGCTCTTCAGTAGAAATGTGGGTGGGATATGATTACAATACTTAGGGATTACAGGTCTTTAAAATGAAAAATCTATTGCAGCTTTTACTAATACTTCTGTTAAGCCTTTTAAACAGGGTTCAGTTCCTTCCTTTGCTTGCCATACTTAACTGCTCCTTTTCCTTTCCTTCCCTGGTCTTGAAAAAATTAGTTCCTTTCCTCCTCCAAGTCAGTGAATTATTTGTTAATAATATAAAATTCTACTTAATTCCTCACAGGCAGGCCAAGCTGCAGATTTAGGAAACCTCTGTCTTACTGCTGATACTCACAAAAATCTAATTTACCCAAAATGTATCTTTTAGGAATATTAATGAGGTATTAGTCTACAGCTATTCAGTTAGCTTGGCATTTCAATTTTAGATTTGAATTCAGCAGCTTTCCATTTTCTAGTGCCATTTAATACGTTCCTTCTCCAGTTAAAAGGGTGTCGTTCCTGTGGACCAGTCTGAGTCAGGGCACTGCACTAGGTGACATTATATCTTAGATTATTTATTAAAAAAAAAAAATTGTGAAGATTTGAGTTACTGATGGCT